>NC_064641.1:147114187-148315258 GCF_023864345.2 Schistocerca serialis cubense | reverse complement strand
CTGCACTCATCACCGAGTTGCGGCCGCAGCGCGCCTCGTTACTTATTCAAGGGTGACGTCATCTATGCACACGTCTGCCATTGGCCGGGCGCCACGGATCATTGTCGCTGGGATTGTGTGTCGTTGCCGAGCAGCCGTCACGTGGGTGTACCAGAGAGGTGCGTTCTCTGCTCACGGGCTGGCGAAGCACGCGCGAAATCCGTTCCCTCCAGCGGTTACCGAGTGAGTGCAAATTATCGCATCTGCCGCGCCGCGTCCCTCGGGCGATCAAGGACTGTCACTGACAGGTAAGTCGGCTTCAATTCCAGATCTGCAGCGCGATTCCTTATATCTGCAGATGATAGATATACTCGTATTTCTCGTTGTATGTATACTCAAAATCATCCCATAGTTTGTGGTAGTCGAAACTGGACACTATCTCATCAGTGTTACGATGTGAAACCTACATACGAACGAAGGGAAACACAATCGCTTGCCGCTTCCCTGTATTTGTGTGTGAATCCAATTTCCACCTTTATTGCATTTGGTTTGCCATACACTGCACAAGCGATACCCCAAATAATCCTACACATTTCATCATGAGAATTATTGACTGAAACTTCAGATAAAGTGCAAATCGCGATACGAATGGTCGGCTTTGACTAGTGACGTAATAAACATACGTTATAAACAACATGACGACTGTAATGCCACATCCTTGGCCATGTTTTGAACCGCGAATAAAGCAGTCAGTTTTGATTATGAAAATTTTATGCATCTGGGAAAGAAATATTTTGAGTTACAACTACGATTCTCAGCAGCAGACTGATAGGATAAATATTTATCGCAAAGGAAACGCGCTAAGTGTACAAAAAAAAAATCTCTTTAGAGTCCTAGTGGAGACCGCGATACGCATAATGAAACACAAAAAAGCACAAAGGAACTAACGTTTGTATATCCGCTTTCGGTTGCACGCATACAGCTAGTCCAAACATACAACGTTTTATAAAGTAAAAAAGCCTTCAATTGCATGTTGAATAGTATAAAAAACCATACACACAACGTCTTAGAATAGTACTAAAATGAAAACATCGACCCCTTAAGTTAACAATCGGATTTCAAACCGTGCGAATGAACACCTTTACACAGGTGTACACACACAAAAACTGAAGTTAATATTGCAAAGTGTACACTGATCATAGAGCTCAAGCGAAGACCGCGATACGCATTCACAAATGTATGTATGTATCAGTAATGTATCACAATGATTTTCACAAGAAGAACTATAACTGTTTATCGTAACGAAAACTAGCCGAATACCGTATAAAAAAACTTTACAGCTGAGGTAGACGTCACGAAACATAATACGAATTAGAAAGATATTTATCGTACTGTATTTCAGATACAGCCGCAAATTCTTCTAGACGTTTAGTTTAATAAGTAGTTACAAACTATGTGCCAAACCCTTTCCTTCCAGTGTACGTGACGTTTAGCTTTTTCGATAAAGACCAAACAAATAAAAGACCATCATTTCGGTCCCTCCCTATTCAATTCTATTCCCATCCTATTTTTTTATGCGATTTTTCAGTTGCGATTTTGTATTTCGGTCATCTAAAACGGTTTAATCTAAAATAGTTTAAGGACACTTAAAATTTTTATGAATGTCAGGGCAGTTGCCAGTCATTTTATTCAAAGAGAAAAATCTTAATGAGATAAAAGTAAATATTGTCGCGTCTTTTAAGCGCAAGTAAACGATTCCTCAAAAAACATTCATTTTCTTCTAGATTTCCAACACAGGTAACGAGGAAAGTAATTTTCATACAGCGCGAACGACATAATTATCGCCAAACAGCCTCATAATTAATCTATTTTTGTTTTCATATCCCATGACTTGGAGAGAAGAGGGAGATGAAACGCTACCAGAATGAACTCTTAGTACTGATGTAAAAAGATTTGCTGCGTAACAGTTAAAGTTCATTGAACAACAATTATTTTTCTGTGAATGAAGTAGGCGAATGGAAACTAAGAATCGGATGCAGTCTGGCTAGTGGAATAAGAAAATATCTGGCAAAATAGAAAAGAGATCTTTTTTTTTGTTTTTTTTTGGAAAACGTCAATTTTAATTACTTATACTGTGACATCAACGACTGAAGTCAACTTGATAAAAAGCTAAGACAAAACGTTGAACGAAAATGTGTTAATCATTCTCAGTGTTTTCAAGGACATATCGTCCTGGAATTCCATATGTACAATGAAACCTCACTAATTCGTATTAACTTGGGGCGAGTTCCAGTCTGAATTATTGAAAGTCCGAGTTGTAGAAAAGTTCTCTAAAATATGAATATGAGTTAAGAAATGGTAAAATAGCAGAAAGATGTACTGTAATATTATGTGAAAAATTATACAGTAAATCTAATCGGGGAGCTACTAATGTAATAGTATCATTATAAGGAAAAATACATTAAACAAATTAAAGTGACATTACTTATTCAATGGTTACAGTAAACAAACTTTATTTATACACACATGCGCCCATACGTAACTTCTATCCTTCGAAAACGAAAATTTACGTGCCACACGTACTGTAGAACGATACCTAATTTGCAAGTTATTTGCTGCTGTCGCCTATCCTCAGTGGTACGGCCGAAAACAAGCAACTACTATCTGTGTTGATACCACGGCTTAAAGAAGAAACTGACTCTGTTTCAGACTCTTTAGTGCACCGTTCTTTCCCTTACGTTTGACAGCTTAAATAATGATTTGCAGTCTGTACGATCATCGACATCTGAGCCTTCCTCTTCCTCTCTGGAAACTTTTTGTGCCTAGCCATTAGTTACTCCTCAGTCAGGATTTAGGTGTCAAAATCTTCTTCGCCTTCATACGGTCAGTCATGAACGTCCTGTTTGATTGTGACTCAAAATGCACCTTAGAATCTGAGTTTTCTGTTCCATAGAAACCTAATTCTGTTTTTCTGTTGCACAGAAGATTAGTCCTTGCGCTTTGAAGAACCGTCTGTTTAACTTCACTTCAGCTGCTGAGTCCGCTGAAAATAGTTTTCAGTATCACTAGAGTCTGTTCGCCTGTATCGTCTTTTCCATTTTATTCAGCATTGCTGAACACCGGAAAAGTATCTACTTACTTGCATCTATAAAGGCGGTTTCAAGTAAGGATCTCTTCTTGATCCAGCGGACGGATAAGCGAATTTGTCTTTGGAGGGGGGGGGGGGGGGGACACATACACTCAATCAGTCCACCGTCACTATATAGATCAACGGAATGTTAATTATGTTAATTACACTTCGCTTTCTCGGCTTCTCGGCTTTCAATTTTATGTTTCACTCTGGAATAATTCGAATTCAGATACGAAACTGTTCTTGAGCCTGCCGGAGAATAGCCATGAGAAAACCCAAGTGATTTAGTTAGCTTTATATATGACTTGAATACGGTGAATAATATTTTTGAGATCACATACGTAACTCGTTAAGGCCGGCCGAAGTGGCCGTGCGGTTAAAGGCGCTGCAGTCTGGAACCGCAAGACCGCTACGGTCGCAGGTTCGAATCCTGCCTCGGGCATGGATGTTTGTGATGTCCTTAGGTTAGATAGGTTTAACTAGTTCTAAGTTCTAGGGGACTAATGACCTCAGCAGTTGAGTCCCATAGTGCTCAGAGCCATTTGAACCATTTTTAACTCGTTAAGGGCCATGATTGACACGAATAGCAATGGAGGGTATGCGTTCAAATGATCGCAATAAGTGGATTCCCGGTGCACTAGGGCAGCGTTTCTATTTGCAGTAAAGAGCCAGTCCGAATTAACGAGAGTCCGGTATTGACGAAGGTTTACCGTAGTTACTTGTTACCTAGCACGGATGAATTATATGAAAAGGCCGAATAAATATTACCAGTTTGGTGTAACGGAAAAGCTCGAGAAAATTTAGAGACCTGTCGATTCATCAACACAAGAGCGTCACAGAAACTAATGGAAAACTCACATGGGAGAAACTATAAGAATGGCGTCATAGAATGTGACAATCTAAAAAAAATTAATTTGGACGTTCGACATCGAATCAAGGAGCGTATTGAAACTTCCTGGCAGATTAAAACTGTGTGCCCGACCGAGACTCGAACTCGGGACCTTTGCCTTTCGCGGGCAAGTGCTCTACCAACTTTTTTTTTCTTTTTTCTTTTTTCAATTACCGGTGAAAAGCACTCAGAACAAAGATAAAGAATACAGGATGTCCCAGGAGGAACGGCGAGCACACAGGGATACGACAGGAACGATCAGTCGGTGATTGTACAGTAAACGTGGGCTCCAAAGTGCGCACCCTAAGAGCTATCAGCACTTGTTCAGTAGAATAGATGTGTTTCATTGCACCAAAGATGAACATGTGCTCATAGCGCCCACGGTATGCACCCCAGGGTCAATGTTTACTAGACCTTTTAACTTTGAATGATTGTTTCTGTCCCCTGAATACTCGCCATTTCTCCTGGGACACCCTGTGCAAAATTTCTTAACAATCACTTCCCTGTGACTTCTTTGTCAGATGACTCATTCGGGGGTAAATACATACTGAAAAATCATGTCGTTTGTCTGTGACAGCATATTCAAACGTATTGTATATTCCCATTTGTTTCTGACGTATAAAAAAAGGTTGAGTTCAGTCACTTTGAACCTGGTGGGTAGCTCCTGGTAATGAACACGGAAGTTCTTCAGCTTCCACTCACATAACTGTCTAAGAAAGAGACTTATTACAACTGAAGGAGGTTAAAGTTTAACGGCGAATCGACATTAAGAATGAAACTCTTGTTCGATTTACAGTAAGGGGAAAGGTATCAGCCAAGACCTGATTATACCATCTATCGTGGTCAACATTCACCTGAAACGAGCTAGGAAAATCACAGAAAATCGTATATCCCTGTTCCCATACATTGTGTGACATGAAGGAAGCATTTCAGAATGGACCCAAAAGTGGTTACCGATACATGAAAGAAAAATTTATTGTCAGAAGTGGGATTCGAACCCACGCCCACAGAAGTGGTCTGCGACCTGAACGCAGCGCCTTAGACCGCTTTTTTTTGTATATATATATATATATATATATATATATAATTGGACCAGTGGGGGCTCGGGGGGCAAAGTGGGCAGGGGTCGAAACCTGAGGCCTGGCCACAGTGTCCCTCTCACCACCACCGAGCCTGTGGTACTTAGGGGAGTGGGAGAAACAGGAATCAACAGTAGTGGAAGGCATTGTTAGTTAGTTATTTGCATGTGTTTTTGTAATATTCACTAATAGCATGAAATTATGGGAACACATATGCGAAAGAGAAAAGAAATATAAATTCTAGGTAAAGAAAAAGAAAGGAAAAAGGAAAAGCAAAAAGAAATAAAATCCGCGCAATCTGTGACGCGCTCTCCCATCCGCGGAGGTCAGAAGTAGAATAGATCGTAGGCGGTTGAAACTCAGACACCGCCGGGGGAGGAGGGGTGGGTGCCCTCTGTGCCAGGCACCCCCCAACTCAGTGGAGGTCTAACAAAGACCGCTCGAAGATAGTTAACAAATAGTGTTCGGTAACGTGGCGTGTTTTCGAGAGCTGCATGGGCTGTTCGTAAATAGGTCCAGAAGTCGAGGCGGGATTTAGGTCCCTCATTAAAGAGATAAGCGACCGCCCACCCTTTGACCCACGTAATAGCATGACATTTGGCGGCGGGAAAATGTCGGTCCTCCGGGTATAGAAACATTCGAGGCTCGACTGTGTCTGGTGGCACCCGGAGATAGCAGGAAATGATTTGCTGCACGAAGCGCCATACATCTTGCGATGAGGCGCATGTCAGACGGTGTTCATCAGTGTCCAGTTGCTGGCAAAGGAGACAAAGAGGGGATTCTGACAAGCCAATGTTGTGCAGGCGCTGCTTCGTGTCAAATTTCCTGTTGACTATGTGATATCACAGTGCCCGGACGTTCGTAGGGAGAAAGGGCTGGTGGACGGTAGTCCACACTATGGGCCACTGGATGGAGGGGTGTTTGGTCTCCATCACATTCCGGGGAACACAGCGCAGCAACAGGCTGTAAAAATCCTTAGTCCTAGGTGGGCGTGTATCTGGGAGACTGGTATGTATGTAACTGTAGTCGACGAAAAAGGTCGAAATATGGGACAAATGCGGCACGATATGGCCGACAGACACTGGTGGTGAGGTGGAAGCAGGTAGGAGGACCTCAAGCGAGCTGCCTGTTAGAGATGTACCCTGGCCCATCCACTGTTTTCTCATGGTACTCATGTACAAGGCTGCAGCTCGCATACGGACATTGACGAGCCCGACGCCACCACACCGTGGGGGCAGGGTAAGTGTCTCATAACGGACTTTAAAACATTGAACCAGCCGTGAGATAATAGCCAAAAGCCGCCTGAAGGTTGCACCCAATTGCAGTTGGCAGAGGGAGAACTTGCGCGATGTGAACCAATTTGGATGCCACATAAAGATTAATAAACGCAACCCGTTGAAGTGTGTCCTGGCGGCGGAAGAGGTTCTGGCGGACGTCGTTGCGGATGACGTGTAACAGGCGACGGAAATTCGTTGCCGCCGAGCGTGTGACCGTGGGGGTAAAGGTAATGCCCAGGTACCGGAAAATCCGCACAAGCGACAGTGGTGCCACTTCACCCTCCTGGAGGCCTCGTCCAATGTGCATTGCAGAAGATTTGGCGACATTCATGGCACTGCCAGCGGCAGCCCCATAACGGGTAATCAATTCGAGGACATCCCGAATCTCAGAGCCGGAGCGAATGAGGAGGAGGAGGTCATCAGCATATGCCCGACAGCGAAAAGTGTGTTGGCGTAGGGTGAGGCCAGAGAGCTTGGTCGTCAAGCCCCCAATAAGGGGCTCAAGGGCAATAGCATACAGGAGGGTAGAGAGGGGGCACCCCTGCCGTATCGAACGGCAGATAGGTACCGGCCCTGCTATACGTCCATTGACTTGGACACGTGAACTGGCACTGTCGTAAAGACGCCGGATGACGTCGAGAAACGGAGGAGGGATGCCCATTCGGGCTGCCACCGAAAACAGGAAACGATGACGCACTTTATCGAAGGCGCTGTCGAAGTCTATAGCGACGACCGCCGCCCGGAGCCTGCAGGCCGCCGCTATCGCAATTAAGTCGCGGCATTCCCCTGTGGCAGTCTGTATGTTAATCTGTCCGCCAGGCGTCGTTTGTTCTGGCGAGAGGATGTGAGGGAGTGTAGTTCGGAGCCGCGTTGCCAGTAAGCGCGCGAAAATCTTGTAATCGGCATTCAGGAGGGTGAGCGGTCTGTAACTCGTGACCATCGAACCACGGGCTGGTTTGTGGACTGGTATAATGATGCCCTCAGCAAAGGCGGGTGGGATTGCTTGGTCAGATGTTATCAGTTCTTGATACATAGTCGTCCACCGTGGGGCCATGAGGTCTCGAAAGGTACGATAAAACTCAATCGGTAAGCCGTCAATGCCGGGCGATCTGTTGACTGCACCCTTGGCGATTGCGTTGTTGACTTCGTCTAGCGTGACCGCCACTGTCAAAGCATCCGCCTCCGTGTGGGGGAGGGTACGCGTGACGTAATTCAAAATGGAGTCGTCTGCTGCAGTTAGAGCGTCGTCATCACTATAAGTACGACGGTAGTGCTCGACGAATGCGCGGACGATGTCATTCTGAGTGGTCACCTGCGTTCCATGAGGCGTGGTCAGAGTGCTGATGATCTGCCGACGACGCCTTCGTTTGTCGGACACTATATCATGCATGGATGGAATTTCTAAATCCGCGTGATCGTGGCGCCGCGTCCGTATCACGACCCCTTGCAATTTCCGGCGTGCCAGCGCAATTATCTTCGCCTTAGTTCTTTGCCGTTCCAACTGGTTGTCCGGGGTTGGCGGTTGAGCATCCAGATCTCGGAGAATCGCGTAATAGAAGTCAACAGTGGTGCGATGCCAGTCGGCCATGTCCTTCCCGTATCTCATCAGTGTCCTCCGGATCGCCGGCTTGGCGCAGTCCAACCACCATGTCAATGTCGAGTGGTAGCGGGGAAGGCGTCGTTCGCAGGCTGTCCACGTTTCAGTGACTTGTTGGCGACACGCCAGGTCATGCAAGTGTGAGGTATTGAGTTTCCATGGCGCACGGCTGCGCCATACTGATTGCGGCGGAAGGAGGACCGTACAGATGTAAGCGCAATGGTCGGAAAAGGCCAGCGGCCAGCGTTCGGCGCCCCGTATCGCAGATCTAAGAGTTTGTGAGACATATATCCTGTCTAGTCAGCTTGCGGAATGACTTGTAAGAAAGGTATGGCCAGAAAGGTCGCCGTGTTGTACTTCCCAGGTACCGTGAAGCAGGAGGTCTCGCACCACTATACGTAGCTCCTGGCATGTAGTGTAGTGGGGAATCTGATCTTTAGGATGCAGAACGCTGTTAAAGACACCTCCTAGTAGGCAATGGTCATAACGCCCTAAAAACAGGGGAGCGATTTCCTCGGAATAAAACTGGGCTCTTTCATGCCGTCGGTCGGTGCCTGAGGGAGCGTAGACATTAATGATGCGTGTCCCCATGGCAGTGAGTGCCATGCCCCGAGCTGATGGAAGGAAGGCGACATCGGTCACAGAAATCCCGTGGCGGACGTAGATGGCCACCCCGCGGCCCATAGGATCACTCGCGGAGGCGTGGGCGGTATAGCCATTGATATCCGGGAGACTAGCCAAGTGAACTTCCTGCAGAAGGGCGAAATCAATATCCGAAGCCCAGAACATCTCCTGCATAAGGCGGATTTTCACCCTGGAACGGATGTTGTTGGTGTTGATGGTTGCTATCCGGTAGGCCTGGCGTCGGATTGCTGGAGGCTGGTCCACTCCGCCGTCCGCGCAAGGGTGTGGGCGTCGCAGCGGAACGTTATCCCGCTGGCCCGCAGGGGAGTCTGGGGAGAGTATGATTAGTGGAGCGGCCGTGACGGCGCAGGGTCCCGTAACGGTTCCTGCTCCGTGACCTCCTCCTCGTGCCACGCCGTGGAAGCGGAAACTGGTGTATCGTCCATTTTGTCTGCAGAAGATGTCGTAATTGTGCGTGGTGTAGTGTCGCCTGTGAGACGTTCATGATGTAGTTCAGCGTCAGCACGGGGCACAGGCACACCGATAGATGTCTCCGCGCTCATTACGTCTTCGTCAGCAGTAGCGGGTTCTGAGGCCTCGTGCTGGTCGACGGGTACGTCCTCCTCGACTTGTAACGTCTCCTCTTGGCCGGAAACGGTGCGACGTCTTCGGTTCCGACGTTTCGGGGAACGTTGTTTCCTTGTGCGACCCTCCGTGTCCGACGACGGAAGGGAGTCGCGTCGTTCTGGCAGAAAGGCCGCTGTAGGAACGATGAGCGAGTCGATCTCCATCGTGTTTCCGAGATCAGGGTCAGCGTCTGGTTGCGTCGGCATCTTCGGAGCGGCGTCAAAGGCCGGCCGAGGCGGCGGGTCGTCCGAGGCGCTCTCCGTCAGTGTCTGGTCGGGCTCGTTGGTGGCGTCGTTTGTGGTGACCGGGCGACGTTGCAAAGTGGTAGGAGAAGCCAGAGCAGCGGCATAGGTCACCGGTAGCACTGTAGGTTGCGACGTGGGTGGTTTTTCGGCAGCTGGAAGTTGCGTAATACGCCGTTGTAGGCATTCGGATCTAAGGTACCCTTCTTTGCCGCACCCGGAACAGGTCCGAGGCTGGCCGTCTTATATAATTATTGCACGGCATCCGCCGATCTGTAAGTAGGACGGGACGTGGCTTCGGAGATCAATGGTGACCTTTCGGACCCCGTTTAGGACAGGATACGTCCGAAACTGTGTCCACTTCTCCGCAGTGTGGCCGTGGACTGTGCCGTATGGGCGTAGTGCCGCGACGACTTCCTCAGCTGGAAGTTCGAATGGCAATTCGAAAATGCGTATCGTTCGCATACCTAAGCCTACGTGGTCGACGGTTACCTCCCCCACATTGCCATCAGCGTGACAGAAGCGGAGCCCCTGTCTGGTCTCACGTAGTATGCGTTCGCACGCCGCGTCGTTAATGATTTTCACATAGACCGTGCTGCTCACGATGGACAAATGTATGCCGATAATATCGGTCGCCGGGATCTTCACTTCCTCTCGCAGAAAACGCTCCACCTCAAGAGCTTTGGGTCGGGCATAATCGTTGCAGAAAGTAAATCGGAGTGTTGATTTACGGTAACGGTTCGCCATGGATCGTACAAGGTAAGCCGGCACTTAAGCAACGGCCGTCAGAAAGTAAACAAGGCGAGCTCGCGCGCCGCACGAAGTCAACACGTACGCGTCCGCTCCGTTGCCCTGCCGAAGGCAGACTGAACTGAGCTACCGAAGCACGACTCACGCCCGGTACTCACAGCTTTACTTCTGCCAGTACCTCATCTCCTACCTTCCAAACTTTACAGAAGCTCTCCTGCGAACCTTGCAGATCTAGCACTCCTGAAAGAAAGGATATCGCGGAGACATGGCTTAGCCACAGCCTGGGGGATGTTTCCAGAATGAGATTTTCACTCTGCAGCGGAGTGTGCGCTGATATGAAACTTCCTGGGAGATTAAAACTGTGTGCCAGACCGAGACTCGAACTCGGGACCTTTGCCTTTCGCGGGCAAGTGCTAGAGTGGTAGAGCACTTGCCCGCGAAAGGCAAAGGTCCCGAGTTCGAGTCTCGGTCGGGCACACAGTTTTAATCTGCCAGGAAGTTTCATATCAGCGCATACTCCGCTGCAGAGTGAAAATCTCATTAAGGAGTGTATTGTTTCTCCCTAGTAATACTTCACGTAATGGCCGCAATAATAAAACTGGGAAAATTCGGACTTCTAGAGACTCACGTAAGAGTCGTTCCCCTAGGGCATCATGTGAATTTGAAGGATGAATATGGAACCAGAACAACATGTATCCTCATTCAAATATAACACAACTTTATTTGAACAGATATAGATGTAAAAAGACCAAAAAATGGTTTACCAGTGTGATGATGTGCTTTCAAGAAATCACAGAAAACTTCCGTAAGTGCAGCTACAAGCATATGCGTGTACGATTCTAACTCAAGTACTCCCCCTATCGTCTTGAAAATGAGGTTAGGAGATTACATATGGTTTCTCAGAAAGGTTAGTTAAATGTGCAAGATATCGCGTAAAAGTGCTTCTAACAAACCAAAACTGTAGTTGCTTCTTTATACAAGTGACTTGTCCGTTCCAAACCACAGGTGACCGAAGGTTAGATATGTATTAATAATTATAATCTCTATTGCATCACCGTGTTTTGTTCATCCACGTTAGTCCAGCCCGTTTCGCGCTTATAACTACATCTTTTTGAAGACCTCACTGATGCGTTTGATAGCTTCAGCTGTTTCAGTTTATCATCCAGTAGTGTAGAAACAAAGACGTTGTTGATTTTATAAGATTAAGTATCAGATGACATTTTACATGCAAATTGGTTTCTGCTGTGACTGCTGTGTCACAAAATGTATATCTTCGTCGAACATGAAAAACTTTCTCAATTGTATTCATATTTCAAGAAATTTGTCATTGTTATGTACCGACAAACTGTTCCCAGTTTTTCATACTTAAGATATATGTGTAAGAAAATTCTGAAATAATCATGTATATAATCTTACGCAAACAGATGCACTAACATAAATTACAGTTTGTAAAAGAACAAATTACTGTTGCTGCAGGGGTGTGGCAGATCCTACGGAAGGGAAGAGGCTGAGGAGAAGCACTGATGGTGGGGGGGTGAGATGGGAGGAGGGACATGTTCAGAAGCTCTTAGATTCTATTAGTACATACGACAACTTTCATTCCTACACCGAAGCGCCAAAGAAACTGGTATAGGCATGCGTATTCAAAGACAGGAATATGTAAACAGGGAAAATACGGCGCTGGGTCGGCAACGCCTATATAAGACAGAAAGTGTCATTAGATCGGTTACTGTTGCGACAGTGTCAGATTTTCAAGCTTTACGTGAATTTAGACGTGGTATTACAGTCGGCGCACGAGCGATGGGACACAGCATCTCGCGATGAACTGGGGATTTTCCCGGACGACTATATCACGAGTGTACCGTGAATATCAGGAATCCGGTAAAACATCAAATCTCCCACATCGCTGCGGCCGGAAGAAGATCCTGCAAGAACGGGACCAACGACGACTGAAGAGAATCGTTGAACGTGACACAAGTGCCACGCTTCGGAAAATTATTGCAAATTTCAATGCTGGGCCACCAACAAGTGTCAGCGTTCGAACCATTCAACGAAACATCACCGATATGGGATTTCGGAGCCGAAGGCTCAGTCGTGTACCCTTTATGACTGCACGACACGAAGCTTTACGCCTCGCCTGGGTCTGTCAACACCGACATTGGACTGTTTATGACTGGAAACACGTCGCCAGGTCGGATGAGTCACGTTTCAAATTGTATCGAGCGGATGGACGTGTTCGGGTATGGAAACAACCTCATCAATTCATGGACCCTGCATGTCAACAAGGGACTGTTAAATCTGGTGGTGCTGGCGGTGGCTCTGTAATGGTGTGGGGCGTGTGCAGTTGGAGTGATATGAAGCCTCTGATACGTCTAGATACGACTCTGCCAAGTGACACGTACGTAAGCATCCTGTCTGATCTCCTGCGTCCATTCATGTCAATCGTGCATTTCAACTGACTTGGGTAATTCCAGTAGGACAATGCGACACTTCTCACGTCCACAATTGCTACAGAGTGGCTCGAGGAACATTCTTCTGAGTTTAAACACTTCAGCTGGTCACCAAACTCCCCAGACGTGAACGTTATTGAGCATATGTGGGATGTCTTGCAACGTGCTGTTCAAAAGAGATGTCCATCCCCTCGTACTCTCACGCGTTTATGGACAACCCTGTAGGATTCATGGTTTCAGTTCCTTCCAGCTCTACTTCAGAGATTAGTTGAGTCCATTCCACGTCGTATTGAAACACTTCTGCGTGCTCTCGGGGGCCCTACAGGATATTAGGCAGGTGTACCACTTTCTTTGGCTCTTCAGTGTAGAATCCCTGTTAGAGCATGTGCATTCAGAAACAATAGGCTGTAGGTAAGTTTGTATTCTAGTGATGAAATGCATTAGTGAACAAATTTCTTGAAGTGTGAGTGTGGTATTATTGTTCGTTCACAACGGCCTAAGGGTGTTTTCAGTGGAGCGGAGGAAGCAAGCTCCGCCTAACCGAAACCCAACACATAGAGACGACGACGGTGAGTGTGGTAGTGCGTGGGAATCGTGCTGAGCTTTTCTCACGCAGTTCTGGCGGTATACGGGTCTCTACGACAATAACTTCACGTCACAACGCCTACGGTGCACACAGGTCGTATACTGTTAGATGGCAATTGTTGGCAGCAACCAGACGTAACACTCTTCGTGGCCTGAAGTCGACCGACCTCTACCGACTTCAGCCTATACAGAACTTAGGAATCTTCATTCACGACGTTATCAACAAATTATAGATTTTTTTTCACCGATGCAGGCGATACACACACTGTGACTAGGAGCAAGTAATAAATATAAAGTTTAGTAACTGTACACTTCCTTAAAATGAGCAACCCTTTTTATCTAACTGTTGAACTGATAGACCTTATAATTAAATGTTTCCCTGAGACATTTACGTATCTTCGTTATCTACGATGATGATAGAAGCAGAAGAAATGAATTAAAATTTGGACTGCGGCCGGGACTCTAACCCGGATGTTTTTGCTTGCCAGGCAGAAATGCTAATCATTATACAATGGTGACAATGTAAGGGAGAATAAGTTGAGGATGTGATTTGAGGTTTGTGTTGGGGAGGGCACTCAACTTGTGTAGCTCGTGCAGCTCTGTTGAAAATTGTATTATGGTGGTGAAATGGTTAGCATTTCTGCCTAACAAGCAGGAAAACGCGGGTTCAAATCCCGGGCGCAGAACAACTTTTAACTCATTTCTTCTGCTTCGATCATTATCGTAGATAACTGTTGAACGTTATAACGATGCTGCCGTAGCTCTTTAATAACGTAGTTATAGCGACTCAATAAAATGTTAGAAGCTCTTGGGGCTGGGGTCATATTATTATTATTATAACTGAGCAATTATAACCTAGAAGAAAACGTAACGTATAGTACAGAACGATGAACTACCTGTTTATGAAGTGCTGAACTATTATTAGAGTACGATAGTGAGGAACCAGTAAAAAATATGTAATACTGATGCACATAAGTTCTGCTCTTGCAAAGAAGTAAGAAGGAGCGAAATGTCATCGATAATCTCCTAACAAAATTGTTGTAGCCAAGAGGGCCTTAAGAATCCATTAATATGATATGTTGATAAACGTAAAATGATCCAAGTATGGTTCAAATGGCTCTGAGCGCTATGGGACTTAACTTCTGAGGTCATCAGTCCCCTATAACTTAGAACTACTTAAACATAACTAACCTAAGGACATCACACACATCCATGAACCTGCGACAGTAGCGGTCGCGCGGTTCCAGACTGTAGCGCCTAGAACCGCTCGGCCAGCCCGGCCGGCGATCCAAGTATGGTTTGCCACATAACTGCGCTTACTGCTTCTTGAATTTACGAAGAAATTTAAATTCGCAATTAAATATACGGTAAAAGGAAACTATTTGTCGACAACTATGACCATTCAATTTCGCGTGCGGAATCTTTATAAAAGCGCCGTGATTGGGACAGGCTGCATTATTGATTTCGTGTAACAACAGTGCTCTCATTTATTCTCACTCCGTTCAAAGAGTCTTTAAATGTCAAATTCATTGCTAAGCCTGGGAACTCACACTTGCCAGCTCCGCTTTTCTCCAGTTCTTCATTCCGTCAAGATGAAACGTAGCGTAAAGTGGTTCACTCAATTATTTTCTGATTGCCGAGTTAATAAAAGATTGGTGCTAAAGACAAACGGAAGAGGCAACAGGTTCGGTATTTAGAGAAGTTGTTCTACTTTATCTCTGTTGGAATTTAGTGGCCATCAAATAATTTATTCCCGATATTTCGGAATTTTACTTACTTCGCTAACGAACATTGACAAAAGCGCATCTGCTGTTAGCTTCTGCAGTTGTCTGACCAAGAACTTCAGCAAGTGTATAAACATGTCAATGTGAGTTTTGTTCGTTAATTTTTCGTGGATTTTCATATTTTATCACATTATCCATCGCCATGTTAATGAACTTATGAGATGTTCAGGAAACTGTGACATTTGTTTTGCGTCATGCTTTCGTTGTAAGTGTTATTTAGAAACATGCGCAGTTCGTGACTGAAGCATACAGCGCCGAATGATCTCGTGTAGTAGGTGAGGCGTTGGACGCGCATCGCGAGAAATGACTTTAAACCTCACGCTTGTACATCTAAATTTGATTTTTCTTATTATTTGCAGGTTGACTGGGAAAATGTCATTTCATCCAGCACTTCTGTTAAGAGCTATTTCATTGACCCTGTTTCTGGCATCACACTATTGTAAACTACAGCTCTGCAAATACATCACAACACAGTAATAACGGAGCACTAAACATTAAGTTATAGTCCCCTAAACTATGGTAGCAAATCGTGAGAGATATACAGGTACTATTCAGCATTCAAACGGAGTGGCAGTATGTTATAAAATCGTATTAGTTAAAAACCTGCCAACAAATTGAGAGAGAAACTCAATCTGGCAGGAAGTCTCATATCGGATCATGCTCCGCTGCAGAGTGACAATTCATGCTGGAAACAGTCGCCCAGGCTGTGGCTAAGCTATGTCTCCGCTACATCCTTTCTTCCAAGAGTGCTACTCCCGTACGTTTCGCAGGAGAACTTCTGCGAAATCTGGAAGGTAGGGTATAAGGTGCTGGCGCAAGTACGGCTGTGAGGACGCTTCGTGAGCTGTGCTTGGGGAGTTCAACTAGCACAGCAGTTGCCAGAAAAAGGCTAAAGTTCCAGGTTCGAGTCCCGGTCGAACACACAGTTTCTAATTTTTCCAGAAGTTTCTTATCAGCGCTCACTCCGGTGCTGAACGAAAGTTCCTTCTTCTGGGTTATTGAGAGAGAATACACTGATTCCCCGGGTGGCCGAGCGGTTCTAGGCGCTACAGTTTGGAACCGCGCTATCGCTACGGTCGCAGGTTCAAATCCTGCCTCGGGCATGGATGTGTGTGATGCCTTTAGGTTGGTTAGGTTTAAGTAGTTCTAAGTTCTAGGGGACTGATGACATCAGAAGTTAAGTCTCATAGAGCTCAGAGCCATTTGAACCAACTGTTCCATAGCGTGTTTGTCCATCTCTGGAACGAAATATATCACTGATTCTGCGTCGGTAGGGTTTTGGAGGCATGTGGCACTAGATGTCTATACGCACAGGTCATGTAAATCGCGTAAATAACGGGCCCTGATTAGCGTATGCGATGAAGGCACCCGATAGTGCCCCACATGGATTCCATAGGATTTACGTTAGGCGAACTTGGTCGCCAAGACATCAGCGTGAGATTACTATAACGCTCCTCTGACCACTGTAGCACAGTTCTGTCTTCGAGACACGGACAGTTATACTGCTAAATAATGACATCGCCGTCTGGGAATACAGCAGGCATGAAGGGATTCGGGTGGCTGCAGCTATCAGCGTGTCTTCGATTACTACCACAGGCCCCATGTAAGCGCACGAAAATATCTCAGACAGCATAGTACTGCTCCCACCGGCCTGCGTCCGTGGCGCGCTCCACATTTCGAGTCGCCGTTCACCTCGATGACGGCGTTTGAGGAGACGACCATCGACCTAGTATGGCAAAAATGTGATTCACGCGAAGAGATAACACGTTTACATTGATCGACGGCCGAATACTGAGGGTCCTGTGTCCATTGCAATCGTCACTAACGATAATCTAGGGTCAATATGTGAACAGGTAGAGGTCGTCTGCTACAAAGTTCCATCTTCAACAATGTAGGATGAACGCTGTGCTCCAAAACACTTGTGTGTGCCCCAGCTTTGTCCTCTTTCGGTGGAGATGCAACAGATCACCATCTACCCTATTTTACAGAGCAGACAAACCTTCGAAACCCTTGTCCTGCGAAGAGTCGTTGACGTCCAACCATTCTGCACCTAGTGGTAGTTTCATTGTCCTTCCACCCATCTCTGTAGATGCTCACGACAGCAGCACGTGAACATTCGACCAACTTCGCCGTTTTCGAGATATGCGTTCATAAGCTCTGCTTAACAATAATCTGCCCTTTGCCAAAGTCGCTTATCTGAACTGATTTCCACATTTGCAGCCCATATCTTTGATAGAGCTCCGTGACCTCCCATCTCCGTCTGCTCCACTTACATACTTTTCTTACCGCGTCACGTACCCGCAACACCAACAGGCAACATACAACGTCGCGTTGGGCAGTGGTCATAATTTTTTGGCTTGACACTGCAATTGCTGGTATCTACATCTACATTCTACATCTACATTTATACTCCGCAAGCCACCCAACGATGTGTGGCGGAGGGCACTTTACGTGCCACTGTCATTACCTCCCTTTCCTGTTCCAGTCGCGTATGGTTCGCGGGAAGAACGACTGTCTGAAAGCCTCCGTGCGCGCTCTAATCTCTCTAATTTTACATTCGTGATCTCCTCGGGAGGTATAAGTAGAGGGAAGCAATATATTCGATACCTCATCCAGAAACGCACCCTCTCGAAACCTGGCGAGCAATCTACACCGCAATGCAGAGCGCCTCTCTTGCAGAGTCTGCCACTTGAGTTTATTAAACATCTCCGTAACGCTATCACAGTTACCAAATAACCCTGTGACGAAACGCGCCGCTCTTCTTTGGATCTTCTCTATCTCCTCCGTCAAACCGATCTGGTACGGATCCCACACTGAAGAGCAATACTCAAGTATAGGTCGAACGAGTGTTTTGTAAGCCACCTCCTTTGTTGATGGACTACATTTTCTAAGCACTCTCCCAATGAATCTCAACCTGGTACCCGCCTTACCAACAATTAATTTTATATGATCATTCCACTTCAAATCGTTCCGCACGCATACTCCCAGATATTTTACAGAAGTAACTGCTACCAGTGCTTGTTCCGCTATCATATAATCATACAATAAAGGATCCTTCTTTCTATGTATTCGCAATACATTACATTTGTCTATGTTAAGGGTCAGTTGCCACTCACTGCACCAAGTGCCTATCCGCTGCAGATCTTCCTGCATTTCGCTACAATTTTCTAACGCTGCAACTTCTCTGTATACTACAGCATCATCCGCGAAAAGCCGCATGGAACTTCCGACACTATCTACTAGGTCATTTATATATATTGTGAAAAGCAATGGTCCCATAACACTCCCCTGTGGCACGCCAGAGGTTACTTTAACGTCTGTAGACGTCTCTCCATTGATAACAACATGCTGTGTTCTGTTTGCTAAAAACTCTTCAATCCAGCCACACAGCTGGTCTGATATTCCGTAGGCTCTTACTTTGTTTATCAGGCGACAGTGCGGAACTGTATCGAACGCCTTCCGGAAGTCAAGGAAAATAGCATCTACCTGGGAGCCTGTATCTAATATTTTCTGGGTCTCATGACAAGGTTGGCAGGGCGGATATTCATCAGTCGATAACTGGGAAGAAAGGAAGGATGACTGGGTTTATCGTATCGTCGACATCGACATCTTTAGAGATGGGGCACAAGATCTGATTTTGTCAAGGATAGGGAAAGAAATTGGTCGTGCCCTTTCAAAGGAACCATCCCGGTGTTCGCCTGGAGCGATTTAGGGAAATCCCGGGAAACCTTAGTCTGGATGGCGTGACGCGGGTTTGAACTGTCGTCCTCCCGAATGCGAGTCCTGTGTGCTAATCACTACACCACATCACTCGGTCATAGCTGGTTGAAAGTAGATTCTTTCGGAAACCCTACGAACTGTAAATGGTTCGTCACTGTCTTACTGGGCCGGATGACCTACTGACAGAATTGAAGTTGTAGTACAATATCATTTGGCTCCTCCCTTCCCCAAGTTGTTTGTGACAGAGAAGTACTTCTTGTTCTACTAGTACTTTCTACATAGTGTCCCAAGAGGATTGATCAGTATTCAAGGATATGACAGGAACCCTCATTTGAAGCATAAAACGTCACTTTATTAAATGCCCTATTCTGAATGGTTTGTAATGTACATTTGGTGAGCTAGTGGCGTAGACTTACGTTTCTTACCCATCCAACCTTTTCGATGTTTTATTCTAGCCCAACCTACTTCATTATTTTCAACCTCTTTGTTCGAATCTTAACCTAGTGCGAGGGATTCAGAGTATCACAAAGAAGCATCGGTTAACTGTTTGTCGACGTGCTGGCTAAAAGACCACACCTCTACAAAATACCAGACAAAATATTAGATGAAAATCAGTTAATCTTTCTCAGTGATTTCAAGGACATATAGTCCTGGAATACGAGTCTTACTACAACAATTTTCTTGTACTACAACAGAAGTAGTTAGTGGCAATGCATATTTAACAATTGCTGTTGTGAGAGGTACTGACAAAGCTCTTGAAGGAGTGGAAGCCTACAATGAGAGTAAAGAAATCTCACTAATTCGGACTAAATGGGGCGAATACCAGCAGGAAACATTGAAAGTCCGAATTATAGAAACTTTCTCAAAATAGGAATACAACATACAATTAAGTAATGGTAAAATAAAAGCTATATGAATTGTAGTATTACGCGAAAAATTATACAGTATATATAATTTAAAAGCAATTAATGCAGTGTTATCACTATAATGAAAAATAGGATTAAACAAACTAAAGTCACAATACATTTTCAAAACAATAAACGAGCTTTCTTTACACACAGATGCACGTATACGTAACTTCAATCCTTCAAAAACGGAAGGCTTTACTACACTGTACTGGAAATTTGTATGCTACAATTACTGTAGATTAGTGCGTAATTTGCATGTTATCTGTCGCTGTTGTCTGATTCACAATGGTACGGCTCACAACAACCGACTGCTACCTGATGTTGATACCATGTCAGAAATTTCGCCCCAAGTATCTACTGGCGATGACTTAACGAAAGAACTTACTTTGGTTGACACACTTTAGTACACTGTTCTTTTATCATATGATCACGCAGATGTGATGAATATGCAGACATGATCTATGTTTACGGCTTCTGCGACGCTAGTGCACCTGCTGCTGTCAGTGAATACCGTCGATTTTATCTGTTTTCTAGTATTTTCTCCGTTTCAACCACATTAGTTTCTCCTAATTTCGTGTGAGCAGTAATAACCTCGTCGTTGAGCGCGCCTAATTTTTGATTGTGGAGTGCTTACTAGAGTTTCAAGCACATTGTTTGAAACAGGTATTCTTCCAAATTCCCATTTTTCTTCTGAACGTGTTGTTCAACAACAGGAATAGCAACTCATTACTGAGGTGGTGCAGCGTGGTCCTAATGCCAGCACACGGCGACTTTCTGCACGTATATGTCCGCCGAACACTTGTATGGCATACACTACTTGCGGAAATCTTGTATCCATTCCACATAATGCGTGTCCACGATTTGGTTAAATGACAATCGCCATTTGCTTCCACTAATACCGTTCAACTGATGAAGTGATTTTTACTCCACATGAATTCAACAACACATGTCATAACCATCGATGGTCGTAAGACAATCTACACGCTACAATGGGAACTAATTTCCAAGTTCGTTTTCCAATTAGTGTTTGGTGGGGTATAATCGGTAACATGTTGATAGATCCAGTCATTTTAGAAGAGTTACATGTATATCGTGGAAAATCCGTTTGTTGGACACATTTTTGAGGACGTTCCTATGGCCACGCGTACTCTTACTTTCTTCCAGGTTGACGGAGCACTTCTACATTTTACCAAACGTGTCAACCGCACTTACCCTAATCGCTGGATTAGTCGTGGTAGTACAATTAACTGGCTACCAATATCGCTGGACGTTACGCCATTAAATTTACGAGGCTGGATGAATTCTGAGGTATACCAACGAAAGGTCAATACTTGAGATGAAGTGCTGGGTCTCATCATGGATACTGCTGGCACTCGGACAAGCAACGGAATATGTCCTCCCAAGAGTGCACAAATGGAATGAAGTTGAGCATGGGATAGCAGAACATTTATAGTGGACAGTATAACAGCTGTAATATTAGTTGTACGATAATGCTTAGAGATGAATATGTTAAAAAAGGCGCATTTTTCAACAGATACTTTGTAAAACGCATCTTGTAATGTTTACTAACTGTTGTACTTGTGTAAAGTTGACCATGTGTCGAATAATGCAGTAAATAAATATAATGAACATTAAAAGTCTTCTGCCTCGTAAAACATTCGGAATAGAGCATACGTCCGTTTGAAAGTTTTTTCTTCAGATAATCGTTCCTGTCATAACCCTGAATACTGACTATTCATTCTGAGACATCCTGTATATTGTTTTGCGATGTCGACGTGTACATTTGACTGACGAGTGGATGAGTGTGTATTAATTGATCTTCTTGCCCTTGTTGTAGCACTGTCTCCTCAGAAGAGGGCAATATCTTCCTCAAGAACATTAGGGTCTCTGGAAATGGAAAGTCCTAGTTTACCGCAAGCTTTCATCCTCTACGAAAAATTTCTTCCAACTAGGATGACGCTTATGGTGAAACCTTTCTATTTACTATTGTTCCGATGAGCAGACACTACATTCTGCCAGCTCCAAACATGAATTTCATTAATGCTGAATTTGCGGCTATACGGCTGAGCCTTTGCTTCATTTTAATACGCGATACTTCTACGACGGACACGTTTGCGTTCTGCAGGCGCTGCGAGTAGTGCAGTTATGTGTCCTCGCTGTCTGGAGTCCAATCACATTGTGACTTATTGTTAGCCTCGCACCGGTATTTGAAGCTGATTGTGAGTGTAACTCCTGATGCCCATTACCTCCTTTGATGCACTTTCGTTTTTCGCAGCCTGCACTGGTATACCATGGAATTCACATTCTCTCAGCGCTGTCGCGCTCTGGTGAATATGATTGCCGGCAAGATCTTAATTGATTGAGTGTTGAGCACTGAGCACTGTTTGAACTGAAATCTCTGTTCCTGTTTATTAGTTTTTCCGATTGCTTTATTTCGACACACTCCTTAATTACTCTGTCGCAGAAGCTTGGCGTTTGCCCTACGATACCAGTCTCATAGTATTTCATTTTATGATTATACTAGCGATTCAGTCCAGTTTCACACTAGTAGCACGAAATGCCTATGGCTAGACGACTTGTTTGGCATAGTGTATGTTTCTGTATGAGCTACTCATAGAATTCGGATTAAAATTCAGTGAACAATTGTAGGTAACCGAATACCACCAGCTTTCATGTATCTTAAACAACGTAAGTGGTGCACGCCAGGAGAGTTCTCAGGGGGTATAAAAATTATTTGTTCCATCATTAATTGTGCTTTGGAGTGACATATTGCGCCAATAGTAGGAGATCTGAGGTACTGTGCTCCCTGTTCTGACATTGCAGCGCCGGCCGCGGTGACCGAGCGGTTCTAGGCGCTGCAGTCCGGAACCGCGGGACTGCTACGATCGCAGGTTCGAATCCTGCCTCGGACATGGATGTGTGTGATGTCCTTAGGTTAGTTTGGTTTATGTAGTTCTAATTTGTAGGGGACTGATGACCTATGATGTTAAGTCCCATAGTGCTCAGAGCCATTTGAACTATTTTGAACGGAATGCAGCGTCATTTTGGAGCAAGCTACAGCAGCTTGCCAGATGCCTGATAGTAGTGACAATACGGCATGGTCCATCCTACTGCAATGGGGTCTGGCGAGAGCTACAGTCATCTGCTGGCCAACTGACTCCTGTGACAGTCCATTGCAAGCTACATTTTGTCTGTTACTCTTTCCCACAATTCCAAACGTAAAATCATTACAAAGAGGCTTCTACCACTCCAAACTGGTAGGATAGATCCTCGGCCAAGTATATTCAGTACAATCCACTATCTGCCACATAATATTAGTATGAAGGACACTCTACCATGCAACATTAGTATGGAGTACCCACCCTCTGTAACATATCGTTAGTGTGAAGCACCCTCTGTCACACATCAGACTGAAGTACCCTCTGCTATCCAACTTTGATACAAAGCAACTTTTGGCACATGAAAGTGGCATGGAGCACTCTCTACCACACTATTTTGGTATAAAGCACACTCTGCTACACAACAATGATACATAGCACCTTTTGCCACGCATTGTCGGTACTGAGCGGGTACAAAGTACCCTCTGTCATGGACAGTTGGTACAGAGCACCCCTGCCCCACAACATGGTACAAAGCACTCTATCCTACACAACATTAATATGAAGCAACCTCTTATATACAACAGTGGTACAAAGTACTGTCTGTTACGCTACATCAGTACGAAGCAACCTCCGCAAAACAGTATCAGTAGGATTCACCCTCAGCTACACAACATTAGCACAGAGCACCCTCCGTCATGCAGGACGGTATGAAGTACCTTCTGCTATGTAACACCGGTATTGAGAACCCTCTGTTACACAACATTGGTACAAAGTAACCTCTGCTACACAACATGGTAAATAACGTCCGCTGCTTTCCTACATCGGTATGAGGCACTGTGTCATGCAACATCGCCGCAGAGCACCCTCAGCCAAGCAACAGCGGTACGATAACCCTCATTCATATACAATCAGCGATACATACCCTCTGCCAAACAAGTAACTTCTGCCACGCTACATAGGTACTCAGTACCCTCTGTTACACAACATCAGTAGGACGCACCCTCTTCCGTGTGACACTGGTGAAATAGTGTTGGCAGTGAAATATAGCTGGCACTGGCTGGGACGCTTTATGGGCACAGGAGATATGCCATTAAGGCCATCTGATTGAAGCACCAAGAAGCATTAGCTACCGCAATTCTGATTTCAGCGATTTGCGGCTACATGGTAATGGCATCGTATCCACAGCGGAAGGGAATTTCGTTAGTCTGAGTTCAGCCAATTTGCATAAAATATTTATGAATTATATAGACATTCATTGTTAGTGACAATATAGACATTCATTGTTAGTGACAACTGTAACAAAACCCCTACATTAATTCCAGAAACTGGGCTGCACATACAGACAGAACCATGACAGAGAACTTCAGTATATGTGTGTAAGTGGCTTTTCTCCTAGGCTTGGCCTGTGTATGCATTTGACACATATATTGAACAAATCTCCTCCCTCCCCTCTCTGCGTCCTCCTCTTCTAGTGTGTCCACTTTATCCTCCCACCTCTGTCTATCACCTCCTCCTCATTCTCTCTATCTCTTCATCTCCTCCTATCCTCTCTTTATCCGTTTTCTCCAACCTCTCCCACTTACTGTAACTTCCTTCCGCCTCCCTTTGACCATACCATTTTACCTCTCTCTCCTTCCATCTCTACCTCCCTCTCTTCCTTTTCCATCTGCCCACCACTCATCTACGCATCCACCTGCCTCATGCATCTCCCTCTCATCCACTCTCTACATCCATCCTCTCCTCTATCCATCTCAATCTGTCACCAGCTACACTTATTAGCACATATCACCTCCACAATAGAGTTCAATAAAGCAGGCTGATACTACTCCCACAATACACCTGTCATGTGGACAGGCTACACACCAGGGGCTAGAAAATTGTTTATTTGCCCCTAGTGTAAAGGATGCCACACAAAGCAGGTCGCATATTAGGGCCCAAAAAGCCATTTCTTGGGCCTAAGATGTAGGCTGTCCCGTAAATCAGCTTTATTTGGCAGACCAATACCGTTCCCACACAACATGCCTGTCATGCAGGACGCCCTAAATACACTGGCTGGGAAAAAACATTCTTCCTTTATCTCCGCTCAGTGGAACTAGGAGGTTTTAAGTCCCACAGTGCTGATATTCGTGAGATCTGATCTTTCTGTGCAGGAGTGGGACAATCTGGACCAACAGTGCCTTGATGAATTTATGGATGGTATGCCACGACGAATACAGGCATGCATCAATGCAAGAGAACGTGCTATTGGGATTAAGGGTACTAGTGTGTACGGGAATCTGTACCTCTGAAGGTCCCGATGTATGGTGGTACAACAACCAATGTGTGATTTTCATGAGCAGTAAATAGGCGGAAATGATGTTTATGTTGATCTCTATTCCAATTTTCTGCACAGGTTCCGGAAGTCTCGTAACCGAGGTGACGCAACACTTTTTTATGTGTGTATTTGAAAAAGATCTTTGTCAAAGACTTCGTGAAACTACTATGATCAAACTACTTTGATCAAACTACTTCACTGAATGTATTACTCGATAGTAACTTTTTCGTCATCCCGTAGTTGTTTGGGAATGGACAGTAAACAGTTAATCACCCGTACAACAGTGTGTGTTGGTGGCTAGTGCATTGCTTGAAAAGAAAGAGAAATGGAAAGAATTGTGGGTGAAAGCGTGGACAGCGAGAAGAGAATCTCGAAGTGTTCCCTAGAATTTGCTACAGTGCTATGATATAAAGAAAAACGAAAATTATTTGAGAATGGGCAAACAAACATTTCAGTTTGCCCTCATGAAAGTGATCCCTCACATCTGCATACAATATACTCATTTCAGAAATGCCATTTCTTAATTTCATTCATCATAATCGTATTTTGGAAAGCATTCAAGTGACTCATTTATGAATTAAATAATGAAACTCTACACTAATTACTGGTACGTATTTTTTCAGGTTTAACAAGACGCATTTCAAGAATTTATTCTCATTATCAAGAGAAAATTTTTACATACATAGTTTATGTGGTTTTTGTACGCTGTACTCCTTCTTGTCGTATAGTTGTGTATTTATGCTTAGCTGCAATCCAAGAGTTTTCTTTTGTTAAATTTTCTGAAACAGGACATAAATGCTTACATAAGTATTTGTACTTGATAATGAGAATAAATTCTCGTGAAACGTAGCGGAAAACTTACAAAATACGTAATTGGTGCAGTGTTTCATTATTTTAATCGTGAATGGTATTTCTGCTAAAGGTATATCTCACGATTAGGTTAAGTTTGTTCGCAACGGAGACTATAGTACTCTAATGCCACAGTGTGTCATTTTACGTCGATAGCGTTACGTCGTTCGTTTTACTTTTGAGCACACAGGGAGCACATAATGATATCTAGAACAATCGTGTCTCCCACCAAGTACGAGGGCCTGGTGAGAAATTTTTCCTGATGCTATGCAGCCAACATTACATAACTGTTGTGCGTTTTCATCTTCGAGACAATTCTCAGCCGCATTCTGTAGGGACAATGAAGTTGCTCCTGCATCGTTTTCAATTGGAAATGTTTGATTACCCGGCGTACACCCCGTAATTGTCCCCCTCTGAGTTTCATCTTTGCTCACATGAACCGCTGGTTATGAAGACAACATTTTGGCACAGACAAGGAGCTGTAGGCCGGCGTAGAGAAGTGACGAAAAGCACTGACGGCTTCTATAACAAGGGTATAAGGAAGGTGGTACAACGATACGACAAAATCGGATCGGCGACTATGGAGATAAGTAGCTGGAAGTTGTAGCTAACTGTTGTAGATAAAAGAGTTTTGACTTTCACTGTGGTTTCTATTTTGTGACCTATCGTTACTTTCCGAACAGGGCTCGTATTTCGGCATCTTACAGCTGAAATGCACTAACGCGGGCGAAGTGATACGTTAACAACGGCGTCCGTTCTAACTTTTG
Organism: Schistocerca serialis cubense; assembly: GCF_023864345.2. Lineage (NCBI taxonomy): Eukaryota > Metazoa > Arthropoda > Insecta > Orthoptera > Acrididae > Schistocerca > Schistocerca serialis. The sequence continues at coordinate 148,288,586 of NC_064641.1, read as the reverse complement.
TCAAAGATCTTTGCTAAAGCTTCCCTACTTCACTGTCGAAGATTTGGTATAAAGTCTTTGATAAGTTTTTATCGTTAGCCGCGAACACTAAAATGCTTACGTCACACAGACGTGGCTCTGCTCTGTATGCATCGTAGGCCACGTCCAAAAGGCTACTGGCGCACACTTAGATGAACAAAGCAGTTACGATGCCTCCACAAGTGGTACCAATTGCTGCAAGCAAACGCAGAAAACATTTTTAATTACCACACTTGTAGAAGCAAACTGGCAATAAATATCTTCATTACGTCTCAAGTTATTACATATTACAGTACTGGCCATTAAAATTGCTACAGGACGAAGATCACATGCTACAGACGAGAAATTTAACCGACAAGAAGAAGACGCTGTGATATGCAAATGATTAGCTTTTCAGAGCATTCACACAAGGTTCGCGCCGGTGGTGACACCTACGACGTGCTGACATGAGAAAAGATTGCAACCGCTTTCTCATACACAAACAGCAAATGACCGGTGTTGCCTGGTGAAACGTTGTTGTGATGCCTCGTGTAAGGAGGAGAAATGCGTACCATCTCGTTTCCGACTTTGATAAAGGTCGGATTATAGCCTATCGCGATTGCGGTTTATCGTATCGCGACATTGCTGCTCGCGTTGGTCGAGATCCAATGACTGTTAGCATATTATGGAATCGGTGGGTTCAGGAGGGTAATACGGAACGCCGTGCTGGATCCCAACGGCCTCGTATCACTAGCAGTCGAGATGACAGGCATCTTATCCGCATGGCTGTAACGGATCGTGCAGCCACATCTCGATCCCTGAGTCAACAGATGGGGACGTTTGCAAAACAACAACCATCTGTACGAACAGTTCGACGACGTTTGCAGCAGCATGGACTATCAGCTCGGAGACCCTTGACGGTGCATCACAGACAGGAGCGCCTGCGATGGTGTACTCAACGACGAACGTGGGTGCACGAATGGCAAAACGTAATTTTTTCGGATGAATCCAGGTTCTGTTTACAGCATCATGAATGTCGCATCCGTGTTTGGTGACGTCGCGGTGAACGCAAATTGAAAGTGTGTATTCTTCATCGCCATAGTGGCGTATCACCCGGCGTGATGGTTTGGGGTGCCATTGGTTACACATCTCGGTCACCTCTTGTTCGCATTGACGGCACGTTGAACAGTGGACTTTACATTTGAGATGTGTTACGACCCGTGGCTCAGCCCCTCATTCGATCCCTGCGAATCCCTACATTTCAGCAGGATAATGCACGACCGCATGTTGCAGGTCCTTTACGGGCCTTTCTGGATACAGAAAATGTTCGACTGCTGCCCTGGATAGCACATTCTCCAGATCTCTCGCTAACTGCAAACGTCTGGTCACTGGTGGCCGAGCAGCTGGCTCGTCACAATACGCCAGTTACTACTCTTGATGAACTGTGGTATCGTGCTGCAGCTGCATGGGCATCTGTACCTGTACACGCCATCCGAACTCTGTTTGACGTAATGCCCAGGCGTATGAAAGCCGTTATTACGGCCAGAGGTGGTTGTTCTGGGTACTGATTTCTCAGGATCTATGCACCCAAATTGCGTGAAAATGAAATCACATGTCAGCTCTAGTATAATATATTTGTCCAATGAATACCTGTTTATCATCTGCATTTCTTCTTGGTGTACCAGTTTTAATGGCCAGTAGAATATATTATTATATGTTTAAGCCGGACACACTAGACTTCAAATATGACAAACGTGTCATACGACTTTCTTGTTGTAATGTGTGAACGAATTGTAACGGGAGTGAGTTCAGATCCGGGGGGAGGGGGGGCACCCCGTGGACAGCGGCGGCGGATTACGCAATCCTCATTAGCGGAACGCGCGTCGGCTTGGCTTGTCCGGTTGCCGGCCGCGGTCCTCTGCCAGCACGGCGCCATTACGGCTAATTGCGAGCTGATTGGTCGGGACGGCCGCGGGGCAGGCTGCGTTCTGCCCCTGCGCGCGCAGGCGCCGCCGGTAATTATGACAGGCGGCGAGCCTCGTTTACGCAATTACCGTCGAATTAAAATAACGAGCGCCGACATGGGTTTCCTCGCCACCGACCTGCGGCCGACCAGGTCTCGCTCTGCAATTAGCGGGCGAGCTGACTAATAACACGTCCCCCGTCGCCGTAATTAAAGCCGCGACGCATCTGATTTCCAAAGCCGCTGTAATCACTGTCCCGGGTGGTGTAACACACACGCATCGCGGATTAAGAAACCGACCGGAGCAGTGGCGAAACATCCGTGAAGTGAGGTGGTCTCTGGATAACATCCGCGACTAAGTATATGAATTCTCTCCGGCGTTTCTTCTGCAAATACTTGCGCCTTACCAACCTTGCAAGCAATTAAAGTATTTCATTCGCATGTATGATGAGTGGGCCGGACCGATGGTGTGGCCGAGGGGGGGGGGGGAGAGGCGGGCGAGGGAGGGGGGCAGCTCTTATCAAAGACAAAATAACAAATCGGAGCACGAATTTAAACTTAGCTATGCATTTATTAATCTTTCCGTGCCACATTTGGCTGTAATCAACTATTTAACTTGTTCTCTGAGCAGCGGTTCCTTTATCAATAGAAAACAGAACATTGTGTAAACCTGAGACCTTGACGCGATGGATGACTCATAGGTGGAATTCTGTCAGCTGCTAAGTCATCCGGTACTCACAAAGAAAGTGTACTTCGATACTGACTGTTAAGCTTCTCGCTGCATGTGTGTGTGTATACACGTCTGTTACGTCGTTGGCCAGATGCTGTGGACGTTTGGGTTTTCTACAGTGCAATGGGCGTCTGTATGCATCCTGAGCGGCCGATCTCTCACTGCTGCGCACGAGCTACTTCCGTATTTCGATGTCTCGATGGATAAGGAATGTTTGTTGGTTTAAAAAAGGGGGGGGGGGGGGACCAAACTGCTAGGTGATCGGTCGCGAATAAGGAAGTTTCGAGTACTTATCGTACAACATATATGCCTAGTAGTGTGTTATCATGTCCAAAAAGAATGGATATATTGAATCGTTTATGAAAGACGACGACTGTTATGAACATATGATTCGTGATGCACAAGGTTCAAAAAATGGTTCAAATGGCTCTGAGCACTATGGGACTCAACTGCTGAGGTCATTAGTCCCCTAGAACTTAGAACTACTTAAACCTAACTAACCTAAGGACATCACAAACATCCATGCCCGAGGCAGGATTCGAACCTGCGACCTGCCTTCACATATAAAGCCCCATCACTCAAAAAAGAAATGGAATATCGTCCTGCTCTCAATTTTAAATAAAATTCCGATGTCTTACCCACATCTCATTTATTGCAATGTATGAGCTAAAATCAACTATACGCAAAGTATACATAACGCGTTTTTGCCTCTGCAAGGTCGTTAAAATTCCGGGCAGTGTTTTGCTCAACTTGATACAGCACAGTAACTATGCCATATAATGAACACAAATTCAGTCCTTTATTGAGCGAAGATATCAGACTATAAGGTACGCAAAAATAATTTTTTTTTTCTGATAGTTTTCTGAAAATCGAATGATAAATATTTCATAGCAGCCCCCGAGTCCGCATGGACAGAACTGGGCACGTCGCGTGCAATTGTCCATCAGATATAGAACCCAATAGCTCGAGATGAAAATGAGATATCCTTCTGCTCTCGGTTTTAGATGAAATTTCGATGTCTTATCTCCATTTCATCCCCCCAATGTAGGAGCTAAAATAAATCATAGGCAGTGCCTTTCTATCTCTGCAAACTCTTTAAATTTGCATGCTATGTTCTACTTAATTTAATGTAATGTAATGAGTTCGATGTACAACGAAAAGAAATTCAGTTCTTTATCGAATGAAGATATCCCACTTAAGATGTGCAAAAATTAAATTTTTTCCCGTAATAGTTTTCGAGAAAATGGATAAGAATTATTTAATATCAACTGGACGCCATCTCTCAACGCAGGAACCACTTGACGAGTATTAAAGCCACAACAAAAGCCAACCTCAGCACAGAATGAACAAAGCACATCTGTAGAAGCGAAAAAAAGTCATAATCACTAATTGCTAGAGGAGGCAAAATTATGAATCCACTGAGCGCAGTCACGGGCTGGTTGCCTGAATATTTGACAAGTCGCAAAAGTTAATAAGCAAATTTATATTAAAATATTAGTCTTTCTCAGTTTTATGGACCTGACCAGGTGTTCCCTTGATGTCGGACCATCGGAGGGTGGAGGAGAATTAATTTTAATATCACATGAACAATTTGCTGTGGAATCAGTTTATGTTTGCTCACATTGGTAGAAATCAACTCGTGCCGCGAAAATATCCACGGGCCTACCTCGAATGCCGTCGTTCAGGTGCACGCATCTTGCTGTGGAGCCGGCCGCTGAGGCCAAGTGGTTCTAGGCGCTTTAGTCTGGAACCGCGCGACCGCTACGGTCGCAGGTTCGAATCCTGCCTCGGGCATGGCTGTGTGTGATGTCCTTAGGTTAGTTAGGTTTAAGTAGTTCTAAGTTCTAGAGGACTGATGACCTCGGATGTTAAGTCCCATAGTGCTCAGAGCCATTTGAACCATCTTGCTGTGGGAGCAGTCAGCGCACAGCTCACAGATGTCGCATTTACCACCCTCTGTATTCGAATTTATTGTCTCTCATGGTCAACAACAACATCTACTGTCTGTTTCTTAAGATTATTTCCCAGTTACGAATCTTTAAGAATATAACGATCATTTGCACTGATATCCAAATTAAAGCATCAAACCAAAAGTTTGTAAGGTTGCGTTTATTTTGCCACAAAACAGTATAATCAGATGATAGTACAGTAGAAACGATATACAGAATAAAGGTTAGGTCAGGTTAGTGTTCTTTAACGTCCCGTCGACAATGAGGTCATTAGAGACGGAGCGCAAGCTCGGGTTAGGGAAGGATGGGGAAGGAAATCGGCCGTGCCCTTTTGAAAGGAACCATCCCGTCATTTGCCTGAAACGATTTAGGGAAATCACGGAAAACCTAAATCAGGATGGTTGGAGACGGGATTGAACCGTCGTCCTCCCGAATGCGAGTCCAGTGTGCTAACCACTGCGCCACCTTGCTCGGTCAATATACAGAATAAAGAACGTAAACAACAACAACGATAGACAAAAATATTCTTGGTCTTTTCCGACTTAACTGGTTACACACACATTCCGACAACTAGTTAATGCGCTCAGTATGGGGGTGTGTCCACCTCTGACAGCAATACAGGCGTAACAAACGATGGGGCAAGCTGTGAATGATGTCATCATTCTCAGTTGAGGCAATAACGCCCATTCTTCCTGCAGCGCTACTTTTAAGCATTGGGGAGTTGTTGGTGGATGCTGACCTGTGTCCCTATTATATCCCAGGCGTGCTCTGTGGGATTCAAATCAGACAGTGAGCAGGCCACGGTGTGTGTGCAGTATCTTCCTTTTCCAGGAAAGCATCGACCACCTGCGCTGTATGAGGTCGAGCATTATCGTTCGGCAATATGAAGTCTGGGCCCACGTCTACTCGCAACAACCGCACATGAGGCCCTAAGATCTCGTCACGACACCGGGCAGCAGTTAAAACGTGCCCATTCACCTGCACAGTTTCATGAAGAGGCGTTCGTGTGGTCAAGATAATCCCTGCTCGTACCATTAGGGATCCTCCTCGACCTCGGTCTCTTTCCACAGTGTGTGGGTCCCGAAATCGTGTTCCACGTTCCCCCCAGATGCGTATCCCTAGAGAATCTCTCTCCAGACCAAAGTGGAACTCATCTGTGAGAAGAGCTTTGGCCCACTGTTCTACTGTCCAGGTGGCATGTTGACGGCTCCACTGCAGACGTTCCCTTGTGTGAAGACGCGTCAGAGGTAGACATACAGCAGGTCGCTGACAATAAAGACCACACCGCCGAAGCTTTCTGTAAACCGTTTGCCTCGCTACAACACGTCCAGTGGATACTGTGAGGTCAAATGTCAGTTGTCGTGCAGTAGGCCTACTAAGGCGGTAAAGTCATGCCCTTACAGCCAAATTACGGTCGTCTCTTTCCGATATTACACGTAGTCAGCCCCAGTCTAGTCTTCGAGATAGATTCGACCTCTATGAACTGTCGCCACAGCTGAAATATAACAGAATGATTCACTTTAAGCCATCGGGCTTCTTCAGTTTGCGACTGTCCTGCTTCCATTCTTCCCATGGCCCTCCACCGCAGAGAGCCTGGTAGGCGTCTTTTCTGTGACTGTGTACACAGCGATTGTGGATGTGGGGTCCGCCCCGGTAGCTGAGTGGTCAGCGTGACAGACTGTCAATCCTAAGGGCCCGGGTTCGATTCCCGGCTGGGTCGGAAATTTTCTCCGCTCAGGGACTGGGTGTTGTGTTGTCCTAATCATCATCATTTCATCCCCATCGACGCGCAGGTCGCCGAAGTGGCGTCAAATCGAAAGACCTGCACCAGGCGAACGGTCTACCCGACGGGAGGCCCTAGCCACACGACATTTCCATTTCTTGTGGATGTGGGGCTACCCTGAAAACACTATCCCGTTCGATAAGTGTTCTGACGTCATCGTGGTGTGGTTGCTCGTTGAGCACAATGCCATCTTCCGTACAGAACACGATCGTACCGACATCTGTACACATTTTGTATGATTACATCGTGAATTAGACACAGGACGAGAAAACAGCCGGCCAGTGTGACCGAGCGGTTCTACGCGCTTCAGTCTGGAACCGCGCGACTGCTACGGTCGCAGGTTCGGATCCTGCCCCGGGCATGGATGTGTGTGATGTTCTTAGGTTAGTTAGGTTTAAATAGTTCTAAGTTCTAGGGGACTGATGACCTCAGATATTAAGTCCCATAGTGCTCAGAGCCATGTGAACCATTTGAACGAGAAAACAGTGATTTGTTGCTTTAATTTTGGACACCAGTGTATTTCTTCTTCGAGTGGTTTTCTCTTGTAACTTTTAATTTCTATGGAGGAATGACTCGTGAGTAATCCAGAATTGGGGACTGATGATATCGTCCCATGCTGTAACAAGGCTACCCCGTATTAAGATCCGTTTTTAAATGGTCATTATACAAACCAGAATGAAAAACACTCCTATTGTGGCACAAAATAAGGCGAATGCATCCTGGGCAGAGTTAGCGATTTAAACAAAGAATACAAGTTTTTCAGTTTATCTAGCAGCTACGAAGTCTTTTAAATCAAAACATACTTGAAAAATTCACGCTGTTTTACTTGTTAGTGTTAGTACCCATGGCACGTAATAAAACGCTTGCTGTCAAGTAAAGTAACATGATATATGCTGTCTTGTAGTATAACATGACAATGCCAACATGTCATCCAACACATCATTTTTCAAGGTATGCAGTATGACACAATGTGTCCTGAGAATTTAGTATGCAATATGACACAATGTGTCATGAAAATTTAGGTAGCATGCATCCCCACTCTGGGATACTTCCTATTACAAATGCACGCCCACTCTCATATACGTCCTATTGTAGAAGCAGCCCACTCTCTAGAAGCACAAAGATTTTTGTCCATTTGTTCTCGTACCTTCACCGTAAATGTAACATGGGTGGGTCTAAGAGAGCTCACTGAGCTGGGAAAGTAGGGTTAACTCTTGAAAAAATCACGAATATGCGAAAATGGTTTGATTTAAATGTCTTTGAAGATGCCAGATGAGTCGAAAAGCTAGTTCTCTTCTTTTTATGCCTATTTCCGCCCAGGACATATTCGCCTTTTCTTGTGCTATGACGGAGCATTTTACATGCTGGTTGCCAACGTCTTTTGTTGTGGTCGTCTGTTCTAAGACTGTTTTGGTGCAGCTCTCCATGCTACTCTATCCTGTGCGAGCTTCTTCATCTCCGAAGAACTACTGCAACTGACATCTTTCTCAATCTGCTTACTGTATTCACCTCTTGGTCTTCCTCTACGATGCCTGCCTGCCACAGTTCCCTCCAGTGCTAAAGTGGTGATCCCTTGCTGTCTTTGAATATGTCCTGTTAATCGATCCCTTGTTTTGGTCAAGTTTTGCCACAAATTCCTCTTCTCCCCAATTCTATTCAGCATATTCTCATTAGTTAGATGACCTACCCATCTAATCTTCACCATTCTTCTGTAGCACCAATTTCAGAAGTTTCTATTCTCTTTTCACATAAATTGTTTATCGTCCATGTTTCTCTTTCATACATGCCTACACTCCATATAAACACCTTCAGAAAAGACTTCCTAACACTTAAATCAATATTCGATGTAAACAAATTTTTCTTCTTCAGAAATGCTTTTCTTGCCATTGCCAGTCTACATTTTACATGCTTTCTACTTCATCCGTCATCAGTTACTTTGTTGCCCAAATAGCAAAACTCATCAACTACTATCAAGTATATCGTTTCCTAATCTGATTCCCTTAGCATCACCTGATTTAATTCGACTACATTCCATTACCCTTTTTTCGCTGTTGTTCATGTTCTCCGTCGTCCACCTTTCAAGACACTGTCTATTGCGTTCATCTGCTCTTCCAAATCCTCTGCTGTCTCGGGCTGAAATACAATGTCGCCGGCAAACCTTAGAGTTTTTATTTCTTCTCCCTGAGCTTTAATTCCTACTGGAAATTTTTCTTTGGTTTCCTTTACTGATTGTTCAATTTACAGATTAAATAAAATGGGGGATAGGCTACAAACCTGTCTCAATCCCTGTTCAACCACTGCTTTGCTTTCATGCCCCTCGACTCTTATAACGGTCATCTGGTTTCTGAACAAATTGTACGTAGCCTTTTGCTCCCTGTGTTTAATCCCTGCAACCTTCAGAACTTCAAAGAGAGGATTCCAGTCAACACTGTCAAAAACTTACTCTACGTCTAGAAATGCTGTAAATGTAGGTTTGCCTCTCCTTAACCTATGTTCTAAGATAAGCATAGGGTCAGTATTGCCTCGCATGTACCTTCATTTCTCCGGAACCCAGGATGATATTACCGGAGATTCAATCAGTTATACGATTCTTCTGTAAGGAATTCGTGTTATTATTTTGCTACCATGATTTATTAATCTCACAGTTCGGTAACTTTGACACCTGTCAGCAACTGATTTCTATTTAATTGGAATTACTACATTCTTCTTGAAGGCTGAGGGTATTTCACCTGCCTCATACATCTTACACACCAGATGGAAGAGTTTTGTCATGGCTGATTCTCCCAAGGCTATCGGTAGTTCTAATGGAATATCGTCTACTCCCCGTGCTTTGTTTCGACTTAGATCTTTCAGAGGTTTGTCAAATTCTTCTCGCAGTATCGTATCTCCCATCTCATCTTCATCTACGTCCACTTCCTTTCTTAAATATTGCTTTCAAGTTCATCTCCTTTGTACAGACACTCCGTATAGTCCTTCCACCATTCAGCTTTCCCTTCTAAGATGGTTTACCACCTGAGCTCTTGATATTCATACACCTACTTCTCTATTCGCCAAAGGCCGCTTTAATTTTCATGCAGGCGGTATCCATGTTTCCAATAGTAATATAATTTTCTAAATCCGTATATTTGTTCTTTAGCCATTTCTGTTTAGCAGTTTTGCACTTCCTGTCAGTCTCGTTTCTTAAACGTTGGTATTCCTTCTCGCCTGTTTCATTTGCTACATTTTTTATAATTTTCTCCTTTAATCAATTAAATCATCAATCCCAACTTCCGCTCTGCCATAATTTTCACATTTTGGCCACCACAGCTTGACAATCGACGTAGATTTTTTGTTGACTTGGGCGACGACTGATTCCGGTATAGGTTTTCTTATTGTTTTCCAAACATATTGCTTACATCGTGGCAATAGACAAAGTTTTCATAAAACAACAGGACGACCTCTAATTACATATATTTGTCTACCTTCATACAAAATTTGAAACGATTCGTAGAAGTTTGAAACATAGAAGTGACGTGTGTAAAAAAAATCACATAAACTTGTTTTCTCCGCGTAAAATCTGAATGAAGCTAGATATCTGAAAATGGGTTTTACATTTTATCGTAATACTGCATTTATTTCTTTATTTTATTCACTTTAAACTGCATCCGTTCGTTCAATGTACGTAAGAACAAATTTTACGTGTTGCATTTAGCTCGACTTTAAACCATCATCTCTCGACAACGGATGCATTTTATTGAATAAAAATATTCTTTTACTTTATACACTTACCAAACATCATGTAAAGTTTCAACTAGATCATGTAAGTCTAATACACTCCTGGAAATTGAAATAAGAACACCGTGAATTCATTGTCCCAGGAAGGGGAAACTTTATTGACACATTCCTGGGGTCAGATACATCACATGATCACACTGACAGAACCACAGGCACATAGACACAGGCAACAGAGCATGCACAATGTCGGCACTAGTGCAGTGTATATCCACCTTTCGCAGCAATGCAGGCTGCTATTCTCCCATGGAGACGATCATAGAGATGCTGGATGTAGTCCTGTGGAACGGCTTGCCATGCCATTTCCACCTGGCGCCTCAGTTGGACCAGCGTTCGTGCTGGACGTGCAGGCCGCGTGAGACGACGCTTCATCCAGTCCCAAACATGCTCAATGGGGGACAGATCCGGAGATCTTGCTGGCCAGGGTAGTTGACTTATACCTTCTAGAGCACGTTGGGTGGCACGGGATACATGCGGACGTGCATTGTCCTGTTGGAACAGCAAGTTCCCTTGCCGGTCTAGGAATGGTAGAACAATGGGTTCGATGACGGTTTGGATGTACCGTGCACTATTCAGTGTCCCCTCGATGATCACCAGTGGTGTACGGCCAGTGTAGGAGATCGCTCCCCACACCATGATGCCGGGTGTTGGCCCTGTGTGTCTCGGTCGTATGCAGTCCTGATTGTGGCGCTCACCTGCACGGCGCCAAACACGCATACGACCATCATTGGCACCAAGGCAGAAGCGACTCTCATCGCTGAAGACGACACGTCTCCATTCGTCCCTCCATTCACGCCTGTCGCGACACCACTGGAGGCGGGCTGCACGATGTTGGGGCGTGAGCGGAAGACGGCCTAACGGTGTGCGGGACCGTACCCCAGCTTCATGGAGACGGTTGCGAATGGTCCTCGCCGATACCCCGGGAGCAACAGTGTCCCTAATTTGCTGGGAAGTGGCGGTGCGGTCCCCTACGGCACTGCGTAGGATCCTACGATCTTGGCGTGCATCCGTGCGTCGCTGCGGTCCGGTCCCAGGTCGACGGGCACGTGCACCTTCCGCCGACCACTGGCGACAACATCGATGTACTGTGGAGACCTCACGCCCCACGTGTTGAGCAATTCGGCGGTACGTCCACCCGGCCTCCCGCATGCCCACTATACGCCCTCGCTCAAAGTCCGTCAACTGCACATACGGTTCACGTCCACGCTGTCGCGGCATGCTACCAGTGTTAAAGACTGCGATGGAGCTCCGTACGCCACGGCAAACTGGCTGACACTGACGGCGGCGGTGCACAAATGCTGCGCAGCTAGCGCCATTCGACGGGCAACACCGCGGTTCCTGGTGTGTCCGCTGTGCCGTGCGTGTGGTCATTGCTTGTACAGCCCTCTTGCAGTGTCCGGAGCAAGTATGGTGGGTCTGACACACCGGTGTCAATGTGTTCTTTTTTCCATTTCCAGGAGTGTATATTGAAGTGCCACGCTTCAAAAATCTGCCAGAAGAAACGTGTTTTAGCATGTAAATACCAAACTAAGCACGATATTTTGGGCCATCACTCTCGCTCCATTTCGGAGTTGTTTTGCACGTAAAATCTGAACAACTGTGATTGTTTTTGCACGTACAAGCCGATCGTTGCACATACAAATGGTGGAATTAGCTGAGCATTACTTTCAGCCAAATTAAAGTGTTTTGCAAAAGGAATTAATAAATTCACATAATTTGCGTAAGCGCCAGCTTCGGTTCATCATTTAAACCTTGCTTAATCTATTGTAACACAGCTACAGTAAGACAGGTGATCGAATGGCTACACAGAAAGCCCCTGGTCCGGGTTAAACCAAAAACTTTTCACCCAACCTTCGTAGCTCAAATAGGAACCGAGTTGCCAAAACCCCCTCCTCCACTCCAAACCGCGATTCTGTGCACGTCCTTTGCATACATATTTGTACAGCGGTTCCGCGCTCTAACGATTTTCCACCGGTTTATTGCTTGTCTGTTGCCTGTGACTGTCCTACTCCCAGTCCGTTCTTATATAACTTCTGCTGCCAGAAATACCTGTTGTAGATTCATCCTCCACTACTCCCATGGTCAGCGGATGGAAGTTATCCAGGCAATCTTCCGTAGGGAAGCGGTGACAGATAAATTCCAAATAATTCTCTCATCGATTTCATTCACGCTGCAGTAAAATCTCAAATTAGCTATATCTAAGACTCGTATACATTTGTATGATACGTCACTAAACGTTAACCTTACGTATTTTCGGAGCCATAGAAGATATGAAAACACGATTTTCCAGAAATTTCAGTAAGCACAGGAGTGAATTCTTCGTAATACGGTCAATGATCTCAGCTACAGTTGTGTGCAGATGCCGATACCTGAGACTGTATCTGCGGTTATCCACAGTAATAGGACTTTGCAGATGAAACATAGAGGGTGTATTGTCAACAATACAATGACCGTCTATTTCTGCATTAAAAGCGATCGATAATAGTGATTAATACTGTTTAAGTCATTGCTATTATTTGTTTCGAATTAATATACACTATGCCGGATACACTCTTTGATAGCAAGGCGTTTTTCGTTGAGACGGGATCTTCTCATGAAATTTCAATCACCAGTTTTCTCCTCCGATAGCGAAAACATTCTGTTAACACCTACCTGCAGAGGCAGAAATCATAATCACGATAAAATAAGAGAATTCAGGGGTCGCACAGAAAAATTTAAGTGCTTCTTTCTCCCGCGCGCCGTTCGAGAGTGGGACGGTAGAGACAGCTTGAAGATGGTTCATTGAACCCTCTGCCAGGCTCTTTATTGTGAACAGCAGAGTAATCACGTAGATGTAGATAGGATAAAGGGACTGAAAGATTATCTGTAACTTGTATAGAAAGCAGACTGCACCTATGGCAGTCTAAGTACACGAATGGGACGTATTGTAGAGGATGAGACAGGGCTCTAGCCTCTGCCACACGTTAATAAATTTGTACACTGATTAAGAATTAAAGGAAACCAACTATAAATTTGAAAGGGAATTGAGGGTCAGAGAGGAGAGAAAAGGAACTTGCAGGCTTATCGAAACGTCGTAAATCTGTCGGAGACGGCAGAGGACATGGAAGAACATCTGGACGGAATGGATAGTGCCTTGAAAATTGGTTACAGGACGAACATTAACGAAAGTGAACCAAGAAAAAGTCAGTGAAGTCAAAGTAAGTCAGGTAAAGATAGTAGTTGAGTTTTGTTATTTGGGTATAAAAATAACTAACGATGAACGAACTAGAGACAATATAAAATGCAATGCAGACTGGTAGTAACAAGAAAAGAGTGTCTCAAAAAGAGAAATTTGTGAACATCAAACATAAACTGAAAAGTCACTAAGTCTTTTTCTAGTGCTCTGCCTAGTTAGTGACCTCAGTGAAGCAATTAGTATCACAGAGTTGGGCTAAAAAGTTATTCAAGTCTCACATGAAAATGTGTTTTTGTCAATGTTGAAAATTGTACTTCAAGATAACAGGTTGTTAATTAATGCATCAAGAGATGCTTTAATAGTCAATGAAAGTTGTAAATTATCAAGCACTCTTGTGGCAAAGGGTTGTATCAAGTTAAGTAAATCTTTTTACCATTCATGTAAAAAAGTGAACTAATATTTCATATATCGAGTGAGGTGCCATAGTGGTTAGCACAGTGGAATTGCATTCTGGAGGACGATGGCTCAAACTCGCATCCAGCCATCCTGATTTAGGTGCTCCGTGACTTCCCTAATCCGCTTCAGGAAAATGCCAAGATGGTTCGTTTGACAGGGCATAGCCAATTTCCTTGCCCATCATTTCCTTATCCCAGGGGACCGAAGACATCGCTATTTGGTCCCCTCCGCCAAATAATCAATCAGTCAATTAATGTTTCATATGTTTCAGTCTGATTAGCCAACTCCCAGGGCAATCAAAGACCCCACAGCTATGGTCAGACGATTATAGTTTCGTCTGGTCATAACAAGGAGGTGCTGAAACGAATCGAGGAGAAAATAAATCTATGACACAACTTGACTAGGAGAAAATACTGGCTGCTGGGACACACGCTGAGGCATCAAACAATCGTCAGTTTCGTAAAGGGAGAAAGTAATGGAATTCCAAGGCCTGACTCTAATAAGCAGGTTCAGACTGATGTAGGTTACAATAGTAAAAGGTTACAGTTCTCCAATAATTTTGGCCAATGTTGCTATATGAGACGCATCTACTTTGCAATGGCAACATTTATTTCATCGTTCTTTAATGACTTATTTGATTTTCTGGTTCATACAAGATCTGAACCTAAGATTGCTTCTTACAAAATGCTATAGATACCTTTATTTCATTTTTATCATTTAATCGAAGCACCAGAACACCACTCTCAGTTTTATTTGTAAAAAGTTTTATATGATTGCTTCATGAATACATTAAGGATAGGATGACATTGCAACCTGTAAGCCTTAGCTGTCTCTTAAACAATCGATCTGAATGATTTATTGATCAACCAAATTAGATATGAATCGAATGTACACAATGAGAGCACATTCATCAACATGCTATAGTGTTATCATCCTTACTTCATAGAAAAGTCGAACTGAATTTATCATCATACCAACACTGAGTAGTGACAGGGTATAGCTGGGATATGTTCACACAAGGACACGTGGTTTAGGATGGCGATATTGTAATCCCACATTCATCCATGCATCAAGAAACAAAGATGACAGCAGTTTGCAGCACTCCTGATAGCCTGTACAAAACTCATAGCACAATCGGCAGAGAAGTCTTAGCCCAGCCTTGGGAATGTATTAAGCCAGGAAAACTGTATTAAATTTCACAATTTAAAAGTATATAAACATAATCCCTCACACAGGTATTCATTCTGCTCACCAAACTTACATTTGTCCAAAATGATTAACGAAGAATTGTGTTTAGATATAATTTGAGTGAAACATGATGGAACATGCAGCTATGTGTACAAATAAATCTCAGTTCTTCCACAAGAAAATTCAACTAAAAATTGGAAAACTGCACTTATACTATGTGAACGCTGAAGTACAGGCACTTTACCGAAGAACTAGTGAAGGAATGTCTGCATTCAAAACAAGTCCCCAAACCATACAAAATTCGTTAAATTACACAACGCCAAAGTGACGAAAAGTAATCCAGTCGTGTAGGTATTCATTCCACACCAAAATTTTAGATCCAATCAATGATTAACAAAGAACTGAGTTTCACTGTACTTACAGTGACATCTGGTTGAGTACATAGATGCCAATTCGAAGATAGTCTATTTCTGGAGAAAAATCCGCTTAATGCAGGAAACCTGCACAGACATCACTTAAACACTAAAGATGCAAGCTTATATTGTAGTCTAAATAAGGAATAAACCCAAATCCTATCAATGACTACGTGACATGGTAACTGAACAAAGGAGTCCATTTTAAAATACTAAAAACTCACCAAAACTATAAAGTTGAACCATGTACTATTCAGGTTATGTTCTGTGAATCTACTTTACACAGTGAAAATAATTTCACCTTACTAGCTGTGTGGAAATGAAGTATATTTGTATAGCCCCACGCACGGTAGGCAACTCATACCCATACAAAGTGTTCGTTATGACAAGCACAAAAAATAATGGTGATCCACTTCCGAAATTCATCCTCTTCATGATTAATATGATTTCCCCCTAACATCCAAACGGCTGAAACAAAGATGGTTAAATATTACACACTAAGTTCAGCCTAATATCTCAATGTACAGGGAGTCTGAAGGACACCATTCTTGTGCGACTAGAGTGCCAGAGTGCCATACTGGATGAACAGTAACGACTTTCCGCCTATCAGTGGACAGGTGGCAGCTAGAGATGATGATTCCCCCCCCCCCCCTCCCTCCAGCCAACCCAGACACCTGACCTATGGTAAAGCAGCTCTCTTGTTTTGCACTGCCCTGTGGTGTGGTCACAGGGGAATGCGACATTCACATGTGGGTAAATAAAACGGCAAAGAATCTGTCTCAAGTAACGCTAGCTCGTCAACACCCTCAGTGCCACCACATTAAAACGTACCTGTCAGAAAATTTGATACCAATTCGGTCTCGTTGTTGCTCCCGCGCCTAAAGGTAGGCAAACCCCATCTGAGACGGTCAAAGAGGTTGCCTAACCCTCAGAGGTATAGCAGCCACGAAGCAGAATTGATGCCAAAATTTTTGGCAGGATCATTTGTAAGGGGCTGTAACATCCTACCGCCTCGCGGGATTAGCCGAGCGGTCTGGGCGCTGCAGTCGTGGACTGTGCGGCTGGTCCCGGCAGAGGTTCGAGTCCTCCCTCGGGCATGGGTGTGTGCGTTTGTCCGTAGGATAATTTAGGTTAAGTAGTGTGTAAACTTAGGGACTGATGACCTTAGCAGTTAAGTCCCATAAGATTTCACACACATTTAACATCCTACCCATCGTGTATGACCACAGTGGAATTGGGCAGACTTGTAGTAAATTTAACCCACGTTAGACCTCATATAACGTCTAGGTTAAACATTGTGTGTTTTAATGCAGCTAATATATCGAATATTTCTTGAAACCTCAAATGAGATCTATATCCGTTTCCAGGCTCGAGGAAATTGATGGTATGTAGTGAACTCACTTCCGATCGCGTGTGCAAAATGAGTGGTAATGAAATATTCATAACATCCCTCATATCTCGTAAACGGTTTGGGATACCGAAACGAGTTTTTCGCAAATAACAGCACACAAACTCTTTCAGATGATTTTATACGCCAGGGATGTCTATTACTATCCCTTTATACAGGAGACTGTGCGATGGGCAAACGACGATATATTTGTACGATCATCCGGCGGGAACGATTTATTAAACGCGAGATTTAAAACTTCATCTTTCCTTTTGCTGTCTTCTGTTGCAACACTATACTGGCCAACGAGTTACTGGACAGAAGCCTTTGACTCTCGTAGCGATTTTATGTTGGACCAGAATTTTCTCGGATTTTCGACTAGATCCTTTGCTATGGTATGATGCAGGCCGCTGATGTACGCTTCGCGAATCGACCTTCTTTACAGACGAACGAACATGTAACTTTTGCCTGTTGTCATTTGCGCACTCTCTTTTTGAACCGAAAAAGCTACTGTGTTTCCTTCCTCAGCATTTTCCATATTTTATTATTAACCTACGATGGGTCTTCTCCGACCTTCAGTCACTTAATAGGGACAGTCTTCTCCAGAGGGCAATCTGCTATCCGTTTAAATTTTGCCCATGATTTCCATGGTTGCATGATACTGGAACAAAATAACATTCACTGATGTACCAAGTGGGATGCTAGCGACTGCCTCTCTGCTCTTTCTAGCAAAAATACTCTCCTAGCGTTCTTGGTTAGTTTATTGACTTTACTAAGCATCATCTTATGATGTCATTCTAATCTACAATCCCTCTCTCTGTACTGGCACTGCGGATGAGGTCAGACCTGTTTGTAGCTACAAGGTCTAAAGCGGTTCCATTGCGTGTGGGCTGTCGAACTAGATGATCAAGACAGTATCGGAAATCGTGTTCAAAAGTACGTAGACTCTCTGCCCGTATCCTCTGCAATGAATCCACAGACGTTCCAGTCTATACTTGGTAGGTTAAAGTCCTCTCAAAATGATAGTGCATGATCTGGATATTTACACGATCATGAGCGTAGACTTTTTGAATGATCCTAAACTGGCACAGCGAAAGCGAGTGTTTGGTAAAAACATTCAACAATTAACTTGGTTTTAACTAGACACGCTATACACCTTCAGCTAACTTCACACTCACACTGATAATCGACCTCGTTGGAAGCAATGTTTTTGTCGACTGCAATGAACACTCCCAGTCGTACGCCATGTAGTCTGTCCTTCCGATATACGTTTCATGTCTGGGTGGATATTTCAGAACTTTCGGCTTCGGGTTTCAGACAACACTCGGTACCAAGAATGATTTTAGTGCGACAAATTTTGTGACATCGTTACAAATACTTCCGACAGTTAAGTGATAAGATTTTGACACTCGAAGTGTCTTTACTCGAATTTTGCTGCCTGCGTGCCGACTGGTGAGAGTTCATCAGGGCCTGGCCTAAAAAACATCCATGAGCACTCCACGAGAACTCTGCTATCCGAATTGCTGCTTCCTTTGTGTCGTACACCCCTGATCTACCAAAGGGCATCCTACAATTTTCAACCCAATGACGCAGGTCCAGGATATAAAATGAAGACTGCCGATGGCAAGGAAAGCGTTTCTGAAGAAGAGAAATTTGTTAACATCGAGTATAGATTTAAGTGTCAGGAAGTCGTTTCTGAAAGTATTTGTATGGAGTGTAGCCATGTATGGAAGTGAAACGTGGATGATAAATAGTTTAGCCAAGAAGAGAATTGAAGCTTTCGAAATGTGGTGCCACAGAAGAATACTGAAGTGGATAGCTTATATAACTAATGAGGAGGTACTGAATAGAATTGGAGAGAAGAGAAATTTGTGGCACAACAAGACTAGGAGAAGGGATCGGTTGGTAGGACATATTCTGAGGCATCAAGCAATCACCACTTTAGTATTGGAGGGCAGTGTGGAGGGTAAAAATCGTAGAGGGAGACCAAGAGATGTATACACTAAACAGATTCAGAAGGATGTAGGTTGCAGTAGGTACCGGGAGATGAAGAAGCTTGTACAGGATAGAGTAGCATGGAGAGCTGCATCAAACCAGTCTCTGGACTGAAGATCACAACAACAACAACGACACAGGTCCAGCAGTCTTCAGCCAAAGATATCACAGAGTCGGCGAGGCCTTTTGTTTCGACCCTCCACCTGGCTCCAGACCAAAGGACCCAGATTAACTCCCGGAGCAATGCTGCCAACTGCGAGCTCTGCTTGCACGCAACACACGAGGTCAGCAGCCTTCACCACTTCCGCCAGCTGCCCACATGAACTGAGGACGGCCTCAGAACCCAAGCGACGGGCGCCGTTGGTGCCGAAGTGAGCCACAGTCTGCAGGCGATTGCACCCTGCAGGCTCGATAGCCGCAGGCAAGGCCCCCTCCACATCTCGTATGACGCCCTCCGGCAGACGTATTGAGTACACATTTTCTTTCTTCCCGATATTTCCCGAAGAGGCTTCATAACGATCCTAACAATGGAGCTCCCGATAACCACGTCCCCTACTGCGCTCTCCGTCCGCACGAGAAGACCCATCTCAACCATTGTCTCATGCCCTATCGCGTCGTTGGTACAGCTATGGGCCATGTATCTTGTACGACTAACAGCGAAAATTATGGATCCTAGTTCGATTCCCATTCTCACACACGTATCCACTTGTCATGTACGATCATCAGTTAAAGCTACTTGACATAGCTGATGGCTCCGCTACTTTCTTTATGCTGCTTCAGGGATTCAACATGATTTCCCGCATTCGTTTTTACTTCCTTTCATCATTCACGACATTCATCATGAATTCAGACATAAGACAACAGACACTCACTTTTTCCACTCACACACACACACACACACACACACACACACACACACACACACACAGATTTTATTTTATTGGCCAGAAAAATGGCAATATTGAACGAGTAATAAATAACAATATTCCAGTTATAGCAATCGAGAGGATTTTCTTGGTTATCAAGAGACTGTCAACACTGTACCTTTTCTCCAGTTATTCCCAGTCAGATTTCCCTTTACCCCACTCCCTACCTACTGGGATATCTAACTGAAAAGAACGAAGTTCCACAGCGAACCACTCTCACGAGAAAGGAATTTAAAAAAAAAAGAAAAATAGCGCTCTACAAACTTTCATCGCAAAAGTTTGTACCTAACAGCAGCACTTGAGACGCATAAAACGGCTCGCACACTGTAAAGGCTGTAGAACAGCGAGATCTCTCCAGCTAACAAGGCGACCAAGTCCAAGAGGTCTTACAGCCAACCACCCCTTATGACTTTCCATGTCTCTTCAGGCGACCGTAGATAGGGAGTAGCTTGGTGAAATAAATCATCTCGATTTGCTTGCAAAGTTATCGATTTTTCTTCGTGAAACGACCACTTCAACACTCAGAAACTGGTTGAAGAATTGGCTACGAAATGCTTCGACATTAGCTCTACGCGATATATCTGCCTTGCCTTGTGGACCATAAAAATGGTCATTTCCTTACTTTCAATTACAGTTATTTCTATCAATAAACACTTAAAAATTGTGTCCTGTATACAAATAAAACTTGTGAGGTAGAAGTTGGACGAGGGTCGCCAGGCAGAAGATGCATTTCTAGGCGTTAGAATTTACTCATATTGAACCACATTTGAAAGAACTGTTATCACAACGATGAATGCTACTCTATTAGTACATTCGTATTCTTCTCCGAACAGCAACAAGGTATCGTAGGTAGTTTTATCCAGTTAGGATGCTGTAAGTCTGCGGTACGAATTGTTCGTACCTCGGAAAAGCAAAGAACTTGTTGAGTATTCTCCGAGAGCTGAAAAAGAGCTCTGCCTTTGAGGTGGTAGATCAAAGGAACGCCTCACGCATTTCGTCATAATGGGTTTAAAGTTTTATACTAAACGTGTAGTGTCAGAGGTAAATTTCAACAATCTTCTTTGAAAAACTGCTAAGAGAAAAGGAAATTTAGTTAACTCCTACAGCTTATCAAATGGTTCAAATGGCTCTGAGCACTATGGGACTCAACTGCTGAGGTCATTAGTCCCCTAGAACTTAGAACTAGTTAAACCTAACTAACCTAAGGACACCACAAACATCCATGCCCGAGGCAGGATTCGAACCTGCGACCGTAGCGGTCTTGCGGTTCCAGACTGCAGCGCCTTTAACCGCACGGCCACTTCGGCCGGCCACCTACAGCTTATCCTGCATGTGTGCTCGCCCGGTCAAAGCTCTAACGCAGAAAATAATTACTGTCGTCTTCGCCTAATGAATAATCCCTAATGACACTATGACACTATGGGTTTAAAGTTTTATACTAAACGTGTAGTGTCAGAGGTAGTTTTCAACAATCTTCTTTGAAAAACTCCTAAGAGAAAAGGAAATTTAGTTAACTCCTACAGCTTATCCTGCATGTGTGCTCGCCCGGTCAAAGCTCTAACGCAGAAAATAATTACTGTCGTCTTCGCCTAATGAATAATCCCTAATGACACTGCCACTCAACGAAGCTTGTTTACTTACCTTATGTGGACAACAGTGCGTTTCATTGTATCATATTCTATGGAAAGTTACTACATTTGCAAGGAATAGTCACAACTTAAGACGGGATAAAGGAACTTTTTGTGGGGTCATCTGACTGTTGACATGACTACCATTTTTAACACTAACATCCAAATTTGTGATCCGGCGTATGGCGTTTTGTTGCTAATAGCGTGAGTTCAAAAAAATGGTTCGAATGGCTCTGAGCAGTATGGGACTTAACATCTGTGGTGATCAGTCCCCTAGAACTTAGAACTACTTACACCTAACTAACCTAAGGACATCACACACACCCATATCCGAAGCAGGATTCGAACCTGCGACCGTAGCGGTCACGCGGTTCCAGACTGAAGCGCCTAGAATCGCACGGCCACACCGGCCGGCTAATAGCGTGAGTTCATTGAATCGTAACATTCATTTACCAATCAGAAAACAAGACGAGGTATAAAATATTCAAGTATCCCTGTGTGAGATATACCCTATGCTTAGTCGAATCAGTCACAGTAAGTATTATAATGTTATAGGATTTGAATTACGTGAGGGGTTCGTTTCTCTTCTATTAATACAGCAGTGGAAAATGAAAAATAAAAACCTGAAGCAAAGGTTCGACTTCAATGAAATTTTAATAAAATATTACACAGGTTTTTCTTAGTGTGTGATCACAACTACAGGTGTTTCCACACAGACAGATTGTTTTTCATGATTCCAATACACGAGTATACCCTACGAGAAAGAGAAAGACACACCACGAAGGAGCTATGCAGATGGATCACAAATCGATATTCATACAGGTATCTACGGAAAATGCAAAACTGTAAACTTTGGCAGCCGATGCATGAATGTGACGCTGGAGCGCAATTTCCCAGTGCAAATGGCAAGGATGGCAAACAGATCACATGTCGATACCAGTGCATGAAGTCTGTGCGAATTTCATTTCTCTACTGAGTGCGACAGTAATTATGACTCTTAGACGGGCGCGTGAACAATATACGCATAGCTCAACTTCCGAGAGAGGACGTGTAGTTGGGCTTAAAGAAACCGGTTGGAGTAATCGACGAATCGTTCGAAATTTGAATAGGAGCGGTGCTACCATTCGGCAGTGTTGGTAGGTATGGTTGAACCATGACCGAACGCAGCGTCAAGAAGGAATCGATCGACCTAGAGAGTCGACAGGACGTAAGAACTGAACAATTGTCAGATAGGTACTCAGAACCCCGGATTCATCATCATAATCGATCCGACGTGCAACTGGTACTTCAGTGACCACAAGGACCACTAACAGGTGGTTCACAAAAAGGGGGCGGAGCTCACAGGGCCCCTTTCGCCAACTGCCACTGACCTCTGTACACCAACAAGAACATTTGCAGTGTTGTCAGGCACATTCGGCCTGGAACCTCATTGACCACAGTATAATTGTTTTCAGTGATCAGTCCCGCTTCCAAAAGAACCCCGATGAACAGCGAAGACGTGTCTGGAGATGCACCGAACAGTGCTGAGCTAAAAAACGGACTGTCGCCCACCAAATGGCCCGACAAACAGGAGCGGTGGTCTGCGGTGCCAATTCACTTCATAGCAGGACGCCTTTGGTTTCATTCGCGGCACCCTTACAGCAGAGCGGTAGGTTGACGATAATCTGCGCCGCGTCTTGTTCCTCTTCGTGGCAACCCATCCTGGGTTTACATTTCAGCAAGATAATGCCCTCTAGCACACGGCGAGAGCTTCTAGTGCTTGTCTTTGTGCTTGGCAAACGTTACCTTTAGAACAGTATGGGCAGAGTCCTCCAACCAGCAAGAAATTTTGACGATCTAAAGCGCCGTTTGTACAGAATTTGCGCGATATCCCTCAGGAGGACATCTAACAACTCTATCAATCAATGCAAAGTGGAGTAACTGCTCGCATTACAGCCAGTGTTGGACCAACGCGTTATTGACTTGCTCAATTTTTGCAGCTCTTTCTTTGTAATCTATCATCTACTTTTTCTGATACTGTAATCTTTTATTTGTCTATACGAGTACATCACATATCCCGAATTCTGTCACACTCAGATAATATATTCATCCCTTTTTTGTCTTAGAGTCTTTAATAATAGTTCCTAGCTCAACAGCCGTCGACCCGTGGTCCACATGCAGCCATCTAACTCATTTCGTGGAGCCCGAAGCTGGAGTTACATGGAGAAAGACCACAAAAGATTTTTCTTACAACAAAATACATACCAAAACACCCTTCGACAAACAGAAGCAGCAATTTTCTTAGGGTAAATCTCGCCTAGCCTCCGTTCACAGAGTTTTATCCTGCTGTGATGACCAACTTTGTCACGATTATTTTCTCAATCTAACTTACTTGTTTCACAAACTGTGAAAATATGTTCGTGTTCACTTATTTTCCATAAGTGCAATTTCGCTTCACCGTCAGATTACTTGTAGTGGGGTATGACTACATCTAAATTATCTAAAAGTGTTTTTTGATTGACGTTCAGTTCCTTGCAGATATTATGTCTGCTACTGTTCCGATGTTATTCAACTTCTCTTGTGATTCAACTGACTTTTCCAGCATCTTTGACATCAAAATTTACAGGTACGAAACGCTGTAACCAGACGTGTGCTTTACATGTTGATGTCGCATCATTTTGAAAACTGTCACTGACAGTTTGTGGCAGAATGAAACACATTCATTTCTTTTATTTAAACCACTTCGTCAGCGTAGGGGCATAGGTTTCCCTCTGTGTTTTCACTCAAATTGACGATACAACATCATTTTCATGCTACACTGTGCAAAGGTTCGCTGAAAAAGCTTACAAATACTATGCTAAGGTAATGGCATAACGGAATCGATTGCAAAGTGTGTAGAATACTATCAGACTTTATATTGAGCACTTTATGTAGCATTAGTTCCTTTCCTTTGAAATAATGCTGACTTTTAGTCTCTATTCTCCACAGCCAAAATACCCATTAAGAAAAAATGGTTGAAATGGCTCTGAGCACTATGGGACTTAATTTCTAAGGTCATCAGTCCCCTAGAACTTAGAACTACTTAAACCTAATTAACCTAAGGACATCACACACATCCATGCCCGAGGCAGGATTTGAACCAGCGACCGTAGCGGTCACGCGGTTCCAGACTGTAGCGCCTTTAACCACTTGGCCACACCGGCCGGCCTACCCATTAAGATATTCAGTCTTTTTCTTCGTAATTAAAATCGCCCTTTAAAAACGTTCATTAATTTTCTGCTCCCAAATTACTATAAGTGTTGCATTTTAAAAGAAAAATAGCAAATATTTTCAAGCGACAAAGAATATTTGTACCTCATTCACCAACCTGAAAATAATACGGTGTAAATATGTATGGCCCACAAGATTATTTCAGGTTTATGCAGCGCTGTTTCTAAAAGTCTGCCGTCCCATGTTCTGTATACAAAGCAGTCGAGCTATCGTCCACACTGCCGAAGATTTAAGTGTCTGCTGGTGTCGAAGGAGACAGGGTTCCACCATACGATTCCTGTAACGCAGAATGAACCAGACGCTATATCACCACGTCCCACACACGCCCAGTGAGGGGTGAGTTGGATGATCTTTCTTGGTAGAGGAGCTGACAAAAATCTTGCAGAAAGCGTACGATAACGCTGCACGAGCAGTAACTGTTTGGGACAGTTAACGATGCGGAAATATCCTGTTTCCTCGACAAAAACCAGACGTGTACCATCACTCCAGACCAGTGGCTCCCAACCATTCTCAGATCATTACGCTCACAAATTAGATTAGATATCAGCCAGTAATTAAACATAGTTCAGTAGCTAACCAAGGATTCGAATTTTTAAAAAAAAATAGCTTAACGCTCCCAGTTTTACGATGCATAAATAACGTAGTTGATGTTCAAAACAACAAAATTTCACTTGTTCGTTACATGTTTTATGAAACATAGAAATAATGAGTAGCTGAGATGGGCAATATTGCTTTTGTAAAACATTATTTTTTTAAACGTTGGTTTGGTATCAGGCAGTG
This sequence comes from Schistocerca serialis cubense, assembly GCF_023864345.2. Classification (NCBI taxonomy): domain Eukaryota; kingdom Metazoa; phylum Arthropoda; class Insecta; order Orthoptera; family Acrididae; genus Schistocerca; species Schistocerca serialis. Next base: position 148,263,196 of record NC_064641.1, on the reverse strand, counting down.
ACGTTGGTCAAAAATATCCTTACATACCGTGTGGTTATAAAGAAAGTGCAGCTACTCACGAAGGGCCAGTGTGGGCTGTAACTATTGTCTGGCACCGAAACTTGGTAATTATTCTAATGCGTTAATGCTGAACCGATTTACACTGGAAAAAAATTAGTTGTAATTTTGGCCACTATATGTAGATCTGGCGCGGTGAATGCAAGATAGACACATAGAGAACTGTTTTTATATGTAATGGATTATCTACTGGACGTGGGCAGAAAAGATCAAACAATTGAGAAAGGCATAATGTTGATGTTATTATTAACGTCGCTTACACAGTTTGTTCAATAAGAACACCGGAGACGTTGACGAGATGCTCCATCAGTAAAACGACGTGATCGATGTTGGTGTCAGCATTTTTATTGGAATCTGAGCAACGAATTCCTGTATACAGGCCTTCAAATCGGATAGAGACCGAATGCGTACCTAGAAAACGCATTGGTTTAGATATCCCAAGAGACAAGAGTCACATGGATTCGGATCCGATGTTCCTGCAGGGCATGCAGCTGGAAAACTTGTGGAGATAACACATTCTTGAAAGATTGCGTTAAGCAAATCTCTCATTGGGGGTCCGTCATGATGTGTTGCCTCATTTTACAGTGATTTCTGCGCAATTGCACACTTCCAAAGCTGGAGTCACGTGTTGTACAAGGAGGTTTCCATAACTTGCAGACGTCAAGTTACAGCTGACAAGTCTCTGGGTAAATTCTCTTCAAAGCAGAAAGGACAGAGAATAAAGTTGCTTGTGAATCCACACCACACAGACACATACGGCGAGAGCGATAGCTCTTCGTACACAACACGCGGTTTAGCAGTGCATCAAATTCAGCAGCTCTGTGTATTCGCTGCCTCCTGTAGTATAAGATGTATCTGGTCACTCCATAGAATATTTCCCAGATACATGTCATCAACTTTCATCAATGCCAGAAACAGAAGAGCAAATTCAGAAAGTTGCTGTACATCACGAGGTTTCAGTTACTGTGCCATCTTGAACTCGTACAAGTACCAGTCTAATACAGACCGCAAAATTTTCCGTGCTGTTGACCATGGGGTGGACAATTCTTGTGACACACCACTAGCACTAGCACTACCCGGGACCTATGATGCGTGGTCAGTTACAGCAGCAACTTCGTCAGTAACTTCCATTGGAATAGAACCGTTTCCTCTTCCAGCTGCCACAGCTAGCTCACCCATGTTTTTAAATTTCATTATCATCTTCTTTAAACCATTTAATGACATGGGGCCTCTCGTCAGACCTTTCACACGGTGGCACTCTCTCAGTGCAGCACTGTAATTACTGTCGTTGAGATAAAATATTTTCAACAACAGTGCACGGTCTCCCTTCTCGATAAGCATACTGCTCACTCAGGTTATGGCTCGCCAACTGACAGCGTGGATGTCATACCGCCATAGAAACTGTGTACAGCGCCAGATTTGCCACTGGTGGACAAAACTGGAACCAATTTTTTCCAGTGTAAATCGGGTCTGCGTTAACGCTATCCACCACGTTTCGTTGCCACACGATAATTACATCTCACCACCCAGTACTTGCGACATTCTTGCCGTTTTTCCAATCATAACGAATACTCGTCACCAACATTCTGTCAAAACGGCACAAGTTTTCTTTGATCAAAACATGGCGTTAGGGTTTGCCGCAATAAACTGTATTTTGGGTCCAATGTAACAACCAGAAAATATTCCTTTATTATTGATAAGAAGCACGTACTAATTTCATATGTAAATCAGCATTTTCATTGTTTGCGCTGAAGCTTATTGATAGTTATCGCAATGTCCTCAACCTCAGCCCTCGCTGCTGTCTGCGACGAACACTGGCTCCATCTTGTGTTGTTAAAATACAAAAGATAAAATATGTTTCATTGAGAGTTGAAATGGTTCAAATGGCTCTGAGCACTGTGGATCTTAACATCTGAGGTCATCAGTCCCATAGAACTTAGAACTACTTAAACCTAACTAACCTAAGGACACCACACACATCCATTCCCGAGGCAGGATTCGAACATGCGACCGTAGCGGTCGCGCAGTTCCAGACTGAAGCGCCTAGAACCGCTCAGCCACACTTGCCGGCCCTTGTGAGCTCAAGCAAGGATATCAAGAACATATTAAAGTTCTAAAATAAATAAATTGCCTACTATAAAAACATCTTATAACACTAAATTGATTAATTATTTTCAAAACATTCTCTTAAAGAAGTTGTATACGCAGTAGAACTATCCATAGTATTTAACTTCTGACCTTTAATCCAGATTATATATGTATTACCACGGCTTAATTTAAAGTTCGACGAGAAGGAAAAACACTGATTAATCCACAATTGTGGCCACGTAGCTATGGACCTATATTACCTCGCTGTCATATTCAGAATGTGCACTGCTGGCGTCCTGTTACTTATAAATACACATACGATAATGCAGTCGCTTGCGACACCACTTCCTCTAGTGTAAAATCGGAGCATTTATTCATAGCGTTGCTTATTTTCATGGTTGTATTACTTTTCAACTATTGAAGGACTGGAAAAAGAATTAAAGTTCAGGAAAAAGAAATACATACAGTAAGATTTGTTGATGAATTTATAAATTCTTTTAGCAGTGGAATAGGAATTGGAAGAGTAATTGAGCGGAATGGATATTGCCTTTAAAAGAATTGTGATTTGAATATCAATAAAAATAATATAAGGGCAATGGTTTGCACTGGAATTAAATCAGTCGATGATGAAGGAATTAGGTTGGAAAATGAGATACTAAAAGTAGTATATGAGTTCTCCTATGTCGGCAGCAAAGTGGCTGACGATCACCAAAGTGCATATAATATAAAACACAGAGAAGCAATAGCAAGAAAAGCGTTCCTGAGAAAGCTAAGTTTATTTACACAGATTATAAATTTTAATGTTAGGAAGTTTTTCTGAAGGTATTTGTTTGGAGTGTACCCTCATGTGGCACTGAAATGTAGGTATTAAACAGTACAGGTAAGAAGAGAGTATAAAATTTCGAAATGTGGTGCTACAGAAGAATGCTGAAGATTAGGTGAGTAAATCGGTTGATAGGACACCTCCTGTCAGTTTGCTAATGGAAGGACGAGGGATGGTAAATGTAGATGGAGCCCTAGACCTGACTGCAATGAGCATGTTGAAATGGATGTAGGTTGCAGTAGTAAATGACCACAGCAAGAACTTGGACTAGTCTCTAAACTGATCACTAATTTTTAAAAATGTTGATCACTGCAAGAACAGTATAACGTTTTATTACAGCTATCAGCCACTAATTTGATGAAATTTTGATAAAAATATTTTATAGTAAAAAAATTTAAAATATTTTAAAACTGTATCATCAGTTTATTGATTGTTAGCTGTTATACAACACATTTTACATCAGACCACAAAACCCTCAAAATATGATCTACTGAGAAAATAACTTTTATGTTGTCTTGGTCGACGAGTGAACAACTAACTCGTGAAACAGAGAGTAGCATGAGAGGTGATAATTTGGTCGGATTTGTGTGCACTGCCTATTGAAGTAGTGTTTAAAATATTTTGGTCTAGTATCTTAAACAACCTCAAATACTTTTTCCCTACAAAATGAAAGTGTCGAACACTGTTAATCGAGACGAACAGGTGAAGTAAGACGAGGTGCCTCATGGAGTGACAAGCACAAACAAGCCCTCTCACACAGAAAGAAGGAAGTTTGAGCTTAGATGAAAGTGAGGATCACTGCCAAATGCCACGATGCTCAAAATGGGCCATATTGGTTGCAATGAATAAATAAGTACATATTAAGCATATGTTGAGGGAAAAATACAGATTACTCGTAACAATGTGAAATGTGTGCTCATCATGGGCCAAATCGGCCGCAATGAATAAATAAGTAAATATTAAGCATATGTTGAGGGTAAAATGCATATTACTGGTAACAATGTGAAATGTATGCTCATCATGGGCCAAGTCAGACAAAGCTGTTAAATTTGCTCTCTTTTGATTTATATATCTTCTGTTAAACAATGTAACAATGCAGTAAGAATACACTCAGTATGCACTGAATGCTGAAAATAATGATGGGCTGCAAACTGATCCATGGCATATGGTATTCACTTGAAAGAGGCAGTCAAATCATCAAATTATATAACGTGTTCAGTATTATCGTATGGTAGCTGTTATATTTACATCAAACCACAGAATCCTCAATGTCATCCTACCAGTAGATACATATGTATATGTGTATGTATGTATGTATGTGTGTATGATTGTGTGTATGTATGTCTTGGGTGTCCTCCTAAACCAATCGAATGATGTCAACTAAATCTGGCAGACAAGTAATGAGCTTTATGAGTATCAGTCTGTGGGATGTGTAACTCAGTTCCAATAGGAGTAAAGATAGGGCAAAAAGTGTTGTTTTCAGCCCATGTTATACAGGCTGCCCTGCATGGCAGGCATATTGATCTGCCTGCCTCATCAATGGTCTTTATAGGGCAGCCTACATATGAGGGGAAATACATCTTCGAAGCTCCTGATGTGTAGGCTGCCTTACACAACAGGCATGTTGTGACAATATCGTCGACCAGCTTTATCGACCTGTATTTCAGAGGCTACATGCAAAGACAGGTCCAGCTGGGGAAGGTTGATATGGATACAGGAGGTATAGACAGAGACAAAGTGGAAGGAGGAAATGAGTATGGAGAGAGAGAGCAGCATGAGAGTGACAGAGAGAGGGGGACTAGGGGATTAAATAGCTAAAGGAAGAGTAGGAGAAGATGGATAGGAGTGGGGTAGGAGGAGATGGAAAGAGAGATGAGAGCAGGTGGAGATGGACAGAGTAGGGGGGGGGGGGGAGGTGAAAATGAAGAGGGAAAGGGGAGAGGAGATCAGAGAGATGGGAGAAAGGAGATAAGCACAGAGAGAGGGGGAGGAGAGATGTGTGCAGCACATGTTTTGAAAGCTTTCGCAAGCAAACCTGTGGGAAGAAAGTCGTTAATAATAATCCATTCCACGAAAGGAATTTTTCCACAGAAGCTCGCTTGATAGGATGAAACACTGTTGTCAAATCTGCGTTTGTTTTGGGGTTCGTTACATGGTGACCGTGACAGGACTACAACCTCTTAGGTCTGCAGGTACACGCTGTTGTGGCGGGAGGGGGAGGATGACGAATAGTGGACATTAGCGAAGAGCCGGTGTGAGACGCGCTAGCAGCAGCAGCAGCGTTGTGCAGTGTGCACGAGGCGAGCGTCGCCGGTATCAGCTGGGGGAGGAGGGCCTCTGCCCTGTCTCGTTAGGCGCGGCGCCGCGCGCTAATGGAGCGGTATCGCGGCCATCCGTCTGGCGGGCGACGCGCGACAAGCCGAAGCTCACGGGTGCGGCCTCGTCCGCGCCCCGCAGCGCCCGGAGGCCCTTATCGCCGCCCCACCAACGCCTCTTCGTCTTTCCGTCGGTCACGCCTGTACCCGCAACTGGCGCACCTCGCTTTCACCAAGCGAGACCATGATAAGTCGTATCTGCCCATTGCGCGTAGTATAAACCACTGGAAAACAAAACTGTTGAGCCTTTTGTGACTACTTGCTGACGTATAGCCTGCCGGCTTCTGTCTCGGGATCTTCAGTCGACATTCGTCCGACGATTTTTCTGAAGTTTGTCCAGAACAAGTCGCTGGCATTGTCAAATCTTCATTCTCCTTTGCTGATGGCGGACTTGAGTCGAGCGTTCAGCCGGAGATTATATGTACCAGTCGCTCCAACGTCTCAAGTCTTTTTTCCTGGTCATCACTGCTGTGGTTCCCCGCTTCCTACCTGCAACGCACGTTCAGTGCAGCGCGCAAGATCCGTTTACTTACAGGCTTTCTTATGTCTTGTTAAAACTATTGACGTATATTTGAATTTCTATGGCTTCTCTGAAGAAATGAACGTGGTAGCTCTTCACCACTGCGAGAATCTGCGCGTCTGCGAATTTTATTGTGTGGTCGATGTCACTCAGCCCGAAGTGTACACATTCCGCTTTTAACCTGCCCATCTTGCCTGTTAGCCAGGCAGGCAAGCCGCAGTACGTTGTCAGCACCCTGGGCAGGCTGCTGCGCTCCCATCCAAGCCAAGCTATGCCCAGCAGAAGCAGGCTAAAGGAATATTGCTTCATTGCCGTCTTCCAGCGGTGCTACCATGTGTATCAGTTAATTCTGTACGGTTTCACTCTAGAGTTATGAGTTGTTCTTGGAAGTTTATGAAAAGTCTTTTTTTACTTAAGTTTAACGAGATGACTCTCAATAAAATATATATTAATTGTGGGTCATTGTAGGCCGGAAGGTGGTGGATTTCATTTTTCTTCATTCGTTCCTTTCCCTCGTGCTGCTGCCTTATTTATTTATTTCGAAATGAACGGTTCTCTCTGCAACTTCACCCTCTTCCGATTAGTACCAGCTATTCTCAATTCGAAGCATCGTTAGGTCACGCCTAACACATGTTTTCTGTAATAAGCAGAGTCATCTATGAAAGTTGAGATCCTTTGCACCAAAGAACCTGATGATGTCTGTTATACTGCTAAAACAACTATAGTACGGTTTTAGAAGTCCAGTTCCTGTTACATTAATGTGTTCGAGGCAGTTATGTTCCCCAGTAATACCAATTTTAATTACTTTCTCCAAGCTGTGTAGTGTGGGTTCACTGGTCGTTCTAAATGGCCAAAATTATACATTCTAAATTCCTCAAAAGCATTTTGGCAAACACGAAGTTGGTTATTCATATTACGTTAATATAAAAGGTACAGGCAACGGCCTTGCCGCAGTGGATACACCGGTTCCCGTCAGGTCACGGAAGCTAAGCGCTGTCGGGCGGGCCGCCATGCACTGTTGCCATTTTTCGTGGTGCACTCAGCCTCGTGATGCCAATTGAGGAGCTACTCGACCGAATAGTAGCGGCTCCAGTCAAAGAAAACCATCATAACGACCACGAGAGCAGAATGCTGACCACACGCCCCTCCTATCCGCATCCTCAACTGAGGATGACACGGCGGTCGGGTGGTCCCCATGGGCCACTTTTGGCCTGAAGACGGAGTGCTGGAATAAGAATCACACGTCAGCAAGAAGAAACTTTTCTTTCATACTAAACTTTCTTCGCACTGCTTCACATAGCACCAGAATCCGGTCTTTTATATCCACTGAGAAATATTTTTGTTCGTAGGTCAGTCAATGTTTGCCTAAGTTTAGGAACCTTGTTTGCTACTAAATAAGTTAAACTGAAAAGTACATGTCAGCCAGATGAAGCTTTTCTTTCATACTAAGATTTCTTTCCGCTATACTGCATACCACCAGAATCTGGTCTTTTATATTCACTTAGCCATATTTTTTCCTGTGTCAGACAATGTTTGAACTAAATTTAGAAACCCCATATACTGTTAAATGATCTCAAGTCATTAACACACACTCTCACGCACTTCTCAGCCACTAAGTCTTTGTCCTCCTTCAAAATATTTATGAAGTGAGGAAACTGCTAGTCAGATTTACAAATATGCCGTAACATACTCGATGTTCCGTAGTAAGGGTTTAGTATCTTTTTACACAATTTCCATTGCAAGACACCTACCGATTTATTTGAAGCTGTTTCGTAAACACACGACAGCTCTTCCACTGATGGACTAGGGTTCTGTTTCGTGACTGGTATTTACTCCCCCATTCTTAATTTCCCTCAGTCCCCTTTAAGTGTGGTTTGTTCATTTTGCTGCTCCCTCCGTTATCATAAATGAGCTGCAGTGGAACTACGTACGTATAAACATAGATCTGGAGAGTCACATTGGATTGATATAGGAAACTTCCGTCAGGTTCAGCAGGCTGAACGGGTCCCTTGGAGTTTGTGGAAACCCCAAGTTGGCTTGCTTTAACCACTGTCTTTCAGCACACACGTACTCCTTTGTCTCCATTGCAGCATGCTGATTGCCTTAATGGTTGCAGTGAAGATAGGGGGCCGGCTGCGGTGGTCTAGCGGTTCAGGCGCTGAGTCCCGAACCGCGCGACTGCCACGGTCGCAGGCTCGAATCCTGCCTCGGGCATGGATGTGTGTGATGTCCTTAGGTTAGTTAGGTTTAAGTAGTTCTAAGTTCTAGGGGACTGATGACCAGAGATGTTAAGTCCCATAGTGCTCAGAGCCATTTGAACTTTTTTTTTTTTTTTTTTTTTTTGTTTTTTTTTTTTTTTTTTTTTTTTGAAGACAGGGGCAGGCAGGTTGGAAGGAGAATTTGTACACCTCTGAACCTCAGCATGTGCTCCTCCGCGGCACATTTCTCCACCTGCCCCAAACTGCCCAAACTGCAATACTGTTTATGTTCAATGATACTGGTACTGATGGATCGTCCAGTCATTATTCCGACACAGACTTTTCGACATGTGCATGGTGAGCAGTATATTCGCGACACTGTAAGTAGATCCTTTTTGTCCTTTGACGATCTGAGACGATCTTTGATCTTCTTGGTCACCGATTCCGTTCGCCACCCCTGGGATGTAAGGCAGGAAGGTCGTACCCGACATTTCTTCTCCGGACGTGTCACTTTGCTGAGTGTTGCGTTTCGTCACATTTCTTATGCAAATGGTGGACTACCCACTGCTACTGAAAACGCTTTCCAGGTACTGTATCTCGCGTACAAAGAACTGCGGCTCACATATTCATCTTGCACGCGCTACTTGCCTATCAACTATTCTTGATCACTTTGAGCTCGGCAGCTGATTGACTCTAATATTAGAGATTAATGAGAACCACCACAGCTGTGTTAGTAAACATTTATTGTATTACAATCGATTTGGTTCTGCTACAATATCAACAGGTTGACTAGTTGTGCCAGTATCATGACATAGAAGGCCTCGTTGTCATCTGCAAGATCCGGATATTGTCTCTAACGTTATCTATAACCAACAGACATTTCTATCATGACACTGGCACAGCTCGGCAATCTGATGACGGTCTAAAAGAACGCAATCGTTCGTTGCACAATAAATGTGTATTAATATAACTGTGGTGGTATTCGTTAATCATTAATACGAGGTTCACGTGAAAAGTTCTGTGAATGGTCTCAGAAAATTAAGGAAACAAGAGTTACAAACAGAGAGCCATTATTGGCCTTCAAAGTAATCACCATTATCTGCAACACACTTCTGACTTCGGTTGTAAAGCCGTTCCAAACTGTCAGCAAACGCTTCTTGTGGAATCGTTCGAAGTATTGTGGTCACGAATTGGATATCCGCAACATCTACGAAGTATAAGCCTTTCATGGCCAATTTAAAGCGGGGAAACAAAAGAAAGTTCATTAACGCCAAATCTGAAGAATAAGGAGGGTGCTGAAGAACAGTCACCTTGCGTTGAGCGAGAAAGTTGAGCACGCAGATGGCAGTGTGCTGATGGGTGTTGTTGTGAAGAAAGTTCCATTGTCCACACCTGTTAAGTTCTGGTCGAACCCAATGGACGTATTGCAGCAATCGGTTGAAAACTCTGTCGTAAATGTACGCTTTGACAGTTTGACTCTCGAGGAGAAATTCGTGATGGCTCAAGTACTTGCTGTCGCAAAAGGCTGTCAACATCACTCTAATCTTCGATTTCATCAGCCCATTTTGTTTATAGGTGAGGAATAAGATGAACGCCACTCCATTGACTGTCGTTTGGCCCCCGCATCATATTGATGACATAAGGTTTCATCTCCTGTAACGATAGTTTCCAAAACTGCGGATTCCGTTCAGACAAGTCGATGAAATCTCTGGATGTTTCCAACCGAGTTTGCTTCCGCTCGTCTGTCAGCGTATGCGGTACAAACCGAGCACAAATCTTCCACCTTTTCAAATGTTTGTAAACAACAGTACTTACACTGCCCTCACTTAACTTCAACTATTCTGTTACCAATCTCAAAAACAGCCGCCGATCATTCGCAAGCCTACGTCGCACTGTGGGATTGTGTCGATCGTCAACCCGAACGCGCCTCATACTCGACAATTTCTTCCGTCTCTAAAGCATTAAAACCACTCAGACACACACTCTTAACTCATTGCACCAATACCGTACACTTTACTAATTGTCCATTAACCTCCGTCCCTGTTTTCCCTCATTGAAGTAATACTTCATGTTAACGATCCATTGTCAATGACACGAGTTCTCATATTCACTCTGTTTTCTCGAACGCAGCGTGCACAAATGCTTCACGTCCGTGACTTGCACGACAGAGGGCGCTTATTGACATGTCTCTCAGTCGGTATGGAGGGCGGGGAGTAGGGGGCGGGAGCCTCATCCGAACCAATGTGGCTTTTAAAATATGCGACCATTTATTGAACTTTCCAGACGCACCTTGTAATAATCATTCCTCTTTTCTGGCTCGAGTAATGGTTTGAGAATTTCTGCAGGCTGCGTGTATCGGTTTTGGATGCACTATGCGATACACGTTCTCACAGTGCTAATGGCAGGGGAAAGACCTCGCGACGGCGAGACAGGTACGTATAATCCCTGGGCGTGGGGTCGACTCCAGGCCATCACGATCAATGGAAGGGAAGCTTTAACAACGCCGAACAGTCTTTCTGCTGAAATATTAAAAAAAATTATTGAACAAAATTTAGGCGAAGATCTCATGCCGAAAAACAACGGGCAATATATTGTGCTCAAAGCAGGTTTTGTGCCACCCTCGAAATCCGAATAATACCGGGTGATCGAAAAGTTAGTATAAATTTGAAAACTGAATAAATCAGGGAATAATGTAGATAGAGAGGTACAAATTGACACACATGCTTGGAATGACATGGGGTGTTATTAGAACCAAAAAAATACGAAAGTTCAGAAAATGTCCGACAGATGGCGCTTCATTTGATCAGAATAGCAATAATGAGCATAACAAAGTAAGACAAAGCAAAGATGATGTTCTTTACAGGAAATGCTCAATATGTCCACCATCATTCCTCAACAATAGCTGTAGTTAAGGAATAATATTGTGAACAGCACTGTAAAGCATGTTCGGAGTTATGGTGAGGCATTGGCGTCGGATGTTGTCTTTCAGCATCCCTAGAGATGTCGGTCGATCACGATACACTTGCGAATTCAGGTAACCCCGAAGCCAATAATCGCACGGACTGAGGTCTGGGGACCTGGGAGGCCAAGCATGACGAAAGTGGCGGCTGAGCACACAGTCATCACCAAATGACGCGCGCAAGAGATCTTTTACGCGTGTAGCAATATGGGGTGGAGCGCCATCCTGCATAAACATCGTACGTTCCAGCAGGTGTTTATCAGCCAGGCTGGGGATGATGCGATTCTGTAACATATTGGAGTACCTCTCGCCCGTCACGGTAGCAGTTAGTCACTGACGTTTTGCTGTTCAGCTCCATCTGTGGGACATTTTGTGAACTTTGTTTGTTCTTCGGTTCTAATGAAACCCCATGTCATTCCAAGCATGTGTGTCAATTTTTACCTTTCTATCTACATTATTCGGTGGTTTATTAAGTTTTCAAATTTATACTGACTTTTTGATCATCCGGTACTTTTTATCGGAAATACTTTTTTCATTAGCCGTTTGCTCATACAAAGCCGATATGTGCAGCCTCCTATGTAACAGACTTAAAAGTAAACCTGTTTCTCAGTGCAGTAGAGCGCGCTACATCCAATCGTAAACGGACAACGCGGTTTGCGTACACTAGTCGCTCTGTCAACTTGTCTCAAATGGTCGTTTCAGGGCTCCACCGTACCCCTCCAAAAGGGCTGTCAGCGTGCGAAGGTGCTAGCGAGACCAGTAGAAATCACAGCAGAGTCATTCGAACAGTCAGCTGCTATTATCAGACAGAAACGTTGAGGAACCGACTCCCACAGGTAGCACGTAGTCAGCATCAGCCGAAGATTGCTAACTACCAATTATGGCTTGAAGGAACGCTGAGAATTCTGTAAGAGTGCTCACTGCCTTTTAGTAGGCAACTCTGTCTCTCTCAACAATGAGTTCGGCGGGAACTGCTCCCCGCCTCCCCCTCCCCCGCCGCCAAACGCTTGGTACGTTCTCCCTACACAAGATACCAGTGGTTGTGCATTTGGTGAGAAACTTCCTGTCAGCACTCGATGAGTTCCACATTAAATTGCTGTCGCACTTAATACAATATGGAGAGTAGCACTGGAACATTAGCTACAACATCATTCTCAGAAACCGCCAGCGTCAACTACTGTTGACTTCGGAGCTCTTGAGGTGTACTCAAGAATCGGTCAAACAAGCGCCTTATAAGGCACTTCCTTCGTGGATGAGTTACATTTCCTTAAGATTTGCCGGCCGTTGTGGCCGATTGGTTCTAGGCGCTTCAGTCTGGAACCGCGCGACCGCTACGGTCGCTGGTTCTAAACCTGCCTCCGGCATGGATGTGTGTGATGTCCTTAGGTTAGTTAGGTTTAAGTAGTTCTAAGTTCTAGGGGACTGATTGTTGTGGCGTAACAAGCTAGTTACGCCACACTGAGAAGGGAGCCGAAAGGCACGCGTACACACACGCCGACTGGCGTCAAGTCTGGAACAGGATGCGTTATTACTGCTATAAAGAAAATACGTAGCTTTGGAATATACTTAACTTTTAATCACTCCTTGTGATACATCTCTCTTGACTATACAAATGAGACTCGTAAGATACATGCACTGTTACAATTGGCGCCTTGCTAGGTCGTAGCTATGGACTTAGCTGAAGGCTATTCTAACTGTCTCTCGGCAAATGAGATGAAAGGCTTCGTCCGTATAGTCGCTAGCAATGTCGTCGTGCAACTGGGGCGAGTGCTATATCGTATCTCGAGACTTGCCTTGTGGTGGCGCTAGGTCTGCGATCACACAGTGGCGACACGCGGGTCCGACATGTACTAAATGGACCGCGGTCGATTTAAGCTACCACCTAGCAAGTGTGGTGTCTGGCGGTGACACCACACTGATGATGACCTCAGATGTTAAGTCCTATATTACTCAGAGCAGTTTGAGCCATTTGAGCCTTAAGATTTTCCCTATGAATCAGAGTCTGCTTTTCCCACTGTTTGTTGTGTGTGGTTATTTCACTTAAGGTCGCTCAGTATATTTACTCCTAGATATTTTACGGTAGATGATGTTCCCCGAGGTTTGTCATCAATAGTGTCACTATACAGTAGTGTATTACTTTTCCTGCGTATGCACAATATGTTACATTTATTTAATGCACAATATGTTACTTTTGTTTTTCGCTCAGGGTCAACGGCCAGAGCCTGCACCATTCATCAATTCTCTAGAGGTAATTCCACAAATCGTTACTAGCGTCTCGCGCTGCCATTTTGTCTTAGACAACTGCATCATCTGCGAACAGTTTTAAAGAGCATCCGACGCTTTCTACTAGATCATCTATATATGATGTAAACAGTAACGATTCTGTCACACTTCCTTTACATCTGTCTATTTTGTACCGTTAAAAGCGATGTGTTGAGTTCCGCCTGCATCGAAGTCTTGAATCCAGTTGCAAACCTGTTGCGATACTGGAGAAACTTTTTTTTTCACTAAAAGGAAGCGTGGAACCATGTCAAATGCCTTCCTGAAGTCAACGAACATGGCGTCAACCTGAACCCCGTTGTCTCCGGCGCTGTGGATCTCATGGTGGAACAGAACGAGCTGAGTTTCGCAGGATCTCTGTTCGCGGAATCCATGTTGATTTTTATAGATGAGATTTAAATTCTCCAAAAACGCCATAATTATTGAGCACAAAACATATTCCATAGTTCTTCAACAGACTGACGTCAACGATGAAGGTCAATAATTGTGTGCATCTGTCTTACGGGCCGTTTTTAAAGGGAATGACGTGCGCTTTCATCCAGTCGCTAGGTACCCTACGTTGCTCAAGTGATCGACTATAACATACTGCTAGAAGGGGAGCAAGTTCTTTTACATAATCTTTGTAAATCTTATAGGTATCTCATCTGGCTCTCATGGCTTTCCACTACTTATCGATTGTAGCTGCTTTTCTACTCAATAGCCCCAAACATCTGGCAAGACCCGTCGAAAATTTCACACTACTGTGGTCGAAAACGACGACTGATTAACGTCACCGTGTATCCACCTTCCCCATGTAACTGCTGCGGTACACACTGTACGTCTAAGACACATACTATCCACTTTGTTGGAAAATGTACAAAGTGATCTGGGTACACGCACACGAGCCGGCCGCGGTAGCCGATCGCTCCTAGGCGCTTCAATCCGGAACCGCGCTGCTGCTACGGTCGCAGGTTCGAATCTTGCCTCGGGAATGGATGTGTGTGATGTCCTTAGGTTAGTTAGGTTTAAGTAGTTCTAAGTCTAGGGGACTGATGACAGATGTTAAGTCCCATAGTGCTTAGACCCATTTGAACCATTTTTTGAATACGTACACGATTTCAAAATTGTGTAGCTCCAGCTCGCTTCGGAGATCTATGTCGTGAACACTTGCGTCAGGCTTTTGAAAGGCGAATAGGGCGAGAGGAGTCCTATTTCGTTGGCAGCTCGTTCCCCAGATCTGGTCGCACTTGATTCCTTCTTGTCATGAAATGCAGGGCGGACAATTAAGTTTAACGAGGCACTTGTTCCGACTGAAAAGAGAATCCGTCTCTAATGACCGCACTGTCGACGGGCGTTAACCTCTAATCTTCCTTCCTTTGAAGAAAGAACGGGCAAAAATTCGGCTGTTTCCTTTTCAATTGAACCATATCGGCATTTGCTTTAAATAGTTTGAGGAGCCGTACAGGGGCATGAGGCACCGTCTTTGTAAAGGCCAGTCGTTTAGAATCGCCTTCTTTCCGAAAGCCAGTTAGATCTGATCACTACACAACCTCGTCCGACCATTTTTTTGTGTAAAAACGTGTTTACAAAGCACCAGCCAAGATCAAATATGGTTTTCTGGAAAACATACAGTCTGCGGCTTTACTAGAAGAATCTCAATGTCTACTGACCGGGTACGATGGAACACTTCGCGATCGTCATGCGTCTATAAAAGCTGGAGAACACCACATTTAACCACTGTTATGAAAGTAGCACCTTGTGCAAATACATGTAGATGTGTATCTTCAGTTCTTAAAAACGTCAGCAGACCAACTGTAAATGTGAAATTCGCTCGTACCTTCGTTCGACTCATTCGTTTCACGACCAGGATTTCCAATTTCAAACTGTTTCGTGTAACGTCCTCGATTATCCGTGATGTTTTTGTCATCATCACGGAAACATCCTGTACACAAGCTGTTTAAAATAAGTGTCATATGTTCCTACAGGATATACTACTGGTCAAACCTGTCCGCCCCCTTATTTCCACCTGTTTGTTACGGAGGTAATCTCAAAAGTAAGGTCTCCTATTTTTTTAGAAAGCACTTGGACCTGATTATTTCTACAATGGTTTACACCAGTTTACAGCTTGAACATTTAGCTATTTTTCGACATAATCACCATTTCTGTCGATGCATTTTTGTAGACGCTGTGGCAGTTTTTGTGTGTCCATGTCATACCAGCTCGTCGCCTTGCTGTTCAGAAATTTATGAACCCCTTCTTTCGCCTAGTCGTCGGAGCTGACTAGCTTTCCGACCAAATGTTCTTTTAACCTATGGAACAGGTGATAGTCACTGGGCGCCAAGTCAGGTCTATGGGGTGGGTGGGTGATTATGTTCCACTGAAACTGCTGCAGGATAGCAGCGGTTTGCCGAGCGATGTGTGGGCGAGCGTTGTCATGGAGAATGTGTACGCCCTTGCTCAACATTCTTCTTCTCCGGTTCTGAATTGCCCATTTGAGTTTTTCCAGAGTCTCACAGTACCTGTCAGCGTTAATTGTGGCCCCAGTGGGCCTAAAGTCGACCAACAATACCCCTTTCCGATCCCAAAAAACGGCTGTCATAGCTTTACCGGCAGACTGTGTTTGTTTGAATTTCCGCGGCTATGGCGAAGAAGGATGCCGCTACTGGCAGTTGTGAGCTCAATCTGTCACTGTAGTTACTGTACTGAGATTGGTTATACGCCAGGAATAAAATCAGACACGGAACATTTTGAACGGACGGAGTAAACGGAGTTAGCCGGGATATATAGAGCGACATTTCAGTCTGTACGAAAAATAAAGACGCATTACAGCTATTGCTGAAAAGAAACGAAAAGTTACGCACATTTTTCCACATGAACCAATGTTTATGGAATGCTGTTATTGTTCTATGGATCACATATGAGAAGTCGAAAGAAAAAAAAACTATTTCATACATAAAATGGTATAACTACGAAGACTATACTTCGTCTAAGCAAAGCACGTTGGTTAAAAAATGCATGTTAAGATTCAATAGTGAACCAAATGAAAGAGGGGCCGTGAGTTTGGAAATGATGTACTCCTCCATCTTTCGATGACAGATATACTGCGTGAATATCGTCGAACAAATGGGGGTTACTTCTCCTTGTTCGAGGCGGAAAAAATACAACTTGCCCAGAAAATATTTAATGCATCTTAAGGCACGCAACCCTACTTACACTATTCGCATCTGGGCAGATGACGTAACTTGGGCTGCTTATCTTCAGGGGCATCAAATATTTTCAGCTGATTAAATCGTTGGTAGCACAGAAATGTACTTGCAAGTGGAAACTTTTTACTTCGACTTAGCTGTAGTTTCTGCAGCCAACGTTTCTGTACATACTGAGTAATCACTCTTGTTGGCAACCAGGAGTAGGGAAATGTTAAAATTTTCAGCAATATATTTCATGCCCCTGAAGATAGGCAACCAAACTTACATCATCTGTCACGGGTGCGGACGGTGTAAGACGGGTTGCCTATCTTGAGGTACATAAAGTGCAAGGGAATTTGGAAAGTGAGTGCCGCGAAATGGAAAACACCGCGAAAATCAAAAATGTTTTATCTGCAGTAGTTAGCCACAAGTTCCAGTTACATACCTAAATAGTCGCCGCTCCGACTTATACGTTTGTCGTGGTGTTGTACAAACGTTCCAGTACCCTCGTCATAGAAGGCATCCTCCAGTGCTTTCCCTCAATTCTCTACGCTTGTGTACAGTTCGTTGTCTGTGCCAAAATGTTGTCTTCACAGCCAGCGATTCATGTGAGCAGGGATGAAACTCAGACCGAGCCAATTACGGTTCAAATGGTTCTAGGCACTATGGGACTTAACACCTGAGGTCATCAGTCCCCTAGACGTAGAACTACTTAAACCTAACTAACCTAAGGACATCACACACATCCATGTCCGAGGCAGGATTCGAACCTGCGACCGTAGTAGCAGCGCTGTTCCAGACTGAAGCGCCTAGAGCCACTCGGCCACAGCGGCCGGCGACCCAATTACGGGCTGTACTGTGGGTGATCAAACACTTCCCGCCGAAAACGCTGCAGGAGCATCTTCACTGAAGAAGGAAATGCATGACAGTCACTGTAATTTTTCCTCCTATCTATGTTATTTTGTAGTTATGTAGTTCTCAATTCGTTCGAGCAATCAATCATTCATAGTAGGAAACACAGTCATAACTCAGTCACTCAAAATGATTCAGAAATTTTACTTGTTAGAATGAAATGAGGCGATGATACTTCTTCTCTGCAGGCTCGTGCTTTGCGGCAGTCTGCTAATCTGTACAAATAAAATGCCTCGTATTTTTGGGAGCGTTGTATAATCAGTCGGGAAACCTCAGATCAAGCGGATATTTGGCTTTGAGTAAGTTTAACCTTGCGAAGCTCTTGGATTAATAAATGCAGGTTCGTATCCAGTCTTTCGCAAGTTCCCTTCTGATTAACAACTACGCAATATATCGATGAATATCATTAATTCTCAAATGTCTACTACTACTACTAGTACTACTACGCGATCAGGCCCAGTGGACCGCACGCATCTACAAGTTTCCTCCTCCACTGTATTCTGTCCATTGCTGTTATCCGCCATTCGTCCACATCTATTGACATTTGTTTTAAATCTTCATGGAGTCTATCCCTCCAACGCTTCTTGGGTCTCCCTGGCGGTCTCTTTCCTGTAGGTGTGAAATCCAGGAGCTTCCGAGGCCATCTGTGATCCTCCATCCGGGCCACATGGCCGGCCCACTGCATTCGTTTGGCTTTGACAGCTCCTGCTATGTTGGGCTGCTGGTATAGTTCCTCAAGCTCTTGGTTGTATCTGATCCTCCATTCCCCTGTATCTGCATCCAGAACCGGACCGAAGATCTTCCGAAGCACTTTTCTCTCAAAGACAAGGAGCTTATGGAAGTGCTGTTTCCGGATACTCCATGTCTCACAGCCATATAGAACAACAGGCTGGATCAGGGTTTTGTACAGTCGAATCTTGAACTGTCTGGAGAGAGATTTGGACCGAAGCAGTTGTGCTAGGCTGTGGTAAGATCGGTTTCCTGCTTGTATTCTGGCATTGATCTCTGCTTCACATGACGAGTTCTCAGTGAAAAGTACCCCTAGGTATTTGAATTCTTGTACTCTCTTGTAGGAATGGTCCCCAACCTGCAATGATTGTAGATGATCAGCAGTCTGAGAATGACCACGCGTCATAACGAGGTACTCTGTCTTAGCTTCGTTTATGTTTACCCCAAATTTGCTGGCAGCCATTCTCAAATGTCAAATAATGTAAATTGTTACAGACCTTTTGTATGAAGGAGCAATATATATATATATATATATATATATATATATATATATATATATATATATATATATCTTTTAATCGTACAATTTCGTATCAGTTATCTTTTGCCATAAATCTCAATATTCAGATTACAATTCTTCAAACAATGCTAAGGCTAATCGGCACGAAGACAATCTCGGAAGCTATCTTTCACTAACAACTACCAGAAAGAGTACTACAAAGAATAATTATGCGCTCATGGCATAGCTATTGTATGAAACTACTTTGCGCGTGGATTCTGCGAGTATGAAGATAGAAAATTAGTAAAATGTCATTCAAGGGTAGAATTGCATCAGAATAATTCATCGAATAAAGAGATATTACATCACGTTATGTAGGCTGCAAGCACCAGGAAAAATTTCTAACGGTGCCCTCGTACTTGATGGGGGCCGCTATATTCTAGGAATACTTGCGTGCTCACTGTGCGCCCGAAACTGAAACGAGTGACGTGATGCGATCGACGAGCGTACTACAGACACTGCCTAACACATCTGCGCAGTGCTTCATCGCGTTTTCACCGTGGTTCCCATTTCGCGGCCGATCGGGACTTACCTTTTCAATAGCCTTATACTTTACGGGAAACTTAATTTGTCCCGCCTTGTAGCACACACTAGCCTCGGAAGGGAGTGACCACTTGCCGACGCGCTATTTTCTGTCGGGAAGGAACCACCGTAAATTCGCCGAGGAGTTCTGACGGAGAAGTCAGTATGAACGTCAAAGAGTGCTGGGTTTAGGCTAAGAAGATCTTAGGGACGGGCTCTGTTTTTATGGCGTCGGCGAGGACACGTCTGCTCCACTCCCGTGCTGTGGCTCATTGCAGCTGGAGCGGGCGCCGCCAGCTGGCGGTATGGCGTGGCGTCGCGCTGTCCGCACCGCACCGCGCGGCACCATTAGTGGCGACACGACGCGGGGCCCCGTAATGAAGACACCGCGTAGTATTTACGGCGCGGGGTCGGCGAGTTACGGCGGCGGCCTCCGGGAACAGGTAGCGGTAGCGGGCACGCCCAGCCTCACTCACACTCCGACTCTCAAACACGGCCGCGCCGCGGCAGCGGGCGAGTCCGGGAGCACTCGTACTCAACACCGATACACTGCTGCGCGTGAAGCGAGAACTGCTCTCGGTCTGACAGCAGAGCACTGCTGTAATTTGGCTATCTTCACCTTCAAACAAGTGTGCAGTAGTCGTTTATTTACTTATTTATTCGAGTCAGACACAAATACACTCCTGGAAATTGAAATAAGAACACCGTGAATTCATTGTCCCAGGAAGGGGAAACTTTATTGACACATTCCTGGGGTCAGATACATCACATGATCACACTGACAGAACCACAGGCACATAGACACAGGCAACAGAGCATGCACAATGTCGGCACTAGTGCAGTGTATATCCACCTTTAGCAGCAATGAAGGCTGCTATTCTTCCATGGAGACGATCGTAGAGATGCTGGATGTAGTCCTGTGGAACGGCTTGCCAAGCCATTTCCACCTGGCGCCTCAGTTGGACCAGCGTTCGTGCTGGACGTGCAGACCGCGTGAGACGACGCTTCATCCAGTCCCAAACATGCTCAATGGGGGACAGATCCGGAGATCTTGCTGGCCAGGGTAGTTGACTTACACCTTCTAGAGCACGTTGGGTGGCACGGGATACATGCGGACGTGCATTGTCCTGTTGGAACAGCAAGTTCCCTTGCCGGTCTAGGAATGGTAGAACGATGGGTTCGATGACGGTTTGGATGTACCGTGCACTGTTCAGTGTCCCCTCGACGATCACCAGTGGTGTACGGCCAGTGTAGGAGATCGCTCCCCACACCATGATGCCGGGTGTTGGCCCTGTGTGCCTCAGTCGTATGCAGTCCTGATTGTGGCGCTCACCTGCACGGCGCCAAACACGCATACGACCATCATTGGCACCAAGGCAGAAGCGACTCTCATCGCTGAAGACGACACGTCTCCATTCGTCCCTCCATTCACGCCTGTCGCGACACCACTGGAGGCGGGCTGCACGATGTTGGGGCGTGAGCGGAAGACGGCCTAACGGTGTGCGGGACCGTAGCCCAGCTTCATGGAGACGGTTGCGAATGGTCCTCGCCGATACCCCAGGAGCAACAGTGTCCCTAATTTGCTGGGAAGTGGCGGTGCGGTCCCCTACGACACTGCGTAGGATCCTACGGTCTTGGCGTGCATCCGTGCGTCGCTGCGGTCCGGTCCCAGGTCGACGGGCACGTGCACCTTCCGCCGACCACTGGCGACAACATCGATGTACTGTGGAGACCTCACGCCCCACGTGTTGAGCAATTCGGCGGTACGTCCACCCGGCCTCCCGCATGCCCACCATACGCCCTCGCTCAAAGTCCGTCAACTGCACATACGGTTCACGTCCACGCTGTCGCGGCATGCTACCAGTGTTAAAGACTGCGATGGAGCTCCGTATGCCACGGCAAACTGGCTGACACTGACGGCGGCGGTGCACAAATGCTGCGCAGCTAGCGCCATTCGACGGCCAACACCGCGGTTCCTGGTGTGTCCGCTGTGCCGTGCGTGTGATCATTGCTTGTACAGCCCTCTCGCAGTGTCCGGAGCAAGTATGGTGGGTCTGACACACCGGTGTCAATGTGTTCTTTTTTCCATTTCCAGGAGTGTATAAACCGTGCTTATTATAATTAAGAGCATGTGGGAATAAGAACAATCAAGTTGCGCTACCGATATAATTAAATGTTCCTCGAGACATACGAGGTTTGTCCGGAAAATACGTATGAAAGTTGAATAATAACTTTATTTTACAATTATTCAGGTATTACGATATGGTCTCCTTCAAGTACTCGCCCTGAGACGCGATACACTTCTGCCAACGCCGGTTCTACTGTTGATAACATTGCTGGATGTCTTCAGTTGTGATGTTGTTCAGTTGCCGTGTCGTTTCCGCCTTGATGGCTTCCACATCTCCCAAGTGCCGCCCCCGGAACACCATTTTGCATTTCCGGAACATGAAGAAGTCACGCGGGACTAAATCGGGTGGATAAGGCTGATGGTCTGTCATGGTGATTGAGCTTCGGGCCAAAAACTCGCGCACAACGAGCGACTTGTGAGCGGGCGAATTGTCGTGATGAAGGATCCACCTGCCCCCTTTTTTTAACTCCGGTCGAACTCGGGCCGCACAAGCTCTGAGACGTGTCAGAACTTCAACGTAAAAATTTCCGTTCACTCTCTGGCCGGGAGGGACAAATTCCTTGTGAACAATGCCCCTAGAATCAAAGAAAACAATCAACATTGTTTTCACATTGGACCTTGATTTTCGCGACTTTTTTGTCCTCGGTTCTCCTTCTAGTTTCCGTTTCTTGCTTTGAGATTTGAGCTCCACATCGAATTCGTAAAACCAGGGCTCGTCACCAGTGATGACTCGGTTGAGAAAGTCCCCTCGTTCCTCTGCTTCCAACCAATCCTCACAGCATTCAACCCTCTTGTCTTTCTGTTCTGGCGTCAAGAGCTTCGGTACGATTTTTGCACACAATTTCTTCATTTCAAGTTTTTGTGTCAGGATTTCGTGAATGATTGTTTTGGGGATTGACAGCTCGTCAATCTACGGTCTTTAAGAACTCAAGCCCGAATTCGCTCAACATTTGCATCGGAACTCGATGTCGACGGGCGTCCTGGGCGAGGGTCATCGTTCACTTCTTCTCGGCCATCCCGGAACCTTTTTAACCACTTGTTCACGATTGGTTCCTTCAGAGAATTGTCTCCGTAAACCTGTTTCAAACACTCATAAATCTCACGGCCATTCTTGCCTAGCTTTCCAAGAAACTTGATGTTGACGCGCTGTTCCTCAATCAGAGAGAGCTCCATGCCGACGGCAGGTGAAAAAGGGTAACTGTCAAAAAGCTGCCGCACAATCCCACCTTCACGCAGAGTGCTCTGACTGAACTGAGCGTTGATGGGATTGATTACAGCAGTAGTCCCACCTGGCGGTGATTGCAACTTGTAACATAAAGACATTATTCAACTTTTATACGTATTTTCCGCACAAACCTCGTATGAGTCACATCTTTATCTACAATAACGATGGAAGCTGAAAATATGAATTAAAATTTGTGCTCTTGCTAGGATTTGAACCCAGGTCTCCCTGCTTACTAGGCAAGTGTGCTAGCCACTTTCTTTTTTAACGCTCTATCCATCTTTTTTTTATTTTTCTTAGCAAATTAAGGGGCTCAAACGCTACCCACGTTTTTGTATTATGACCACTTTTTTTTAAAAAAAGGAAAAAGGATTTTGGAAGGTTTGTTTTTCTGCTTATTTTTTATTTTTATTTTATTTTTGTACGAATGGACAAAAGGAAAGCCATTCCTCTTCGGCTACATAAACAGAATAATAGGAAGTCGTCCCGTTACGACAAAGGATGCTCCATACCATACTATAGCCCGCTGCGAATTTTGTATGACTGTCGTCTCGTTGCTGTGTTGTTCCCGTTGTTTGTTCAATCTCATAAAGAAAGGAACTGGAAAAAGCTGCTATGGTTATCTTCTCATGTCATCGATAATCCAGCTTCGAAGCGGATTATGGAATGCGCTCCAAAGAAAATTAGAAAAATATTGCCTATATTTAGGGTTCCTGACGATCCTACAATGTCGTTTGTTGAGGTAATACCAGCCACTTAATCACCATAGCATTATAACTAATACAGCTGGATGTACTACCATAGTTCAATGCCCACCCAAGGGCAAAGGTCAATTGAGGTCTTCATCTTATATCAGATCTACAGATCACCTACACCTGAGGTAAAGGCAGAATTTCCCCATTACCTCCAATGCAGGAGTGTTATTCCAGTACCGGGCAGCCTTAACAACAGCGACGATCCAAGAAGGAAAAAATGAGCTGAAGACGTGAATTGAAGTGAGCGCTAAGGAGGGTATTTTACTACAGTAGTCCATGCAGCTATGTTAGCTGTACTGCTGTAGTGGTGTAGTGGCTAACATACCTGCCGACTAAGCAAAGAGACCAGGGCTCAGCCGGCCGCGGTGGTCTCGCGGTTCTAGGCGCGCAGTCCGGAACCGCGCGACTGCTACGGTCGCAGGTTCGAATCCTGCCTCGGGCATGGATGTGTGTGATGTCCTTAGGTTAGTTAGGTTTAATTAGTTCTAAGTTCTAGGGGACTGATGACCATAGCTGTTAAGTCCCATAGTGCTCAGAGCCATTTGATTTGAACCAGGGCTCAAATCCTGGATAAAAGCCGGCTGGTATGACCGAGCGGTTGTAGGAGCTACAGTCTGGAACCGTGTGACGGCTACGGTCGCAGGTTCGAATCCTGCCTCGGGCATGGATGTGTGTGATGTCCTTAGGTTAGTTAGGTTTAAGTAGTTCTAAGTTCTAGGGGAATGATTACCTCAGAAGTTAAGTCCCATAGTGCTCAGAGTCATTTGAATCATTTTGAACCTGGATAAAAAAATCTAATCTCTGCCCGAACAGGCCATGAAAGTCCAACGGTACCAACCGGCCGCCGTATCGTCCTTAGACCGCAGGTGTCACTGGATGTGGATATGGAGCGACATGTGGTCAGCACACCTCTCTCCGAACCTTATGTCAGTTTACAAGACTGGAGCTGCTAATTCTCAATCAAGCAGCTCCTCAGATTGCCTCACAAGGGCTGAGAGCACCACGCTTGCCAAGAACGCCTGGCTATGGAACAAATATCATTCATTTCTTCAGCTTACATCATAAGTCACACTACTGTTGATCTGAATCTTGTAACTTCAATTGCATAGGGGTTCATAGTCAGAAGATATCCTCCCACACAAAACGCCGGCATGGTTGACAATGCGGTAGGTGCTCCATTGTCTGTGGTCCTACGGAATCACATTTGGTGTTATCCACAGCGAAGTGTCATTTCATGAGGCTACTCCGCCATCTTCCAACCCCAGAACGAAATGAGTGGCCTCCCCACGATCCAGCTCTGTTCGTGCTGAAGCTGGAGGGTTTCCGAAGGGAGAGGTGTGGTAGAGGTATTCTCAAGTCGAGAAATTCACAATTGTTTCTTTGTTCTTGTAGCCGTTGTTTGCAAGACTGAAGTGGTGTTGAGGGGACTCCCTCTGAATCTCACCGTTGGGGTTGTTGTAACGTGCCCGTGTAGTGACTCGGTTTCCTGATGAACCTGATTTGTTCTCTCCGTGTTGGTAGTACCTTACGACGGATGTCTGGTGGCGCTATACCTGCGTGTTGGTAGCTTCACAAGCTGCATATGTTTTCAAACAACCTGTAATAGGCCTAAAAGTTGCGTGTAGCGCCTTGTCAACCACGTTTCCGAAGCAGTTGTGAATCGTAAACAAAGTTCGACGTTTATGACTGCGTGATTAGTAGTGATCCCATAAAAAGTTTACGTTACAAGTGGCTGAAGGTTCGCACATTTGTTGGAATCTAGGACTGACGATGAATGAAGGAATAAATAAAATGAAATAATGTACAAAAGTCTTAGTGGCAGATAATGATTAAATGAAGAAATAACTGCAGAAAATCGACTCAAGGTCTAGGGACAGGTAATTAGTTCTGAATGGAAATTGGAAATTTGTGGTAAGGTCTTATGTGACGAAACTGCTGAGGTCGTCGGTGCCTAATGCTACACACTACTTAATGTAACTGAAACTAACTCACGCTACGGACAACACACGCGCACGTGCCCGAGGGAGGACTCGAACCTCCGACGGGGGGAGTTGCACGTACCGTGACAAGGCGCCTCAGACCGCTCGGCGGGTCCTGAACGTAAGGCACTGCAACGTATTATGTATATGAAGTGGTAAGTCAATTATTGTTGATTTACACGATTGGTGATCAAACACGATTAGCGTTCAATCACTGTTAATTTCAACAGCCAAATATCAAAGAATGGAACAACCACTGAAAAACCTATATTAAAAATTTAAGAAAGCGGACACAAAAACCTCTAAAAAGTAAAAAATAAAAAGTGTTGCCTCTTTAAGTTTAAAATAAGTAGTAGTATTCTGACCCAAGCGTCGTTCCGCGGGACCGCTAAGTTGGGTTGGGTTATTTAGGGGCGAGACCAAACACCGTGGTAATTGGTCTCATCGGATTAGGGAAGGACGGGGAAGGAAGACGGCCGTGCCCTTTCAAAGGAACCATCCCGGCATTTGCCTGGAGCAATATAGGGAAATCACGGAAAACCTAAATCAGGATGGTCGGACGCGGGATTGAACGACCGCTAAGTAAGTAAAATGTATATGATTTATGTGGAATAGACTGCAGGCGGTGCACCGTTAAATGGTAGGCTATACGCGTATGTTTGTATGTTACAGGATGCTGGCAGTTGGTCGGTATTACGGTGTCTGTAGACGTTGCTTTCCTGTATTTTTTATTAAATTTTTCTCCTTATTAAGGGCCATGTATGAAATAAATATTATTGACGAACATCGATACCGTGTATAACAGTTTTTAATACACTGCTGGAGAAAACGCAGCACTCTCACCCAAGACTGTTCAGTGGCACCAGGGTATATGTGTATACTGAGGGGTTGCAGTTTTGGTGATTCACTTTTACGGCCATCGGCTATCAATTGGCTTTCAGGAGCCTGTCTGTACATCTGTGCCCAATGCCTGTACTGAGTTTTGAGTTGAACAGTGTTCACAACGTTCTTTCTAGGGTACAACCATGACCCATGGACGAGTAAGTACTTCTGCTGAACAGCTTCAGTCATTTGATTGGGGTCGCATCGTGGACCTGAGGGATGAACATCTCGACGGATTGCTGTCTGTGTTGGGCACCGTTTATTGTTGGTGTTCAAATGGTTCAAACGGCTCTGAGCACTATGGGGCTTAACATCTGAGGTCATCAGTCCTCTAGAACTTAGAACTACTTAAACCTAACTAACCTAAGAACATCAC
This sequence comes from Schistocerca serialis cubense, assembly GCF_023864345.2. Taxonomy (NCBI): domain Eukaryota; kingdom Metazoa; phylum Arthropoda; class Insecta; order Orthoptera; family Acrididae; genus Schistocerca; species Schistocerca serialis. The sequence continues at coordinate 148,236,668 of NC_064641.1, read as the reverse complement.
ACACATCTATGCCCGAGGCAGGATTCGAACCTGCGACCGTTGCGGTAGGACAGTTTATCGTTGGTGTGTTACCGTGTCTGTGGTACATTCCCACACCTATAAACCAGGTTCTGGACATCTGCGTGGTACAGAAGCACTTCAGGATCGAGGCGTTATGCCAATAGCGGTGACCGCCGAACATCATCCAGCGGAGAAATTCAGTCACATGTTACACCAGGGGTAATATCAGATATATCTGGTACCCGACTGCTAGCAGCAGGGTTCAGACCATGTGTACCTCTGACCATGCTACCACTGACACCACGACACTGGTAAGCACGGCTACCCTGGTGTAACGAAGGAGTCGACAGTGCAATGCTGCTCTGTTGTCTTCCGCGATGGGAGTAGGTTCTGTCTGTATGCGAGTGATGGACGTACACGTGTTCGGTGTTTCGGTGTTGACCTGGTAGTAGGTCTATTCCGGTGTACACACAGTCACGACAGGCTTCATATTTACGGAGATGCTAAAGAAACTCCGCTGGCAGACGTTACAAGCGAGACGTTGTGCATCACGGAGAGATTTACTATTGAAATTTCGGGACAGCAATTTCTAGAAAGCGTCAGACAACGTATTACTCCCCCCCCCCCCCCCCTCCCTTCATCTTGCGTATGACCACGAGGAGAAAATTTGGGAAATTGGAGCCAATACAGAGGCTTACCAACAATCATTTCTCCCACGCACTATTCGCGAGTGGAACAGGATTGGAGGCGTCAGGTAGTGGTACCGAAAGTATCCTCCGCCACGCACCATTCATAGTGTGGGGTGCCATCCGTTGCAACTCGCGCTCACTTCTGGTGTTTCTGCAGGGTAAAATAACCAGCGCCCTCCACATTGCACACGTTGCTATCCCGTGCTACTGCCATTTCTGCGACTGGAGGCTGGTGTCCTTTTTCAGGAGGACAATTCAGGTCCGTATACTGCCTTGGCCAGCGAGATCACCGGATCTCTCGCCAGCTGGATACACATGGGACGTCGTGAAGTGAAAACCTACTGGTTTTCCAGGGCCCGGAACAACAACTGCCGAACTGCAATAAAAGGCGCGAGATGCTTCTGACAGTCCATCACAGGATGCCATTCGGCATTCTTACGATCGTTTGCGTTGGAGAATACACACGTATGTTGCCACTTAGAGTGGGCTACACTATATATGATGTGACTGATTGGACGCACTTTACTGTGATATTGGTGTCTAATCTGGTCAGAATTTATTATCATATACATAGTCTTACAAAGATGGAATACCTGTCACTTCAGTTGTCAATAAAATTACCTTGTCGTTGAGGGTACAGCATTTTTTTCCCCCACAGTGTATCTCAATGTTCAAGTACCGGCGGAATATTCCATAAACGTCTAATATGTAATTTAATCATTAAGTTACTTGTTATAAAAATTTACCGATGTCATATCGTAAGCTTAATGAGTGTAAAAATAGTTTCTACTGATAAATCTGTACGGCACCGCTTCATAAATGTTGATGAGAATAATGTGATACGCCGCCAAGTCTTATACGTAGCTATAAGCGATCGCGAAAGATGTACTTTACACATGTGACGGAACTACATGCAACTGGGTACATTATTTGTTTGTAGATACCTTCTCGGAAGTTTGCCTTACCGTTGCTTAAGATTACTCGTGATGGTTCAAATGGTTCAAATGGCTCTGAGCACTGTTGATGAGAATAATGTTACACGCCGCCAAGTCTCATACGTAGCTATAAGCGATCGCGAAAGATGTACTTTACACATGTGCAGCTGGGTATATTATTTGTTTGTAGATACCTTCTCGGAAGTTTGCCTTACCGTTGTTTAAGATTACTCGTGATGGTTCAGATGGTTCAAATGGCTCTGAGCACTATGCGAGTTAACTTCTGAGGTCATCAGTCGCCTAGAACTTAGAACTAATTAAACCTAATCAACCTAAGGACATCACACACATCCATGCCCGAGGCAGGATTCGAACCTGCGACCGTAGCGGTCACGCGGTTCCAGACTGAAGCGCCTAGAACCGCACGGCCACACCGGCCGGCTTTATTCGCGATTTCGTAGTGCCTGTTCTCTATTTTGTCCTGACATCTACTATTATTCCGTGAATGTTACGTATTAGGTCCCGTGCATTGAAGACCACCCTACACCTAATTGTGTATGGCATGCGATTTCGGTCTTGTACTCCTTACGATGCCTATGCATTCAGATCTGTTGTAAGTAATAGAGATGTTTTTAAGAAAAGACTACATCTCGTGCTGTTACAGAGGATTTTATATTTTGACTGACATTTAATTCTGATGTATTATTATATTTGTAAATTGACTTCAGAATGAATAATACTCGAAACTAACGCGTAGTGCGCATAGTTCTTAATATATCTTTCAATATTACAAATTAAACTCCCCGGCGCGTTTCTCTTTGCGTATGTGAGGGCTTAATGTCAGATGATGCTGTAGGGGCCTTCATACGAAACTTCCTGGCAGATTAAAACTGTGTGCCGGACCGAGACTAGAACTCGGGATCTTTGCCTTTCGCGGGCAAGTGCTCTACCATCTTTTATTTTTAATCTTATTTTGATCGTTTTAGTTCGTTGCATCGGATCGGGGCGGACGTCGCAAGACACCCGTTTCAGTTCGAGTCTCGGTCCGGAACACAGTTTTAATCTGCTAGGATGTTTTATATCAGCGCACACTCTACTGCAGGGTGAAAATCTCATTCTGACCTTCATACGGTTTTCACTAATAGACACACTGATGCACGAGGAAGCATTGTGTATATAATCCACGAGCGTTACGCTAGACAAGCCTTCCGGCTGTAGATGATTAATGCTAGTCGTGCGAAGCAGGGCCATGTCCTTAGCAAAATACTGTTTTAGAATGATAGCCTGACAGAAACGATGGCATTCTTAAGATCATCGAGGATGAGTTTTTCCGTGTTAGCGACTCGACAGAATGAGGGAGAGACGGAATTTAAAACTGTAGAAAGCGTTCTTGATTGGAGCACAGCAATCGATATAAAATGCTAAAAATCAATAAAAACAGTCTCGATCGTGTTTTCAGATTTTTTATAGGCCAGAAACCGGTTTCGGCCATTTCTTCAGACTATCTTCAGGCTTATCACCGTCATTAAGGCTCCTGGCGGCAGACGGGGCGAGTTGGAGCGAGATCGGTAGAAGTACGGTTGTCACAAAAACGCGATCGAAACTGTTTTTATTGATTTTTAGACAGAATTCAGCTCAAAGCGTTGTCAGTGTACTGATGTAATTTTAAAAGGTTCAAATGGCTCTGAGCACTATGGGACTTAACATCTATGGTCATCAGTCCCCTAGAACTTAGAACTACTTAAACCTAACTTACCTAAGGACAGCACACAACACCCAGCCATCGCGAGGCAGAGAAAATTCCTGAACCCGCCGGGAATCGAACCCGGGAACCCGGGCGTGGGAAGCGAGAACGCTACCGCACGACCACGAGATGCGGGCAATTTTAAAAGGTATCACAGCGCAATTCAGCATCATTCATGCCCTGCAATAAGGTCGCAACACTTTAAAGAAATGCCTTTGTGAGATGGAGGAACGGTAGTAGGGAGGCTCACTACTGCCCATTAAAATTGCTACACCAAGAAGAAATGCAGATGATAAACGGGTATTCATTGGACAAATATATTATACTAGAACTGACATCTGATTACATTTTCACACAATATGGGTGCCTCAGCGATACAGATGGCCGTACCGTAGGTGCAACCACAACGGAGGGGTATCTGTTGAGAGGCCAGACAAACATGTGGTTCCTGAAGAGGGGCAGCAGCCTTTTCAGTAGTTGCAGGGGCAACAGTCTGGATGATTGACTGATCTGGCCTTGTAACATTAACCAAAACGGCCTTGCTGTGCTGGTACTGCGAACGGCTGAAAGCAAGGGGAAAGTACAGCCGTAATTTTTCCCGAGGACATGCAGCTTTACTGTATGATTAAATGATGATGGCGTCGTCTTGGGTAAAATATTCCGGAGGTAAAATAGTCCCCCATTCGGATCTCCGGGCGGGGACTACTCAAGACGACGTCGTTATCAGGGAAAGAAAACTGGCGTTCTACGGATCGGAGCGTGGAATGTCAGATCCCTTAATCGGGCAGGTAGGTTAGAAAATTTAAAAAGGGAAATTGATAAGTTAAAGTCAGATATAGTGGGAGTTAGTGAAGTTCGGTGGCAGGAGGAACAAGACTTTTGGTCAGGTGATTACAGGGTTATAAATACAAAATCAAATAGGGGTAATGCAGGAGTAGGTTTAATAATGAATAAAAAAATAGGACTGCGGGTTAGCTACTACAAACAGCATAGTGAACGCATTATTGTGGCCAAGATAGACACGAAGGCCATGCCTACTATAGTAGTACAAGTTTATATGCCAACTAACTCTGCAGATGATGAAGAAATAGATGAAATGTATGACGAGATAAAAGAAATTATTCAGGTAGTGAAGGGAGATGAAAATTTAATAGTCATGGGTGACTGGAATTCGTCAGTAGGAAAAGGGAGAGAAGGAAACATAGTAGGTGAATATGGATTGGGGGGAAGAAATGAAAGAGGAAGCCGCCTTGTAGAATTTTGCACAGAGCATAACTTATTCATAGCTAACACTTGGTTCAAGAATCATAAAAGAATTTTGTATACCTGGAAGAATCCTGGCAATACTAAAAGGTATCAGATAGATTATATAATGGTAAGACAGAGATTTAGGAACCAGGTTTTAAACTGTAAGACATTTCCAGGGGCAGATGTGGATTCTGACCACAATCTATTGGTTATGAACTGCAGATTGAAACTGAAGAAACTGCAAAAAGGTGGGAATCTAAGGAGATGGGACCTGGATAAACTGAAAGAGCCAGTGATTGTAGAGAGTTTCAGGGAGAGCATAAGGGAACAATTGACAGGAATGGGGGAAAGAAATACAGTAGAAGAAGAATGGGTAGCTTTGAGGGATGAAGTAGTAAAGGCAGCAGAGGATCAAATAGGTAAAAAGACGAGGGCTAGTAGAAATCCTTGGGTAACAGAAGAAATACTGAATTTGATTGATGAAAGGAGAAAATATAAAAATGCAGTAAATGAAGCAGGCAAAAAGGAATACAAACGTCTCAAAAATGAGATCGACAGGAAGTGCAAAATGGCTAAGCAGGGATGGCTGGAGGACAAATGTAAGGATGTAGAGGCTTGTCTCACTAGGGGTAAGATAGATACTGCCTACAGGAAAATTAAAGAGACCTTTGGAGAGAAGAGAACCACTTGTATGAATATCAAGAGCTCAGATGGCAACCCGGTTCTAAGCAAAGAAGGGAAGGCAGAAAGGTGGAAGGAGTATATAGAGGGTTTATACAAGGGCGATGTACGTGAGGACAATATTATGGAAATGGAAGAGGATGTAGATGATGACGAAATTGGAGATAAGATACTGCGTGAAGAGTTTGACAGAGCACTGAAAGACCCGAGTCGAAACAAGGCCTCGGGAGTAGACAACATTCCATTAGAACTACTGATGGCCTTGGGAGAGCCAGTCATGACAAAACTCTACCATCTGGTGAGCAAGATGTATGAGACAGGCGAAATACCCTCAGACTTCAAGAATAATATAATAATTCCAATCCCAAAGAAAACAGATGTTGACAGATGTGAAAATTACCGAACTATCAGTTTAATAAGTCACAGCTGCAAAATACTAACGCGAATTCTTTACAGACGAATGGAAAAACTGGTAGAAGCGGACCTCTGGGAAGATCAGTTTGGATTCCGTAGAAATGTTGGAACACGTGAGGCAATACTACCCTTACGACTTATCTTAGAAGAAAGATTAAGAAAAGGCAAACCTACGTTTCTAGCATTTGTAGACTTAGAGAAAGCTTTTGACAATGTTAACTGGAATACTCTCTTTCAAATTCTGAAAGTGGCAGGTATAAAATACAGGGTGCGAAAGGCTGTTTACAATTTGTACAGAAATCAGATGGCAGTTATAAGAGTCGAGTGGCATGAAAGGGAAGCAGTGGTTGGGAAAGGAGTGAGAGAGGGTTGTAGCCTCTCCCCGATGTTATTCAATCTGTATATTGAGCAAGCAGTAAAGGAAACAAAAGAAAAATTCGGAGGGGGTATTAAAATTCATGGAGAAGAAGTAAAATCTTTGAGGTTCGCCAATGACATTGTAATTCTGTCAGAGACAGCAAAGGACTTGGAAGAGCTGTTGAACGGAATGGACAGTGTCTAGAAAGGAGGATATAAGATGACCATCAACAAAAGCAAAACGAGAATAATGGAATGTAGTCAAATTAAATTGGGTGATGCTGAGGGAATTAGGTTAGGAAATGAGACACTTAAAGTAGTAAAGGAGTTTTGCTATTTATGGAGTAAAATAACTGATGATGGTCGAAGTAGAGAGGATATAAAATGTAGACTGGCAATGGCAAGGAAATCGTTTCTGAAGAAGAGAAATTTGTTAACATCGAGTATAGATTTAAGTGTCAGGAAGTCGTTTCTGAAAGTATTTGTATGGAGTGTAGCCATGTATGGAAGTGAAACATGGACGATAACTAGTTTGGACAAGAAGAGAATAGAAGCTTTCGAAATGTGGTGCTACAGAAGAATGCTGAAGATAAGGTGGGTAGATCACGTAACTAATGAGGAGGTATTGAATAGGATTGGGGAGAAGAGAAGTTTGTGGCACAACTTGACTAGAAGGAGGGATCGGTTGGTAGGGCATGTTTTGAGGCATCAAGGGATCACAAATTTAGCATTGGAGGGCAGCATGGAGGGTAAAAATCGTAGAGTGAGACCAAGAGATGAATACACTAAGCAGATTCAGAAGGATGTAGGTTACAGTAGGTACTGGGAGATGAAGAAGCTTGCACAGGATAGAGTAGCATGGAGAGCTGCATCAAACCAGTCTCAGGACTGAAGACCACCACCACATGGGTGCATAGATCCTGAGAAAGCAGTAACCAGAACAACTACCTCCGGCCGTAACAACGGCCTTGATACGCCAGGGCATTGAGTCAAACAGAGCTTGGATGGCGTGTACAGGCACAGCTGCTTATGCAGATTCAACACGATACCACAGTTCATCAAGAATAGTGACTGGCGTATTGCGACGAGCCAGTTGCTCGGCCACCATTGACCAGACGTTTTCAATTGGAGAGAGATCTGGAGAATGTGCTGGCTAAGGCAGCAGTCGAACATTTTCTGTATCCAGAAAGGCCCGTACAGGACCTGCAACATGCGGTCGTGCATTATCCTGCTGAAATGTAGGGTTTCACAGGGATCGAATAAAGGGTAGAGCTACGAGTCGTAACACATCTGAAATGTAACGTCAACTGTACAAAGTACCGACAATGCGAACAAGAGGTGACCGAGACGTGTAACCAATGGCACCCCATACCATCACGCCGGGTGATACGCCAGTATGGCGATGACGAATACACGCTTCCAATGTGCGTTCACCGAGATGTCGCCAAACACGGATGCGAGCATCATGATGCTGTAAACAGAACCTGGATTCATCCGAAAACATGACGTTTTGCCATTCGTGCACCCAGGTTCGTCGTTGAGTACACCATCGCAGGCGCTCCTGTCTGTGATGCAGCGTCAAGGGTAACCGCAGCCATGGTCTCCGAGCTGATAGTCCATCCTGCTGCAAACGTCGTCGACTGTTCGAGCAGATGGTTGTTGTCTTGCAAACGTCCCCATGTCCCCATCTGTTGACTCAGGGATCGAGACGTGGCTGCACGATCCTTTACAGCCATCCGGATAAGATGCCTGTCATCTCCACTGCTAGTGATATGAGGCCCTTGGGATCCAGCACGGCGTTCCGTATTAAAAGGTCGGGACACACATGTCCGGACCGTGTCCGTGCCGAGACATGTCCGAGTATCGGCCGTCACCCGGACAACGAAATACATCATTAAAACAAATGTCCGGGTTCGATTTCCGGCGGGGTCAGGGATTTTCTCTGCCTCGTGATGGCTGGGTGTTGTGTGCTGTCCTTAGGTTAGTTAGGTTTACGTAGTTCTAAGTTCTAGGGGACTGATGACCACAGATGTTAAGTCCCATAGTGCTCAGAGCCATTTTTTGAAAACAAATGTAGCGGGCCCTACTTGACCGGGCCGTGCACGGGGAACGTCAACGGGCCGGGCGGGATTCGCCGTGTTTAATTTTTCACGTGATGGACCCGGCCTGACGGTAGAATTGTCTTGTGAGCTGTGCAACTGCGCAAGACTGTTCTGTGCACAAAACATGGATGTGGAACGACTAATAGAAGAAGTTCGTAAGCTTCATGCTCATTACGATCAGGGAAGTGAAAACTACAGGAATATCGAGTACAAAGACAGAGTTTGGAAGACAATTACAACAGATTTACAAGCCAAAGGTAAGATAAAAACTATACAAGTTTTACTACCCGCAAGATATTTATTTACTTTTTATTTTACAAACAAAATGGTTCAAATGGCTCTGAGCACTATGAGACTTAACATCTACGGTCATCAGTCCCCTAGAACTTAGAACTACTTAAACCTAACTAACATAAGGACATCACACAACACCCAGTCATCACGAGGCAGAGAAAATTCCCGACTCCGCCGGGGATCGAACCCTGGAACGCGGGCGCGGGTAGCGAGAACGCTACCGCACGACCACGAGCAGCGGGCTTTTACAAACACATGTTTGGCTTATGTCACCGTTATATCGCCAAGGCGATATGTTCTTACCATTCCACAGTCCCTTGTGGAGAATTCAGGAATTTTTTGAGTTGTTCTCGTACAGCAAATGCAGCATCTGCTGCTCTCCCATGAATTCGAGGTAGGTTTCGAAGATCTGATGATATTCCAGATCCCTCAGCACTTTCCTTTTGATCCATCCTCTGTTCGGGCACCCTATTAACTTCCATTTTTCGAATAAAGTTGTACAGTACGCATGCAGCCGTCACAATCATTATAAGGTTATTAGGATCTCCCTGAAGGATTCTTCTAAATATTCGAAATTTTTCTTGCAATATACCGAATTCATTTTCGTAAAACATGTAAAACATGTTCACTAATTTTCGTAATAGTGAATTAGGACTTACAGCACTTGCTTTTGACAAAGAGGAAAATTTCTACTACCCTAAGAAAAACAAATGAGAACTATTCAGTGAATTAGTTTCTGAAGCTGATGAGGATGCAGGGGAACTTGGAGGGTGACGGCTTTGGTTATTTATATACGAATTGTGGAAATCCCTTTGCAGATCCAAAAGCTGCTGTGTAGGTTCTGTTGACTCGTTTTCCACAGGTGATGGATATGGCGTTGAAACAGATTTTGTTGAGGAATTGGAGTATGATGGAGTGAATTGATGGACTGATACGTCATTCATGAGTTGCTTCAGTTCAAAGTCTTGTACAATTGAAAAAATCGTACTTTTAGCTTGATGAAAAAGAAGTGGATGCAACGATTTTAGGGCTGGTTCTATACCAGCCAAAAAAGCATAAACTGGGTTTTTTATTTCTCTCTGTTTTTCAGCTTTGTTTTTCTGCCAAAATGTAAGCCACGAGCTGGCTTGATGCAGATTCTTGTGGTTTAATCTCACGCTGAAATTTTCGTTTCAGTGGTGGTTTCATAAACGTGTTCTTATTTGAAGTGACGGACGAATGAGCTGAGGAAGTCTGGGAATGCCGAGTGCGCTCTATCAAATTCTCTGTTTCACTACCCTGGGTTTTAATGATCCATTCTTCATCTGCACATTTTATAGATTGTACAGTATTTCTCATCTTATACAGTTCAATCTTTTTTTCAGGTTCCTTGCTACAGGAGATTCCTTTAAAACTATTTCCTTCAGCTACAGGTTGGGAAAATCCACAGTTGGAGCTATCGTCCATGACATCTCTAGAACAGTTATCGATTTATTGTTAGAAGAGGTGATGCCTGTGCCGAATGAAGAAAAATGGAATGCTATAGTTGAGGTGTTATGGACCAAATGGCAGTTTCCATTGGATCTTTAGATGGAAAGCACGTAACAATACAGGAAGTCTCTATTGGAATTACAAAAAAACCATATTCCATTGTGCTTCTTGCTTTGGTTGACCCATGTTATAATTTTATTGCAATAGACGTGGGAGCGTACGGAAAAAACTCCGATGGAGGCATTCTGGTAAATTCAAACCTCGGAAAGTCATTGTCAAACAATACGCTTAGCGTCCCAAAGAGTAAAACTTTACCCGGAACTGATGGTAAAATAAAAAGTAAATAAATATCTTTCGGGTATTAAAACTTACATAGTTTTTATCTTACCTTTTGGCTTGTAGATCTGTTGCATTTGTCTTCCAAGCTCTGTCTTTGTACTCAATATTCCTGCTGTTTCCACTTTCTTGACCGTAAAGAACAGGAAACTTACGAGCTTCTTCTATTAGTCGTTCCACATCCATGACTTTGTACACAGAACAGTCTTGCGCAGTTGCACAGCTCACAAGATAATTCTACCGTCAGGCCGTGTCCGTCACGTGAAAAATTAAACACGGCGAATCCCGCCCGGCCCGTTGACGTTCCCCGTGCACGGCCCGGTCAAGTGGGGCCCGCTACATTTGTTTTAATGATGCATTTCGTTGTCCCGGTGACGGCCGATGCTCGGACGTGTCTCGGCATGGACACGGTCCGGACAAGTGTGCTCCTACCTTTACCCTCCTGAACCCACCGATTCCATATTCTGCTGACAGTCATTGGATCCCGACCAATGCGAGCAGCAATGTCGCGATACAATAAACCGCAATCGCGATAGGCTACAATCCGACCTTTATCAAAGTCGGAAACGTGATGGTACGCATTTCTCCGCCTTACACGAGTCATCACAACGACGTTTCACCAGGCAACGCTGGTCAACTGTTGTTTGTGTATGAGAAATCGGTTGGAAACTTTCCTCATGTAAGCACGTTGTAGGTGTCGCCACCGGCGCCAACCTTGTGCGAATGCTCTGAAAAACTAATCATTTGCATATCACAGCCTGTTCTTCCTGTCGGTTAAATTTCGCGTCTGTAGCACGCCATCTTCGTGGTGTAGCAATTTTAATGCCCAGTGGTGTATTATAGTGGTTATGCGAATCAGATGATAGAAAGTTAACAAACCTTCATTGCTACTTTGAATCTAGGTTGGCTGGGACGCAGCACTTTATCAGAATCTTTATCTGTTGGCCACGAAAAACTGGAATGATTTTGTTTGGCTCTTGTTGCCCTGCTGGACTCGATGCTATTTATAACTGTCACCAAGAATACTCGACCTCAAATGGTTCAAATGGCTCTGAGCACTATGGGACTCAACTGCTGAGGTCATAAGTCCCCTAGAACTTAGAACTAGTTAAACCTAGCTAACCTAAGTACACCACAAACATCCATGCCCGAGGCAGGATTCGAACCTGCGACCGTAGCGGTCTTGCGGTTCCAGGCTGCAGCGCCTTTAACCGCACGGCCACTTCGGCCGGCGTACTCGACCTCATTCTGGTCATTTTCACTTGGTTTTCGCCAGTGATAACTCCAGCTACTCTATTCGGAGATAACCCACATTGGTTCTCAAGTAATGTACGATTCTGATAACCTTCTGTTCTGAGAATCTACTTAAAACATTCCAGAAGAAGTAAATTACCTTTGAATTTATACCTCACTGTGAAAAGAATACGCGATTCGCGTTTAGCTGCTTTGTCAATTTAAACCAGCTACCAACTGCAGAGATAGGTAGTCACACAACCAGGAGATTGACTGCAGCCGATTTCAAGCCAGACTGCTTGCAAGCTGTGCCGCTAATTATGATTAACTCTGGAGAAACCATTATTATACAATGATCCATAGTAATGGAAGCACCACGTACGTAGCCACTGTTGCCAATGAAAGTTAGTACTTTGGTAAATAAAACTTTTTTTCGGTTAGCCTCTGTGAGACAGAAGTTTGTGAAGAATAACATGTCTGAGATGCACTGACCTGCCCAGAGTCCCGACCTGAACCCCATGGAATGCCTTTGGGATGAGTCATAAAGTTGACTTCTCTTCAGACCCGTGTGTTCAACATCACTACCTCCTCTAGTTCCGGCAGTTCAGGAAGAATGGGCTGCCGTTCCTCCACAAATAGCCAGACGTAACATTGAAGGTGCCTCCAGCAGAGTTCAAGAAGTCGTAAAGGTGAATGGTTGACACGCCCCATATTAATGTCCACTAATGAGCGTCCGGATAATTTTGGTCAGGTAACATATTTGTCTCCAGCTTTTCGGCATCAAGTGCCCGTTTTGACCAGCCGCTAAATGTATAGCTGCTGTACTCGTTAAAGGTGTTGTTCCACGACCCGATCTCATCGACTTCTTTGATGACAGAATACAGCATGACACTTTCCACTTATCGGTGACACTGCCAGAGGTAAAGGAATCGAGGTGCGACAGAGAATTACTGGGGACTGAGTCCAAGGTCTTTGGATTTTTAATCTGATACATATACACCCATCTGACCATCTAGATACAGATTCCCGTGATTTCTCTGAGTCGCAAAAGGCAAATTCTGGGATGGTTCCTTTAAAAAGTTTAGGCCTAGTCTCCACCTCATGCTTCCCCAATCTCTAATGACCTCGCCGTCGGCGGGACCAAATTCCTACTTATCCAACTTGCCCATCTCTCACACCGTTCACACGTATTTCATTCAAAATGTCTGTAACAAATTTATGTATTACCTTGGTCCCAGCTGTAACCATACTTCAGCTTTCGCACCGCGCTCTTACAAACTGCAAACCTAGCATCAACATTAAGAGATCAGTCTCTCCAGTGTCTCTACACTCCAAAATACCTAGGTGTGATCCTACACAGATCACTGACATACAAAATCCATCTCCCGAATGAGGCTGCTAAAAACGAAACACGGAATAATATAAGCTGAGGCGACAAAATTCATGGGCTGCCTACTAATATCAAAAATGGTTCAAATGGCTCTGAGCACTATCGGACTTAACATCTGAGGTCATCAGTCCCCTAGAACTTAGAACTACTTAAACCTAACTAACCTAAGGACATCACACACATCCATGCCCGAGGCAGGATTGGAACCTGCGACCGTAGCGGTCGCGCGGTTCCAGACTGAAGCGCCTAGAACCACTTGGCCACACCGGCCGGCCCTACTAATATCGCGTCGGATATCTTTTTGCCCTTCGTAGTGCCTAACTCGATGTGGCATGGACTCCACAAGTCGTTGGAAGTCCCCTGCAGAAATGTGCTGTCTCTATAGCCGTCACTAATTGTCAAAGCGTTGCCGGTGCAGGATTTTGTGCACGAACTGTCCTCTCGGTTATGTCCCATAACTTTTCGATGGTTGGTCGTCTGCTGCAATAGCCCATTAACGACAAATTTCGTCGCACTATCCTATCTGATACGTTTGTCGTACGTCCCACATTCATTTATGCGGTTGTTTCACGCAGTGTTGCTTGTTTGTTAGCACTGACAACTCTACGCAAACGCCGCTGCTCTCGTTCATTAAGAGAAGACCGTCGGCCACTGCGTTGTCTGTGAGGATCTGGGAATATTGAATTACCTCACGATTTCCGAAATGTAATGTCCCATTAGATTACTGTACCGGATTCAAAGTCTGTTACTTCCCGTCGTGTGGCCTTATTCAGGCTGGAAACATTTCCACCGACCTTGTGTACGCAATACTACGGCAATTTGTTTATGTATATCGCTATCCCATGGCTTTTGTCACCTCGGTGTAGAAGTGAACAGCAACCGCCTGAGGTACCGTTGCAACAGAATTCAGATCAACAGCTTCAGCTCTTTCACATTCAGTTGCTGAATACTGCTGTTCCACCTGGCTAAACAGTGCTTACAATAGCCGGCCGGTGTGGCCGAGCGGTTCTAGGCGCTTCAGTGTGGAACCACGCGACCGCTACGGTCGCAGGTTCGAATCCTGCCTCGGGCATGGATGTGTGTGATGTCCTTAGGTTAGTTAGGTTTAAGTAGTTCTAAGTTCTAGGGGAGTGATGACCTCAAATGTTATGCCCCATAGTGCTCAGAACCATTTGTTTACTCTGCAAAGCACTTTAAGTGGGTGGAAGAGGATAGTCTCATTGTACCACTTATCTGGGTCTTTCCCTTTGCATTCGCGTCTGGAACGTGGGGAGAAGTCCCATTGTGCTGTTTTGAACCATTTGAAGTGCTTACAATGATATATTTGACATGGAGCTCAATGAAGCAATGGGCCTCATCCCAGGGTGTGTTCGTCCCACAAACGCGGACTGAATACTTCCGGTTCTTAGTAATATTCCACCACCATCCATAAGATCACAGATATTGCTGACAGTGATAACAAGAACGAGAAGCAAACCAAAATTACCAGTTCATTTACAGATTTCATTTTCATAAACCCCGTGATAGAGATCTAGAAAATTAACGTGGTGCACAGTTAGCTATGAGGTAAAGTGCACCCGTCCCATGCAAGCGGACCCGGGCTCGATTCCCGACCGGGTTGTTTTCATCATCGTTTCATCCTCATCACCGGCGTGCAAGTCGCCCAATGTGGCAGCGAATGAAATAAGACTCGCACTTGGCGGCCGAACTTCCCCGAATATGGCCTCCCGGCTAACAATGCTATACGCTCATTTCATTTCCATGGTGGTACACAGCAATCAGTCGGCAGAGCAGTGATTTAAGCATGCCTGGGACAATCAATCGTAAGAGGAAACTTCCTTGAAGCGTCACGAACAGGTTTAAACTCCGTGGGAACGATCAGCAGGTTTTCGTCTACCCCAGCGGGACTTGCGCATGCTGAATCGGATCAGAACTGACAAGATGAGATGTGGAGCATTGCTGCATCAATGGGGATGGAAGTCCCCTCCTCAATTAGAGTGGGTGGAGAGCAGCAAATTGTACATCACATAACATCTGATCGTTCCCTCAGAGCATTGTACTATATCTATGATTTTCAAATCTAATCAGATTTACAGAGAACTTTTCACGCCACTTATCACTACGTCGTTGAACTTGTCTGGCCTGTATGTGTATACTGATTCAGTTTGTGCCATACAGTCGGGGTATCCACTCCTGAGGTAAGCTGGCCCACATCCGTTGTAGCCGGTCCTTGGAGTCCTATATACTGGCACAGGTATGGAGTTGACATCCGAATTGTTCCTACACTCGTTCTATTGGGGCATATCTAAGGATGTTGCTGGCCATGGGAGTACCTCAACATCATGCAGACAGTTGATAGAGACACATGCTATGTATGGCTGAGCATGGTGCTGTTGAAAAATGGCAATGTATGACCAAGCATGGTCCTGTTGAAAATTGGAACCAATTACTGTCGCATCAGAGGTAAAACATTAGCACGCAGTATGACCCTGGCTTACCATTGTGTAATCAGAGTCCCCTTAGTCATTAGCAGCCGTGGCCTGAAGACAAGCACAATGATTCTCCACACCATGTGGCCACTGCCACCCGCCTCCATATCTGGGTGGTCACAACGGCGAAATGCCAAGTGAGAGGCTTAGTTTCGATTCCTGGCCGGGTCGCAGATTTTCTCCACTCGAGGATTGGGTGTTGTGTTGCCTTCATCATCATTTTATCCTCATCTACAGGCAAATCGCCGTAGCGCTGTCAACTGGAAAGACCTACGCCAGGCTCCGCACGGGTGAGGTCTCCGCCGTAGCCACACGAATTAAAGTCATGATACCCGCGTAACACCGCTATGCCTATCTAAGACAATGGAATAATCCGACTACTCACCAGGTCGCCACTATACTGACCGAAGTTGGTCAACTGCGGTATTGCAGGGCTGTTATTCGTCTCTGAACACATACGACGCTATTCATCAGCAATCTGGTGACAGTAGCACTCCAAACGCAACCATCTGTATTGTGACGTAAACGGTACCCTACGCATGGGATGATAATACCCTATTACGGCTACTGCTGATCTCCGACCAACGATGCGGAATGACAGAATGTTGCAGGAAGTCCGTTACCGAAACTTCCTGGCATATTAAAACTGTGTGCCGGACCAAGACTCGAACTCTGGACCTTTGCCTTTCGCGGGCAAGTGCTCCACCAACTGAGCTACCCAAGCACGACTCACGCCCCGTCCTGACAGCTTTACTTCTGCCAGTACCTCGTCTCCTACCTTTCAAACTTAACAGAAGCTCTCCTGCGAAATTTGCTGAACTAGCATTGATGAAAGAAAGGATATTGCGGAGACATGGCTTAGGGGTGAAGTGAGTTGCACAGCTTTAGCCAACCCGTTATTAAGTGACACAGACAAAAGGTTTTAACCGCTATTAGACGATAAACAATGCCAACTCGCTGCGGTTTTTCATCCAAAGCTCCGGTTGACATGACTGGAAATATATGACAACAGTCGAGTGTAAGTAATAAGTAAACGAATGAAATTGCAGAACAGGCTTTGAGGCATAATGTCATAGAAAGTTCAGAGGACAGAGATACTTTAAGCGGTGCTGGTGGAAGCAGCAATGACGAAGAGAAACATTTTTTTACGTCTGTCCCTCAGTCTAAGGAGAATCCTAGGAGTAACACTTCTGTAGAAAGTAAAACCCGCAGTCTAGTCAAAATGTGTCTGGATATGAAATCAAAAGACTCTTTCAATCATGCGGTGCTTCTCTGGGGAACAGGGTTTAGTAAATTTACTACAAGAAGAGAATATAAGCTTTTGAAATGTGGTGCTACAGAAGAATGTTGAAGATTAGATGGCTAGACCACGTAACTAATGAGCAGATACTGAACAGAATTAGGCAGAAGAGAAATTTGTAGTACCACCTGACCAAAAGAAGGGATCGGTTCGTAGGACACATTCTGAGGCATCAACGGATCACCAATTTAGTACTGGAAGGAAGCGTGTGGGGTAAAAATCATAAAGGGAGACCAAGAGGTGAATACAGTAAGCAGATTCAGAGGGATGTAGGTTGCAGTAGTTATTCGGAGACGAAGGCTTGCACAGTATAGAGTAGCGAGGAAAACTGCATTAAACCAGTCTATAGACTGAAGACCACAACGGCAACATTTACTTATTAAATGTAGGACCCTGTACCTTCGAGTGCTGCAGTCGAACGACTTTTTCCGTGTGCAAACACATTTTGTATCCTAAACTAGCCTCGCTCTCGGATGAACATTTTCACATGTTGATGTTCATGAAGAAAAATAAGCACCTTACGTCAGAGACTATCAGATTCTATCGTATTTTGATTCTCCCGTAATTTAACATTGATAACTAAATAATTCTAAAAATAAATGATTAAACAGTTTTTTATTTATCTTCGATTACCTGCCTAAACCTCCTCAACCTAAACTTTTTTATTTAAGTAACAGTAATATGTTCGACTCCCTTGATCGTTTCACTACACCCAAAAGGCAACGTTTACTATTACGAGTTGATGATTAACGATTAACTTTAACTTCCGATATTTCTCCTGTAAAGTAACGCTTTAACGCTTAACGAAGTTAACATTTTTAGTATCGGATTAACGATTGGCGAATTTAACTTTTTGATTAACGTTGCCCAGCTATGCTGTCAAGTACCTTGTCGACGATTATGCCTGCCATCACTTCGAATGCAGTCCAACATCGGGCCACAGGAACATCATCACATTGGATACTGCATGATTCAAGCAGCCAGCCGAAAGGAGACTCACACAACGAGGCCACTTTCAGACTTCGTTAGGTGCTGATAACGCAGTCTCAGACGAATACGTGTCCTTCACAGCGATCACTCAGCATCTGAAGCTGTTGACGCCCCTTATACACCTAACCAGGCCTGGTAGCAACACTGAACGCAAACAACAATAATGCCCTCTGGTGGTCGTTCTACGATGTCTCTTCGGAAAGTAAGGAACGATCTATCGCGAAATGGAAACCACAGTGAGAATCAAAATTAGCTACTTCTCTACATAATCGCTGCTCCAACTTAGACACCTGTCGTAGCGTTCTAGCAACCTTCCAACAACCTGTTGTGCTTTCCGAAATTTTTTTACGCTGGACTGCAGCACGTTGTCTGTGCCAAAATATTGTCTCCATAGCCAGCGGTTCATTTGAGCAGGGATGAACATCAGAGCGAGCCAAGTCCGGGCTGTTTGGTGGGTGATCGAACACTTCCCATCAAACATGCTGCATGAACGTCCTCATGGGCCCTGCAGTATGCAGCCGAGAACTTTCATGAAGAAGGAACTGCATGACATTTACGTTATGTAGGGGTACAAGAAATCAGGCGAAATCTCTCGGCAGGCACCCATACTCCGCGGGAAACAGTATTTTTTGACATTTTTTAAGTGCTCACTGAGCTCTCAGAACTGAGGAGAGTGACATGACGCTGTCTGTGGACAAACTAGGAGCACTGCTCGACACATCTGTGCAAAGCTTCGTGGGATATTCACTGCCGTTCCCATTTTGAGACCGATCGCTCCTTAGATCTCGAATCTGTCGTTTACGTACACACTGATGATGTGTACATGTAAGAAGTTCTACATTTACACCTACATCTACATACATACTCCGAAATCCACCATACGGTGCGTGGCGGAGGGTACCTCGTACCACAACTAGCATCTTCTCTCCCTGTTCCACTCCCAAACAGTACGAGCGAAAAATGACTGCCTATATGCCTCTGTACGAGCCCTAATCTCTCTAATATTATCTTTGTGGTCTTTGCGCGAAATGTAAGTTGGCGGCAGTAAAACTGTACTGCAGTCAGCCTCAAATGCTGGTTCTCTGAATTTCCTCAGTAGCGATTCACGAAAAGAACGCCTCCTTTCCTCTAGAGACTCCCACCCGAGCTCCTGAAGCATTTCCGCAACACTCGCGTGATGATCAAACCTACCAGTAACAAATCTAGCAGCCCGCCTCTGAATTGCTTCTATGTCGTCCCTCAATCCGACCTGATAGGGATCCCAAACGCTCGAGCAGTACTCAAGAACAGGCCTCACCTGCGTTTTATAAGCGGTCTCCTTTACAGATGAACCACAACTTCCCAAATTTCTACCAATGAACCGAACATCCGCCTTCCCCACAACTGCCATTACGTGCTTGTCCCCAATTCATATCGCTCTGCAATGTTACGCCCAAATATTTAATCAACGTGACTGTGTCAAGCGCTACACTACTAATGGAGTATTCAAACATTACAGGATTCTTTTTCCTATTCATCTGCATTAATTTACATTTATCTATATTAAGAGTTAGCTGCCATTCTTTACACCAATCACAAATCCTGTCCAAGTCATCTTGTATCATCCTACAGTCACTCAACGACGACACCTTCCCGTACACCACAGCAACATCAGCAAACAGCCGCACATTGCTATCCACCCTATCCAAAAGATCATTTATGTAGATAGAAAACAACAGCGGACCTACCACACTTCCCTGGCGCACCCCAGATGATACCCTCACCTCCGATGAACACTCACCACCGAGGACAACGTACTGGGTTCTATTACTTACGAAGTCTTCGAGCCACTCACATACTTGGGAACCAATCCCATATGCTCGTACCTTATTTAGGAGTCTGCAGTGGGGCACCGAATCAAACGCTTTCCGGAAGTCAAGGAATATGGCATCCGTCTGATACCCTTCATCCATCATTCGCAAGATATCATGTGAAAAAAGGACGAGTTGCGTTTCGCAGGAGCGATGCTTTCTAAAGCCGTGCTGATACATGGTCAGCAACTTCTCCATTGGTATCCAACCCTGTCTTCTGAAGGCCACACATTTTTGTCAGGTGATATACATGTTTGTTGTAAATAGTTGGCTCTAATTATCTCTTGCCATGATATGATGAATAATAACTCAGTTAGCCATAAAATATGCCAATGATATGAACGTAGATACTGGTTCCGAGCCTACTCCGCAAAGTGAATGCAGTACCCAGAAAGGTGCACCTTGACCCAGCCCTATGTTTCCTGCACCGACTGTAGCACCCATCGGAGAAATTAACGTTTTAATAATGTATTAGCTCTAATTTAGGCAAACGATGCTCATCCAGCTCTGAAGGAAGTGTCAAGGCGTGAGCACGGAAATCCTTTCAAGCCATTGAGGCCGTGCCCGCCGCCCGGCCGTATAAATCATGAAGGCTCCCTTCAGTTCGCGAGAAGAAAAGAGTCGAGGTCCTAAATTACAGGCTGTGGCCGTCGCGTCGCGGGAGATTTATTCGGCGGTGCCGCGCCGGCTCAGAGGGGTCTTTGTGTTGACGCCGGTGGCGGCTCGGCGCTCAGCGACGGCGATCGCGGGTAATCGCCTCTGATTGGCCGAGATATACAGCTGGCGGCTGGGCACACCGCGGACCGGGGTTCCAGCGATGCTTCTGGGAACCCGGGGCACTGCCTCCTACTCACACACACACACACACACACACACACACACACAGAGCGACCTCATTGTTTTAGGGGCTCTCTGTGAGGAGTCACTGTGCCGTCTGCTCTCAACTGCTTTGGTCAGCCTCGTATTCCTGAGCATTGTGTCTGAGCGTTCAATCACATCACATTTCTAGGAAGTGTTCACTGGACAGTTACAGTCCCTTGTGTAACACTGCCCATTTACAGTCGTATCGCACTGTCACCTCCACACACACACACACACACCCACACACACACACACACACACACACATACAGACACTAGGTGTGGCGGCTGTCAAAGAAACAACGACCTTTCGGTTGTACTGCTTTCTCTCTCCTCCAGTTTAACATTGCTACTGAAACCCCTCAAAGTAACCGGTTTCTGAAATGATCCGTTTTTGGTTTTTAATTACGCTACTTGACATTAAAATTGCTACACCAAGAAGAAATACAGATGATAAACGGGTATTAATTGGATAAATATATTATACTACAACTGACATGTGATTACATTTTCACATAATTTGGGTGCATAGATCCTGAGAAATCAGTACCCAGAACAACCACCGCTGCCCGTAATAACGGCCTTGATACGCCTGGGCATTGAGTCAAACAGAGCTTGGTTGGCGTGTACAGGTACAGATGCCCATGCAGCTACAACTCCATACCACAGTTCATCAAGAGTAGTGACTGACGTAATGTGATGAGCCAGTTGCGCGGCCACCATTGACCAGAAGTTTTCAGTAGGTGAGAGATCTGAAGAATGTGCTGGCCAGGGCAGCAGTCGAACATTTTCTGTACCCAGAAAGCCCCGTACAGGACCTGCAGCATGCGGTCGTGCATTATCCTGCTGAAATATAGGGTTTCAGAGGGATTGAATGAAGGGCAGAGCCACGGGTAGTAACACATCTGAAATTTAGCGCCCACTGTTCAAAGTGCCGTCAATGCGAACAAGAGGTGACCGAGACATGTAACCAATGGCACCCGATACCATCACGCCGGGTGATACGCCAGCATAGCGATGACGAATTCACGCTTCCAATGTGCGTTCACCGCGATGTCGACGGACACGGATGCGACCATCATGATGCTGTAGACAGAACCTGGATTCATCCGAAAAAATGACGTATTGCCATTCGTTCACCCAGGTTCGTCCACCGCGATGTCGCCGGACACGGATGCGACCATCATGATGCTGTAGACAGAACCTGGATTCATCCGAAAAAATGACGTATTGCCATTCGTTCACCCAGGTTCGTCTTTGAGTACACCATCGCAGGCGCTCCTGTCTGTGGTGCAGCGTCAGGGGTAACCGCAACCGTGGTCTCCGAACTGATAGTCCATGCTGCTGCAAACGTCGTCAAACTGCCCGTCTAGATGATTGTTGTCTTGCAAACGTCCCCATCTGTTGACTCAGGGATCGAGACGTGGCTGCACGATCCGTTACAGCCATGCTGATAAGATGCCTGTCATCTATACTACTAGTGGTACGAGGCCGTTGGGATCCAGCAAGGCGTTCCGTGTTACTCTCCTGAACCCACCGATTCCATATTCTGTTAACAGTCATTGGATCTCGACCAATGCGAGCAGCAATGTCGCGATACGAGAAACCGCAATCGCGGTAGGAAACGTGATGGTACGCATTTCTCCTCCTTACACGAGGCATCACAACAACGTTTCACCAGGCAACGCCGGTCAACTGCTGTTTGTGTATGAGAAATCGGTTGGAAACTTTCATCATGTCAGCACGTTGTAGGTGTCGCCACCGCCGCCAACCTTGTGTGAATGATCTGAAAAGCTAATCATTTGCATATCACAGCATCTTCTTCCTTTCGGTTAAATTTCGCGTATGTAGCACGTCATCGTCGTGGTGCAGCAATTTTAATGGGCAGTGGTGTAGCTAGAACAAAGAAGATGATCTACTGAAGGGATTCTTAGAGGAAATGCTCTTCGCTGGGCAAAAATTTTCGCAGTTTTCAAATGTTGTGCGATTACTGGACACGAGTGGAAAGCTGAAATACAACATTGAGAATTGCTTGTAAACATACTTTCGAATTCGACCAGTTATGGATAAATTCGTCGTACGTTTGTCGTCTTCATCACAGATGGATATTACTAACACCGACAACAGTGAGAAGCATGTTCAATCAAAAAATTAGGAATCCGAGAATGTGTCTCCTGCCAGTCCCTGTAGCAGATCAGCAAGTCCAGTTTCACTAGAGATGAAAGTGAGTACAGTGTGGTTTTATAACCAATAAAACAACAGACAGAACCAGAGGCATCTGCTTATAGATATCGACCTTCAATCACTATAATGTGTTTAATTTTCAATAACATTTATCAATATAAATAATTTTTCTTTAATACTTCGAGTATAAGAAACGAATGATCTTTTTGTTTATATTATATGGGATTTCACAACACACTCCATTAAAATTCTCTTTCTACCTCTTGTAATGAAAGTTACGTTTCTTAATGATAGGTTACACGTGTTACAGTAGGGGTCAGGAGTGTTATTGTTGCAGGTGGCTTCATACCACGTACATTACGCCCCTGGGCCTGTGGATTCGTCCAAGTACTTTTGAACCCTAGACTGATATCACTTCTGTTGCTTTTAAGTAAGCTGTGTTACAGACTGACATATGTCTCAACATATGCTTATTGTACCGGTATATTTTACTTTATCACAGCACAGATCTTTATGACACAGACAGTGTTTATAAAAGATTATAGATGGAAGGTAATCATTTTAAAGGGTATAGAGACTCTTGAGAAAACATGTGCTAGTTTCCACCATTGATATGCACTCTCAGAAATTTTGGAAAGTCGGCGCCCTTGCCCTAAAGCAACCACAAATTCAGGGTTCAGTTATTACACCAAGGCTATAGCGCAAATTACACGTGTATTAATCAAATTTGTCTTTTATTTCTAGGAATGTTGTTGATGTCTTCCCCTTACTGAATGTCGCTAGTTTGATTTTTGCCTCCTCCCGTGTTTAATCTTTTAAAGCAAATGGAGCTCTGTACTTCATTGCCACCGCACTTCGTAAAATACTTCCAAACTAGGCAGATACTAATTTGCAATACAATTCATGTTCGAGGATGATAGTGAAAAATTACTTCGTAGGCCAGATGGGGGCAAGTGTTGCACTCTCCACGTATACAAGTAATGTTTAATAGGCGACCCAAGCCGGCCGCTGTGGCCGAGCGGTTCCAGGCGTTTCAGTCCGGAACCGCGCTGCTGCTACGGTCGCAGGTTCCAATCCTGCCTCGGGCATGGATGCGTGTGAGGTCCTTAAGTTAATTAGGTTTAAGCAGTTCAAAGTTCTAGGGGACTGATGACCTCAGATGTTAGGTCCCATAGTACTTAGCGCCATCTGAACCATCAGGCGACCCCACATGAACAGTACTGTCTGAGCAATGCTGTATCGAATCTTCTGTCAAGTGTTAGTTGCTAGTTTCTGACAATCAGCGATGTGAGTAAAATAGCACTGATCGTTTTTCGTTGGTTGATTTGGGGGAGGGAACCAAACAGCGAGATCATCGGTCCCATCAGATTACGGAAGGAAGTCGGCCGTGACCTTTCAAAGGAACCATCCCGGTATTTGCCTGAAGCGATTTAGTGAAATCACGGAAAATCTAACTCAGGATGGCCGGACGCGGGGTTGAACCGTCGACCTCTCGAATGCGAGTCCAGTGCGCTAACCATTGCGCCACCTCTCTCGGTATTGATCGCTTATCCCATTTTCTATAACCACCCAGTATTTCAAAGCAATGGAAATTTTTCGAATAAACATTACTCGTTTTTAAAAATATTTTTTTAAACTAAAAATTTTAGTACTGCTGCTGTGACAAGTTGATACGTCAGTTTTTTATCTGATTATTAGTAAAGAATCAACAAAGACCCTGTTTTAACCCAGTCCGAACAAACACTTGGCTGGTTGTTTTGTTGGTTTGTAGGGTAAAGGGATTAATTTGCAAAGTTATCAGCCCCTTTATCTGTAGTCGCACAGGTCTCGGATTGAAACAACACTTTATCGCCTGAAATCCAGGGAAGGAAAAAAACTGTGTAAAGCTATATGTGTAACCACAATTAAATAGAAGACGAAAGTATCAAACCAAAATTGAAAGCATTAACTGAAGGAGCAAAGCGGTAGAAGGTGCCCTTGACTGGCTGATCGCAAGAATAAAAAAAGAATGAGCCAGCCACTGTGCAACTCACGAAAATCTCCAGCCTAAAACCACACGCCAAAAGAAATAGAGATGGTGAAAAAACGAGCACCACATCGAACAGACAGCACCAGGGGAAGTGAGGAAGAGTTAAAATGTAGGTAGGTGTGGGGGGGGGGGGGGGGGTGTCTGAAAGATGAGGCTAAGGCGATAAAAAAAACCTTCACGGATAAAACGTAAAAATATGTCAACCACTGAGGTACTGTCACCTTAGGTCGAACGGAGCGAGTCAGGGAGATTACCCTCAGTGCGGCTACATTTGATCAGTCCCATAAGATGTGGACCAGTGTCAAACGTGAACCACAGCGACGATGAGGCGGGTCCTGGCAACGTAGGAGGTGCCCATGAGACAGCCGAGTATGGCCTATGCGAAGCCGATAAAGGACAACTAAGTCCTTGCGAGAGGCTCACATGAAGGACCGCCACATATTCGTCGTCTCCTTTATCATGCGTAACTTATTCGGCAGTCAGCGAGAGCCATTCTGTATTCCAGTACAAATACTGAACAACACCCCTTATGCAGAACTGGTCAATTTTTACTTCCTTAAACACACACACACACACACACACACACACACACACATACACACAAAAGAAAGTGTATTTTTCTTGAATGGGATATTCAAAACGTTACAGAGTAAATTTAAAGTTGTGGGATCTTAATCTTTCTCGGCGGATCAACTGTTTATAGTTGCCTCGGGTATCCAGCCGTGTGAAGTCGTTTACGAAACACGGTATTGCGACAGCGTACCTTGCAGCCGTCTGCAGGTGATACCTGTACAATGGACGTCGTGCCCAGGAAATGGAACACGACGACGAGGATTAACACAATGGCATATATGGCGTACACTGGCAAAGTATCGAACAACATCGGCAGGATCTTGGCTCGACCTACCATTAAATACGTTTTCCGTCCACTTTCTAACAGGCGCCCACTATTACGTATGGTGAAAGATGACTTGGGGCGCCGTAAAGCGGGTGTCTACCTTATTCCATGCAAATTCGACGCGACATAAAGAGGGCACGTCGTGCCCGCAGTCGAAGAAAGACGAAAAGAGCACAGAATAAAAAACTCACGAAACGAACAAAATTTGCAGTTGCTGAGCTCAGAGTAGCTAAAGACGATTCAGTGAAATGTGAACACACTTCAGATTTAAGACAGACCTCATGGTTTTTGCATTGTGTTCTAAGGCCTCAGTCACAATGGCACCGCAGACAACCGACATGGGCCAAAGTTGGCCGATCTTTTCAAACCAGTGCACCACTAAGTTCGCAGTCACAATGTAGCCGATCTCATCGCCCGTACGCACAGACTTACGACGACAATCGGCTAAATTCAAATGTGTTTGTCTCCTTCAGTCGAATCAGCCGACATTCACATCCACGAAGTATGAACTGTGAGAAACTGATCAGTTTAGTCGAAGAAACAAGTAGTTTGTGGTAACCTGATGATGCAAAATATCGTGATCGAGATATAGCTCCAAATGTGCGGACTGAAATCACAACTTTATTGGAACCGACGAGTCAAATATTAGAGTAAATTAGCTGTAAGCTCAAAAATTAATTTGTCCGAATGAGAACGGTGACCTATGTCAAGCTGAAAGTTAATATAGTGGATTTCTTTTGGTTTGTGGTAGATGAACATTAGCTGTCTACTACTTACTCGTGTTTTTATGTCAGTGCGGTGATGAATCTCTTATATGAAGTAATTTGCAAATTTGTATGTCTTTCTGCTTTTCATTGTTTTAGATGTTCAAATCATCTTATTCTAGCCGGCCTCTGGTAGCCGAGCGGTTCTAGGCGCTTCAGTCTGGAACCGCGCGACCGCTACGGTCGCAGGTTCGAATCCTGCCTCGGACATGGATGTGTGTGATGTCCTTAGGTTAGTTAGGTTTTTGTAGTTCTAAGTTCTGGGGGACTGATGGCCTCAGATGTTAAGTCCCATAGTGTTCAGAGCCATCTTATTCTAAAATTTATGTTTGTCTTTCGTAAGTATGCTGAATGACAATTATTGAAGATTATCTGACATATATCTGTTTTGCTGATGATATTTGAAGCTGTGCAGAGAGTCTGTAATCTTGCTTTTGGATGTGGCCACAACGAATCTTCTAGGCCACGTACTATAACCCTTCTCTTTTCGTCACCTATATTTGTAAAACTTGTCTGGTTAATTCAGTAACCGAGGAAAAGGTGTGTGGTACTCGCTTAGTTGTCTGCAAATCAGATACAGCTCATTCACACGTATTCGGCATATTTTAAATAAATATAAAAAAAAGAAACACACTGCAGCGCAGAGGCATTGTAGCATCCACCCTGCCCAAGGAAGTTCAAATTCAATCTCCTCGAGAGAATAGATTCTTCCCTACCATATACTCCCTCATACCGCCTAAAACTGACGAAGGACATCGGACGCATGGTGACCAAGCAATTGGCCGATTGGCCGATGTTTTCTGGCGGTTTCAGCTGCCACGGTGAACGCAGTCTAAGAGAGGCTGTTGAAATACGAGTGGGTCACGGCCTGATCAATAGAGACCTTGTCTTCACTTTCAGTGAGACGTGGGGCCCAGTGCTCTGTCAGCTCAAATCACAACGACGGCCGAGACAGCCTTCCGCGTCCTACGGAGGTGGCAGACGCACTGCAGGACAGCACTTCGCACCCAGCATTCGGCAATCGCCTCCCCCGGTCAGTCCACCCGAAGCAGCGTGCGGCCGCGCAGTGAGGTAAGGCGTGGGGAATGATAAGAGTATAAAGTAGGCATGTTGTAGTGAAGACGATTATTCTACAGGTATCACCTGAAGATGACGGTAAGGTACACTGTCGAAAGATAGTGTTGCGTAAACGACTGCCGGCTGAACATATGAGTAATAAAAACAAATTAAAAGTAAACTTTAAAATATTTACTATATGTCAGAGTCCATAACATGGACTGGACGCCTTAGAAATAATAAATATATTCGGGCGGACTCCGCATACCAAGTCAACGTAAACAGTCGATATAAACGAACAACAATTATTCTTCCTTTTGTACACTACTGGCCATTAAAATTGCTACACCACGAAGATGACGTGCTACAGAGACGAAATTTAACCGACAGGAAGAACATGCTGCGATATGCAAATGATTAGCTTTTCAGAGCATTCACACAAGGTTGGCGCCGGTGGCGACACCTACAACGTGCTGACATGAGAAGAGTTTCCGACCGATTTCTCATACACAAACAGCAGTTGACCAGCGTTGCCTGGTGAAGCGTTATTGTGATGCCTCGTGTATGGAGGAGAAATGCGTAGCATCACGTTTCCGACTTTGATGAAGGTCGGATTGTAGTCTATCGCGATTGCGGTTTATCGTATCGCGACACTGCTGCTCGCGTTGGTCGTGATCCAATGACTGTTAACAGAATATGGAATCGGTGGGTTCAGGAGGGTAATATGGAACGCCGTGCTGGATCCCAACGGCCTCGTATCACTAGCAGTCGAGATGACAGGCATCTTATCCGCATGGCTGTAACGGATCGTGCAGCCACGTCTCGATCCCTGAGTCAACAGATGGGGACGTTTACAAAACAACCATCTGCACGAACTGTTCGACGACGTTTGCAGCAGCATGGACTAACAGCTCGGAGACCATGACTGCGGTTACCCTTGACGCTGCATCATAGACAGGAGCGCCTGCGATGGTGTACTCAACGACGAACCTGGGTGCTCGAATGGCAAAACGTTATTTTTTCGGATAAATCCAGGTTCTATTTAAAGCATCATGATGGTCGCATCCGTGTTCGGCGACATCGCAGTGAACGCACATTGGAAGCGTGTATTCGTCATCGCCATACTGGCGTTATCACTCGGCGTGATGGTATGGGGTGCCATTGGTTACACGTCTCGGTCACCTATTGTTTGCAATAACGGCACTTTGAACAATGGACGTTACATTTCAGATGTGTTATGACCCGAGGCTCTACCCTTCATTCGATCCCTCGGAAACCCTACATTTCAGCAGGATAATGCACGACCGCATGCTGCAGGTCCTGTACGGGCCTTTCTGGATACAGGAAATGTCCGACTGCTGGCGTGGCCAGCACATTCTCCAGATCACTCACCAATTGAAAACGTCTGGTCAATGGTGGCCGAGCAACTAGCTCGTCACAATACGCCAGTCACTACTCTTGATGAACTGTGGTATCGTGTTGAAGCTACATGGGCAGCTGTACCTGTACACGCCATCCAAGCTCTGGTTGACTCAATGCACAGGCGTATCAAGGCCGTTATTACGGCCAGGGGTGGTTGTTCTGGATACTGATTTCTCAGGATCTATGCACCCAAATTGAGTGAAAATGTAATAACATGTCAGTTCTAATATAATATATTTGTCCAATGAATACCCGTTTATCATCTGCATTTCTTCTTGGTGTAACAATTTTAATGGCCAGTAGTGTAGATGTAAATAAAAAAGTTTTTAAGAAGTTTTCAAATAAGAAACGTGTGTTTAGTTTTGAAAGTGCACTCCACCGGCACCGGTACACCCATTTGGATTCCCTCAACAGTGTCCGCCTGCTTAGCTGGGTTGAAACGTGCTCGCCTCCCATGCAAGCGGTCCCGGGTTCGCTTCCCGACCAGGTAGATGATTTTCTCCGCTCGCGGACTGGGTGTTGTGTTTGTCCTCATCATCATTTCATCCTCATCACCGGCGTTCAAGTCGCCCAATGTGGCGTCGACTGAAATAAGGCTTGCACTTGCTGGCCGAACTTCTCCGAATGGGGCCTCTCCCCCCCCCCCCCCCCCTCCCCTCCAACGATGCCATACGCTCTTTTCATTTCATTTACCTCAACAGTAAAGGATGAACGAAAGTCCTTCTGGTACAATTTAGGCAAGACACAAGCAACAGTTTCAGATTAATGCTTTGTTGTTGTGGACTTCAGTACTGAACTTGCTTTGATGTACATTGTTACCCAGTCTATCCTGTGAAAGCATCTGCATCCTCGCATAACGGCCGGCTGATGTGGCCGAGCGGTTCTAGGCGCTACAGTATGGAACCGCGCGACCGCTATGGTCGCAGGTTCGAATCCTGCCTCGGGCATGGATGTGTGTGATGTCCTTAGGTTAGTTAGGTTTAAGCAGTTCTAAGTTCTAGGGGACTGATGACCTCAGCAGTTAAGTCTCATAGTGCTCAGAGCCATTTTCAGCCTCGCATCACTGTTGCAACCTACATCTACCTGAACCCGATTGCTGTAGTCCGCCCTTGGTATCCTTCTACAATTTAAACCCTGCCTTACTCACCTCCGAAACCAAGTTAACTTTTTTGCATCGTTTTAATTATTTGCAATAAATTACTTTCCTCAATCAATTAAATTTGGTCAGGTTACCTTCCATTCATTCAGAAAGCTGTTGCACTCAGCGACTGTTATACTGACTTGTAAATTATAGATTGCAGCGATCAGTCGTCCTTTTCCAAATTTTATTGTGCAGATCTAGATTTCGGCTAGAGGCTAGCCATTCTCAATGCACTATTATCTTCGCTCAATACATGTGATGCCTGTTGATCGGGCTTCATCCACAGTACATGAACATGGTACCACTCTAATGGTCGACGTCGGAGCCAACGGCTTGCTGCATCACTAACCTCCCCATCATAAAAAAAAGAAGAAGGTTCAAATGGCTCTGAGCACTATGGGACTTAACATCTGAGGTCATCAGTCCCCTATAACTTAGAACTACTTAAACCTAACTAACCTAAGGGCATCACACACATCCATGCCCGAGGCAGGATTCGAACCTGCGATCGTAGCGGTCTCGCGGTTCCAGACTGACGCGCCTAGAACCGCTCGGTCACTCCGGCCGGCTCCCTATCATCCACGTACGGCTTCCTGTGGAGAACGTCTTTCATGGAAGTAGGAAGGTGGGATATCCGGGCTGTTAGATGGATGAGGAAGAACAGTGAAATGAAGTTTTGTGAGCTCCTTTCGGGTGTACAGACTTGGGTGAGGCTTTGCGTTGACATGAAGAAGGAAAATTTCGTTTGAATTTTTGTTGCGACGAACATGCTGAAGTGGTTTCTTCAGTTTCCTGGGGATAGTACAACACACTTTTGCGTTGATCATGGCACCATGAGGGAGTAGATCCAACGGAATAACCCCTTCACAGTCCTAGAAGACCGCTGCCATGAGTTTATCGGCTGAGCGTACAGCTTTCAACTTTTTCTTCGAAGGAGTCATTCCGCGCATTGCGATTTTGTTTCCACTTTGAAGTGATGACCGAATGGTTCATCACCTGCGATGATATTCTACAAAAAATTATCACCATCAGCCTCGTAACGCGCAAGCAACTTCGCACAGATGACCCTTCGGTCCAGGTGCCGAGGAACCCAGCGTGCCCGCATGTCGTGGTCGTTCGGTAGCGTTCTCGCTTCCTACGCCCGGGTTCCCGGGTTCGATTCCCGGCGGGGTCAGGGATTTTCTCTGCCTCTTGATGGCTGGGTGTTGTGTGATGTCCTTAGGTTAGTTAGGTTTAAGTAGTTCTAAGTTCTAGGGGACTGATGACCATAGATGTTAAGTCCCATAGTGCTCAGAGCCATTTTTGAACCCAGCGTACACAAGCTCCGAGTATCCCAACCGGCGGACGAATGTGTCAGCACTAAAAACAGAGACGTCCAGTTCTACAGCGAAGTATTTGACTGTGATCTGTCGATCACCTCGAATGAGAGTGTCCGCA
Source organism: Schistocerca serialis cubense (assembly GCF_023864345.2). Classification (NCBI taxonomy): domain Eukaryota; kingdom Metazoa; phylum Arthropoda; class Insecta; order Orthoptera; family Acrididae; genus Schistocerca; species Schistocerca serialis. Next base: position 148,205,355 of record NC_064641.1, on the reverse strand, counting down.
CGTTCCAACATTTCAGGAGTCACAACCGTGTGCAACTGGCCGACACACGGGAGATCGGACAGGTTTATGCGACCTTATTACGAAGATGACGGACGCCTCGCACAACGACTCACCTTGTTTTGTTCACTGCCAGGTCTCCGCAGACGTTCTACAGGCCCCGATGAATATTTGCGATGCTCTGGTTTTCCGCCAAAAGAAACTCAATGCTTGGAACGCATCTCCATTAGAGACGCAATTTTTAAGGCTACGTTTAGTGCCGCTACATGCCGGTACTTCATGAAACTACAATGGCTGAAGCGGGAATATTCGACAATGTCCAACAAAAAATTCTCATTTTTTAAACTGAAATTTGCCGAGAAAAAAATGCGTTGCATTACTTATTGAACGTCCCTCGTATATAAGCGAAGTAGAGGCGAATGGGGGGTCATTCTAGCAACGATACGATCCGCTAATGAGGATACACACTGTCAAAGGAGTCTTTGAGAAAGGGCAAACTGTTTCGGCACGTCGCCTCGGAAAGAGCATAATCGGGAGCGGCGAAGCTGGTCGGTTGTCCGCGTGCTACTGTCGTCAGTATCTCGGTTGAAGGGCGGTGAAAGCACAAGAAGACGACAATGTGTTAGAGCTCCACGCTTCATCGAAGTACCTCAAGGCTGAAGGCTTGTCTACCCAGTGACGTTGGACAGACGGTGATATGGTGGCAGATCTGACAACAGAGCACGACGCTGATGCAAACAGAAGTGATTCCTGGGCACACCGTCCAGCCCTCACTGCTCAAAATGGGGCTCCGGAGCAGACGAGCCCTACGTGTACCCATGTTGACCCAAGTACACCGTCAACGACGATTCCCGTGGACACTGGTTCATTGGCAAGGTTGTTTCGACTACGCTGCAAAAGTGTAAGTGGGAAGCCCTTACACATCCTTCATACAGTGCCGATCTCTTACATTGCCATTTACTTAGTTTTAGAGACATTCGTGGCCACCGATCTGATTGGACGAAGAAATGTACGCCTGGGTACATTCAAGATTCTGTAGCCAAACACAGACAGTTGTCCATGAAGGCACTGACTGTCTTGTATCACAGTGGAATAAGTGCGTTAACAGTTATAGCGATTGCTTTTGAAATAATAAGGAGTTCTCTTACTATTTGCATGACTATTTCATGTGACTGCCCCTTACGCATACTTTGAGCAGTGATAAGGGCACTCTAAACAGGTCGTACATATTTAATAATCATACTGACATACTATGATTTCTATTTTGTATATAGAAACAAATTATGTTAACAGCGATTATTGGTAATATGGACGTAGAAATAAAACATAAAATTGAAATTAAGGATATATTAAGAAAATACGAAATGCAAGTAGTTAAATCAAGTTCCTAGTGAGTAACTTCCAGCTTACATTACTAGCTATGTTACTGACAGCCTCGGAATAATTCGAGGTTTACCGACTAACCACAAGTATACCTACTTCTAAACTTATTGTTCTTACTCTATCGAGCACTGCCCACACTGGCATGTGCGTGCCTCGGCAATTTCCGAACCTACACATACATACAGCTTTCTTGCTTTCTTTCCTTTTTTAATTTTTTTTTATTGATTTATACATATATGTATTTTAAAGTTCCTCTTAATTAAATTTATATGTGCCTATCGTTATCAATATTCGAGGAAACGCTTCGCATGACCTGCTGACGTCATTTTGATATTCGGAGCGTCCACTTGGTCGTATAGACAGGAAGTTAGGCAGTAGCCTTTTAGATATTCTATATACCTACATATTAAATGTAGTTTACAAGTTTCGGCCACTTGTAACTGTTTGCAGATAGCAGTAGAATTATCTGTACTCCCTCTCCACCTAAAGTGGAGACAACTGAATTGACAAAAAAATGGTTAAAATGGCTCTAAGCACCATGCGACTTAACATCTGAGGTCATCAGACCCCTAGACTTACAACTACTTAAACCTAACTAACCTAAGGACATCACACACATCCATGCCTGAGGCAGGATTCGAACCTGCGACCGTAGCGGTCGCGCGGCTCCAGACTGTAGCGCCTAGAACCGCTCGGCCACTCCGGCCGGCCTTGCTCCAGAGATTTAGCTTCTATGTCACTACCTTTTCATCCGCACACCTACAGATGACAGGTGCTTGCTACCACACAGAAACGTTAGCGGGCGTGATCACAGGTCACCAATGTTTCATGGTAATCGGATTAATTGTGCAGGAACACGTAAATGATGCACAAGCGAATATTAATTTTTTTGTATTAGGTAACTTGCACTTGACGTGGCGCTGCCTGCAAACACACGTAACAGGTGACAATTATTGAACTACATGAAAAAAATGTAAATTAGTTACAAGCTACAGCGTACACACACTTTATTCGACATGTAAACGCCACTACAAATATTCTAATTTTTGGTATGACATGTTCGATATGCCTGCCATCATTGGCGATGATGTGGCGCGGACGAACAGCAGAATTCTGCATGACCCTCTGAAGTGTCGGAACTTCGATGCTGTCAGTGACCTCCTGAATGGCCGTTTTCAGCTTAGCAATGGTTCTGGGGTTGCTGCATTACAGTTCGTCTTTAATATAGCCTCACAAAAAGGAGTCGCATGTGTTCCGGAGAATATGGCGGTCGAATGTATCCCGGAGAATATGGCGGTCAATCGAGGCCCATGCCAGTGGCCTCTGGGTGCCCCAGAGCCAGAATGCGGTCCCCAAAGTGCTCGCCCAGGACATCAAACACTCTCCTGCTTTGTCTTGCATGGACCACATCTTGCTGAAATCAGGGTCTTTGAATAAACCTTCACGTACAGTTCGGTAGTCACCGTACCATTAAGGAATATCGGACCCATTATTCTGTGACTGAGCACTGCTCTCCAAACAGTCATCCATTGAGGGCCAAGAGAGTTCTCGATCCTGAAATGAGGGTTCTCTGTCCCCCAAATACGCCAAATTTGCTTATTGCCGAACCCATCCAAATGGCAGCGGGCTTCGTCGCTAAAGCAAACCATACATACAGATACTAATTCCCGTCATGCCTCTCGTCCAACCGTGCAGTTTGGAAGTCCTAGCGCAAACCGTTCACAAGTTATAGCGATTTTACTTCATATAGTTCAATAATTGTCACCCTTTGTATCCCATGAAGACTCTGAGCACGCGTTACTGCGTGGACTAGCTGATGCGCCGAGAGTAGCGCATCGATGTCTCCAAACCGAAACTAGCACATTATTCAAAACTTTCTAGCAACCACAGGTGTTGGTCTATATCAGGGGTTCCCAAGAAAACTTTCTCGAGGACCCCCTCACCGAGCATGATTAGTAGCTTGTCATATCACAGTACCAAGTTCCTAAAAAGCCAAATTAAGAGTCTTTTTATACGTTTTCTATTTTTGGTACAAGAAAAACTTTGACATATTCATTATTGAAAAAATATTGAGCTTAACAACTTTTTCAATTTAGCTATCATTGTTATTGTAAAATTTATGATTATTGCTCAAAATATTTGTCCTCAATCTGGGTGTTTACTATAACAAACTCCTTGAAAGAATAAAAATTTAGTATGAACTGAAAATGACAGGAAAAAATTAAAACTGATTTATTCTAATAGCATCTTGCGGACCCCTCTGGCATAGATCGCGGACCCCTGGCGGTCCGCGGACCGCCTTTTGGGACCCACTGGTCTAGATAATGGTCGTATTCAATATGTCCATCAAGAACGATATCGGTACCCTTACAAGAAGGACGCCTCAAAACACGCTCAGGCTTTTCATTTCTTATACTGCCTAGTTAATTTAGCATCCAACCTTCATTGACCTCGATGTGCATCTAGATATTGAATCGACTAAATACAATAACGTGTTCCGAGTACCAAAAATATGCAACAGAGGTGTTTCGTAAAGCGACAGCCTCACAAGTTCGCTCCAAACTAAGAATGCGTGCACTACGATATCACGTGACAAGTCACGCCGCCGTGCCGCCCTCAAGTCGGGAGACACACCCACTCTCACACATGCACACGGACGCACACAAAAACAACCATCGAAGGGAAATTGGGGGCGCCCTTGTCCTTGCATGGCTGCACGAAAGTCAGCTCGCCCCGCTCAGACTCCCACGAAAACAATTTAGTCCTTTTTTCTTTGCGGCCGCCTCCAGCTTTGCGTGGTGAGAATCCCGTGGTCTAAGCCTCTGCAATTAGTTTCGACCAGGCGGCGTGCGACGCCGGAGGAATGCAACCACAAGTGTAGGAATGGGGTAAAGCTCTCCAATTACATGCTAGTATTCAATGTGTGTGTGTGTGTGTGTGTGTGTGTGTGTGTGTGTGTGTGTGTGCGCGTCCGTGTATTTGTAAGTTGAGGAAACTTCGTGGCACTGTATAATGCCTGGGCGTATCCGATACTTTTTATTCCTGCGTTGCTAGCCTGTAGTCTGACATTTCGTTTCAGACACACCCGAGCTCATATTGAACGTTACCAACAGGCGATCTACTGTACTACATTTGTGAATGGAACTCGAATGCAAAGGCCCCTCATCGTGAAGTGTGACCTAATAATCAATGAGCGGCATATCTGAAGAAACCCGTGCAATTGTAGATATCAGTGTCGGACAGAACACCATCCACATCTGTAACTCTATGGCTGATGAATCTTTGATGAAATAGTTTCAGTGACGATGCAAATACCAAAAATATGCACCAACGTTCGAACTCCTATGGGGATCAGAACTCTGCGAGTGGTGGGTTAATGGGCGGGGATCGTTGTGGTGCGGTGAGCGGGGTGTTAGGCAATGGGGTCTGACGGAAAGCGTGTCCGGATGAACGAGGCGGTCAAAGCAACCGTTCTAGAGAAGCAGAGCATCTGGCTTCGAGTCCCGGTCCGCCACAGATTTTCAGCTCTCACCGTTGCATTGCCGCAATGCCATGTGCGGATGGAAATCGTATATGCCTTCCTACCTCTTTCGACAGGAAGTGCAAGATGGCTAAGCAGGGATGGCTATAGGACAAATGTAAGGATGTAGAGGTTTATCTCACTAGGGGTAAGATAGATACTGCCTACAGGAAAATTAAAGAGACCTTTGGAGAAAAGAGAAACGCTTGTATGAATATCAAGAGCTCAGATGGAAACCCAGTTTTTAGCAAAGAAGGCAAAGCAGAAAGATGGAAGGAGTATATAGAGGGTCTATACAAGGGCGATGTACTTGAGGACAATATTATAGAAATGGAAGAGGATGTAGATGAAGATGAAATGGGAGATACGATACTGCGTGAAGAGTTTGACAGAGCACTGAAAGACCTGAGTCGAAACAAGGCCCCGGGAGCAGACAATGTTCCATTAGAACTACTGATAGCCTTGGGAGAGCCAATACTGACAAAACTCTACCATCTGGTGAGCAAGATGTACGAGACAGGCGAAATACCCTCGGACTTCAAGAAGAATATAATAATTCCAATTCCAAAGAAAGCAGGTGTTTACAGATGCGAAAATTACCGAACTATCAGTTTAATAAGTCACGGCTGCAAAATACTAATGCGAATTCTTTATAGACGAATGAAAAAACTAGTAGAAGCCGACCTCGGGGAAGATCACTTTGGATTTCGTGGAAATGTTGGAACACGTGAGGCAATACTGACCTTACGACTTATCTTAGAAGAAAGATTAAGGAAAGGCAAACCTACGTTTCTAGCATTTGTAGACTTAGAGAAAGCTTTTGACAATGTTGACTGGAATACTCTCTTTCAAATTCTAAAGGTGGCAGGGGTGAAATACACGGAGCGAAAGGCTATTTACAATTTGTACAGAAACCAGATGGCAGTTATAAGAGTCGAGGGGCATTACAGGGAAGCAGTGGTTGGGAAGGGAATGAGACAGGGTTGTAGCCTCTCCCCAATGTTATTCAGTCTGTATATTGAGCAAGCAGTAAAGGAAACAAAAGAAAAATGTTCAGAGTAAGCTTTAAATCCATGGAGAAGAAATAAAATCTTTGAGGTTCGCCGATGACATTGTAATTCTGTCAGAGACAGCAAAGGACTTGGAAGAGCAGTTGAACAGAATGGACAGTGTCTTGAAAGGAGGATATAAGATGAACACCAACAAAAGCAAAACGAGGATAATGGAATATAGTTGAATCAAGTCGGGTGATGATGAGGGAATTAGATTAAGAAATGAGACACTTAAAGTAGTAAATGAGTTTTGCTATTTAGGGAGCAAAATAACTGACGATGGTCGAAGTAGAGAGGACATAAAATGTTGACTGGCAATGGCAAGGAAAGCGTTTCTGAAGAAGAGAAATTTGTTAACATCGAGTGTAGATAGAAGTGTGAGGAAGTCATTTCTGAAAGTATTTGTATGGAGTGTAGCCATGTATGGAAGTGAAACATGGACAATAAATAGTTTGGTCAAGAAGAGTTTAGAAGCTTTCGAAATGTCGTGCTACAGAAGAATGCTGATGATCAGATGGGTAGATCACATAACTAATGAGGAGGTATTGAATACAATTGGGGAGAAGAGGAGTTTGTGGCACAACTAGACTAGAAGAAGGGAGCGGTTGGTAAGACATGTTCTGAGGCATCAGGGGATCACAAATTTAGCATTTGAGGGCAGTGTGAAGGGTAAAAATCGTAGAGGGAGACCAAGAGATGAATACACTAAGCAGATTCAGAAGGATGTAGGTTGCAGTAAGTACTGGGAGATGAAGAAGCTTGCACAGGATAGAGTAGCATGGAGAGCTTCAACAAACCAGTCTCAGGACTGAGGACCAAAACAACAACAACAACTCTTTCCCATCCCGTTTCCTTCCCATTCCTTTCACCTCAAATATTCATGTATGAAACTTGTGGACACGCTTTCTTCCCGAATTAATGCCATTACCAACTGACAGGTGAGTTACATAAGGGGCGATGAAAATGTCTCCGCCTCAAGTCTGTACAGTTCATATTAGATATGCAAATCAGACACAATCGCCGAGAGTATTAAGGTAATCATCCCGCCGACGCACCAGATCAAGATACCATTTGGTTAAAACACCGTGTCCTGCTGCGGGAAGAAGTCCTTAGCTGCTTGTTGCGCATCCTTGCACGACAGGAACTGTCGACCTTCAAGGCCTTATTTAAGGGACGACAGGGTGTTAATCGCTCGGGTAGACATCACGACTACAGGGCATGAACACAATTATGTCCCACTTGAGTTGGTATAACTTCTGCGTTACGCCATAGAGATATGGGGACATGCGTTATCATGAAGCAGGAGCCCATCTTGACCCACCGTTCCACAAGAGTGGTCTTCGACAGACATGCTGCCCCATAAGCAATTTCCGTTCCCCGATGGATGTCTGTCGCTGTTTGTCCTTCGTCAGCCAAGATAGGAATAACAGCACTTTGGTCCTGTTTGAACGGATTTGGTAATAATGTCGCCATAGTCCACGTTTCCGCATTTACCGAAAGGAGTTTGGAAAGACACCAATGCCACACTTATCCCTTATGTACACGTCGGTGCTTATACACCATCATCGAAGTCACGCTACGTTGTACATACGCTGCAGCTGCCCTCTCAAACGGAAATATTTGATAAGCCCTCGCAGTTCTATTTTGAAGAAAGACCTACATGTCTGTATTGAAAATCCGTATCTACTAGGAAAGAATACTACTTAAATTTGGCGTGATTCCGAAAAGGAAGCCGTGGGAAAACTTTTGCATCCAGCAGCAAAATTTCACTTAGGAAAGGAAGCAGTAGTATGACAAAGTACATGTAAATTTCTTTTGTAGCTATAATGCGTGTAATCGGGAAAGGGCGTAGAATACATTCATTTGTCAAACTGAACTACAGGGGTGGATAAAATCTCGGTTTTCAAGCCGCGTCAGTTCGGAGTTAGCCATCGAAAGCCCGAGAATTTTATTCGAATTGACGCGGCTCGAAAACCGAGAAGATTTTATCCAGTCATACCGTCGCCAAAGACTCCGGGGACACATGTACCATAGAGCAACATACAGAAGCCGTGGATGATGCTTTTAAAACGAGTTGCGAAGAAACCTGTGATTATAAGCAGTTTCCACTCCTTTGCCTAAAAGAATTACAATTCGAGTGCTGCATAACCAGCGACATATTTTTGTGGAATTCATGAGGAATTCTATATCGTAGAACCGCTGAAGATTTAGCCCCCGGAAGGAATAACTGCCACAGGAGATACGTTTGCGACAGTCCGCACTGTTCCTATAAGATTTTGGATTAATGCGATTTATTTTGAAGTCAATGTGGTATGTACACTGATGTTGCCCTAGCAATGACTGCTGCGCGGCAGAACTTTACTGAAATGTGTCACGGAATAGGAACACTGCACCGGATCTCTGTGTGCAGTTTAACAAACTCACACATGCCATTATCTACCAAAAAAGTTTGCATGCAAAATCAATTGAGTTCATAAAGGAATTTCTTGTTAGAATGCCAAACCGACGGGAAACGATGCTCCTGGTATAGGAACGTTTTTTACTGCTAATCAGTGCTGACAAACACAGCCGCTCTTTTAATGTGTGTGAATTCTTAAGAAACCAAACTGCAGAGGTCATCGGTCCCTAAGCCTACACACTACTTAACCTAACTTTAACTTACGCTAAGGAGAACACACACACCCATACCCGAGGGAGGGCTCGAACCTCCGACGGGGAAGCTGCCTGGACCGTGACAGGACACCTCAGATCGCGCGGCCCAGTCGCTCTGTTGCGTCCACTCACCGACGAATAGCGACGTCGAAGCCCCGCCTCAGTATTTAGCGTTTGATCGATTAGGAATGAACAGACAGTGCTCTATCTTTATCAGTAAACTCTTCCGGGCTAAGTTGCCGTGGTCGATCTGTAGAACTTCTTCTCCCTGACGTTTGCTCTATCTGTTGCAATAAGGTTCCTTTTATAGATCATAAGGCAAATCTGTTTCTACAGTTGACGGAAGAGACGTATTCTCCAGTGTGGCTAGGATAGATTTACTACTAATGATCTTGCAATGTCACCTACTTTGTCCATAGCTGTAATTATCGTCTAAAATTCTTATAGTATATGTACAGCGCTGCTGATTTTCTTTCCACAAAAGCTACGGTTTGCATCATCGTCAGCTTCGTGGGCTAGTCCAGTAATCGAACTCTTGCTTTCCGTGGCTCGAGTTTGGCTCCTGTTGTTGACCAGGATGTCCGCTGCTATGCAGAAGAACTGGGACTGCCATTGTCTCCGTGCGGCAGGTTTCCCATAATCCTCCTGACGGCGCCACATTAAACTGCTTACTTTCCTCTTGATATACCGATTGCATTCACATTTGATATTCCTGTATAAATAGTGTGATACTTGTTCAAAAGAGATGCTATGTATATTTATCGTCACATAATTTCTGTCTCCTTAAAGACTTTAGCTTTGGTACTAGTTTTTGAAATTATACATATATATCTTTTGATAACGTTATGGAGTAGATGTGGAAGATACCGGGGTTCAGTATTAGAGTCAGAGTTTAACAGAGCTCTGGAAGACATGCGAATAAATAACAAATAAGTATAAGTGACAGATAACACAGCTGCGGGACTTGTGACATCAATGGGAGAAGGAGCAACAAAACTAGTTTTCAAGTTGTTTTGTTGAATCTATGAGCCTGGAGACATAGCATCAGACTTTCACAGAAACATCATCCACGTAGTACCGAACACAGCAAAGGCAGGTAAGTTCGGAAACTGTAACACGAATGTTCTGACAAGAGTAATATACAGAAGGTTATAAAAGAAAAGGTAGGACCTCTTATATGTCGATCATTTGTTTTCTGAAAGGTAAGGGCAACAGAGAGGCAAATCAGACGTAGCGATTGTTGATGGAAGCAAGACTTAAGAAAAATGAAGACACGTTCATAGGATCTGCCGATCTGGAAAAAGCGTTCGACAATGTAAAATACTGCAGGATGTAGGAAATTCTGAGAGAAATAGAGGTAATGCATAGGGAAAGACCAATAACATACAACATGTACAAGAACCGAGAGAAAGTAATATGAATGGGAGACGAAGATCGTAGTGCTTGGACTAAAAAGGGCGTAAGACAGGGATGTAGCCGTTCTCTCCTTATGTCGCTCAGTCTGCACATCGAAGAAGCAATGACGGAAGTAAGAGAAATGTGCAGAAGTCGGATTAAATTCTGAGTGAAAGGATATCAATGATAAGGTTCAGTGATGATTTGCCATCCTCAGTGAAACTGAAGAGACGTGATGCATGGAATGACTAGTGTAATAAGCTCAGAATATGGATAGAGGGTAAACGGAAAGAAAACGGAAAGAAAACGAAAATAATGAGGAGCAGCATAATAATGAGATTGGTGATAAACTTAACATCAGATTTGTAGACTACGGAGGAGACTAAATTAAGGAATTCTGCTGGGGAGAAGTCTGCTAATGTTAAACAGTGGCTTTAATCTGAGGAAGAAGTTTCTGAGAATATGCATCTGGAGCAAAGCATTGTATGGTAGTGATTCATGGGCTGTGAAAAAACCGGAGCAGAGGTGAATCGAAGCATTTGAGATATGGTGGTATAGAACTATTTTGAAAATTAGGCGTACTGATAAGATAAGGAATGAGGAGATTTTTTCAGAGAATCAGCGAAGGCAGGGACATATGGAAAACATTGAAAAGAAGAAGAGATAGGCTGACGGTACAGGCATAAAGTCATCGGGGGTTAATTTGGAGGGAGCTCTAGAGGATACGAAGTGTAGGGAAGCCTGGAATCGGAATACATCAAACAAATAATGGAGGATACAGGGCGCAAGAGCTACTCTGAGACGAAGAGGTTGGCACAAGAGATGAACTCGCGGGCTGCATTGAATCGGTTAGAAGACTAATAACTCCAAACAAAAATATGAAACAAAAAGCTGAGTGTATGGTCAGGGTTCTGTAAGTTATCTTCTCACGAGGCGATAACAATCCGTTCGTAAGCAACTACTGTGTATTAGTCAATGTTGTTGAATCTAATTAGCTGCTGGAGATATTGCTTTCCACAGTTTCACCATGTCGTGTAGGCGTAGGTTAAATAAAACTGGGAGCGGGCAGCAATCTTTTGTGACACATTGACTGCTAGTTATAGCCACTATGGTCTCGTCGTTGGAAATGCCTAACAGAACAGAAGCGTATTTGATACGTTTTTGACACCTTTCACCGGATGTTCTGGAAAGACTCACTTTCAAAAATGATTGGCATCTTACTCAGTTATATACTGTACTTTTTAATAACTTTTTACGCCTTATCTGAAACGCTCGAGGGTGGGAGGAGTGGCTGGGGAGGGGGTTGGGGGTGAGGTGCCAGTATGATGTTTTAGCCCCAGTTCGGAAATATTGTAGATCCGTGGTTGCGTGGAACTGCACTAGAGCGCTTGGTGGCCTAGTTGACGCCATTGTACCACGGTGTATGGTGATTCGCGGCGCCATTCTCAGCGCCACAATGCACGGCCTGCCTGTGGCTACCGATTCCCGGCCGCTACGCAGCCACGGCTCGGCTCGCGTGCGGGGGCGTAGCGCTGGCGCTTGAATAATGCAGCCGGCCGGCGCTTATCTGGCGCTCGCCCCCGCTGCCCGCTGCCCGCCGCCCGCCGGCCTCGCCAACCTAATTTCCTGGCGTGCGCCGCGGCGCCATGCATAGGCAACGAGGCGTGTGCCATTACTCCCCGCGGGGACCACTTGCTGTGCGCGTTTCGTGATTGGCCTGTTCCTGCGGCGCGGTCACGTGGCCGCCGCCGCGCTAACGTGTCGATATGAGCTTTCCCGGCCCGGCAGCGGCGGCTCCGACGCCGGGCGTCGCGCCGCGGGCAGCCATGTTGGCTCCGGCTTGAGTGATGGCGCGCCGGCGCATGCAGATAGCGCGCGCCGCACGCGACGCCCAGCGCCGGCTATCTCGGCGCTTAATTGCGAGACCGCCCTATCTCGGGACAATTGAGGCGGAGCGCATTGTTCCAAAACAAATGCTCCCGCAGCCCGCAATGGCGCATTTGTGGCGTCGATTCCGTTACGCTTTTTTAGGACCTCAGGCTTTGTTCACCGTTCACTTGAACGTCTACCGTGTAGCATCGATTTATGCTAGTAGTTGTTAAAACTTATGTCTCCCATTTCTTGTTACGAGAGGCGTTCAATAAGTATACCACACTTTTTTTTCTGAATGCAGTCTGATTTTATTCAGCATTCCGGCTCACCTACTATTTCGCTATCTTTTGGCTAAAAACCCTATTCTTCAACACAATCTCCTTTCAATGTGACTGTATTACTCCACCTTACTGGAAGGGCCTCTATGCCCGCATCGTATCACTCTGCTGGTCGACGTCGGAGCGAACGTCTTCCTGCATATACAGGGTGAGTCACCTAACCTTACCGCTGGATATATTTCGTAAACCACATCAAATAGAATCGACTTCACAGGCCGAACGTGAGGAGAGGGGCTAGTGTAATTGGTTAACACAAACCATAAAAAAATGCACGGAAGTATGATTTTTAACACAAACCTACGTTATTCTAAATGGAACCCCGTTAGTTTTGTTAGCACATGTGAACCTATAAACAAATACGTAATCAGTGCCGTTTGTTTCATTGTAAAATGTTAATTACATCCGGAGATATTGTAACCTAAAGTTGACGCTTGAGTACCACTCCTCCGCTGTTCAATCGTGTGCATCGGAGAGCACCGAATTACGTAGGGATCCAAAGGGAACGGTGATGGACCTTAGGTACAGAAGAGACTGGAACAGCACGTTACGTCCACATGCTAACACCTTTTTATTTTTATTTTTCACTGACGCACATGTACATTACCATGAGGGGTGAGGTACACGTACACACGTGGTTTCCGTTTTCAATTACGGAGTGGAATAGAGTGTGTCCCGACATGTCAGGCCAATAGATGTTCACTGTGGTGGCCATCATTTGCTGCACACAATTGGAATCTCTGGCGTAATGAATGTCGTACACGCCGCAGTACATCTGGTGTAATGTCGCCGCAGGCTGCCACAATACGTTGTTTCATATCCTCTGGGGTTGTAGGCACATCACGGTACACATTCTCCTTTAACGTACCCCACAGAAAGACGTCCAGAGGTGTAAGATCAGGGGAACGGGCTGGCCAATTTATGCGTTCTCCACGTCCTACGAAACGCCCGTCGAACATCCTGTCAATGGTCAGCCTAGTGTTCATTGCGGAATGTGCAGGTGCACCATCATGCTGATACCACATACGTCGACGCGTTTCCAGTGGAACACACTCTATTCCACTTCGTAATTGAAAACGGAAACCACGTGTGTACGTTTACCTCACCCCTCATAGTAATGTACATGTGCGTCAGTGAAAAAGACCAATAAAAAGGTGTTAGCATGTGGACGTCATGTGCTGTTCCAGTCTCTTCTGTACCTAAGGTCCATCGCCGTTCCCTTTGGATCCCTACGTAATTCGGTGCTCTCCGATATACACGATCGAACAGCGGAGGAGTGGTACTCAAGCGTCAGATTTAGGTTACAATATCTCCGGATGTAATTAAAATTTTACAATGCAACAAACGGCACTGATTACGAATTTGTTTATATGTTCAGATGTGCTAACAAAACTAACGGGGTTCCATTTAAAGAAACGTAGGTTTGTGTTAAAAAACATACTTCCGTGCATTTTTTTGTGGTTTGTATTAACCAATTACACTAGCCCTTCTCCTCACGTTCGGTCTGTGGAATCGATTCGTCAGTATTTGATGTGGTTTACGAATTATATCCAGCGGTAACGTTAGGTGACTCACCCTGTATATCGTCCCCATCAACCATGTACTGCTTCCCGCGCAGTGTATGCTCCAGTAAGCCAAACAGATGGAACGCCGAAGGTGGGAGATTTGGGCTGTGGAGTGGATGTGAAAGAAGAGTCCAATGAAGTTTTACAATTTTCTCTCATATGTGCAACCCAGACGAGACCGTACACCGTCATGGAGAAGAGGGTACCTTGCATGGTTGACGCGTGAACATCCTGAAGTCGTTTCTTAAATTTCCTGGCGGTGGCACAATTCACTTCACAGCTGGTTGTTGCGCAATGAAGGAGCATATCAAACACAATGCCCCTTCACAGTCCCATAACACTGTCGCCATGACTTTACAGGCTGAGGGTGCGGGTTTGAACTTTTTCTTCGGTTGAGATGTGGTGTGGCGCCATTCCATGGAACGCTAATTTGTTCCCGGTTCGAACTGATGAATCCACAGCTGCGTGTCGCTGGCCCGTATGTGGGAGATCGGAAAGGTGTCAGCGACATTGTTGCGATGTTGATAGACTCTTCGCCCAATGACTCACCGCGCTTTTGTTCACTACCAGGTCTACGTAGACTTTCTGCAAGTGCCTATGGATATATGCGATGCTCTGATTTTCCGCCAAAAAAAAAAAAATTGACAGCTCTCTGCCTGGAACGCAGCTCCGTTACGGACGCCATTTCGAAGGATACTTCATGAAACTACACTACTGGCCATTAAAATCGCTACACCAAAGGAAATGCAAATGATAACCTGGTATTCATTGGACAAATATATTATACTAGAACTGACATGTGATTACATTTTCACGCAATTTGGGTGCATACATCCTGAGAAATCAGTACCCAGAACAACCACCACTGGCCGTAATAGCGGCCTTGATATGCTTGGACATTGGTGACGAGCCAGTTGTTCGGCTACCATTGACCAGACGTTAAAAATTGCACCAGTCGAACATTTTCTGTATCCAGAAAGGCGCATACAGGACCTGCAACATGCGGTCGTGCATTATCCTGCTGAAATATAGGGTTTCGCAGGGATCGAATGAAGGGTAGGGTCACGGGTCGTAACACATCTGAAACGTAACGTCCACTGTTCAAAAAGCCGTCACTGCGAACAAGAGGTGACCGAGACGTGTAGCCAATGGCACACCATACCATCACGCCGGATGACGAATACATGCTTCCAATGCGAGTTCACCGCGATGTCGCCAAACGCGGATGCGACCAGCATGATGCTGTAAACAGAACCTGGATTCATCCGAAAAAATGACGTTTTGCCATTCGTGCACCCAGGTTCGTTGTTGAATACACCATCGCAGGCGCTCCTGTCCGTGATGCAGCATCAAGGGTAACCGCAGCCATAGTCTCCGAGCTGATAGTCCATGCTGCTGCAAACGTCGTCGAACTGTTCGTGCAGATGGTTGTTGTCTTGCAAACGTCCCCATCTGTTGACTCAGGGATCGAGACGTGGCTGCACGATCCGTTACAGCCATGCGGATAAGCTGCCTGTCATCTCGACTGCTAGTGATACGAGGCCGTTGGGATCCAGCACGGCGTTCCGTATTACCCTCCTGAACCCACCGATTCCATATTCTGCTAACAGTCATTGGATCTCGACCAACGCGAGCAGCAATGTCGCGATACGATATACCGCAATCTCGATAGGCTGCAATCCGACCTTTATCAAAGTCGGAAACGTGATAGTACGCATTTCTCCTCCTTACACGAGGCATCACAACAACGTTTCACAAGACAACGCTGGTCAACTGCTGTTTGTGTATGAGTACTGTAGATGTCGCCACCGGCGCCAACCTTGTGTGAATGCTCTGAAAAGCTAATCATTTGCATATCACAGCATCTTCTTTCTGTCGGCTATATTTCGCGTCTGTAGCACGTCATCTTCGTGGTGTAGCAATTTTAATGGCCAGTAGTGTATAGATAGGCAGCGGAAATATTCACGATGTCCCATAACAAATTACACATTTTCTTGAAACCGAAATTGGAAGAGAAAAGAAAGTTTTGCATTAGTTATTGAACGACTCTCAGAAATGCCAGGGGTAATCATAATGTTTTTAATTACACAACAAAAAATCACTTTGTGCCCATCAAACTTGGTGATAATGTCAGTTATTTTCTATATTTTCGTCCTCCAACGCGACACAATTACTCCAGCGATGGATCACTTGGCAAAAACTTTGCTTGTAGAACTCCACCTTTTGAGTATTCAGGAAACATTACCCCTCGCAGATCACCCTCTCATCAGTGATTTTTTCATCCGAGGAAAGAAATGTTACGTCAGGAGAATGCCGGGAGTGAGCCAGAATTTGATAGCGCAAAGGATTACCGTGTTTGACTGTTGTCTGCAAAGAAATAGCTGGTGCGTTGTCGAGAAACGAAAACATCCCCCTGGGCAACTTCCCTTTACGATTCCTCTTGACAGCCTCTCCTAAACCCCATTAATGTCGTGCAAAAAGTACTAGCAAAGCTATCAAGAAGTGTTCTGATTTCTATGATTTCTAGCGGTCTCTGCCAATAACATATTGTACGAACACCTGACGTTTTTCGTCTGTTTACACTGTTATTCTATATGCATCCTGAGCACTGTAATAATGGAGAGACATTGCTCTTGTTCTCAGGGCCGGTTCGAGAACATTTTCCCACAGAAGAGACTTATCTCTTTTCCCTCGCACACTTGCACCCGTGTCAGTTTTCGCCACGACTTGTGATAAGCTCTGTATAGAAATCTTACAGTTGCGGTGCCTAAGGCACCGCCCTCCGCTTGGCGCCCCAAAGCAGCGGCTTACGTCGTTTAGGCCTAAAACGTACCTTCTAATGCTAACACAGCACGACCCACGTACGTCTCCACAGAACAGTGACATACATTGTTCAAACAATAATCTAATAACAGCCTTTAAACTTCTTTTCTTTCGCTGCTACAACAATGAATGGCATTCCGTTCCGCAATAAGACGAGTGTAAGACTTAGCGAAACAAAATAATCAGTATAAAATAAATTTGGAAAGAGACAATGTTCTAAGACTCCTCTTTTCCCCACCCTCACAATTCTGAAACGTTAATTTGCTATTGTTCCGTTGACCCGATTTCTTATAATTAAATCTCGTTCAATGGCATTAAATAAACATATGCTGCATCTTAATGGTTGTACACTTATTTTCAGAAAAAAAACAGAACACATTGAACGATAAGAGATAGAACGGTCATATTCAAAGGACATGTCTTACTGATAGTATGTTCCGCACAAACGATTAGCTTTTCAGTCACCTCGCTGCAGAATGTATCCTGTTGCCTAGTAGGCACAGGGTTCATCATGGGCGCGGATAACACGTATAAGGCACGAATGGCGCCCTGTGGTATTACTATACCTGCTGCATTCACCTGGTTGCAAAATGCATCTGTGGTGGCTGGCATTGGGTCACACCGCTGCAGCCGCCATTTCCTCATATCCAATAGATTTTCGAGTGGAGACAGGTCTGGCGATATGGCGGGCCAAGGCAAAAGGTTGACATACTGTGGCACCAAGAATGCACATGTACGTGCAGCAGCATGTGGTCTTGCGTTGTCTTGCTGAAAAACGGCGTCTGGGATGTTTTGCAGAATGGGTGTGGCTACGGGTCACAGGATGTGATTCACGTGGGTCACACTGGTCACAAAGCATTGGACACACACCAGCTGTGATTTGTGGTTGTACCCAATAGCACCCCACACCATAGGGACTTGAGATGGCGCTGTAAGTGTTGTGTGAATACAGTCACAGTGATGCTGCTCTTCCTCTCTGCGCCGAACCAAACTTCGGTCGTTATTTTCAAACAACAGAACTGGGAATCGTCTGAAAACACTATCTGAGGCCATTCCTGTCCCCAATGACTTATTCCACACACCATTGCCGTCTAGCATGTGTGTGCACATTCGCCAAAGGTAGGCAGAGAAGTGGATTACGCGGCTGTAACCCATGCCGTAATAAATGGCGATGCACTGTCAGCCCTGATACAGTATGATGTGTTCCAGTGTTCGACCGTTGCGCCAGAGCCGAGGATGACCCAGATCTGTCCTGCAGTGCCATTCGGACGAGGTGTCGTGGACCTACTCGGGGAGTGGGGTGGGGGGGGGGGGGGAGCGGGGAGGGGGGCTATGTAGTGTGAAGCGTGACCCATCTCGTCGTGTTCTATGGCCTTCCGTGCATTGCCGAAACAGCCCGTCCCACACGAGCAGCGATTTCCTGGATGGATGCATCATATTCTCTTACGTCAATAATGCGCCCTCTCTCAGACTCACGGATTTGACGGTACGGTTCGCACATACGTCTGCGAAGCATCCTGGATGTCTGCTCAAGTCACACTGATTCATTACCTTCGGTTTATAGCGACAGCGAGAGCCCCACGCACATTTTACTGATAGGTGGTATTGCGCAGCGATATCGATGTTGACGTCGAACCTGCGGGCCGACATGGTTCAACCGCTAATCATTTCTGCAGCACATCAAAACATGCTAACATATGTGTCCTGCGAATATGAATGTTCTCTCTCTAGTCGTTCGAGGTGTTCTTCTTTTTCTGAATTCGGTGATTCGAAATTCTTATTACAGGCTTCGATGAGTTGTAGACGAGACTTAGTAGATGAAGTTTTGAGGAGGAACACGTGTCCTGAAACGTACCGCTTGGATGTAAACCAAGTTCGAAGGTCGGATCACTTTCAAACCTGCCGCTTCACGGTACGCTTTGGCCTGTGCACTGAGAGGGCACGTGGCATGGAGAGTGTTTCGTGTACTTGTCCTCTGGTTCTCTTCTACGTGACGAAGGACGTCCTCTTCCAAGTCGACAGTGCGGCGCGAGCCTCCTACTTTCGACGGTACCATTTTATTTTATTTTTATTTTATTTTTTTGTTTTGTTTTTGCAGCCGTTGTTATAGTCTCAGCTTTTGTGAGAACCGTCAAGTGGGAGATTTCAAAGTGAACCGATTTTCAAACTTATTTTATTTCCAAATAGCACATTTATGGACGTGTATTCCTTATCAAAACTTATCACTCCTCTCTACAACCAATAGAAACCCCTAATACGAATTCTGAATCACCCTCTCTAAGCTAAATAGCCTTGCAATGTAAATATTGTTTTGTGGGGGGTGGGTGGGGAGGGGGGTGGGGAAGCGTGCAGAAGAAACACCGATTGGCTTCGATGGGGATGCTAAGGTCTGTCCTGGAGCTAACATGTATTTAATATATTTCAGAGGTTATTAAACAAATCTTCTATTACACATATATTTTTACACTTAACTTTTTGAGGATAAATGTCTGTGTCATTATCGGCAGTGCTGACATTGAGTTTATTTGTTTATGCTTTTTATAGAAAATATACACTAATTCGTCTATTATTTACTACATAGCTATTGTTGGTACACTGATTCATACCTTCACCGACTTTCAAAGCTGAAATATGTAAATGTCTATAATCGCTTTACACTCACTGGAAGAGTTTGGCTGCAATGTAGGATATCCCTAATATTTCATAAATAGTTGAAGATCTAAAAACCAATACTCTGCTAGTACGAGCTTGCTTAGACTTACTCATTTCCACCAATGCAAGTAGCATATCGGAAAAGTTTCCTCCTGCAAACTCGATCAGCTGCCAAGGTTTCAGCTTCCTCCGCATTCATGTCCATGCACTGAATGTCCTTCGCAAAAGTCCGTTTCAAGGTGTAAAGTGGTTTTCCTCCACTTATGTATCCATCCGTTGGTTTCTGCAACAGTGCTGATTTGGGGGATTCCTCCATCTTTCGTGTGTAGAACATGCCTTGCAAGCGAAACAACAAGACAGTTTAAAAAGACCCAAATATTTTGTACAGAATTTACTACGTGCTTCTTCTAATGAAATTCGATATTTCCTAAACTGTAAGTACAAATTTGCGTCACTTCTTAATGTAACATGCTAATGAACAGGTGTGTCATACCGGTACCTTTTATGTTGATGGGAATCGTGGCTACACTGTGCTCTGCCGATTTTTTGGCTTTCAGATTGCCCATCTTATAGTCAGAAAAAACATCACACGACAAAACAACAAGCATTCTGTAATGGGGGCGTCGAGCAACATAGTAGTTCAGCTTCTGCTATTGAGAAAAATCGTAGTTTATGAAAAAGATATCTACTATAACAAGTTACCAACGCCAAACGTTCAAAAAATAGTCGCCCACAAATTGATTGACTGTCAACTGTAGAACATTTTGTTTCGGTATGGTGAATCATTTGAAGGTAACCGCTTTTCATAAGGACATCTTACATACATACTTTTCTTTCGACTGTGAGTATTGCATCAAGTGGGTTGCTACAGGAACAAAATGATTCGAAATTACGTAATAAAAATTGCCACCCACCAGTGGTTATATGTAAATACCGACTCGCTAACGTTACACCTGAAAGAGGAAGGGGCGTGTGAGTGAGGGGATATGAAATGGGAGGGTGAGAGAATAATGTACTTCACATGTCTTCCTTCACTTGTACCTGGATGAAATAGTCGAGATAAAGTAGGGACAGAGACAATATTTTCATCGGCAAGCGCGTTTAGACAACATTTGCTAACTGTCAGCGGCCCTAGAGCTTCATCCAGGCAACGAGCTACTGTAATAAATGTTGCAAGTTCGCAGTAACACCATACCAGTTTTAAAAATGCAATATATATACACTCCTGGAAATTGAAATAAGAACACCGTGAATTCATTGTCCCAGGAAGGGGAAACTTTATTGACACATTCCTGGGGTCAGATACATCACATGATCACACTGACAGAACCACAGGCACATAGACACAGGCAACAGAGCATGCACAATGTCGGCACTAGTACAGTGTATATCCACCTTTCGCAGCAATGCAGGCTGCTATTCTCCCATGGAGACGATCGTAGAGATGCCGGATGTAGTCCTGTGGAACGGCTTGCCATGCCATTTCCACCTGGCGCCTCAGTTGGACCAGCGTTCGTGCTGGACGTGCAGACCGCGTGAGACGACGCTTCATCCAGTCCCAAACATGCTCAATGGGGGACAGATCCGGAGATCTTGCTGGCCAGGGTAGTTGACTTACACCTTCTAGAGCACGCTGGGTGGCACGGGATACATGCGGACGTGCATTGTCCTGTTGGAACAGCAAGTTCCCTTGCCGGTCTAGGAATGGTAGAACGATGGGTCCGATGACGGTTTGGATGTACCGTGCACTATTCAGTGTCCCCTCGACGATCACCAGTGGTGTACGGCCAGTGTAGGAGATCGCTCCCCACACCATGATGCCGGGTGTTGGCCCTGTGTGCCTCGGTCGTATGCAGTCCTGATTGTGGCGCTCACCTGCACGGCGCCAAACACGCATACGACCATCATTGGCACCAAGGCAGAAGCGACTCTCATCGCTGAAGACGACACGTCTCCATTCGTCCCTACATTCACGCCTGTCGCGACACCACTGGAGGCGGGCTGCACGATGTTGGGGCGTGAGCGGAAGACGGCCTAACGGTGTGCGGGACCGTAGCCCAGCTTCATGGAGACGGTTGCGAATGGTCCTCGCCGATACCCCAGGAGCAACAGTGTCCCAAATTTGCTGGGAAGTGGCGGTGCGGTCCCCTACGGCACTGCGTAGGATCCTACGGTCTTGGCGTGCATCCGTGCGTCGCTGCGGTCCGGTCCCAGGTCGACGGGCACGTGCACCTTCCGCCGACCACTGGCGACAACATCGATGTACTGTGGAGACCTCACGCCCCACGTGTTGAGCAATTCGGCGGTACGTCCACCCGGCCTCCCGCATGCCCACTATACGCCCTCGCTCAAAGTCCGTCAACTGCACATACGGTTCACGTCCACGCTGTCGCGGCATGCTACCAGTGTTAAAGACTGCGATGGAGCTCCGTATGCCACGGCAAACTGGCTGACACTGACGGCGGCGGTGCACAAATGCTGCGCAGCTAGCGCCATTCGACGGCCAACACCGCGGTTCCTGGTGTGTCCGCTGTGCCGTGCGTGTGATCATTGCTTGTACAGCTCTCTCGCAGTGTCCGGAGCAAGTATGGTGGGTCTGACACACCGGTGTCAATGTGTTCTTTTTTCCATTTCCTAGAGTGTATATATATATATATATATATATATATATATATATATATATATATATATATATAAAACTGTAATTGCTAGAGTTAACTGCAAATGACTAACAATATCGCAGGAGTTATAACTATAAGGTATTAAATGAAGAGACAATAGAGGAAAAATGATGAAAGGCAGGGCAAGAAGTTAACTAAAAACGGTTTCCAGAAAACAGCGATAGATTTTTCCGAGACATGTAATGGCATCCATGAGCAGTTAACCTAACTGTACAACGAGAGGAAGAGTAGAATTGAGAAATTATCGACGCAACGAAGGTCAAACGACTTAAAACAGATAAACTCAGAGGAAAAACTTCAAAAAGTCAAGATGGCTATTAAAGCATTTATTTCGACTAAAGGTTTCGGTTAGACTACGTAATCGTCTTCGGGTCTTATGCTCTACAAATTCGCATCCGCCGAAAATGGTAACTTAATCATACCTAAAACGGCGATCGAAATAAATTCTTTGCTAGCGACGTCGGCTTTTTGAAGGTTCTCTTCTGAGAGTATCATGCTGCAGATCGCCCACACCTGGCGCAATGTCAGGATTTACAAAGCTATAAAATATGTTATCAAAAACAATGGATGTGATAGGCATGCACAGATGGGAACGAGATAGAAAGAAAGGGTGACGGCATCAAACTAGTCCAAGGAATTCACGAACAAAACTTTTCGAGAATTCGAATAAAATCCTTAACTGTCATTCAGTTCTAGTGGGGAGGAAATGAAGCGCAGGAAACATAAAAGTAGTTTTATTGGCCCGTATGTCCGTGAGAACGTTGTAACACGTCACTTTTGTTTCTCTTTGTTTATTTTTCTGAGGTTTATTACATAATACCCTCCCCTTTAGACCGGCTGCATCTTCGTGTCCTCAAAAAAAGCAACACGTATCACGGTATCGCTAAGAAGGCTGACGTCTAGAAGCTTCTTAGTTATGCAAAGATCAATATCGACTCCCGCGTGAAAATAGCGAGCACTGACGTGTCCGAACTCAGTTGCGTCCCCCCAAGCCAATGAAAAGACAACGAACGTATCAAACCTGTCCACGACTTCCTCCAGCCCACTGGCTGCCATTTGAGTGGGGACGTCCGAATATCGATCGACAGTCTCGCCAGGCGAAGCAGACGACGCCACATCGCCTGCTAGCCTTTTCCTGTGGAACCACACGCCTCGTGACGAAAAGTAATGGTTGCAATGAGAGGAAAAAAGGGAGGGGGCGCATACGCTGTTATCTAACATCTGAACGGTGTGTAGCGCCATCTCTGAAGGGTTGTTATCACAACATATATGTACTCTACAAACGAAGACAATTCTTTTATACACAAAACAAATATGCAATTTGGCACCAAATAAACAACATAGAAAATTAAAGACAAGAATTATTGTTCAAAGCAACGCATTACATTTCGAATATATTATTTCGAATTTTACTGCAAATGTGGCCCCACACATCACTCTTAAAATTTAGTACACAGGGAAGCAAGATTTGGATTCAACGTTCCGTCGACGAGCTAATTGTAGACGAAGTACAAGCTCAGATTGGTGAACGATATTGCCTGAGACCTTCTCGAGGCAACGATCTAGGTCTCTGTCTTGAGTGCTTTTGATGTAATGAGGGGAGAGCTAAATCTCTGGTCGGATGGGGTATCTAAACTCGGTTCGTCGAAATGCAAGTCCCTGGTCGCGCCCAGTGGACAATTTTGTTCGCTGCCAGAGAAGTTGTGCAATAAAAATTTTACACCTATGGGAACTTGATTTGAGAATATGCAGGCAGCATCAAAGGAGAACAGGCATTGTTGGTGTCTGTGTACCAAAAGCAAGTAACTGAGAAGAGTAGTGAACACACGCCCTACGATGTTGCAAAACCCGTACGTACCTCAGAGTGGATTTTCTACATATATATTACCTTCTATAATATAGTTCCATGTTCGTTCTTTTAGTTTCAATTCTTTGATAGAAGTGTGATCTGGCAGTGGGTAAAAACGGTCTTTGGCGCATAGAGTGGTCAGTGCACAACATGCGCATAAAATAGAACACTAATATTTTCGTGCAATTTGTTATTTATTATATCCCGTTGATCATTTCTTTTCTGTAGTTAGGAGACAACAAAATCTTTTGCCGTTTACAGGGGGAAGTTGTTCCTGTAAATCCGCAAAACCATCTCGCCTTAACGGAAAACCTCAAATTTTATGATTGACACACCATACGGCTTATCACATATGTGAAAACTCTCTCCTATTTCACGATAATACAAAACGAGCTGCACTTCTTTGAATTTTTTCGTTCCCGCCAATTACTTTCATCTGGTAAGGACATCATACGTACAGTAATACTCTAGAACAGGACGGATGTGGGTCGCGTAGGCAGTCTCTTTGATAGATTTGTTGCATCTACTTCGTGACCTGCCAAACAAAACGCAGTAATTTGTTCGCCTTTCCCGCATCAATTTCTTTGTCATGGCTCCAATTTAAGTTATTTTTAACTGTAATCGCGTTGTATTAAGTCCAGCAGCAACCGTTACAGTTGTGTGATTTATTGCGTAAGCAAAAATTAACATACTTTGTTTACTACTCATGTACAAGACTTCACACTTTTTCTTCATCAGAGGCAACAGCCCCTCCTCGTATCGCGCAGAGATACCGTCTAAGACATTTTAGATTTCGTATCGATCTTCTGATGAATTTTTTGTACGTTAAACAACAGCAACGGCTGCAAAGAATGTAAGAGGAGTACTCAGATTGACTTCAGAATTGTTTATATAGATGAAGATGAGAGAAGAGCCTTTAGCGCGTACTCTGGACACTCCAGTTATAGCTTCGGTTTTGCTAGATAATATCTCGTCAGACCACGAATACAGTCACACAGCTCAGACGATACTCTATAGGTACACAATATAAATAAAAGCAATTTCTGAAGAAACTTATTGTGTCAAAAATATTCTGGAATTTCTAGATAGTTGCCTACTGAATCAACATAATCATTACTTCGTATGAATAACAAGCAACTGTGTTTCACTAGATCGATATTTTCTGAATCAGTGCTGGTTAAGTGTTAATAGATCGTTTTCTTCTAGGTATTTCATAATGTTGGAAAACTGCATATGTTCCAGAATCCTACCACAAATCGACGCCGGTGATATGGGTCTATAATTCAGCGGACTATGGCTACTTTCTTTCGTGTGCATTGATGTGACCTGTGCATCTTTTCAATCTTTGGGTACGGATCTTACGCCAAGCGTCGTTCGTGACTGCTAGAAATGGAGCTATTTCATCAACTTACTAAGCAAGGACCCCAACTTGCATACGATCTGGACCGGCAGACATAACTTTATTAAGTGACTTGAGTTGCTCCGCCACACCGAGGGTATCTACACTCCTGGAAATGGAAAAAAGAACACATTGACACCGGTGTGTCAGACCCACCATACTTGCTCCGGACACTGCGAGAGGGCTGTACAAGCAATGATCACACGTACGGCACAGCGGACACACCAGGAACCGCGGTGTTGGCCGTCGAATGGCGCTAGCTGCGCAGCATTTGTGCACCTCCACCGTCAGTGTCAGCCACTTTGCCGTGGCATACGGAGCTCCATCGCAGTCTTTAACACTGGTAGCATGCCGCGACAGCGTGGACGTGAACCGTATGTGCAGTTGACGGACTTTAAGCGAGGGCGTATAGTGGGCATGCGGGAGGCCGGGTGGACGTACCGCCGAATTGCTCAACACGTGGGGCGTGAGGTCTCCACAGTACATCAATGTTGTCGCCAGTGGCCGGCGGAAGGTGCACGTGCCCGTCGACCTGGGACCGGACCGCAGCGACGCACGGATGCACGCCAAGACCGTAGGATCCTACGCAGTGTCGTAGGGGACCGCACCGCCACTTCCCAGCAAATTAGGGACACTGTTGCTCCTGGGGTATCGGCGAGGACCATTCGCAACCGTCTCCATGAAGCTGGGCTACGGTCCCGCACACCGTTAGGCCGTCTTCCGCTCACGCCCCAACATCGTGCAGCCCGCCTCCAGTGGTGTCGCGACAGGCGTGAATGGAGGGACGAATGGAGACGTGTCGTCTTCAGCGATGAGAGTCGCTTCTGCCTTGGTGCCAATGATGGTCGTATGCGTGTTTGGCGCCGTGCAGGTGAGCGCCACAATCAGGACTGCATACGACCGAGGCACACAGGGCCAACACCCGGCATCATGGTGTGGGGAGCGATCTCCTACACTGGCCGTACACCACTGGTGATCGTCGACGGGACACTGAATAGTGCACGGTACATCCAAACCGTCATCGAACCCATCGTTCTACCATTCCTAGACCGGCAAGGGAACTTGCTGTTCCAACAGGACAATGCACGTCCGCATGTATCCCGTGCCACCCAACGTGCTCTAGAAGGTGTAAGTCAACCACCCTGGCCAGCAAGATCTCCGGATCTGTCCCCCATTGAGCATGTTTGGGACTGGATGAAGCGTCGTCTCACGCGGTCTGCACGTCCAGCACGAACGCTGGTCCAACTGAGGCGCCAGGTGGAAATGGCATGGCAAGCCGTTCCACAGGACTACATCCAGCATCTCTACGATCGTCTCCATGGGAGAATAGCAGCGTGCATTGCTGCGAAAGGTGGATATACACTGCACTAGTGCCG
This sequence comes from Schistocerca serialis cubense, assembly GCF_023864345.2. Lineage (NCBI taxonomy): Eukaryota > Metazoa > Arthropoda > Insecta > Orthoptera > Acrididae > Schistocerca > Schistocerca serialis. The sequence goes on along the minus strand of NC_064641.1, from coordinate 148,178,804 downwards.
ACATTGTGCATGCTCTGTTGCCTGTGTCTATGTGCCTGTGGTTCTGTCAGTGTGATCATGCGATGTATCTCACCCCAGGAATGTGTCAATAAAGTTTCCCCTTCCTGGGACAATGAATTCACGGTGTTCTTATTTCAATTTCCAGGAGTGTACTTGCAAATTACTTATGTTGGCAGCTATTCTTGATTTCAAGTGTAGAAAATTTACTGTATCTTACTTCCTGAAAAAATTTCGGGAAACCGTGTTTACTAACTCAGTTTTAGTGGCACTAGTATTAACAACATTACCTTCGCTACAACACAGTGTTGGTATTAATTGTGCCTTGTTTCTGGTGTACTTTCCATATGAATCTCTAAGTATTTTCTGGCAAATTTCGGCAAAGAATTTTGTTGTGGAAACTATTAAAATCTTCTCAGACTACGCTTTCAGCATCTGTTAGCTGTTGATAATCGTTTAAGAACTGCGTGGGAATGGTAATCGTTTATATGTTTAATTCAAAATGTATGAGTAAGGGTGATTAACTTCAGGAATTAGCACGGAAAGACTTATGAATTCCTTGTCTCAGGATCACTCAAACCTGAAGCAGTCAATTATCTATATACACACCTAAAAAAAGTTTTGCATCAACCCTGTTCCCAGAACTCCTGAACATAGACGTTGACTGTGGATATAGTATCACAGACACAGTCCCTTTCATTGTTCAGAGATGCCACTAAACCCTCCCAAAGATGTAAACAAACATGCATGAGCAGCGCATGTTAGTTGGAAGGATCAGTTCAAAGTCATTCCACCAGGAAGGAGGTACATGGCTCGTGTTGTTTGTAGTTCAACCATGCCTAGATGGTAAATACTGCAGTTCGATAGCGTCCACATTGTTATTTTGTGCCAGGAATGGCTCTCAACGAGAGAAGTGTCCAGGCGTCTCGGAGTGAACCAAAACGATTTGTTCGGACATGAAGGAGATACAGGGAGACAGGCCGCCCAAGGACCACTACTGCAGTGGATGACCGCTACCTACGGATTATGGCTCTGAGGAACCCTGATAGCTACATCACCATGTTGAATAATGCTTTTCGTGCAGCCACGGGACGTCGTGTTACGACTCAAACTGTGCGCAGTAAGCTGCATGATGCGCAACTTCACTCCCGACGTCCATGGCGAGGTCCACCTTTGCCACCACGACACCATGCAGCGCGGTGCGGATGGTCCCAAGAACATGCCGAATGGACCGCTCAGGATTCTCTTCGCCGATGAGTGCCGCATATGCCTTCAACCAGGCAATCGTCGGAGACGTTTTTGGAGGCAACCCGGTCAGGCTGTACGCCCTAGACACACTGTCCTACGAGTGCAACAAGGTGGAGCTTCCCTGCTGTTTTGGGGGTGGCATTATGTGGGGCCGACGAACGTCGCTGGTGGTCGTGGAGGTTACCATAACAGCTGTGCGATACGTGAATGCCATCCTCCGACCTATAGTGCAACCAGATCGGCAGTATATTGGCGAGGCATTCGTCTTCATGGACTCAAATTTGCGCCCCCATCGTGCACATCTTGTGAATGACTTCCTTCATAATAACGACATCGCTTTACTAGAGTGGCCGTCATGTTCTCCGAACATGAACCCTACCAAACATGCCTAGGGTAGATTGAAAAGGGCTGTTTATGGACGACGTGACTCACCAATCACTCTGAGGGATCTTCGCCGAATCGCCGTTGAGGAGAGGGGAAATCTGGACTAACAGCGGCTTGATGAACTTGCAGTTAGTATGCCACGACGAATACAGGCACGCATCACTGCAAGAGGACGGGCTACTGGGTATTGGAGCTACCGGTGTGTACAGCAATCTGGACCACCACCTCTGTAGGTCTCGCTGTATGGTGGAACAACATGCGATGTGTGGTTTTCATGAGCAATAAAAAGGGCGGAAAAGTTGTTTATGTTGATCTCTATTCCAATTTTCTGTACAGGTTCCGGGACTCTCGGAGCCGAGGTGACGCAAAACTTTTTTGATGTATATATTAGCGAAGAGAGCGTCCCAAATAATCGATACGGATATTCAGAGGGCTGAAATTCCAAACTACGAACTGATTTTAGAGGAATTGGCTATAGTGAGAAAGGCATCGAAAAAGCTATGACAACACTGGAGAAGTCCAAAAACTACAAAGGGCTTGGCACCCCAGCAGACCGGTACGCTATAGCCAGATTTTCTAGATTCCACAAAGAATATCGTCGAGTAGCTTCTCAAGGCACGAATATTGGTGCTTAATTGCGAATGTTACTGGTTTACATCGACGATACCAGACACTGTAGTAACAGTCATAAGGAAGGGAACGTCGCAACACACAACTTTATCTGAAGAGCAAACTGCGTCTTACCGAGAATACCAGTTACACTAAAATCAAACGTTCTGCACGTGGGGCCGATATTGATCTTTGCATAACTAAGCGTAGTGACTGACCAGTACAGGCACTGTTCGTCAATGTCAGTACTGTGACTGACTATTGCAGTCTGCGCATCATGGAGAGGCTGACTCTGAAGCGCTTTCTCTCTGATGGATAATGGCTCCAATTATCTAATTATGTGAAGTTACAGAACAATCGACGCGTCAGTTTTTGAAATCTTCATCAGTTATATCAAGAGAGTGATGTCAAAATAAGTGCGTGGTGTGCACTTGGTTGTAAAGTCGACCTTTTACAACTGAGCTATAACTTCTGAAAGGTGTGTGAACAATATGCTGCTACATATCTTTTTAAGAACTAGCAACTAAAGAAAGAGCCTAGGGTTATGCGTCTACGTCTACAAATATACTGCACAAACCACTGCACAGTGATCAGTGGAGGAAACATCGTTGCAGTATTACAGGTTGTTTTTCCTATTTGAGTTTTGATATACATTCTTAGGCACAAAAAAAAGGCGCCGCACCACGGAGGAATTATCCGAATGCGGCGGAAATCGGTAGAGGTGATGTACAAATATAGCAAAACAAATGATTAAGATTTCAGCTAAATCGGATTATTTATTCATAAGACAGGGTTTCACGAACTGAGCATGTAAATAACTCGTTGGTCCACCTCTGAACCTTACGCATGCAGTTATTCGGCTTCACACTGATTGATATAGAGCTGCTGGATGTCCTCCTCGTGCCAAATTCTGTCCAATTGGCGGGTTACATTGTCAAAAGCCCCTAACTGGTTGGAGGGTCCTGTTCATAATGCTCCATACGTTCTTAATTGAATAGAGATCCGGCGACCTCGCTGGCCAAGGTAGGGTTTGGCATGCACGACGGCAAGCAGTAGAAATTGTAGCCATGTGCGTGTGGGCATTATGTTGCTGAAATGTAAGCCCAGGGTGGCCTGCCATGAAGGCAACAAAACGAGACGCAGACTAATTTTGACGTACCGAAATGCTGCAAGGATTCCACGGATGGCCCCCAAAGGGGCCCCGCCATGAAATGTAATGCACCCCAGATCATTATTCCTGTTTGTCGAGTCGTATTCAGCGACATTCATGTTGATGTCCCACCGCTGTCCGTGCCGTCTCGGCCTGGAACAGAATTGTTTCCAGTGCTGAGTCCCGCTTCGAAGTGAGCATTGAAACCAACGTTGTCGAAGACTTTTGTCAAAAGGTGATATTGAACATATACAGAGAAGGACAGCAAGGATGGTGACAGGTGTGTTTCATCCGTGGGTGAGTGTTACAGAGATGCTGAACAAACTGAACTGGCCGACTGTTGAACGTCCAGACGAAGCCTACGTACAAAGTTTCATATTTAAAGGATGACTCCAGGAATATTCTACATATCGCTCCCGTAGAGAGACTAACTACAACATGCACAGAGGCATTCCAGTAATCATTCTCCCCACGTTCCATACGTGAATGGAAAGGGAAAGACCCTAATCAGTGGTACAATGAGACTATCCTCTTCCATGCATTGAAAGTGCTTTGCAGAGTATACATATGGAAGTAAATCTGCATCTCCTCCGTGAAGTGCATGTACCTCCGTTGGAAAGCATATGCGGCCAAATGTCCATCTGACCTCTTTTGTTTCTTCCACTCTCAGGCATTGTTTCCTGCAGTTGTCCCACTCAGCAAAATCAACCTGTAAGTGTACCTCGTGTGCCCCAGGTTTGTTCAGTTTATTGCATTATGTACAGGGACTGGACATAAACATGGAAACACCACGAGAAATCATTCTTGAATAAGTACAGATGACAGCTGAGCCCCAGCTTGCGATGTTGTATTCGACAACGAACGGCACCTGTGCAATGTCCTCAGTACATTGCAAGTGTCTGTCTTCTTCAGAACTTTGTCCTGTGAAGTTACGAGTGCGTTTTGTTGGAGTTCAGCGAATTGGGCGTGAGCAAATTGTTGGTGCACGTACGGTGGGTGCATCCATAACCAAAGTAGCCTAAATGTTTCGCAGGCTGGTTCCCCTTATTCCGCCTCAGTTACACTATGTCGGCGATTGCTGCGCAAGCAAGTTCTCCACGTACGCGTGCACCACCATTACTCTACCACGCAAACATAGGGGTTACATACGTCTGGTGTGAGACGTTCCCTTGGGGGTTCCACCGGGGGCCGAACCGCACAATAGCCCAGGGTTCGGTGTGGGGCGGCGGTGGGTTGAAGTGGACTGCGGTAGTCATTGTGGACCACTGCGGCTGCGGCGGGGACGGAGCCTCTCCGTTGTTTCTAGGTCCATGGTTAGCATACAATACAATACAATACAAATGTTACGCATTTCAAGAGGCACCGAAACGAAGGTTTATACCTCTTGCAGGAAATGCGCAAAAAAGTCTTCTGCTAAGTCACATTGTGGATGAAAGTGTGTGCTGATTTATTGTGACAGACGGTCACTGAAGACGATTGTGACGAAAAATAAGAGGGCGACAGGTTAAAAATTCACTGAGGAGCTGAATGTCGCACTCACGAAACCTCTCAGCTCCAAAACACCAAGGAGAGAGCTCCGTAAGCAGGGAACTGAAGGGCGAGCCGAAATTCCAAAACCATTCAACAGTGGACAAACGCCCGCAGCAGAAAACGCGCTGCAGAAGTCATAAAACCCGAAACAATGGAAGAAAGTCACGTGGTCGGATGCGTCTAGTTTCACATTGTCTCCAACTTCTGGCAGAGTTTACGTTCCAATAGTGAAACATGGCGGGGGTTCGGCGATCATCTGGGCAGCGATATCGTTGTGTTTCAAGGGGCCCATGGTCACTCAGCTAGGTCACATTACTACCAAGGATTATGTGACCATTTTGGCTGATCAGGTACTTCCCGTGGTATAAAGTTTATCCCTCAATGGTGACAGTGTGAACCAAGACGACAGGGGCCCTATTCACACGGCATGCATCATCCAGGACTGTCTTTGTGAGTGCGAGGATGAAATGTCGCATCTCTCCTCCTCAACATAGTCACCAGATGTCAATATTATTCAGCCTTTGTGCCTACTTGGGCGAAAAGGGTGCATGATTGCTGTCCACCTTCATCATCGTTACCTGAACTTGCCACTATTTTTCAGGAAGAATGGTCTTACTTTCAAACGTACAAATGTGTGTGAAATCTTATGGGACTTAACTGCTAAGGTCATCAGTCCCTAAGCTTACCCACTACTTAACCTAAATTATCCTAAGAACAGACACACACACCCATGCCCGAGGGAGGACTCGAGCCTCCGCCGGGAGGTATTACATTCCCTTAGAAACAATACACGACCTGAATTTATAGATTCCGACCAGACTGTGACCTGTTTTGCATGCCAATGGATTTCCTACACCCCATGAGGCATGGTAATAATTTGTGTTCTTGGCGTTTCCAAATTTTTGTCTCCCCACCCCCCCCCACCCCCCCTGTACCTGTATGTGTGGGGCTTCGATTAGTCTTCTGAATTTCGGAATGTGTTGGTAATAGTTTCTCGTCCCAACGATGATCCTGGTTTGGCGTGCGCCAGCGTGTAGCGCGTGTTGTGCAGTTGTATGCGTGACAGAAAGTCGCTTTGTGGACGCGTGTCTGGCGGCAATCGTCTGGCGCATTTACTGACTAGTATCATTAGTATTACGTGTAGGGCTGTCTGTATGGTAATGGCATACGCTCGTTAAAGGTATTTATAAAGGTTGCAATGGACGTTTTGTGGAACCGATTAAATAAAGGTAGTCTTTGTTCCATATTGGACGGCTTATGTGCAAACTAGGGTCCTCGCAGACCTTTCCTGAACCTGATGGTACAGGAGCCTACCAATAAAGCTTCTGAGCTCTCTCCCTATGCTGTCCGTACGTTAGAACTAAACAAAACTCTTTCCGAACAGGTCGTGAAGGCCCAACGGCACCGACCGGCAGCCGTGTCATCCTCAGTCAATAGGCGTCACTCGATGCAGATATGGAGGTGCATGTGGTCAGTACACCACTCTCCCGGCCGTATGTCAGTTTACGAGACCGGAGGCGCTACATCTCAATCAAGTGACTCCTCAGTTTGCCTCAGAAGGGCTGAGAGCACCCCGCCTGCCAACAGCGCTCGGCACACCACATGGTCACCCATCTAAGTGCCCGTACGTTACAAGGAGGACCAAAATAATACCCATCGGGAGGATAATAGGGAAAGAGCTTGTACTCTCGTGCACTGAGCGAGAGAAAAACGACTGCCTGTATGCCCCTGTACGAACCGTAAACTCTCTTATCATATACTGGTGGTCCCTATTACGTAAATACGTTGTTGACAGGATATTGGATACAGTTTTCTTCGAGTAAAGTTTCTCTGAGTTTAACAAACATGGTTTTGAGAGAACTCTGTCGTCTTTCTACCAAGAATTCCCATATCGCATTCCTATTTAAGTCCCCGAGCACTTCCGTTACACACTTTCATATGGGCTTCACGGAGTGCTTTTCGTGATAGTACACTTGACTGGCTCCCTCGTTCCTCACTCTTAAATCTTTTCGGGAGCTGTCAAAAGATCCTGTGTACGGAAACAACGCCCATACAAAAATGGTTCAAATGGCTCTAAGCACTATGGGACTTAACATCTGAAGTCATCAGTCCCATAGGCTTATAACTACGTAAACCTAACTAACCTAACGACATCACACACATCCATGGCCGACGCAGGATTCGAACCTGCGACCGTAGCAGTAGCGTGGTTCCGGACTGAAGCGCCTAGAACCGCTCGGCCAATGCCCATACACTCGCAACGTTAGAAGACAGCATTCGGACTGTTATTTCAAGAATTTCTGCAACCGAAATTTGGCTAGTGTTTGAAAATGTATTCAGAAGATATCAGAGACTCTTGCCACGAAGGGACAAAATTCTGAGCACCTGCCGTAAAGTAAGCGATACATTAGGTATCTATTAACGTTTACGACACTGTACTTCACATGTGGCTTGTAATCAAATTGCGTGATTATGGAATATCGTCTCAGTTATGCGACTGGATTCGCGATTTCCTTCCTGTCAGAGAGGTCACAGTTCGTAGTAACTGACGGAAAGTCATTGAATAAAACAAAAGTGATTTCTGGCGTTCGCCAAGGTAGTGCTACAGGTCCTCTGCTCTTCCTTATCCTCAAAAACGATTTAGGAGCAGCCGTCTTAAGTTGTGTGTAGAAGATTCTGTCCTTTATCGTCTACTAGAGTCATTAGAAGATTAAAACAAATTCCAAAAAGTTTTAGAAACGATATCTGTATGGTACGAAAGTGACAGATCACCCTAAATTACGAGAAGTGTGAGGTCATCCACAAATCCACATGAGTGCTAAAAGGAATCAGTTAAACTTCGGCTGCACGATAAATCAACCAAATCTAAATGTCGTAAATATAGCTAAATACATAGTAATTACAGTAACATAAACTGAAATTGGAAGGAAAACATAGACAATGGGAGGACGGCGAGCCAAAGACTGCGACTGATTGGCAAAACACTTAGAAGATGCAACAGATCTACTAAAAAGTCTCCCTACACTACGCTTGTCCGTTCTCTTTTGGAGTACTGATGCGCCGTCTGGGATCCTTACTAAATAGAATTTACGGTTTACATCGACAAAGTTCAGAGAAGACCAGCACGTTTTTCGTCATCGAGATATAGGAGAGACAGTGTCATGGACATGGTAGAGGATTACGGGTGGACATCATTAAAACAAAGGGGTTTCTCATTGCGGTGGGATCTTCTCACGAAATTTCAATCACCAACTTTCTCCTTCGAAGCGAAAATATCTTCTTGAGGACGACCTACATAGGGAGAAACAATTATTATAGTAAAATACGGGGAATTAGAGCTCGCCCGCTGTTCGAGAGTGACATAACAGAGAATTATTGTGAAGGTGGTCCGATGAAACTTGGGCCAGGCACTTAGGTGTGATTTGTGGAGTATCCACGTAGATGTAGAGTTTCAGGGAACATGTGTCCATCCCTCATGTTGCAAATGCCGAAGGAACTAGCTGGGGCGCATCCAGTTCGATCCTTGTGAATGAGTTTGCGTTGTACCAGATACTCACTGTAGTTTAAGGCAAAGTTTGAATAGCACTTTCGTTGTCTGTGATAACAGTTGCGAGTGTTAATGTTGGAGAAACCGAGAGGCAAAACCAGAACTACTAACTGATATGAGAGGGGAAACAGCAGAAACGCTAACGCTCTTTCCAGCTGTCTCACTGATTGTGAAGGAAATTTTATTGCTGCTACTGCTCAGCTGGATCTTCCATCACAAGCCGTTACAGATAGCTGTTACACAGTTGAATGAGGCGTACTGTAAGCAAGTGTTTTCTAAGTTTCATTCGGATGAAGTCATAACTTAGCAGACTTGTAGACTTGGGAACGCTGAGCAAAGGCGTTCAACCAATGGTTCCCCACTCTGGAAAAGCAGAACTAGCCTACGAGTAGTCAGTCCCGCTTCCACCGAACGCAGTACAGGCGACAATCTCTACATACAGGGAGACACGTATTGAAGAGCGGCGCGGAGTGGCCGCGCGGTTTCAGGCGCCATGTCACGGTTTGCGCGGCCCACTCCCACCGGAGGTTCGAGTCCTCCCTCGGGCATGGGTGTGTGTGTTGTTCTTAGCATTAGTTAGTTTAAGTAGTGTGTATATCTAGGGTCCGATGACAGCAGTTTGGTCCCTTAGGAATTCACACACACACTTACTGAACTACATGAAATAAAAACGTCCTAACTTCTGAACGTTTTGCGTTAGGACGTTCAAACTACACGAATGGCCACGGGTAATGATGGTAATTAAAATGCGCATGTTAACGTGCATTGTTGTTGTCGGCCATTTGCACTTGAAAATGTCACGCTAGAGGGTGCATGAGCGTATAGCGCCTTTGAACGCCTACTATAACAGCCCAACTGCGGCTCAGAGGAAATTTGCGGCCGAGTTCAAGCTGAAGACAACCGGTTCAAGTGTGCTAACAATCAAGAATTTGATTCGCAAGTTGGAGAGAACGGGTAGTGTTCGTGATGACAGCGTTGGCAATGTCGGTCGTCGAAAAAGGGTGAAAACCCCTAAAAACATAGAGAAGACACGCGCTGTGTTTCAAACCAGTCCCAGGAAATCGATTAGACGAGTTGCACAACAGGTGGGGCTCAACTGGGAGATACTGTGACAGATTGTTTTTGAGGACCTACTTATTTTCCCATACAAAATTCAAACCCATCGGCCTTTTAGCCCCAGGGTCATGAAACAGCGGTGGTATTTCACCAACAGTACTGTCCACAAACTTGAGTAACAGGACTTTGATGTGAATATGGTTTGGTTTAGCGACGGAGCCCATTTTCATTAGGATGGGTTCGTCAATGAGTAAAATTGGCACATTTAGGGGACTGAGAATATGTATTTCACGAGCGAGAAGTCTCTTCACCTTCAATGGCTGTCTGTGTGGTGTCCAGTGTCCGATCACGGAATAATCGGTGCGATATTCCTTGATGGCACGGTGACTACAGAACGTACGTAATGGTTTTGGAATATGATTTCAGCCCTATTATCCAAAGTGGCTCTCAGTTCAACGCGATGTGATTCGTGCAAAACAGAGCTCGATCCCATCGAAACAGGAGAGTGTTTGATGTCCTGGAGGAGCACTTTGGGGATCGCAGTCTGGGTTTGGGGTACCCAGACGCCATTGGCATGGGTATCGACTGGTCACCATGTTCTCCAGATCTGTGCACATTCGATTCCTTTTTGTGGGCCTATATTAAAGACAAGATGTACAAGCAGTAACCCCAGAACCATTGGTGAGCTGTAAATAGCCACTCAGGAGGTCATCAATAGCATCGATGTTCCGACACTTCAGCGAGTCATGCATGATCTCACTATTCGTCTGCGCCACACCAACGCCAATGGTGGCAGGCATATCCAACGTGCCATAACCTAAAACCGAACATGTATAGTGATGTTTACATGTTGAATCAAGGGTGTGTTGACCGTAGTTTGTAACTAATTTACGTTTTTTTTTTCTTAACGTACAATAATTATCACCCTGTATAAGAGGCAATATAATGACTGACTGGTTGACTGACTCATCATTGAACAGCCCAAGTGACTAAGGACAGAAACTTGAAATTTGGAGAAGGTGCGCATCTTACGCTGTAGGCGTCGTTTAAGAATTGATTTTTCGAAATTCCAACCCTAAGCGGGTGAAATAGGGGATCGCTATTAAGGCAATTTCGAAGCTATACCTACGAAAATTGGTATCTGATTTCTCCGTCAGAAATAAAGAAATATGCTTCCGCAATTTTTGGAAATTTAACACTATGGGGGTGAAATACTGGGTGAAAGATTTTTGAAAATGTATCATTATTAAAGGACTACTAATGTATTTTTAAAGCTACATCTATGAAAACTGGTATTTGACTTCTCGGTTACAAATTACAAAAATACATGTTTCAATGTTTTCAGGAACTGAACGCCTAAGTTGTGAAATAGGGGATGAAATTTTTATGAAAATATTTTATTATGAAATCATTTTTATTGCTAATCAATGAAAATGTAAATTTGACTTCTCAGTTAGAAATAAAAAATACGTGATTCACTATGTTTGGTAATTCATCCCTATGGAGATGAGTCGGAGGATGAAAGTTTTTATGGAAATATTTCATTGCGCAAGAATTTTGAAGCTAATACACGAAAATTTGTACTTTGCTTCTCTGTTAAAAATAAAACAGACGCATGTCACTGTTTTTGAAAATTCATCTCCTAAAGGGGTAAAATAAGGGATGAAACGTTTTACGAAAATATTTCATAGCGAGAGCATTTTTAAAGATAAATTGATAGAAACTGGCATTTTACTGCTCGTTTAGATATTAAGACCTATTTGTTCGGGAATGAAAGCTGCTATTGAAATATCTCCACAACAACGCAAAAGGCACGATAAACAAAAACATTCGACTCCGGCTACTAGAATTGCTTTTTGATCAAACGTACATTCTGAAAAGACCATGTTTATATGGCCTTTATTAGCGTGAAAAGCTTAGAAGATACTATAGTTTGTGAACAAATAAAAATTCGATCACATAAAAACAAAAACAAACGAAAAAAATATATGCAGGCCATACAGCCTATCCGAGGAAAGGAGCGGTCGTTAAGCTAGTTGTCAATACAATTTATATCAAAACGAGCAAGGAAGTGTGCCGAGAGACAGCATACTGTTTACGTTCGGGAGCTGTGCAGCTGAGGCTATTCTCATCACGTTTGTTACTACGTTTGCTATATCAGTATGGAGTTCAAGTTAGAACAACGGATGAAGGTGAAATTCTGTGCGAAACAGGAGAAATCCACCACAGAGACGCTTGACATCATTCGGCAAGTGTACGGAAATGCCGCAATGAATCGTGAGGGGTGTTTCGAGTGGCACGCACGCCCCAGGAGCGGAAGAACACCAAGAAAGACAACGAGAGATCAGGACGATCTTCTACGAGCAAAGCACCCGAATACCGAAAGCGTTTTGAAACTTGTGCATGAGGATCGTCAGAAAACAACCCGTAACATTCCTGCCATTGCACTGTATGCAATTCTCCCAAGTGATTTCAAAGTGTGGCACGATGCCGCCAAGTTCATCCACAGCTTGCTGACCCAAGAGAAGACGGAACACCGCGTCTACGTCTGGCGAGAACTCCGTCAGCTTGCCCTGCATGGCCCGTGCTTCATGTAGCCAATCACTAAGGGTGACTGAAATGTGGGTGTGCAGGTACGGTCCTGAGACAAAGCAACGACCTCCACAGTGGAAAAGTCCTTTATCCCTGCGACCAGAAAAGATGACACAGGTTCGTTCGCTGAGCGACCAAGTGCATACTGATCATCTTTTCGCCATTCTTGGCGCATATCAGATTCGCCTCCAGGGAAAAGACCGTAAATAGCGAATTCTGCTATCAGGCTTTAAGGCGTCTGAAGCAGGACATTCGGTGAAAGCGACTGGATCTGTGTCACGCGCAAAACTGGTTGTTCCACGGCGACGATTCACCGTGAATTGCTCACCATAAACAAGATTATCACACTTCAGCATCAACCTACTCACCATATTTGGCTCCTGCGGACTTGGCCATCTCTCGAAGCTGAATATGCAACTTAGGGCCCTTTTGCCACCACTGCGGAGATCCATCGCGAATTGCAGAAGGTGGTTGACACTCTTTCAAAAGGCGGTTTCAAGGACAAATCTCAGCAGTGGCGGAAACACTGGGAGCGCTGTACTGCTGCATAGTCTGAAAGTGCCCCTGCCATGGTGGGGTGGCTTCCGAGTCTCAAGTCCGCGGTTCGTGGTCTCGCGGTGGCGTTCTCGCTTCCCGAGCATGGGCACCCGGTTTCGATTCCCGTCGGGGTCTGGGATTTTCACCTGCCTCGAGATGACTGGGTGTTCGTGTTGTACTCATCATTTCATCATCATTCATGAAAGTGGCGAGTTTGGACTCAGCAACGGTTGGGAATTTCTACGGGCGCTGATAACCGCGCAATTGAGTGCCCCACAAACCAAACATCATCATTCGAGTCTCGACGATACAGATGACCCTACTGTAGGTGCAAATACATGGGTATCTGTTGAGATGCCAAAGAAACGTGTGGTTCTTGAAGAGAGCCACCGGTATTTTGAATAGTTGCAGGTGTGGATGATTGAGTTGTAACATCAGCGAACATGGACTTCCTGTATTGATTCTGCCAACGGCTGAAAGCCGTAGTTTGTCCAGTGGGCATGCTGCTCTGCGATACGGATAAATGATGATGGTATTTTCTTGCCGGCCGGAGTGGCCGAGCGGTTCTAGGCGCTTCAGTCTCGAACCGCGCGACCGCTACGGTCGCAGGTTCGAATCCTGCCTCGGGCATGGATGTGTGTGATGTCCTTAGGTTAGTTAGGTTTAAGTAGTTCTAAGTTCTAGGGGACTGATGACCTCAGCTGTTAAGTCCCATAGTGCTCAGAGCCATTTGAACCATTTGGTATCTTCTTGGATGAAATATTTCTGAGGTAAAATAGTTCCTCATTCGGATCTACAGGTAGAACTACTCAGGAGGACGTGCATCAGGAGAAAAAAAACTGGCGTTCTACGGGTCGGAGCGTGAAAAGTTGCATCCCTTAATTGGGCAGGTAGGCTAAAAAATTTAAGAAGAGAAATGGACAGGTTAAAGTTTCTATATAGTGGAAATCAGAAAACAAATTTGTGGCCCATCTTGGCTAAAAGAAGGGAACGGTTGATAGGACACGTTCTGACGCATCAAAAAAATGTTCAAATGTGTGTGAAAACTTACGGGACCTAGCTGCTAAGGTCATCAGTCCCTAAGCTTACACACTACTTAACCGAAATTATCCTAAGGACAAACATACACACCCATACCCGAGGGAGGACTCGAACCTCCGCCGGGACCAGCGGCATAGTCCATGACTGTAGCGCCCCTGACCGCTCGGCTAATCCCGCGCGGCAGACATCAAAGAACCACAAATTTAGTGTTGGAAGAAAGCGTTTGGAATAAAATTGTGGAGGGAGACCAACAGATGAATTTAATAAGCCGATTCAAAAAGATGTACGTTACAGTAGTTATTGTGAGATGAAGAAGCTCGCACAGCATAGAGTGGCATGGAGAGCTGCATCAGACCAGTCTTCGGACTGAAGGTCACAACAACAAGAACAGTATGTAAACATCGAAAAGTAAATAAAGAAATTTCTTGTAAACCGAAGTAGTCTCGAAACTTTTCGATGTCCCGTCTTAGCCACCTCAGTTTTCAGGCGTTAACCTTACAGCAGCTTGTAGGTACTGACCGCTCGCAACGCCCCGAAGGTCACAAACGGACCTTCCGGTCACAACAGTAAATGTGTATTTCAGTCGTGCGCTAATTGATCTCGGACGCGATAGACAGTGTAACATTATGTGTTTGCCTTATCATTTTAAATCATTCACTAATCGAGCAGTCGCTCGGCAACAGCTACAGTTAGCAAATAATGTTGCGAGAATGTAAAAGGTGAACGACCTGTGACGTAACGTGTTTATTGTCGAAGCGCCGTCAGAGATGCACTGAGTTACTGACTTTGAAAACCGCGGCGCGAAAAACGGTCAGAAGAAGAACACTTTTACACATTTTTTTTTTTTTTTTTTTTTTTTATGTACAAGATATTCTCGATGAACAGTTACTCATTTTTCTCTTTCTCCTGAAACTTGTGTCGGACGCGCATGTCTTGCCGCCGTATTATTATCGTCAAAAATAATATTATTTTAGTGTAAAGTAAAAGTGCAATACTGAAAGTGCAATACTGCATAGCAGTAGATTTATTGTGCGACGTGTATATGAAAACGTCAAAGGAATTACTTTTCATTACGAGAAGAGAAGTGCCAGTCAAAACGGCATCCATGTTAAATCCTTCTTGCAGTGTAAGTTCATCTATTAATTGCCATAAAACGGCTCTGAGCAGTATGGGACTTAACTACTGAGGTCATCAGTCCCCTAGAACTTAGAACTACTTAAACCTAACTAACCTAAAGACATCACACACATCCATGCCCGAGGCAGGATTCGAACCTGCGACCGTAGCGGTCACACGGTTCCAGACTGTAGCGCCTAGAACCGCGCGGCCACCCCGGCCGCCCTAATTGCCATAAATTCAGAGTTAAATGGAACTGGTGTATGGACTATTTATTTATCATAGAATTTATGTCTCACTCTTTCATGAAGTCATTTAATATTCTTTATGTTTCTGCCAAATAGAGAGTTCACAGTCACGAATTCTTTCGTCGAGTTCGGACGGCAGTTGCATGCGGCGATATATTTTCTCCACGCCATATTCTACTGGTAAATGCACGATAAACTGAGGTCACTTAGGAAATTCATATTGAGCTATCCAAAAATATTTATATTTTGAATAGGCGTTTACTCTCCTCTGCAATGCAACTT
Organism: Schistocerca serialis cubense; assembly: GCF_023864345.2. Taxonomy (NCBI): domain Eukaryota; kingdom Metazoa; phylum Arthropoda; class Insecta; order Orthoptera; family Acrididae; genus Schistocerca; species Schistocerca serialis. The sequence continues at coordinate 148,163,467 of NC_064641.1, read as the reverse complement.
CCGACTGATCAGACGATCCAACAAGAGAGAGCCGCACACGGTCGGCGTTCGCAAATATACACTCCTGGAAATGGAAAAAAGAACACATTGACACCGGTGTGTCAGACCCACCATACTTGCTCCGGACACTGCGAGAGGGCTGTACAAGCAATGATCACACGCACGGCACAGCGGACACACCAGGAATCGCGGTGTTGGCCGTCGAATGGCGCTAGCTGCGCAGCATTTGTGCACCTCCACCGTCAGTGTCAGCCACTTTGCCGTGGCATACGGAGCTCCATCGCAGTCTTTAACACTGGTAGCATGCCGCGACAGCGTGGACGTGAACCGTATGTGCAGTTGACGGACTTTGAGCGAGGGCGTATAGTGGGCATGCGGGAGGCCGGGTGGACGTACCGCCGAATTGCTCAACACGTGGGGCGTGAGGTCTCCACAGTACATCGATGTTGTCGCCAGTGGTCGGCGGAAGGTGCACGTGCCCGTCGACCTGGGACTGGACCGCAGCGACGCACGGATGCACGCCAAGACCGTAGGATGCTACGCAGTGCCGTAGGGGACCGCACCGCCACTTCCCAGCAAATTAGGGACACTGTTGCTCCTGGGGTATCGGCGAGGACCATTCGCAACCGTCTCCATAAAGCTGGGCTACGGTCCCGCACACCGTTAGGCCGTCTTCCGCTCACGCCCCAACATCGTGCAGCCCGCCTCCAGTGGTGTCGCGACAGGCGTGAATGGAGGGACGAATGGAGACGTGTCGTCTTCAGCGATGAGAGTCGCTTCTGCCTTGGTGCCAATGATGGTCGTATGCGTGTTTGGCGCCGTGCAGGTGAGCGCCACAATCAGGACTGCATACGACCGAGGCACACAGGGCCAACACCCGGCATCGTGGTGTGGGGAGCGATCTCCAACACTGGCCGTACACCACTGGTGATCGTCGAGGGGACACTGAATAGTGCACGGTACATCCAAACCGTCATCGAACCCATCGTTCTACCATTCCTAGACCGGCAAGGGAACTTGCTGTTCCAACAGGACAATGCACGTCCGCATGTATCCCGTGTCACCCAACGTGCTCTAGAAGGTGTAAGTCAACTACCCTGGCCAGCAACATCTCCGGATCTGTCCCCCATTGAGCATGTTTGGGACTGGATGAAGCGTCGTCTCACGCGGTCTGCACGTCCAGCACGAACGCTGGTCCAACTGAGGCGCCAGGTGGAAATGGCATGGCAAGCCGTTCCACAGGACTACATCCAGCATCTCTACGATCGTCTCCATGGGAGAATAGCAGCCTGCATTGCTGCGAAAGGTGGATATACACTGTACTAGTGGCGACATTGTGCATGCTCTGTTGCCTGTGTCTATGTGCCTGTGGTTCTGTCAGTGTGATCAAGTGATGTATCTGACCCCAGGAATGTGTCAATAAAGTTTCCCCTTCCTGGGACAATGAATTCAAGGTGTTCTTATTTCAATTTCCAGGAGTGTATTTCCACCGCTGATTGTAGCTATATGTTACAGCACAAAAGTAAACATATTGTTATAACAAGCGACTACGAACGGGGAGCTTTATAACTGTATGTTTATGTATACACATTACGTAAACATGTCGTTATAACAGCTGGACACAACCGACGACCAAACTGTGAAAATACGGCGAAAACTGAAAGTTAACTCAGGATCGTTGTGGAAAGCAGTCGCGCGGCAGCCGAGTTGAGCAACGCGGCGAGGCGAGATTCCCATACAAATCACCTCGCTCCGCGCAGCGCCGCACCGGACGAGCTGCTGCTTCATTAAGGGGGTGTCGGGCGCGACGCCTCCCGATCGCTTTAATTGCCTGTAATTGAATTGTCCGCCGGCAGGGGGCGCGAGGAGGCCGGCCTAAGTGATCGCCGGCGATAGGCGCCCGGCTACGTGACGCGATAACGCGCGCCCAGCTAATTAGGAGTGTTTACCAAATTTATTGCTGACCTTGCGTCGTCGGTGTTCATCTCCTTGCCGTGGGCGGACGCCCCGCCCGCCGCCGCTACGTGACCGGACAGGAAGGCGGCCGTTTATCTCCCCGCTGAGCAACAATCCGGTCCCAGCGTCTCCAGACACCGGTCCAGCCAGCACGCGATACGGCTGCTGCGTACACTCACACCGGCCTGCTGCGGGAGCGGCACCGCCCTCTCCATTCACCCTCGGCCCCCACAGCGCCTCTAAATCTTACGTTCGTTATACTGTCAGTGCGGAAGACATGTCGCAGACTTCGCCTCCGTCACTATTCCTCGGCTTGCAGATGCTATTCGATGCACTTCCACACTGACGTTTAGTGGACCAAATACGAGACTTTCCCGGTATAGAACAAGATTTATGACTGGATTTCTGGGAGCCAGAACTGAACAGCTCCTTATTAATGGGATGAAATCTACAAATGTAACAGTAATTCCGGTGGCACACCATAGGACTGTTATTGGGCCGTTACTACAGGGTGAGACACGGGAGACGGACGGCTTTGAACTGCATTGTACTGTAGGCGCCCCGGTGGTCCCGGTCGCCTACGGTGGACTGGATGGCCGAGCGGTGACCTCTCCAGTTGTCAGGATGCTAGGAAATGGCTGTAGAAGCGTCAGAAACGCCAAAGAAACATTATTAATTCATAACACCTTTATTCCTGCCGAGTACAATGTGGCTTGGTGATATCAACGACCTTCCCCGAGACCTCGTTGACTCGTAGCGATGGCACCAGATCCGGGCCCCACAGTCTTGCTAGCGCAGCGCCGCGCGCAGTGACGTAGTGGAGGAATGTCCTCACTGTGGCGGCGTACAGCTGGCCTGCCGGCTTGGCTGCGGACAGCAAGAGGCTCCGGGTTGGAGTCCCGGCGCTGTCGGCACGAGAGGCGTTCTCGTAGTGCGGAGTGTACTCCATCCCACCCTGTCTTCTTCCCTGCTCCTCCTGGTGGCTCTTCCGCGGTGGACGCGCGGAACGGGCAGCAATACCCCAGCGTCGTCGGCTCACCCGGTTGTGACGGCGGATGCACAGGGCCTAGGCCCCGCACGATCTCGACGACGGCTCACTGATGTGGTCAGCCATGGCGGCGAGCGAGTCTGCCGCGATGTCTGCTAATCCTGGGTCGATGATTGACAGCGGCAGCAGAGAGGACCAGAGCTGGTACTGTCCCCTCACATCTGCTGCTGGATGGGCCGCCCTTACTGCAGCATCTACTTAATAAAGATTAACATGTCGATCACCGAGCTGAGCGCTACGCAGCGACCCAGTACATATCTAACTGCAAGTCTAACTGCGAGTACCTTGTTGCTATCAAAGCTGGCGTATTTAAAGGAACCACGAGCGACGACCTGACGTCATGCTTGTTTGTAATGACCGCATTCGTTCCACTTATACTGCTGATTCATCTCTCGTACTCGCCCCTTAGGTGTTCTTGCGACAGAGTTACGTGTTGTTATGACAGACTTACGCGAAGTTGTGAAATGCAGTACAGCTGACGCTGTACCTCTGCCTTGCACTCTACGAAAGACTCCGTGTAACACAAACCCGCGTGCTAAGCAGTTCTCTCTCGCCTGTTGTGTGTAACCAGGCCATTCCCTGCATGACGACACATTCCGATATATGTGCAATTCTCCTACCTCTTGGCTAACGAACTGCCTCTGGCTCTCGGCATAGGCATCGAAACTTTGACAATATTCCACGTTCCCAACTCTTAACTATTCCGCGACACTACAGTACTGAGGGTGCGGTTGTGGGAGGTGATCGTGGTGGGGATAGTTTTGATCCACACAAGACGCCATTTCGTTTACTCAGTCACTATGGAGCAGTGGGACTTGCAATGTCGACTGTTTGTCTATGACAGTTTCGTGAAAAGTCGTGAGTCTATTATTGCTACGCAGCGATTGCTTCGTGCGCGGTTTAATGTCGGTCGACATGGAGCTGTTTCGAGCCGTAACACAATCCTCAGATGGATGGAAAACTTCAGATCAACTGGAAACATACTGGATAAGAAGCATCCTGGCCTGAGACGCAGAGTAACGACACCAGAAAATGTTGAAAGGGTAAGGCAAGCGGCAGTCAGGAGCCCAGGACGGCCAGCTAGACGTCATGCTAGTGACTTACGAATCAATCGTGAATCGGTTAGACAAATTTTGAATAAAGAATTAAAATTCCATCCCTACGAAATGCTCATTGTCCAACAACCTAAGGAAACTGATTTTGCGGTACGAGAAGACTTCGCTTGCAGAATGCAAGTGATTTTGGGATCGAATGAAAATGAAATTTTATTGATGAGCGATGAAGCACATTTTCATTTAAGCGGGACCGTGAATAAGCAAAACCTACGTTACTGGGCTCCAGAGCATCCACACCTTATCCACCAGCGTCCTCTACACTCAGAAAAAGTAACAGTCTGGTGTGCTCTTGGCTCTGTAGTGAACGGGGCCACAGTTACTGTTAATTTGGTTCGTTACATTCGTATACTTGAAACATTCTTGAAACCAGAACTAAGAAGACGACGAATTCCTTTAAAACGCGTATGGTTCCAGCAGGATTGGGCAACATCGCACACCGCAAACACTTCTATAACAGTTCTTAGACGCATGTTTCGTGTCCGGATTATCCCACGCTTTGCCAATGATCCTTGGCCTCCCAGGTCTCTCGACTTGTCAGTATGTGACTTTTTTCTTTGTGGGTACCTTAAGAACTGTGTCTATAACCACAAACCACGAAATTTGAAGGAGTTGAAGAATGCAATCTGTGTGGCTGGACCCGGCGGAGGTTCGAGTCCTTCCTCGGGCATGGGTGTGTGTGATTCACTTCAGGATAATTTAGGTTAAGTAGAGTGCAAGCTTAGGGACTGATGACCTTAGTAGTTAAGTCCCATTAGATTTCACACACATTTGAACATTTGAAGAATGCAATCATTCAAGAAATTGCTACCATCCGTGTAGAGATTTTAGTCTGTGTGATGGAGGATTTTGACAAGTGACTTGAGTCCTGCTTTCGAAATGATGGACATCACCTTGGCGACATTATTTTTCACAAATAACTTTGTTAACTAAAACGGCAAATAATGAGCTTTGATTTTGTGTAAATAAACATGCATTAATTCTAAAGTTGGCTGAGTATTATTTCATTAAAAACCGTCCGTCTCTCGTGTGTCACCCTATACTTACAGTAGTATTGGAAGTCATTTGCTGTTTGTGTGGCCAGTTAACCATAGACATACGTTACGCTACACTGAAGAGCCTAATATCGTGTAGGGCCGCCACGAGCACGCAGAAGTGCGGCAATACGACGTGGCATGGACTCGACTAATGTCTGAAGTAGTGCTGGAGGGAACTGACACCATAAATCCGGCAGGGCAGCCCATCAATCCGTAAGAGTACGAAGGCGTGGAGATCTCTTCTAAATAGCACGTTGCAAGGCATCCGAAATATGTTCAATAATGTTCCTGACTGGGGAGTTTGGTGGTCAACGAGAGTGTTTAAACTCAGAAGAGTGTTTCTAGAGCCACTCTGTAACATTTCTGAACGTGTGGGGTGTCGCATTGCCCTACTAGAATTGCCCATGTTATGCGGAATGCACATGAATGGATGCAGGTGATAGACGGAATGCTTAAGTACGTGTCAACTGTCAGAGTCGTATCTAGACGTATTAGGGGCCTCATATCACACCAACTTCATACGCCCCACATCGTTACAGAGCCTCCACCAGCTTGAACAGTAACCCTGCTGACATGCAGGATCCACGGATTCACGAGGTTGTCCCCATACCCGTACGCGTCCATCCGCTCGATACAATTTGAAACGAGACTCGTCCGACGGGCAATATGTTTCTAGTCATCAACAGTCCAGTGTCAGTGTCGGCGGACCCAGGCGAGGCGTAAAGCTTTGTGTCGTGTAGTCATTCAGGGTGGGCCTTCAGCTCCGAAAGCCTATGTCGATAATGTTTCATTGAATTGTTCGCTCGCTGACACTTTTTGATGGCCCAGCATTGAAATCTGCAGCAATTTTTGGAACGGTTGCACGTTGAACGATTCTCTTCAGTCGTCGTTGGTCCCGTTCTTGCAGGATCTTTTTCCGGCCATGGCGATGTCTGAGATTTTATGTTTTACCGGATTCCTGATATTCACGGTACGCTCGTGATACGGTCGTACGAGGAAATCCCCACTTCATCGCTACCTCGGAGATGCTGTGTCCCATCGCTCGTGCGCCGACTATGACAGCACATTCAAACTCACTTAAATCTTGATAGACTGCCATTGCAGCAGCGGTAACCGGTCTAACAACAGCGCCAGACACTTGTTGTCTTACGTAGTGGTTGCCGACCGCAGCGCTGTATTCTGCCTGTTGACGTATCACTGTATTTGTATACGCATGCCTAGACCAGATTTTTTTGCGCTTCAGTGTATGACGGTGGTATAAATTGTTGTTGCTTATTACGTATGAATACCACAACTTTATTAGCCAAACAGTCACGAAATAACAAACGACAAATTTACAATCCTTGGGGAAATCGATACAGCTTTCTCTAGTGTTTAAACAGACTAATAATCGAACAAGACGAGTGAATGCAACGCTCGTTACCTTCAGGGAATAATAAGAGAATGATCGTTGAGTTTGGCCACTGCACCCGAGGATAACACCGTCACAATGAGAACAACAAGCTTAGGTGCGCAACACGTGATATTTATCATTAGTGGGTCACCTAAACATGGAAAAGTTGTAGGGAAAGTTGAAAGGCCGTTTAAAGAACATTGTAGTTTATTCCAAGTCTAACAGCTTTTTGTTTGCACTTCCCCTTGCTTGCGGCCTTCGTCCCACTGCAACGCGGGGTCGGCCGTGTTACTATTGATTTGTCAGTGTTAGTTGCAGATGTGGCCGGATGCCCTTCCTGCCGCCACCCTGAACCCCCCGCGACTGGATTAGTGTACCCCAGCTGTCTGTGGCTAGTGTAAGCCACGGAATAGTGCGAACGTTTTCAAATGTCTGCGAGTCGTGTAACTGAGCCGGAACGTGGGGACCAGCCGAGTATTCACGTAGTGGGATGTGGAAAACCGCCTAAAAGGCACATCCAGTCTGGCCGGCATACCGGCCCTCGTCGGTAATCCGCCGGGCGGATTCGATCCGGGGGCGGCGCGCCTACCTGAGTCCAGGAAGCAGCGTATTAGCGCTCTCGGCTACCCTGGCGGGTTGTTTCGTTTTCTCTAATCATTAGACACAATGCACAATTAGTTAACAGAGAACAAACCTTTATAGAAATCTAGATTGAATTCGCATTGAAATGGCGCTAACACTGTGGAGAGGTACAAAATTATATGGAAGACAGCATGGAGAAAACGTAACATGTTATCGTTACACTGGCAGCTCGCAAATTCAGCGTTAATGAGGCAAAATTACAAATTACAATCAAATGGCCTACTCAAGTTGCCTGCCAGGACAAGGAAGAAGCGAGTTACTCCCAGTATGGATCTTGCTGCCACTCGGCCACAGCGGCCGGCTAACAAACTTTTTAAATGAGAATAGTCTCATACTCAAAGTAACACATTCCTTAACATTAAAGGCTCCACAGAAAAACTTAACACATCGTACGTTAAATTTAACAGCCTATACACCAAAATTACTTTCACAGCAGAACACAAAGAAAATAGAGCTATTAATTGTCTGAGAAACAATATTTGTAGTTAACAACACACCTTCTCTTAAAGTCTACAGAAAAACCACCATGACAAGCAAAACCATTGCCATGAACAACTCACAACGAAACTCACATACAGGAGCAGCGTACAAAGTATTTTTTCTAATAGTCTGTAAACTACAGTGCAATTAAATTCGGTAAATTGCAGCCAGTAACCACAGACTGTTAATATGACAGTTATAAATAATGGACACACCCATACAAACGTTAACTCTCTTCACAAGAAAGTGAGAGAAAGTGCAAATAAAAACGAAGTGGCACCACACAGCGTGTAGAAAATTAATGCAAATAAATATACAAGTGTATCATAATTGTGAAAATTTCTAACCGAATTTGAAAAAGTTTTAAAAAGGTGTGACATTTCAATAGCTTTAAGTACTAATAATCACCTTAGCAAAAGGAAAGAACAACAAATCACAGACACAGAACTCGCTCCTAATACAAATAACTTTAGACTGAACAGACAGCGAAAGAGTTCAAAAATTACTTCCAAGAAAGTGTTAAATGCTTCTGACGTGGTGTATATGTATAGTTCAAAAAGCGAAAATAATAAACGAAATAGTCGGCTTCTTCATTGGTAATTTCACTGCTTGTATATATATCTTTGGCGCAAAACGTAAACAATGTCGTCTAAAACAGTGAACACGTGTGGAAACAGGAAATGTTTACTACATGTGAGCTGTACTATGTAAGCCTACGAATGATAGTGGTAGTTATTCATTAGAGGTTGTGTCGTGCTGACAAATGGCTCTGAGCACTATGCGACTTAACTTCTGAGGTCATCAGTCGACTAGAACTTAGAACTAATTAAACCTAACTAACATAAGGACATCTCACACATCAATGCCCGAGGCAGGATTCGAACCAGCGACCGTAGCGATCGCTCGGTTCCAGACTGTAGCGCCCAGAACCGCAAGGCCACTCCGGCCGGCGTGCTATGACAACACGCAACTATAGGACAAACAATGCTTCGCGGTGATTCCTCATAATATGTGGTGAGTGCACTTTCTCTGACGACATTTACTGACTTTACCATTAAATATGACTTCAACATCGGTACATCAAATTTGCAGCGTCAGTAGAATCTACCCAACTGCAGCCCAACGAACAATGGACAGCAGCAACAGGAAACAGGGGGTCGTTGTGCAAACTGTTCCCAATGTAATCAGACATCAGGAGAACAGACTACTACAATAGGTTAAGTTAGGATAGGTTCTATTTTATTTTATCACCATATTGATCTTCCTTGTGTTATACTTCTAGAAATAAAGAATGTAGTTTTGGGACCACCAAATGCGTAGTACTGCGTCGAAATAAGCAATAAAAACATTCTTACGAGATGGAAAGTTTCTACTGATCATATACCGGAGATGCTGAGTCGCAGATCGGCACAACAATGGTTCAAATGGCTCTAAGCACTGTGCGACTTAACATCTGAGGTCATCAGTCCCCTAGACTTAGAACTACTTAAACCTAACGAACCTAAGGACATCAAACACATCCATGTCCGAAGCAGGATTTGAACCTGGGACAGTAGCAGCAGTGCGGACTGAATCGCCTAGAACCATTCGGCCAGAGGGGCACAACAAAAAGACATTCACAATTAAGACTTTCGGCCATTAAGGCCTTCTTCAGCAATAGACCCACATACACACACACACACACACACACACACACTCACTCACACACACACACACACACAATCACAAACACACACACACACACACACACACACACACGCAAATGCAACTCACACATACTACTGCAGTCGTATGTGTGAGTTGGGTTTGTATGAGTGTGTGTGTGCGTATGTAGGTCTATTGCTGACGAAGGCGTTAATGGCCGAAAGCTTTAATTGTGAGAGTCTTTTTGTTGTGCCTATCTGCGACTCAGCATCTCCGCTATTTGGTAAGTAGGAACTTTCCTTCTCATAATATAGCTACATTCCATAGCGGATTTACCATTGTTTGATTTTTGACAGTAAAAACATTCGATTTAATAACGTTCATTGGCTGGCTGCGGTCATAAACACAGCGCCATGTTTTCGTCACAGTCACCGATAACCATGAGTCGATACGGCTCACTGTGTTTCTGATACAGTGTCTCTTCTAACGCCACCTGAATACAAAATGGTTCAAATTACTCTGAGCACTATGGGACTTAACTTCTGAGGTCATCAGGCCCGAGGCAGGATTGGAACCTGCGACAGTGGCAGCAGAGCGGTTACGGACTGAAGCGCCTAGAACTGCTCGGCGCATGTTTTCCGAGGTAAATACGTTTTTATAGAAGGGCTGCCGACGCTTGGTTGCTGATATCTAACGACATCACACACACATCCATGCCCGAGGCAGGATTTGAACCTGCGACAGTAGCAGCAGCGCGGTTCCGGACTGAAGCCCCTAGAACCGCTCGGCGCATACTTTCCGAGGTAAATACGTTTTTATAGAAGGGCTGCCGACGCTTGGTTGCGGATATTAGTTGCATTGGCGCTCCGTCAAATGTGTTGGAGGTGTATTGTGATGTGACTCACAATACTCTGCCTGCCATTAGATGATCTGCAGTAAGTTGTGTAGTTCGAGTCGTGTTGTAGACTACATTCGTTTTTGTCATGTTTGAGTGTCTTGTTGCACAGTACTGTGAACCTTCGGTACGTGTCATGGTATTTCACCTTTTTCCAAACGCGGACTAACTTAGGTGTTTACTGTTATTGCGCTGTTTGTACGTAGAAATGCTGTTGCACATTTACATTTTCTGTCTTCCACCCCTTGTTAGCAGTAAAAATAATTTAAAATCTCGTGTGGCTAGGGCCTCCCGTCGGGCAGACCGTTCTCGTGGTGCAAGTCCTTTGAGTTGACGCCACTTCGTCGTCTTGCATGTCGATGAGGATGGGATGATTATGATTTGGACAACACAACCCCCAGTCCCTATCCGACCCAGCCAGGAATCGAACTCGGGCCCCTTCGGAATGACATTCCGTCGCGCTGACCACTCAGCTAGCGGGAAGGACCTTGTTAGCAGTTGTAGCCTCCTACTCGACAAGAGAAATGGCGGATATGCCATTCTGCTAAGGTTTAATAAATGGACGTATCCTGCGAGTCCGTGCCCTCATCGCTGCAAGATATCCAAAGCGCAGAGTGCTCTTTTATAATCTCTTCGGCAGATTTTACCAGGGCCTGAGGGACATAGGTAGCCTTGCACCTCGGAGGAAACCCCTGGCACCAATGTGCGACAACTAGCAGCAGGAGAAGGCTTGTTTCACTCTCTTATGTGGGCGATACTTCATGAACAATTGGTGTACCCACGTCATCTACAGCGCGTTCAGGCCCTAAGGCCACAGAATCATCATGTCAGATGGAGGTTCTGTCAATGGCTTTTGCAGAAGTGTGCCGCAGACCAACGGTTAATATCCAAGACTTTATTTACCGATGCGGCAGGGATCACAAGAAATGGTGTTGCAAATTTCCATAACTAGCATGTATGGACAGATGTAAATCTCCCAGCAATACATGAAGGAGTGCTTCAACACGATTCTCAATCAGCGATCGGGCAGGCATATGTGGCGATAGATTAATGCGGCCATATGTACTACCACGAAGACTGGGGTGCATAATCTGGAATTTCTCATTAACGTATCGCTTACCTTTTTGGAAACTGTGCCACTGATAAACGAATACAAATGTGGTCCGTGCATAATGACGCACCTGCACACTTTTATCACAAAATGCACGAGCATCTAACGCAGACATTTCAGGACCGCTGGATTGGTCGGGGAGGGGGTCTGCGTCCCCCAGACCTCAGTCCCCTATACTTTTGGCTGTAGAGACACTGGAAGGTATTGGTCTCCGTCACACCAATGAACTATCTGCGGGCACTACAGGGTCGCGTCCTCAATGAGTGCCAGCAGGGTATACTTCAAAGGGTGCGTCGTTCCTTACGCCGGAGGACAGAGGAATGGACGCCATGTTGAACATCTCCTGTGAACACGTGTTTATCGCAAAAATGGTTCAATTGGCTCTGAGCACTATGGGACTTAACATCTGAGGTCATCAGTCCCCTAGAACTTAGAACTACCTAAACCTAACTAACCTAAGGACATCACACACATCCACGCCCGAAGCAAGATTCGAACCTGCGACCGTAGCGGTCGTGCGGTTGCAGACTGAAGCGCCTAGAACCACTCGGCCACACTGACCGGCGTGCTTATCGCAGAAAGTACACATTTCCTGACTCTTGTTTATTGGACTTCTCTCAGAAACTATGCATTTCCGGACCCTTGTTTATTGGGCTTATTTTTCTTGTTTTGATGAGTAGTACCACCTCTAAAACTATTTGACACTTTTCCTAGAATACTCTGTATACAGTAGTTTATTGTATAATTAGAGAAATGTTCACTAGTATTTTAAAGCAGGTCGTGCACTTTACATTTTTCATCGCGTAATAACATAAACGGTTGTCGCTGCAAGTAAATATTGCCTTCACCAAGTACAATCAAGACAAAACAGTCATTTCTCCCTTCTGCCGTTGTACGCTATAGTGGTCTTACGTTAGAAGTTGTGGTTATTGAGACCTAAGTGTTTGAAGTGGTCGCCATTATGTTATAGTGGTCACCGGAACATCATCTCTCTTTCGCATCAATGTATTTTTCGAGGGGAAAAAAATTCTGTGTTGCTCAATAGCTTTTTCGAGCATTTATGAGTATTGTCGAATGTTAATGAATGTCTTGAATGTTCTAGAATAATCTCGAGTGTTCTACAACGCAGCTTGGAAACGGCACATGCTGATATTGATCGGCTCTTGGCAACAACATTTTAACGGTTGAGTTACGCAATTTAGTAATGTCCGAGTAACACCTCATCGAAACAGCGAATCCGCTTAACCCACAGAGAGAAATCCCATCAGCAAAGAATGGTTGTGTGAGTGAGCAAACAATTTTAGCAACAAAAATGACTCAGCAGAACAAACGAATCTGTGGATAGAGATCCTACCAGGGGAAGAAATATATTTAGATCCATTGATACAATGATGAACCAAGAAGAAACAATAAACTTCACAAAGAATTCCTAAATTTGTTCAATGTTCACGATACTTCCTCGGAATTAAGTATTTAAACAACAACATAGAGGAGAAAATTTTAACCTGAAAGGAAAAAGATGAGTCATTATTCACACCACCATTTCCTCTCATTTCGACTAACTTACGATTCAACTTTTAAAGGCTCCAATTTATGGTAATATTATCGTTCAGGATGACTGACTATGAAGCACAAGGACAAACGAATCAACAAAACTTCTAACAACGTAATTTGAACAATTTATACGCTATACAAATGAGATGATTAACTGCACAGTTTTCTCCATTTCAGAAAAGAAATGCGTTAAAGGTCAAGTGCGCTGGGTCCTTTCCAGCTAATATTATTCATAAGAACCTTGTCTATAAATCATTATTCGTGCTAAATGACATTTACCAGAGCCGGCCTGTGTGGCCGAGCGTTTCTAGGCGCTTCAATCCGTAACCGCGCGGCTGCTACGGTCGCAGGTTCGAATCCTGCGTTGGGCACGGATGTGTGTGATGTCCTTAGGTTAGTTAGGTTTAAGTAGTTCTAAGTTCTAGGAGACTGATGACCTCAGATGTTAAGTCTCATAGTGCTCAGAGCCATTTGAACCATTTGAACATTTACCAGACTTCAAAAATTTCCAGTGTCGACTTAGTTTTGGCGACGGCAAATGGTTGTATAACGAATGAATGAAAAAGTCAGGTATCATAATAGTGACTGCAGTTATTATCCTCGCTTTCAGTATATTGCGAAGCGACAATGAACCGCATTCAGTTACAATGTAGCGTAAAATATGCTTACATTGATTTTACACTCACGAAAAAGTACATTGCCCAATAGCACTTTAGAAGTTTTATAATTCAGAAAGAGATACTTTATTATTTTGTCGTGTATACGTTTGATGCTGAACTTAAAGATGACAGACTGCCTGCTCTCACTAAACGTATGTGATCTTTACAGTCTCGAATAAGTTTGAAAGGTAAAACTACATTTTTACTAATTACACGCAGGTTTTGGCCGTTACATCTCGATTTTATTACTATCAGTTAATTTAACTTTCCAGGGTCAAATTCACATTATGCCGAAAGACAACTTTCAGATAATTTCTGATGATTGTTTCTCAATATTTCTTGACATTCAAGTACCATGGCTTCCTTTACATGTCACATCTACTGAACATTTTCAAACGATATAATACGACTTCATATATCTATTTCAGAAGCTGATTGGTAGTTGTTTGAGTAACTCATTAACTATTCGACCATTATATTCGTGTTACGGGGTTCTTAGTAACAACAAAATTGTCCAGACGTTCATATCAGTCACTGCTTCTTGGATCATCCATCTTAAGTTGCACGAAACTTATAGTGGTTATAAATGCTAGCGAACCGCCTCATTTCCTGTTTTAAAATCAGCTAAATGAGCTTTATATTCAACCCAGGAAGTCGTTATACAACACTGTTTACAATTAGCACGCTCTGCGAATACGTGCATGCGTAATTCCCAGATGTAATCATATACGTGGGACTAATGTGTTGCGTGCGTATTCAGAATACTCACGCTGAGCGTTCATTTGCTGCGTAAATATGCAGTTACAACGATTGTTTTCTTTGACGCCACACCTCTAACGCTGGAGTTCCTGTAACGATGATGCAGTTCGGGAAACATATTAGACAAAAGTTTATATACAGATTCTGCCTGTGGTCAAAAACATTGTACATAATTCAGAATGCTGTTTCGAACTATGTGGATACATCTTCAGCCTTCTGGCGCTCTTCTTGCTACAGCGTCTACGTGCACCGTCTCCTACGATTTCTTATCTCTTGAGGTAACATGGAATCTGTTATATGGAAGAGACCATAAAAGAAAATAAATGTTGACAACTGAAGAGTCAGTTACTGATGTGGATACATAAGCCAGCTGTGCACACAGGTGTGCATCCCACTTGCAGTACCGAGCCCACGAAAGGTAAGCCAAATAAATGGCGCTTTGAAGCCTTTAGAGTAATGACAGTGCAACCATTGACCTGTTTATTAGTTAATAGAAACATGCCATTTTTAAGCATCAAATATTTCTTGATTTTTGCTAATGTGTCCCACCTTATTTCATAATTATTAATTTCTTGAAAAAATTGATTGTTCTACCAGTACATTTAATTCTCCTCATTCATGATCGCAAAGGAATTGCCACTGCTAGGCTGCAGTAGAAATGCCCTATTTTTTCATAACGTTAGAATAAAATTAATAGCTTCCTTAAATCCTAATCCAAGTTCGGCGTTACTTGAATTCCGAATTAATGATCGTATTAATACTAGACAAAAAAACTTAAGAAAATGATTCAAGTATATGTTATAAAAATCAGAATACCTAAAAATGAATTCATAGGATCATTACGCACTATATAAGAAACAGTTATTTGTGATTGAAGACGTGTTTTTCCCATACGTCCACCTGAATTACGACAGTTTACGGTATTTCTTACACGGTGGGTAATAATTTTAAGTTGGAAAAGATGTGTGTGTTACAGAATCTGATGGATCTGAAATTATTCGGCACAGCGAGGTTCAGATGCCCAGATGCCCATCCAGCCATCCTTCCTTCCAGTTTCCATGATTCCTATCAGTCATTTAAAGCAAAAGCAGATTCCTCCAACCACCACGTCACGGAATTCCCTCGTTTGCGTTGACATGTTTCAGATGATTTTGCACTTATAATAATGTCTCTTCCGCGGATTATCCTTTTATCTTTCTTATTTCTTTGTCCACTCTGCTTTCCCAAGCGTAGGCTTCCTGTTCAGGGACGGTTGTCCATCGGGAAAAGCGGTGTTCGGATTCTTGTCCCATCCTGCACATTAGATGGAAGAAAATTGGCACTTTTTGTTCTATAGACTCGCATTGAGGAGACCATAGAAGAAGTGGAACATGTCTGGGAAGCAAAAATACACAATAAATATTTATAAAAAATTTGGTATGCTGATATCAAGCAAAGGACAAGGCCTCTCCGTTGACTATAATCGAGTGTTTTGTGTGTTAACACGAGAGGTGCCACCAGGCCTCGTTCATATAGAAGGTTACGTCAAGAATATCAATAATATTCCTCCCAATAAAAGATATAAGTCATTCGTACTAACAGAAAGGCTTCTCATTATCCGCATCTTTGAAATCTTGCAGTGCTGTTACTCTATAAGGGAACAATTTCAGTGCTTCCCTATTCAGAAATATCCAACAGCATCTATTCGTTTAGTTTTTTTAGTAAACCAGTTCTGAGCCTATCTTTTCAAATTCTTCAGTAAGTCGACGAACCACATTAAGACGAGGTACAGCTGTTAAGGGGAATTTTTCAGAAAATGCCTCCTGCAGTAAGTTCACGTATTTATCTGCTTATCTAAGCACATATTCAACACGAAAAATACCTTTCCTAGTTGAAAGCAAATAGAACATCTGAACACTACACATCGCACTCAATAGCTTTCATGAACTGAACCAATCGGTTAAATGCTACGCAACAGGACAAAAATTTAAAAAATAATCACGTATCTATTAACAGACTATGTTTCCAACTTGTTATCTGCAAAGTTTTTTTCGAACCTCCGACATAATCTATATCTATAGTGCGTAATCCATAGGACAGTGAGTTTCCCAGCTCACTGTAGAACAGAAGCACTGGCACACTGAACCTGTGAGGTTTGCAGGATGGCGTTTACATAGTCCTCGGTCTGCAAGAGCATTGCCAGAGAGAGTCAAATTTCAAAGGAGCTCCTGTGCGAGTCATAACTCTCATTAGCAACAAGGTCTCTGCCAGTTTCACGTTGTATAGTAACATGAGTTCATCTAATGCCTAGTAGTTGGATTTAAAATATATTTTAAATAAGCTTTACTGAGTATTAAGCAGTGATAACATGGGCGGTAAAAAGTGACGTTTATGCTACACACATTACGATTGCGTTCATTAAACAATGTAATGTTTTGTGGAAACGAAATCTTCAAAGTGAAAGCCGAACGTCATCTTCGTCTTGAGAAAGAGTGAGTTCAAAGTCAAGCTATTTTTCGAGGTCCGGCTGGTTAGTTATACATGTCCCCTCAGCCAGGCCGCGTTGTGTCCTTAGCGGCAAACCTGCACGCTATGCGTCCTCCTTTCGAACAGTGTAGGATGAAAGCGTGATGAGCCACCGAAAACTGTGCGAAACAAACACAAGAATTTGGTTAATTCTTTTTTAAGTCAGCTGCCGTTTCCCTTCCTCGCATGTTTTACTTAGAGCGCGTCCGGTGAGACCTTTTCCTCGACCGTCAATACTTAATGGGCTGCCTACTGACGCACTTTGTCAACTCTTTCACTATAGTATCAGTGTCTGGAGGCACATCTGCCGCCTGATTTCTCGGGACTCAAAGCACAAAGCAGACTGTGCGGCAGCTTACGGCTTGTTAAAATTCCCACAGACATATTGAAGCAGCTTTCAAAGATCATGTAGGCCTACTCAGTAACTCTGTAGTTGATACATTACTCACGAAAAGCATGTCTGCTAACCTACGATGAATTTCTGGAACTAATGTACTGTCTTACGTTTCTTTAATTAATAATACTGACAAGTTAACCTATGGCCGCCCGGTGTGGCGGTGCGGTTCTAGGCGCTACAGTCTGGAACCGAGCGACGGTTACGGTCGCAGGTTCGAATCCTGCCTCGGGCATGGATGTGTGTGATGTCCTTAGGTTAGTTAGTTTTAATTAGTTCTCAGTTCTAGGCGACTGATGACCTCAGAAGTTAAGTCGCATAGCGCTCAGAGCCATTTGAACCAAGTTAACCTATGTTATGTAATATGATCGTTTCAACCAGTTTAGATTATAGGTTTCAAGGGGACATTTTAAACGTGGTGCATCACAATTAATATCGAAAACTGATACGGGTATAGATATAGGATAACAGAAGCAAACATCTTCCAGTAACTTTAAGCCTACAAAACAGACAATTGAGAGATAACTGACCTTGTATGGTTACGAGCCGGCACTGAATTCGGTGCGAAATATTATCCCAGTCAGTACAAGTGTAATCTGAAGTGTAAAGTTTTTGAATAAGTCGGCATCTCATTCGGCTCAAATTTCACTCATGACCTACTTTTACAATAAATCCAATACTACCTCAACACGTTGCATGTTACAATTTACTATACATTCTTATATGGGCTGGACAAAAATACGGAAACACTGCAAGAAATGCATGCTTGAACATAAATGCGGATATCAGCCAAGCCAGCAGGTTGCGGTGTTGTATTTGACCACGAATGGCACCTGTGAAACGTCCACAATATTTTGCAAGTCTCAGTCGCCATCAGAGCAGTGTTCAGTGTAGCTGTGAGTGCGTTATGTCGGAGGCAAGTGAATTCAAATGTGGGCAAAATGTCAGTGCTCGTATGATGGGTGATTTCGTAACCAAGACAGTCGAAGTGTTTGCTGTTCCAAGAGGCACCGAATCGTAAAGTGATACCGCATGTAGGGAAAGCGGAAAAGCGTCATCCGTTAAGTTACAACGCGGACGAAGGTGTGCCTTGAGTGGTTGTGACAGACAGCCACTGTAGCGGACTCTGACGAAAAATAAGAGAACGACAACTGTAAAAGTCGCTGCAGAACTGAATGTCGCACTTGTCAATCCAGTCAGCACCAAAACAACACAAACGGAGCTGCATAAGCAGAGAACTGCAGGGCGAAATGAAATTCCAAAACCATTCATCAATGATGTAAATGCCCATTGCAGAAAAACGTGGTGCCGAAGCCATAAAATCAGAACTTTGGAGCAATAGGTAAATGGCATTTGGTCGGATGAGTCTTGTTTAATACTGTTTTCAACTCTGAGCCCAGTTATCGTCTCAAGAGTGAAATACGGTGATGATTTCGGCAGCTTTATAATGGTGTTTCAGGTGCCACTTGTTAAATAATGCAAATGTCGTGTGACTAGGGCCTCCCGTCGGGTAGACGGTTCGCCGGGTGCTCTTTCGATTTGACGGCACTTTGGCGACTTGCACGTCAATGGCGATGAAATGATGATGATTAGGACAACACAACAGCCAGCCCCTGAGCGGAGAAAATCTTCGACCCACCCGGGAATCGAACCGGGGCCCTTAACATTGACATTCCGTCGCCCTTACCACTCAGCGTCTGGGGGCGGACGCCCCTTGTTTACTGTAACTGGTGACGTTACTGCCAAGTGTTATGCGATCATCATGGCTGGTCGGGTCGATCCCATGGTACAATTTTTGCTCCCCAGTGGGAACGCTCTGTTCCAAGACGACAGGGCACCTATAACCTTAGCTCGCAACGCCCAAAACTCGTTCTGTGAGCAGGATGATAAACTGTCGCATCCCCCCTGGCTGCCACAGCCGCCAGGTCGCAGTACTATTGAGCGTTTATATTATATTTTTCAGATAAGGGTGTGTGATCGCCATCCACCTCCATCGTTGTTGTCTGAATTTGCCACTACTTTTCACCAATGACCGTGCAGGATTCCCTTGAAAGTCGTACAAGACCGGTATTTATCCATTCCGAGACGACTGGAAGGTTAGCGCCAACAGGTTTCCTACGACGTATAAGGCATGATATTGTGTTGTATTTCTGGTGCTTTCATATGTTCGTCCAACGCCTGTGCCTGGTAAGGACCGTATAGTTGTCGCATACGAATGAAACACTGTACTCACCTCTAAACTGAATTTCAAATTCTTCCAAACACTTGACGTGTTGTGTGGCCGTGTGGTCTCCGGCGGCTTGTAACGGTTCGAGCGGCTCGCCCCGTCGGAAGTTCGAGTCCTCCCTCGGGCATGGGTGTGTGTGTTGTCCTCAGGGTAAGTTAGTTTAAGTTACATTAAGTAGTGTGTAAGCCTAGGGAACGATGACCTTAGAAATTTGGTCCCATAAGAACTTAGCACCATGTAACCATGTAACTTTCAGACACCCCCGGATCAGCTGGAAAGTGTTGACGATACTACAGAATTTGCTGTTTCGGTTCTTCAACCGTATCAATATACATTTGAGATGACTGCAGACAGAATAATTCAGGAGATAGGGTCACTTATTCCTGGAAGCCTTGGTACAGGTCCTGCTCCATCGATACATCTGGGACCATACTGGTGTGTTAGACGTCGTACGTTATCAGCAAAATGTGCCGTTACCCAATCATGCAACTACAACACAACTCAAACGTCGGACATTGCTGAAATTTTTGCACAGTTACAATTTCTGAGTAAGAAAGAAAGTACACAGGAGAGATTTCGGATGTCAATGTGACTTAACACATGCACACACCATCGAGTGGTATTAAATAATTGGAGTTTTAATGGAAGGTGGAAAAACCACCAGAGCGCATTAGCGTTATTCGTGAAGTGTTGTTATGTTGTTACCAGACCTAGTAAAGTAAATAAGAGGCGTGAACAGCGTCAGATGTTATCACTGTCAAGGATACGGAGATGCCGCGTACTGGTTGAGACAGCGTTATCAGCACCTGGCAGAGTTTCAAAGAAGCTGAAAGGTGGCTACACTGTGCCACTGCGCCAGAGATTGCGCCAAAGAGTACTATTAAGCCGCCTCCACAGTGCGTGTTAAGAGATCGTAGAAGTCAGTGCTAGTAGAGAGCTCGTAGAGGGCAGTATGTGTTAAGAGTTCGTACCGAGATGTGCTAGTGGGCACTGCTTGTCGTGAAGTCGGAGCGATATGTTGTAGTAAAGAGTGTTGTTCCATGTTTTATGCAGTTATTTGATGGGAGAGATAGCAGATGTTATTGTAATGAGTGCATTTCGTCAATATATATGAAGGTAAAAACTACAATGTTCTTTTATTAATTGTGTATCTGAAATAATGCATCACTACAGGTTCAGTCAACAAAGCATCTGGTTTGTGTTCTTGCATTAGAGTGTAATTCTGGTTTTCTTGCGTAATTATAGTTTTTCTAATTTTCTTTTGTCACCTAAGTATAGTTGGTATTTAAAAATTCTTGTCTTGTTGGAAAGAACCGTGCCAGATGTGGACGTTGAGTCACACTCCCACATACAGAACAGTTACATTTGTGCTTGGATTTTGTAGGTTTTTTAGTTGCTGGGGACTTAATTAATTAACTGTGTTTACGAAAATTTTCTTACATTGTTTGTTGCAGTCAGATAGCGTAAAAATACTAGTCAGGGCCAACCGATTACGAGACTTACGTAATCGGACAGACAGCTACAAAAAAAAATATTTTCAATCAATAATTTAATTAATAAGCCCCCATGCACGTGGCGACCGCTGCTTCGGATCGTCCCTTGGAATTGTTCTGATTGTAAAAATAGTAGACCGTAGTATTGTTGTAGTAATTTGTAGTTTATTAATTGTAGTCTATTTTGCATGTGTAGATTTGGTAATTGGCATTCTTCTAATGGTATTTTTCAAAATTTAATTTTTATTGCCTTATATACGCGTTTGACAATTTTGTGCAATTATTTCAATTGTTCGTTAATCGTGTTTGAAGGAAACATCTCGTGTGAATAGTATTGTTGGAGATAAAGAGTCATTGTGTGTAATTTTCGTACAGTGACGAATTTTTTTTTTTTTATGTTTTGTAAATGATTACGCGATCGATGAAAAAGGCGAAAATGATGAATAGTGAGAATGACGAAATTGTTAATATGGCGAACTCACCAACAGAGGAAAACAGTATGATGGATAATGAGGTGGAAAACAATGTAATAAGTTGGGAAAATAGTCCGGAACCATTTCAAAATTTTTCTCAATCAGAAAATTCACAGAATCCAAGATTAACGACAGAAGATTCTGGAATAGTATCGAACACAGATAGCCTTATGGCTATGCAGAAGGAAGTTAGTTTTGCGGGAAATGTTAGGGGCGAAAAGAATTCTGAACAATTTAATATGGAGCAGTTGATGAGTGCTATATTAAATTTGGGAGCACGTATGGAAACACGGTTAGACTCACAGGGATCACAAATAGGAACAATTAAAACTGAGATGGGAACTTTACGATCTGAATTTAAAACAGAGATAGGAACAATTAAAACTGAGATGGGAACAATTAAAACAGAGATGGGAACAATGGAAACTCGGTTAGGATCTGAATTTAAAACAGAGATGGGAACTTTGGAAACACGGATAGATTCACGAATAGGGACATGTTTCAAAAATATGAAAGATGAATTAAAGAAAGAAATCAGGGAAGAAGTACAACCGATTCTGAATTCTCACAATAATAGATTAATTGCAGTAGAAATCAGACAAAGGGAACAGGATAGAGAACAGGAAGAAAGAGATCGCGTGATAGTACAAAAATTTTCAGAGTTAAATTTACAACGTGCAAACGATAAGAAAGAAATATTTGAAAGAATCGAGGAATCCGTACCAAATGACAGAATAAATAACCTAACACAACAATATGAACAGCTAGCTACCAAATGTGTCAATACTGAAACCCGAGTCGCGACACTTACGGAAGACGTAAACAAACAAAAAGAACAATTAGGTGACTTATCGGAAAGAGTTGAGGAAATTTCAGATAAATTGACAAATCTTAGTTTACATGGGGACAGAGATTCAGATGATACAGCTCCATTGCCATTTGCAGAAACCGAAGAATACCAGAACATAAATAAGCATGTTGAAAATCAGGAAAAATTTAATGAACGCGTGAAAAGGGAATTTGAGGCATTACGAAAGCAAGTCAAGCAGATCGAAGGCGAAATTGTAGGAAAAGATAGCAGAAGAAATTTAGAATCACAGGTAGCAGAAGGGTTTGAAGAAAATAATTTATTTCATTTACGAGATGCAACAAGAGAGCGCCAGGCGCGCGAACTTTACAATAATCGACATTCGGACTGGGACAGACGCGGTAGGTCTTTGTCGCCACGAGGCGAAAACTTTGATTATAAACACTTTTTGACTGTCCGGAAATTTAAGATCTTCCGAAATTCTAAGAATGACATACATCCATGTGCATGGTTAGATCAATTTAGGTACGCACTTCCACCAAATCGGCCACTAAGTCACAAACTAGAAATTATGTGCAGCTATTAAAGTCCTCAGGGGATTCACTACACTAAGTGAATATGTGCGGTAGCGAGCATAGGGCCCCGAGCTGTAGTGGTGCTATTTCTCTTTTAGTTTTCTGTACCGCTGCCTACTCTTTTACTATTCTTTGCATCTGTCAAACCAGCTCTTCGACTATCAATCTATCTAGTGAGTAAGTAAACAATAACCGGATTTGACTATTTACCTAAATGAGATTTCGAAAAGTACTGTTTGAACTTATTAATGTCCTCAGGGGATTCACTACTCTTAAGTGAATATGTGCCGTAGCGAGCATAGGGCCCCGAGCTGCAGTGGTGCTATTTCTCTTTTAGTTTTCTGTACCGCTACCTACTCTTTTACTATTCTTTGCATCTGTCAAACCAACTCTTCGACTATCAATCTATCTAGACAGTAAATAAACAATAACCGGATATGACTGTTTTACCCAAAAGTGACTTTGGAATTTACCGTTTGGACTTACTATATTTTCTGCAGCATTCATTCGTCGTCTAAATGAAATTTTACCTGTTTATCTTCGTAACAATATTACTTCATATGTTGCCGATATTCTTATTGCGAAACGTTCTGGGAGTGAGCACAACAAAATTTTGGATTCATTATTACGTATCTTTGCAAAAGTTGGCATGACAGTGAACTTGGAAAAATCTGACTTTGGTCGTTCTCAGGTGAAGTTTCTCGGTCACATTGTTTCTACAGAAGGTATTCTTCCTGATCCAGAGAAACTAGATGCTATTCAGTTCGCAATGACATTCTTTTTACACGAAAATCGCTCGACAACTTTGTTTGGTTAGTGTGTATTCCTGATGAGTGGGTCAATAAATTGATTTGGTATACGCATTTCAGTTATGCACACTTTGGTCCCAGAAAATGCTTTCATAAATTACGAGAAAATTGTTACTTCAGTAATATGGAAAAACGTATTCGATCTGTTCTTGCCAAATGTAAATTATGTCAAATGGCTAAGCCTCCAACGATTTCTCACAGAGCACCGTTGTTTCACATCATTCCAGCGAAATTAAAGGAGATGGCTGCAGTCGATTTGTTCGGTCCAGTGGTTCGTTCTACTAATGGTTTTGCGTACATTTTCGTAGCAGTGGAGTTGACGTCAAAATATGTGTGTTTTACACCTTTACGCAAAGCAACAGCTCGTTCAGTATCTAATGCTTTCATCAAACATTTTCTTAAAGAAGTTGGTCATGTTGATAAGGTTATATCAGATAATGGATCACAGTTTCGCTCTAAAATTTGGCTTCGTACTCTACAGCGTCGTAAAATTAAACCAATCTTCATTTCACTTTTTCACCCTCAATCTAATGCTTCAGAGAGATGGATGAAGGAAATCAATAAATTGTGTCGTCTTTATTGTCATCAGAATCACAGAACTTGGGATCAGTATCTTCATATTTTTCAAAACATTCTGAATGAACTTCCTAATGACTCAACTTCTTTACCGCCTCTATTGATATTAAAAAATAAAGTACCGACAAATCGCATATCTGAAATCGTTCCTTTTCCGCCTTCACGGAAACTGCGACATTCTGAAGTTGTCAACCTGGCTCTACGAAATATTGCATCTGCGGCTGCTAGAAGAGAGAAATCAGCTAAGCGTCCTGGTCGTTCAAAATTCTTGTCAGTTGGTCAGAAGGTGTTAATTAAGTCCCACCGTTTGTCTCACAAAGGAAAAGGCTTGCGTCGCAAATTTTTTCTGCTTTATAACAGTCCATATAGAATTCGCAAAATTATTCATGATAACACTGTTGAAGTAGAAACTCTTAAATCTCGACGCTCTAAGGGAATACATCACATATCGAACGTAAAAATTTTTGTGGAATGACATACTTGTGAGAAACTCACAGCTACATGTAAACACGCAGAGAATACACAAGGATACCGCGCTGTGTTTTGGCGGCGGCACATACTCAAAGCAACAGTCAAGTCTGCGCGCCGCACAAGGCAGTCGTTGACCGCGAGCAATTGCTTCCTACGTCACGCGGCTACAGCTGATCGAGCGTTCAGTGCGAATGCACTGACAGCCGTAAACAAACACACAGTCTAATTTCTCCGATTAAATTCAGTATAAAGCTATAAGGACTTGTTGAATTGTGTTATTAACATTCAGTATTTTGCAGGATACGGTGTATAAAGTATTTAAGAACTTCAGGTAAACTCTGTGCGTGTCCGACGTTAAGACGACTTGCTATCGAGAAAATTTCAGGAAGAATGTAATTTCGAAGAAGAAAGTAATAAACTAAAAAAGGGTAACTATTAATTGAGTTTATTTTTCAGGTAACATATTTCCACTTAGGTACGTACTTTAGACGTAATTTGCTGCTCGCGATTACGTGATGTGCTACTTTCATGTTCTATGAATTTACTTGTGAAGCGACGTGCTTGCGTACGTTAACTGATTTTGACAATGATTATTAATGAACTGGGTTGTGACTTGTATATATTATGCATCGCTTGGCTGCACTGCTTTTTCACTGATGTCATATTTTTTTTAATTATGTGCCTGCTGTGCTTATTTATTTAAATTGTAATGGTAACCTGATTTATTGTGCTGATGTGTTTAGGTATGTAGGTTATACTTTGTGATTTATCTGCTTGCGCCTTCATGTTTACTTATTAAGATGACATATGAACATTTATTTGCTTAGGCTGATATGATGCTAATGACTTGTTTATTACGTAAGATATATGTTTGCTGCTTTTTGTATGGATTACATATTTACACATTTCTGTTTTGTTGCCATAACTGCTCTTTAATTTGGTATATAGAAATGCTGATATAAGGTGTACAAACATAGAGTTTAGGTCACACTATGGTATTAATTATAGATTGTTCGCTTGGCAGAGCCTCGTTGTAGGAATTGTGCTGCATCCACTTGTTGACATTCTGTTCTCTACTGGTATATTTACTCGCTATTGCATGTTTTGCTTACGCTCAGTGCCATATTTTTAAGATAAAAAAATTAACTGCTATCATTCGACGAACGACATTAGTACAAGGAAGTCATAGAAGTCACATGAGCTGAGGTTTTATGGAAGCTGTATAAATTTATGCTAATAGGAAGGAAGCTAACGACATGACATACCAATACTAGGTTTAGACCATTAACAGTTATTACACTGCATTTTTCGTGAGCAATTGAAATAGGAAGTGACACTTGACACAAAAAATACTCCACATGTTTGCTTCTGCTATGATTCTTGAAGTGGTGTACACACTGTGAAATATTATGATCATTCACACTCCATAATCGTACTTAATTACTGAGAGTTATTCGAACTAAGTCTGTTAGAGGTCAGGTATGCATTTCTTTTATTTAATGATGGACAAGGAACCAAAATGTATCTTATAATTTATAATGAGTAGAAAATTTGGGTCAGATGGATTACACAGAGGTTGTGTGTGGACACTGTGTCTTCGGATTGTATGGGATGCTGAATTGAAGTTGCATTAGGATTTTATCTGTACTTGTTCGAGGAGACTGACTAGAGGAAAGAGTTGTTATGGAAGTGTAATGATATTGGTGCTGAGGTTTATATGTAGCGACGTATTATTGAGGTATTGACAGTATGTGAAGTAGATGATTATTGGAGTTTTTGTGGACAAGAGGTAAGGTAAATGATGTTGATGATAAGAGTTATATGTATCGACGTATTGAAGAAGTATTAGTGAAGTATTGAGATTATGTGATGCTGATGATTATTGGAGTTTTGGTGTATAAGAGGTAAAGTAAGTGAGGAGCATATTCTTTTTTTGTTGGTCTTATGGAACAAGGAGGATGAAGAGAGCAGACTAGAACACTAAAATAGAAGGAAGATAGTCTATACACACACTTTGTTAAATAACTAAGCAGTATATACTTTTTTTTGGAGAGAGGAAGTAATTGCATATCTTGGCTCACTGACAGTTGTTCAACAACAGTACATTTTGATCTGGCTTGGCAAACATTGGTCTTGACATGATGACTATGACGTTGACCAACTATTATTGACTATTATACATTGCTGCCAGTACTACTTGATACACATGATGAACATCAGATTTAGACAGAATTTCATTTACACAATTAACACTATTCAATTACACAGTAGTATTTAATGTGAATGAAAGATGAGTGAGTGTGTTTTGTGTGTTTTCCTTTCCTAATCCTACCCACCTATCTCGTAAATATTATTTTATTTGTTGGTAGTGGCTTGCACTGACACCCATGAATATTATAGGTTTACTAGTATTTGTGTATTGTAATAGTTAATAGGACAATTATCTGATATCATTTGTGTGTTTGTTATGATTTGTATGTTATGTGTGACATTTGGTCGTGTTTAATTTCTGCTGATGAACTATGTGATCAGTGATTGTAAAAAAAAATTATGGACTGTTACTTGTACCTTTCCTTCATGATTGGTGCCACTAGGACATGTTTAATTTCTGCTCATAAACTCTGATGAACAGTGTGATCAGTGTTAGTGAATTTTGTGGAACTGCTTCTGCTGAGAAATGTGACTTTTTGGTGTCTGCACCTGCACTCAACATTGCTGGGTGCAACTGATGAACTGTTTCTACTGAAATAATGTCACTTGTTGCTGTTTGCACCTGCTCAACATTGCTGGGTGCAACTGATGAACTGTTTTTACTGAAATGATGTCACTTGTTGGTGTCTGCACCTGCTCTCAACATTGCTGGGTGCCTCTGATGGACTGCTTCTACTGAAATAATGTCACTTGTTGCTGTCTGCACCTGCTCAACATTGCTGGGTGCAACTGATGGACTGCTTCTACTGAAATGGTGTCACTTGTTGCTGTCTGCACCTACTCAACATTGCTGGGTGCAACTGATGGACTGCTCCTACTGAAATGATGTCACTTGTTGGTGTCTGCACCTACTCAACATTGCTGGGTGCAACTGATGAACTGTTTTTACTGAAATGATGTCACTTGTTGGTATCTGCACCTGCTCTCAACATTGCTGGGTGCCTCTGATGGACTGCTTCTACTGAAATGAAGTCACTTGTTGCTGTCTGCACCTACTCAACATTGCTGGGTGCCACTGTTAGAACTGTTTCTACTGAAATGATGTTACTTCTTGCTGTCTGCACCTGCTCAACATTGCTGGGTGCAATTGATGAACTGTTTTTACTGAAATGATGTCACTTGTTGCTGTCTGCACCAACTCAACATTGCTGGGTGCAACTGATGAACTGTTTCTACTGAAATGAAGTCACTTGTTGCTGTCTGCACCTACTCAACATTGCTGGGTGCCACTGATGAACTGCTTCTACTGAATTAATGTGACTTGTTGCTGTGTGTACCTCTTGAACTTTACTGGGTGCCACAGATGGAACTGCTTCTACTGAAATAATGTCACTTGTTGCTGTCTGCACCTACTCAACATTGCTGGGTGCCACTGTTAGAACTGTTTCTACTGAAATGATGTTACTTCTTGCTGTCTGCACCTGCTCAACATTGCTGGGTACAACTGATGGACTGCTTCTACTGAAATGGTGTCACTTGTTGGTGTCTGCACCTGCTCAACATTGCTGGGTGCAACTGATGAACTGTTTTTACTGAAATGAAGTCACTTGTTGCTGTCTGCACCTACTCTCAACATTGATGGGTGCAACTGATGGACTGCTTCTACTGAAATGATGTCACTTGTTGCTGTCTGCACCTGCTCTCAACATTGCTGGGTGCAACTGATAGACTGTTTCTGCTGAAATGATGTCACTTGTTGGTGTCTGCACCTGCTCAACATTGCTGGGTGCAACTGATGGACTGCTTCTACTGAAATGATGTCACTTGTTGGTGTCTGCACCTGCTCAACATTACTGGGTGCAACTGATGGACTGCTTCTACTGAAATGATGTCACTTGTTGGTGTCTGCACCTGCTCAACATTGCTGGGTGCAACTGATGGACTGCTTCTACTGAAATGATGTCACTTGTTGGTGTCTGCACCTGCTCAACATTGCTGGGTGCCTCTGATGGATTGCTTCTACTGAACTAATGTGACTTGTTGCTGGGTGTACCTGCTAAACTTTACTGGGTGCAACTGATGGACTGCTTTTGCTGAAAAGATGTTACCTGTTGGTGTTCTTTTTTGTATAAACTAATCATTGAAAGCATTTTATGTGAACATTTGTATAAACTGATTTTTTGTATATTGTGTAAACTATTATGTAAAGCCACATGCATGAAAAGAAGTTGTATTGCTTACTGTATTTCATATATTAGGTTAGTGAAAGGTCAGTGCAAAGCCAAAATTTTTAACTAATTATGTGATATTTAGGTATTAATATTATCTTTTATTTTTGTCTGTATTTTTGTGGACGAATTTGGTGGTATTTTCACCACCAATGCTGGCAAAAATACCATCAAATTCTGGCCTGTGGAGGAGGGGCATATGAAAGGTGGCTACACTGTGCCACTGCGCCAGAGATTGCGCCAATGAGTACTATTAAGCCGCCTCCACAGTGCGTGTTAAGAGATCGTAGAAGTCAGTGCTAGTAGAGAGCTCGTAGAGGGCAGTATGTGTTAAGAGTTCGTACCGAGATGTGCTAGTGGGCACTGCTTGTCGTGAAGTCGGAGCGATATGTTGTAGTAAAGAGTGTTGTTCCATGTTTTATGCAGTTATTTGATGGGAGAGATAGCAGATGTTATTGTAATGAGTGCATTTCGTCAATATATATGAAGGTAAAAACTACAATGTTCTTTTATTAATTGTGTATCTGAAATAATGCATCACTACAGGTTCAGTCAACAAAGCATCTGGTTTGTGTTCTTGCATTAGAGTGTAATTCTGGTTTTCTTGCGTAATTATAGTTTTTCTAATTTTCTTTTGTCACCTAAGTATAGTTGGTATTTAAAAATTCTTGTCTTGTTGGAAAGAACCGTGCCAGATGTGGACGTTGAGTCACACTCCCACATACAGAACAGTTACATTTGTGCTTGGATTTTGTAGGTTTTTTAGTTGCTGGGGACTTAATTAATTAACTGTGTTTACGAAAATTTTCTTACATTGTTTGTTGCAGTCAGATAGCGTAAAAATACTAGTCAGGGCCAACCGATTACGAGACTTACGTAATCGGACAGACAGCTACAAAAAAAAATATTTTCAATCAATAATTTAATTAATAAGCCCCCATGCAAAGCTTCGCTGAGGGTCTGCATTAGACCGACTGATCGAATCGTGTAATATTCACCACCGTGGAGCCTTAGAATGTGACAGGGACCCGATAGTGGACTGCACGGAAATGTGAGTGTAACCATACTCGTTGTCAAGGTTCCAGTTGACGTCATCTGACCACCGTAAGGGATGATCGATAAATTCTGCATCAAGCACGTCGTAACGCCTTCACGTCTGCGCAGGGCACCCGAGAACTAGTCATGGACTTACTGCAAGATTAAGTGTTATGCGTCATCAGAGAATAACAGCAGCCGAACTAGGGAATTCACGTCCATGCATGGACTGCCGGGAACACCGCAACATAAGCGGCGGCGGCTAGGACTGGTACCGTGACCGGAGAGCATCGACTACTGTTGAATGGCTTCACATTTTGTTCGACGATGAACCGCAGTTCTGCACTGCCCTGATGACCATCTTCTGCGAGTATGGCGTCGACATGCGGAGAGGTATCATTCTTACCATGCTTCGGGTAGACACAGCGAGCTTCATAGTGTGGGGTAATCGTCGGGTATGACTTCAGGTCACCGCTGCTAGTGGTTGAAGAAATTCTGACGGCAAAGCGCTACGTCACGGATATTCTGCGTTCTCATGTGTTTAACATTACCGTGCTACCGTAAGTATCTCTGCCGTAAGTGTCTCTGTGACACGTCTGCGGCCGGCCGAAGTGGCCGTGCGGTTAAAGGCGCTGCAGTCTGGAACCGCAAGACCGCTACGGTCGCAGGTTCGAATCCTGCCTCGGGCATGGATGTTTGTGATGTCCTTAGGTTAGTTAGGTTTAACTAGTTCTAAGTTCTAGGGGACTGATGACCTCAGAAGTTAAGTCCCATAGTGCTCAGAGCCAGCCACACGTCTGCGCGACGCTGAAGTACTCCCGCGGCCATCTTGATCCTCAGGTGGAACCTGTGTGGGATGACGTCTGACGTCAGCTCGGCCCACGTGCGAGTATCCAAGATATCAAAGACAAGTTACAACAGTTTTGGGCTAGCTTGCTTCAGAAGAAAATACAAGTATATAGCACTATTTCCAGCAGAATCAGTGCTCGCATTCAAGCCAGAACTGGTACAACGTCATAGAGGTAAGTGTGCCCATAGTGCCTAGGGCTTTGTAAAATTTCACTCGATTCTGTAGTCGCTGAAATAACATCACATTCCCTCTTAACACTTCAAGTATCTTTTCGTTTCCCCCTCCCTTTCTACGTGCTCAGGACTCAATCGAAATGTCTATATTTCAGATACATCTGTGGTAACGAGGATAATGTTTTTACGAAATTCATTAGCGCCTCGTGACAACGAAACGAGAAATAGCTCGCAAATGGGCCATTTTGTTGACCTATGTTTACTGGAATGTTTTTGATTCTACGAGGGTGAGTCAAATGAAAACCTTAAATATTTTTTTTTAAATTATTTATTGTGCAGAAGTGGTACAAAGCTGTATCACTTTTCAACATAATCTCCCCCACGCTCAATGCAAGTCCTCCAGCGCTTACGAAGTGCATAAATTCCTTTAGAAAAAAAATTGTTTTGGTAGTCCGCGCAACCATTCATGCACCGCGTGGCGTACCTCTTCATCAGAACGGAACTTCTTTCCTCCCATTGCGTCTTTGAGTGATCCAAACATGTGGAAATCACTTGGGGCA
Organism: Schistocerca serialis cubense; assembly: GCF_023864345.2. NCBI lineage: Eukaryota > Metazoa > Arthropoda > Insecta > Orthoptera > Acrididae > Schistocerca > Schistocerca serialis. The sequence continues at coordinate 148,131,849 of NC_064641.1, read as the reverse complement.
AGGTCCGGTGAGTATGGTGGATGAGGAAGACACTCGTTTCCGGTTGGTGGAAGTGAACCCAGGTTTCGTCCCCAGTAACTATTCTTGCAAGGAAGCCATCACCTTCTCGTTCAAAGCACCGAAGAAGTTCTTCACAAGCATCAACACGTCGTTCTCTCATTTCAGGAGTCAGCTGCCGTGGCACCCATCTTGCACACACTTTGTGAAACTGGAGCACATCGTGCACAATGTGGTGTGCTGACCCATGACTAATCTGTGAACGTGTTGCAATGTCATTCAGTGTCACTCGGTGGTTCGGTGATTTTCCTTCACTATGGCTTCAACTGCTGCAATGATCTGTGGAGTCACAACTCGTTGTGCCTGACCTGGAGGAGGAGCATCTTCCGCTGAAGTCACACCATTTTCGAACTTGCTACTCCATTCATAGACTTGCTGCTGTGACAAACATGCATCATCGTACTGAACCTTCATTCATCGATGAATTTCAATAAGTTTCGCAACTTTACTACGCAAAAACCGAATAATAGAACGCTGTTCTTCCCTGGTGCAAGTCGCAAGTGGGGCGGCCATCTTTTGAAACGTGGCTACACTGAGTCACAGCGCCAGAGATTGCGCCAAAGATTATTATTCCGCCGTCTCCACTGGGCAGTAGTAGTTCAGAGGATGTCGAGGGCAGTTGTTGATCTGTTGAGCGAGAGAGTAGACGCTGTTCGGTTGGTGTCATCTACAGATGGAAGATGTTGCAATTGTCAGAATATATTTGAGAAAGGAGATGGGCTTTTGATTTATGATGCTGGTGTACTGGAATATTTTCGTCAATATATAATGAGGTAAACAGGTATTACAGTTTTCTTTAATGACAATCGCTATTGCTCACAGGTCCAGTCAACAAAGCATCTAGCTCGTTTTCATTTATTAGACTTGTAATTCCGGTTTCTACGCGCAATTATAGTATTTCTGGTTTTTCAATTACTTCATTGTAAATGGTGTTTAAAATATTTTTTCGTATTGAGAAAGAACCGAGCGAGATACATGTACGTTGAGTCACACTACCACACACAGAACAGTTACACTTATGCTTTGTTGTTTCGTAGCTTTTATAGTTGCAGGGGACTTAATTAATCAATTGTGTTACTGGAAATTCCTTGTCATTCTTTTTTTTATTTTATGCTGTCAGATTGCGTGCTAATAATAGTCAGGGCCAAGCGGTTACGAGACTTCGTAACTGGTCACACAGCAGCTAAAGTTATTGCATTTATTCATTAATATTACTCCTTTTTCTTTTTAACTAAGCCCCCATGCACTTTATACTGATACTGCGACAGTATGTGTAAATCTGCACTATGCTGTCACCTACAGGCCATTCTGCACGCTGTTTGTTGCACGCTTACCAACTTACTTGATAACGGCGCGAAATATCGATTTGTTAATACAAATTTAAGGTTTTCATTTGACTCAAACTTGTATTATCGTTTCCTGTTTCTCTGTTGACCCATATTCACTGAAAATTTTTTGCATCTATTATCTTTTATTACCACCCAGTTCTCGCTGTTATAGTAGTAGTAGATTAGTGTTTAACGTCCCGTCGACAACGAGGTCATTAGAGACGGAGCGCAAGCTCGGGTGAGGGAAGGATGGGGAAGGAAATCGGCCGTGCCCTTTCAAAGGAACCATCCCGGCATTTGTCTGAAGCGAGTTAGGGAAATCACGGAAAACCTAAACCAGGATGACCGGAGACGGGATTGAACCGTCATCCTCCCGAATGCGAGTCCAGTGTGCTCGCTGTTATAATACGCCCTGTATAATACTATTGTTCATATGAGAGCTGGCCAAAATCTACACCTACTTCTACATTTACGTGATTACTCTGCAATTCACAATTAACTGTGTGGCAGAGGCTTAATCGAACCACATTAAAACTATTTCTCTATGGTTCCGCTCTCTAACACCGTTGGAGAAGCGAAGCACTTAAATCTTTCTGTGCGAATTCCGATTTCTCTTGTTTTATCATGATGGTCAGTTCTCGCTATGTAGGTAGGAGGCAATAGAATATTTTCGCATTCGGTAAAGAAAGTTGGTGATTCAAAATTCATGAGAAGATTCTACCGCAACGGAAAACGCCTTTCTTTTAATGTCTGTCACCCTAATTCACGTATCACATTCACGACACTCTCTCCCCTATTTCGCGATAATACAAAACGATCTGTGCTTCTCTGAAGTTTTTCGATGTCCTCTGTCAGTCCCATCTGATGCGATTTCCACACCGCGCAGCAATACTCCAGAAGAGAACGGACAAGCGTGATGTACGCAGTGTCTTTAGTCGATCTGTTGCATTTTCTAAGTGCTCCACCCACAAATCGCAGTCTTTTGTTTGCTTTACCTACAACATTAACTATGTGATCGTTCCAATTGAAGTTATTCGTAGTTGTAATCCCAAAGTATTTAGTTGAATTTACAGCCTTGAGATTTATGTGCTTCAATCTGTAACCGAAATTTAGCGGGTTTCTTTTAGTAATCATGTGGATACCTTCACACTTTTCGTTGTTTAGAATCAAATACCATTTTTTGCAATATACAGATATCTTGTCTAAATCATTTTGCAGTTGATTTCGATCAGCTGATGACTTTACAAGTTGATATGCGTCAACATCATCTGCCAACAACTTAAGAGGGTCGTTTATGTAGATCGGGAACAGCAGAGAGCGTGTAACACTTCTTTGTGGAACGTCACATAATACTTTTTTTTACACGATGGCTTTCCGTCAGTTAGTATGAACTGTGAACTACCAGACAGGAACTCATGAATCCAGCCGCACAATTGAGACGATATTAAATGGGCACGAAATTTAATTAGAAGACTCTTGCCTGGAACGGTGTAGAAAGGGTTCTGGAAGTCTAAAAATATGAAATCAATTTGAGAACCCAAGTCAATAGCACTCATTGCTTCGTGAAAATAGAGAGCTACTTGTGCCTCAGAAGAACGACTTTTCCTAAATCCGTCCTCACTGTTAGTCAATAAATCGTTTTCTTCGAGGTTCAAATGGCTCTGAGCACTATGGGACTTAACATCTGAGGTCGTCAGTCCCCTAGACTTAGAACTACTTAAGCCCAACTAACCTAAGGACATCACACTTATCCATGCCCCAGGCAGGACTGGAACCTGCGACCGTAACAGTCATGCTGTTCCGGACTGAAGAGCCTAGAACCGCGCGGCCTCCAGGGCCGGCTTCTTCGAGGTAATTCATTATGTTCGAACACAAAATATGTTACAAAACACTACTGCAAATCTCCGTTAGTGATACGGGTCTGTAATTCAGCGGATTGCTCCTGTTTCCTTTCCTGGGTTTTGGTGTGACTTGTGCAACTTTTTAGTGTTCAGGCACAGATCTTCCGATGACCGAGTGGTTGTATATCATTGTTAGATATTGTATTAAAAATTACACAACTACCGTTTATAGACCACAAAAGAGCTTATTTAACGGTTTTATGAGATGGAATCTTCATTTGTAGCATTTTCATTTTTATTTAATAACAATATGGCAAATGGGAAAGGAATTCCTTACTTTTCATCAAGCAATTGTATGTTATTATAGGCTTTGAATATGTTGCCAACTTTCTTTGGTATGTTTCGAGCAATTAGATAAAAATTGTGTGCGAAAGTAGTTGGCTGTCTGGCAAGCATAACGATTCTGCTGGCGCTTTAGTATAACTTCTGAATGGCACCTCCACTAAAAGCTTAAGACTGCTAGATAAAAAAAACTCGTTATGGTGTAGGTAAAATATGAATTACCTTTCTAGGAACACATGGCTAAGGTACCACTGAAATTGTGAATTACTTACAAATTAATGAATGCTACTTTCATCCTTTAATTACTGATATCTTCCCTAATAGCAGAGGTTAGTAGAAGAAACAGTGGCTAGAAGTAACACACAAAAACTGCGGTCGTTAATGTGGTAATTTGACCGTGACGCACTTTCAGTCTTTTACGAGAGGCAAAGTAGTCCTCACCTACCCTCAAATGAGACGCTGTTCACTGATCCGAGCTTATCCTCTCCGGAAAGAACGCTCACCGGAAAACAGAGCTTCTCGTGAACCTCTCACTGTGCAAAAATGGTTCACATGGCTCTGAGCACTATGGGACTTAACATCTGAGGTCATCGGTCCCGGGGTGGCCGAGCAGTTCTAGGCGCTAGAGTTTGGAACCGCGCGACCGCTACGGTCGCAGGTTCGAATCCTGCCTCAGGCATGGATTGTGTGATGTCCTTACGTTAGTTAGGTTTAAGTAGTTCTAAGTTCTAGGGGACTGATGACCTCAGAAGTTAACTCCCATAGTGCTCAGAGCCAGCCATCACCGGTCCCCTAGTACTTAGAACTACTTAAATATAACTAACCTACGGACATCACACACATCCATGCTCGAGGCAGGATTCGAACCTGCGACCGCAGCGCTCGCGCGGTTCCAGACTGAAGCGCGTAGAACCACTCGGACACTGCGGCCGGCTCTCACAGTGCACCAAATTAAATTTGTTACATTTTAGCTTCAAGTGCTTTAGATGTTGATAAGAGGCAAATGTTGGGCCTACCAGTGGATTTATATTTAATACGACGAAAGGTGATAACAGGACGAATTATTCTGCGTGGCGTCTCTGATCCCCTACGTGGTCAAGCGGAAATTTAACCTCTTTCACGGTGCCTTATTCATCACATTAATTATACGACTAACCAAAACAGTTTTGCCCAAGAACCTACAATGTGTGTGATCATATCGAAAATAGTTCGCAAACGTTCACAGTATCTAATCTACACTGATGAACCAAACATTATGGCCACTGTCAATCGCAAGAGTGCTGTGGCTTCGCAACGCGGTAAAGAGAGCACACAAGCAGCGCGAAGCCGAATGGGATAACGTTCTATCGATGATACGGGCCTCAAATAGGAATGTTCACTATGTGAAGTAATTTGACAAAGGGCAGGCTGCAATGGCTCGGCGCTTGGGAACGAGCAGTTTGGAAACGGCGAAGCGGTTTGGCTGTTCGCGTACTGCTGTCTTGAGCAGCTATTGAAAGTGGTTGAAAGGCGGTGGTATTGGATGAGAATGATGATGTTTGCTTTTATGGGGCGCTCAACTGCGCAGTCATCAGCGCCCGTACAAAGTTCCAATCTTGACAGAGTCCAATCTAGCCACTTTCACGAATGGTAATGAAATGAGGAGGACGACACCAATACCCAGTCCTTCGGCAGCGGAAATGCCCAACACGGCCGGGAATCGAACCCAGGACCCCGTGATCCCGTGACGCAGAAGCAGCAACGCTAGCGACTAGACCACGAGTTGCGGACGGTGGTGTTGGAGCGCCCACGACTCATCACAGACCGTGGAGGTCAGAGGCTTTCCTTCTCAGTAAAGCACGTAAGACTGCAATCTGTGGTAAACATGACGATAGAGTCAAATGCTGTCGCAGGCATAATTATTTGGGAGCACGCACATTTTTGTACGTTGATCTCCGCAGCACATGCCCCTACCTGTTCACATGCCGACCTAAAAATATCGTCAATTGCGACTCAGTGGGCACGGTATCTTCGAAATAGGACCGTGAATCAATTGAAACAAGCCACCCGGTCGAATGAATCGCGTTACTTGTTCCACCGGCTCTGTGGTCGTGTCCGGATATGCCGTCATGTTCGAAATCTAAACCTTACCAAGAACGTCTGCAGGTGGGGCAGTGTGATGCTAAGGTAGACACTCAGCTGTACTTCCATGAGATCAGTGGTAGTAACCGAAGACACCACGGCAGTTGTATGCTGCGCGTACTTTACTGCGGGCAACCTGCATCCCACCGTACTTGATGACCTTCCTTGAGGTGATGGCCTCTTCCAGCAGGATAACTGCTCGTGTCGAAAGGCCAGTACCGTTCTGCAATGATTTCAGCAGCGTTATAGTGAACTCACTTTGATGTTCTGTCCACAAAATTCGCCAAGTCTGACCCAGATGGAACACATTTTGAACACCTGGGCACCAGCTCCGCGTCCACAGTCCGAAGTCCAACTGCACGTAATTTCCGGGAATTTCGTGAACTTTGCATAGTCATCTGGTGCATCATAGCTCCCCAAACCTACCAAGGGCTTGCCGAATCAGTGCCACGCATAATCGCGCCTGAATAGCGTTCCAAAAATGGGCCAATATACTATTAAGGAGTTGGTCATAATTTTTTGGCTCCTTAGTGTATAGAATGAACTTCTATGGCACTCGCTCCACTATTTTTAGCATCGTGTGTTGATGGCCTTGCTGCTTCGCGCCAAAAATAAAAATTTCAATCAAGTCATATCCAAATCAATTAACACCTGAACGATTCTATACTTATTTCCGGTGATCTTTGATGACTTCCATTTGAACCCTCATTCCCTCATTCTACACTACTGGCAATTAAAATTGCTACACCACGACGATGACGTGCTACAGACGCGCAATTTAACCGACAGGAAGAAGATGCTGTGATATCCAAGTGATTAGCTTTTCGGAGCATTCACACAAGGTTGGCACCGGTGGCGACACCTACAACTTGCTGACATGAGGAAAGTTTTCAACCTATTTCTCATACACAAACAGCAGTTGACCGGCGTTGCCCGATGAAACTTTGTTGTGATGCCTCGTGTAAGGAGGAGAAATGCGTACCATCACGTTTCCGTCTTTGATATAGATCGGATTGTAGCCTATCGCGATTGCAGTTTATAGTATCGCGACACTGCTGCTCGCGTTGGTCGAGATTCAGTGACTGTTAGCAGAATATGGAATCGGTGGGTTCAGGACGGTAATACGGAACGCCGGATCCCAACGGCCTCATATCACTAGCAGTCGAGATGATAGGCATCTTATCCGCATGGCTGTAACGGATCGTGCACCCACGTCTCGATCCCTGAGTCAACAGATGGGGACGTTTGCAAGACAACAACCATCTGTACGAACAGTTCGACGACGTTTGCAGCAGCATGGACTATCAGTTCGGAGACCATGGCCGCGGTTACCCTTGACTGTGAATCAGAGACAGGAGCGCCTGCGATGGTGCACTAAATGACGCACCTGGGTGCACGAATGGCAAAACGTCATTTTTTCCGATGAATCCAGGTTTGTACACAGCAGCATGATGGTCCCATTCGCGTTTGGCTACATCGAGGTGAGCGCACATTGGGAGCGTGTATTCGTCATCGCCATACTGGCGTATCACCCGGCGTGATGGTATGGGGTGCCATTGGTTACACGTCTCGGTCACCTCTTACTCGCATTGAACGCACTTTGAACAATGGGCGTTACACTTCAGATGCGTTACGGTCCATGGCTGTACCCTTCATTCCATCCCTGCGAAACCCTACATTTCAGCAGGATCTTGCACGACCGCATGTTGGAGGTCCTGTACTGGCCTTTCTGGATGCAGAAAATGTTCGACTGCTGCCCTGGCCAGTACATTCTCCAGATCTCTCACCAACTGAAAACGCCTGGTCAATGATGGCCGAGCAACTGGCTCGTCACAATACGCCAGTCACTACTCTTGATGAACTGTGGTATCGTGTTGAAGCTGCATGGGCAGCAGTACCTGTACACTCCATCCAAGCTCTGTTTGACTCAATGCCCAGGCGTATCAAGGCCGTTATTACGGCCAGAGGTGGTTGTTCTGGGTACTAATTTCTCAGGATCTATGCCCCCAAATTGCACCAGTTTGTCATCTGCATTTCGTCTTCGTGTAGCAATTTTAATGGGCAGTAGTGTACGATATTGGTGATACTGAACAGTTTTGTCATTTGACTGATGGCCAGATAACTCACATCTCGCAACCTCTCGTAGCTTACAAGAGTTGTGTGACCAGTTTGTGTCCCTCTGGTGCCAATTACGTGCTGCCACGTGCCGAGAACTTGGTGAGTCCATCCTACTGCGCCATTAGGTGCGTAGTCATAATGTCCTGGCTAACGAGCAGCATAAGGAAAATGTTTCCGGGCGTACGTCACGCACCAGAAGGTGTCTCAAGGTGTCTCTGTCAGAGAGCTCTTCTTAGAATTCTGGTCAAACTAGTTTTCAAATGATCAACACTGTTATTTCATAGAACGCCTCCTGTACATCAACGCCCTTGACCTGAAAGCCTTTGTTGATGTTTCACAGCCAATGTGATCGAAAGTTATGGTACAGGACACGCCTAAGACGTGTCGGATACGAGTAGTACTTGAGTACTGTAGAAAATAACAATACACAAGTATAACCCTTTCCGTTTAAGAGGTACTTGGCCGGTACAAATTTTGATTATTCAGTATGTCGCGAAACCGAAAATATATTATGTGAGACTATCGAGGAAAACATCTTAGTTACATCTGAACAACCTTAATTGAACAAAAATTTGTCCTTCAGAGCCATGGAAGCCCCTCTATGTATAATCAGTCCAAAACCGCTGATTTATATCTTTATGTGACAAATGGATGACAAAGTATGGTCCATTTAAACCTCTACCTTAGTTATCACTTCTTATAACCGATTTCGTCTGTCAGTTACCCTTCTTCACATAAATCCCCATTATAGCTACGAATCTAATCTTGTGTATCTGTTTACTAACACAGTCATGCTACCATTTGGGACCGACTGCACCGACGTGAATTAATACTTTAACTGCTGCTAAGTCGGCATTTAACTCCAGTTAACGCAAAATTCGACTGCGTGAACCTCCGTTAAAGATAAACGAGGAAGTTAATCGCAGTTAAAGCTGGTGGAAGTCGGAAGCTCGTTTGCCCGGTACTGACGCGGTTTTAATGAAGTAATCATGTACCGTATTAAGGTGCCGGTTTTATGCATCCCGCAACGCATTCAAATAAAACGTGCAAGATTTTCAAATTCCCTCGCTTACTACGCACAAAATAGTAGTCGTACAAAAAAATTGAGTAGGCCTTTTTTCATAGGATATATAGTTGAATTTTGTACTGAGATACGTTTAAGCTAGAGACCGTAGATTTCGAATTATTCAAGAAAAACGTAGAAAAGCGATCTTTAAACACATTTTTTTCGTATAATCTAAAACCATGCCCTCCAGCGAAAACGCAACCCAGTACAAAATGTAACTGCAACTTCCGACAAAAAGGTCCTGTCCAATTTTCTGTAGGACAAACAGTTTGCGTGTAGCGAGCGAGAAAATGTGAAAATCTTGTGCATGGTTTTTGAAGGTGTTGTAGGTTGCATAAAGCTTATCGGTAAGGGCATCTGATTCACCCTTTATGCCCTGCAAGGCCTGCTAACATCATCAAACACGAACAAAACTAATACATTCCAGTGGGCATTCTACACGTCACAGAGAACAGCAACTCTAATAAAGAAAATGTCGTGTGACGAGGGCCTCCCGTCGGGAAGACCGTTCGCCTGGTGCAAGTCTTTCGATTTGGCGCCACTTCGGCGACTTGCGCGTCGATGGGGATGAAATGATGATGATTAGGACAACACAACACCCAGAATGAGATTTTCACTCTGCAGCGGAGTGTGCGCTGATATGAAACTTCCTGGCAGTAGCTCATTGGCAGAGCACTTGCCCCCGAAAGGCAAAGGTCCCGAGTTCGAGTCTCGGTCTGGCACACAGTTTTAATCTGCCAGGAAGTTTCATATCAGCGTACACTCCGCTGCAGAGTGAAAATCTCATTCTGGAAACATCCCCCAGGCTGTGGCTAAGCCATATCTTCGCAGTATCCTTTCTTTCAGGAGTGCTAGTTCTGCAAGGTTCGCAGGAGAGCTTCTGTTAACTTTGGAAGGTAGGAGACGAGGTACTGGCAGAAGTTGAAGTGTTGGCAGAAGAGCCAACACCGTGTTGCTAGAGGAGGCCGAAATGCACGCGTTTATTTACACGCAGACTGGCGTGAGGTCTGGAACAGGTCAGAGAAATAAGACTAGCAAAACAGGAGGTACTGGTAGAATACTTAACTTTAATCCACAATCGGTGTACATCTCTCTTGACTGTACATAATTTCCATTTTGATATACACCGGTAATAGCGCCTTGCTAGGTCGTAGCAAATGACGTAGCTGAAGGCTATGCTAACTATCGTCTCGGCAAATGAGAGCGTATTTGTCAGTGAACCATTGCTATGAACGTCGGCTGTACAACTGGGGCGAGTGCCAGGACGTCTCTCTAGACCTGCCGTGTGGCGGCGCTCGGTCTGCAATCACTGACAGTGGCGACACGCGGGTCCGACGTATACTAACGGACCGCGGCCGATTTAGAGGCTACCACCTAGCAAGTGTGGTGTCTGGCGGTGACACCACAGAAGTAAAGCTGTGAGGACGGGGCGTGAGTCGTACTTGGATAGCTCAGTTGGTAGAGCACTTGCCTGCGAAAGGCAAAGGTCCCGAGTTCGAGTCTTGGTCTGGCACACAGTTTTAATCTGCCAGGAAGTTTCAACACAACACCCAGTCTCTGAGCGGGGAAAATCTCCGACCCAACCGGGAATCGAACCCGGGCCCTTAGGATTGACAGTCTGTCGTGCCGACCACTTTTTTTAAAAAATCTCATTTTGTTCGTTTTCGTTCGTTGTATATGCTCTGGGCTGACGTCGACAGACACCCGTTTTAGTTCGTTGTTGATCCATTAACTCAGTTCTTTTATTACAGAGGGCAGCTATTCCTCTGACCGAACACGCTGAGCTACCGTGCTGGCTTCCCACTCAGCTACCAGGGGCGGACAGCAACTCTAATAATTTACAATGATCGCCAGTGGTGTGTACATATGTGCGAAGTTAGAGTGTCATCCGACCATGTATTCAGGATGCTCCACGTTTTTTGTCGGGAAATGTACACCAACAAGTAAATTGTTGCCGTGTGGATGGCACCCGTGAAGAGAGTCTGGCGTCACACACGGCGTGGCTGACAAAAGAGTGGTGCCGGGAGAGAGAGTGGCAGGTGCAGCTGGGGCCGTGACGGACAGCGGGCGCGGGACGGCGGCTGCGCGTCGGCCCCGCCTGCCGTGTGATGGATGCGGCGCCTCCCGCGCTGTTTGATGAGGCCCGCCTCGCCTCATAATACGCTCGTTATTCAGTTTGCGGCGCGCGGGTGAATACAAATAGCCGGCCGCGGCCCACTCCGCCAAGAGGCGCGCCGTCCTTTCGTTGACACAGCAGCTCCTCGCTGTCTACTTCATCACTAACACCTACTGGCGTTATCACGTCTTTCTTGGTCCATTCTGGATAAATGTAAAATTCCTGTTATAATACAGATCTAATGAGAGACGATTGTAGCATATCCTCGATGTTATTCAGACTGTGCAGTGAGAGAAACCGACGAAAAATTTGGAGTAGAAATTAAAGTTTAGTGAGAAGAAATAAAAACTTTGGTGTTTGCAGTTGACATTGTAGTTCTGTCAGAGACGGCAAGGGGCTTGGAAGAGCAGTTGAAGGGAATGCACAGCGTCTTGAAAAGAGGATATAAAATGAACATCAACAAACGCGAAACAAGGATACTGGAATGCAGTCTAATTAAATGAGATGGTGCTCACGGAATTAGATTAGGAAACGATACACTTCAAGCAGTAGATGAATTAGGATATAAAGTGCAGACTGCCAACGGCAAAAAATGCCTTTCTGAAGAAGAGGAATTTCTTAACACCGAATGTAGGTTTAAGTGTTAGGAAGTCATTTCTGAAGACATCTGAATAGAGTGTAGCAGTGTACGGGAGTTGGGACATGAATGATAAACAAAAAAATGGCTCTAAGCACTATGGGACTTAACATCTGACGTCATCAGTCCCCTAGACTTAGAACTACCTAAACCTAACTAACCTAAAGTAATCACACACATCCATGCCCGAGGCAGGAATCCAACCTGCGACCGTAGCAGTAGCGCGGTTCCGAACTGTAGCGCCTAGAACCGCTCGTCCATAACGACCGGCTGATAATAAACATTTTAGATAAGAAGAGAACAGAGGCTACAGAAGAATGCAGGAGATTACATGGGTAGATCACGTAACTAGTGAGGAGGTACTGAATAGAATGAGGGAGAAAAGAAATTTATGGTACAATTTTACTTGAAGAAGGGATCGGCTGATAGGGCACACTAAGACATCAAGGAATCGCCAAATCAATATCGGAAGGAAGTGAGTGAGTGAGTGTGTGTGTGTGTGTGTGTGTGTGTGTGTGTGTGTGTGAGTGAGGGGGAGGGCGTAGAAATTGCAGAGGAGACCAAAAGATGAATATGGTGAGCAGATTCAAAAGGATGTAAGTAGCAGTAGTTACAGCAGTTATTTGGAGATGAGGCTTTCACGACTGCATCAAACTAGTCTTCGGATTGAACAGCACAACAACAGCAACGCAGCAACTACACCCTTCATTCTCTACTATCATATTTTTTGCATAATCTAGTCTATGTCCACCTCTACTACTTTGCCCATTTGCTGCTCTGTCCAGTATTAAGTTTTATTTATTAGGTTTTCTTTCTGGACGCCTTTTCAGATGTTCCAACAGTCTGTTCCTACTTTTGGTTAGGAACTTGCATAAAATTCTTTCGTCACCTGATCTGTTTAGTACTTCTTAATTTTTTAGCGGCACTGACCACCGCAAGCGCTCGTGGGATGTAATCAAAATGGTTCAAATGGCTCTGAGCACTATGGGACTTAACATCTGAGGTCATCAGTCCCCTAGAACTTAGAACTACTTAAACGTAACTAACCTAAGGACATCACACACATCCATGCTGGAGACATTCGAACCGACGACCGTAGCGGTCGCGCGGTTCCAGACTGTAGCGCCTAGAACCGATCGGCCACTCTGCATGTAATCACGCTGCTTGTTCTAATCAGCTAGCGCAGCATTTCACTATCATGTCCACTTCGGCAAACCTCCCCGGGGTAAGAAGTAGATGGTCACTTGCAAATAAATCTTTCTTCACTGAAGAAGTCCTACAGGTATCAGTTATTAATATGGGAAAGAGGAATAAATTCCTTGAAGTGGACGTGTCGAGCGCAGCATTGTATGTAAGTGAGACAGTGAGACTTGCACCGCTTGAAATCCAGAGAAGATAAACTGGAAGCATTTGAGGAAGAATGTCCAAATTCAAATGGACAGATAAAGTATGAAATTGTAGAGATACAGGGTTCTCTAGTAGTGAGACGCGGGCAAATCCACTTGCGTTCAGTTTGTTGTCAGTTGAATTATTTATTTTATCCCCACTACAACAGAGGTCTTGAGCCAAGCCTTGCAAGCGGAGGAAAGGCGGAGGGAGGGGCGGGCGGGGGGGGGGGGGGGGGAGGGGGCGTCGAACTCACGTTCCTCGGTGGGAAAGCGTAGTCGTGCAGTTTCATGAGTCCGCCAACCTCAGCATCTGTCGGGAGCGAAACGACCTGGCATGCTATGTAGAATTGCGCTCTACCAAAATTACGGTTCGGTAGTTTTGATATACTACCTAAATGACGAAGTGGCTCAAATGGCTCTGAGCACTATGGGACTTAACTTCTAAGGTCATCAGTCCCCTAGAACTTAGAACTACTTAAACCTAACTAACCTAAGGACATCACACACAGCCATGCCCGAGGCCGGATTCGAAACTGCGACCGTAGCAGTCACGCAGTTTCAGACTGTAGCACCTTTAACCGCTTGGCCACCACGGCCCGCTAAATGACGGAGTAAATGGTACTATTACCGATAGCGTTCGTAGGAAGAGAAACATAACTGAAAGTGTAAGAGAGAAATTTGCAGCCGACGACCTCTCTTTGTTTTTGTGTTTGTTTGGTTATTTGTTTTCCACATAATTAGAACCGTACATCATCCAGTGTTAGTACACTGTGTATTTGACATCCTTACTGCATATAAATTGCATTTTATAAGTAATAAAAATTGTCGATCACCTAATTTTGGCGCTTTCATGCAACCAAAGTAATTACTTTGGATGCGAGTACAGTTTACATGCACATTCATTAAACTGTTGTTGTTTTGTTCTCAATAGAACGTTGCTCATCATGATCAAAGCCAAGCGATTCTTGCTATTATTGATAAGTGTGAACGTTGCTGATGAGTAACAGAAAAAGGTTTTATACAAATTCGACGAAGTATTGAAGCAACGTCTGATACATTTTTGTTTAACGGTTTTTTTATATTTATGAAGAGGAAATTACGTTTGCTAGAGCTATTGATAAACCTGTATTGTATTATTTACTTTTACTACAACATCCCCCTGTTTAATGTTTTATATCAACAGTTTTCGGACAAAACTTCAATTGAACATTGACAGCTTCAGTTTTGTAATAACTACTATTTATTCGTAAGTAACAGACAGGATGACGATTATGTAGGACACAAATGTTCGGTAAGCTAGCCGGCCCTTTATACACGATGTTTTCTAAAACATCGACAAGCTTTAAGGACAGATTCCTTACACGAAAACAGGGAAGAAAGTCTGGTAAACATGGACTCTAAAATGCTTACCTTAAGAGGTATGAGCCCTTGTTCATTTCCGATACTATGAAATAGAACTCTTCTACTTCATGCATTTTGCTTTCCATTTTTTGGGAGGAAGTAGTATGGGCCAAACCAAGAAAAAAAGTCCAGTAAACATGGAGTCTAAAATGCATATTTCAAGAGCTATGAGCACTAGTTAATCTTCGCTAGTGTGAGACACATATTTTCTACTGAAAAGCTACGCATTTTACAGCCCATGTTTACTATATATATATATTTCTTGTTTTCATGTAAAGGGCCTGTCCCTAAAGCTTGTCGGTTTTTTTCTGTGACATGCTGTATATCCTCACTCAGTTTCTATACGGTTCACCGCTTCCAGTTTTTGGGGGAATCTAGTAAGACACCGATCGCATACATGCAGAATGTGGTCGTTTTGAGGTACCGCTCGATAGGTAAACCACACACACCCACCGTACAGGTAACTGCAGGTACGAAATAAAGTAATCACAGCAACTAGGAAAATTACCGTAGTCTACGCCTACTTATGGCAGTCTATGGTAGCCTACAGTAGTTTTACAAATTTAGTGGTATTCAGTCCAGGCCAGCGGCGGCGCGGTCTGGTGCTGGTGCTTCTGTCAGGCACTGCTGTCCTGCTTGCAAGGAGGGACGGTAGCCAGCACCGGCCTTCGCGAGTAATGGGACCATGGAGATCCGGAGACTGAACATCGTCCTCCAAATCTTGGTGGCGGCGCCTGGTGACGGCGGGCGCCCAGTGGATCGCCAGCTGTTAGGCTCTCACTTCGGTCCTTGGGTCGTCCGTGAGGAGCCTGGATCTCCTAGGCAGACGTTGTTGTAGGTTGACGGATGGAGATGTCCGATTCAGAGGATGGCGTTTGAACGACGGTTGAAACTTCCCCTTTGAACAATTATTCAAGACTGTGCTTAACCTGACACACAATATTTTTACGCAACGCAATCTGACTTTCAAAATTCCCTACTAAAGAATGGCCCTGACAAACATTAAACTATACCTTTCACAAATCACTTACCTCACAAAAATCTTCGCTGTTCAAGCTACTGCAATACAGCGAGCGCCACTACTGCCAGCTAAATAAAAGATTCAAACTACTGAAGGCACTAACTACTGATAGGGATAGTTAGCAAATGAAAGATATTAATAGAGAGCAAACAATGTATTTACCTTAATATCATCACAAGTCATAATATATATATCAGTTCATGACAAATTGCAAAACTTCGCCATCTCTCTCCCCACATCCACCACTGCTGGCGGCTCACCTCCAACTGCGCAACGCTACGCGCTGTTCACAGCCAGCTGCCTAACACTACAATGGCGAGTATTACAACAATGCAAAGCAGCCACAGACTGCACACAGCACAGCCAGTGATTTTCATACAGAGGTGGCGTTACCAATAAAAAAAACCTAAACAGCCTACTTACATAGCCCCCATGCTCCCCACAAAAAATTTTTCAAATTGGATTGGGCAGTGGCCAATAAAGATTTGAAAAATTTTTTTCATAATTACAATAACAAAGAAATCAAATGCACACACTTATTGATACAATGTTGGTCAAAAGCTAAAATTGTCTCACAGTCCATAAAGACAGTCCTAATCGTACATAACAGGAGAATAGCAGTGTTTTTCTCAAAGTCTGAGCAGTAAAAGAAAATGCACATGGAAGTAGTGGATTTCCATGCAGTCTTGAAGAAGTAGTGTTGTCCTTCCAATGGAAAGACAGTGCTGACTCTCGACATGCAGACAGGTAATGGGCCACAACAGAGCAAACCCACAGCAGAGTCAGTCGAAATTTTGAAGAGTATTGGTAGGTAGGTCATCACAGAGCAGACCCACTGTAGTCCTGGTAGAGATTACGGTATTGGTGGGCCACCAGAGGTGCAGACCCACTGTAGTCCTTGTAGAGATAATGGTATTGGTGGGTCATCAAAGATGCAGACCCACTGTAGTCCTGGTAGAGACAGCCAGCAGCCATCTGTTGCAAATGTGCAGGTGCACAATCACCATCGAAGAGTCTTGCGGACAATATAGCAAGTCCATAAACCACCACTTGTGCACTCACAAAGTTTCTGGAATTGTCCTTAGATCCAGCAATGCTGTTATCCAGTCCCTTGCTGAATCATTAACACACGTGCAAACACTATCAGTCCCTACTTCTCACATATTGTCCATGTACTATGACCAACAGAAACGTGTGCAGTGAAATGTTACTTAATTTGAAGAACTGGTAACAATTACAATTTGGTAACATAAAAATACAATAACAAAGGTACATGATACATCATTAAAAACATAACAATACAGATAACAGTTGTAGTAATACAGGCTTCACAAAAGAATCGAAATAACATATACATCAGTGTTACAGGAATTATAAGTACCTACATAAAGATCAGAATAGCTTTGGAAACAACAACTTCACACATGAGCATGAAAACAAAACAGAATAAATAATGTCTAAACATCTTTACAAAGTAAATAACATAGTATTAGAAAAATTCTACAACATAAATCTTATTAGCTAAACACATAAAGACAGGAAAAAGACAAATACACAAGGGTACATATACACATACCAGAATAACACAGGAGAAAAGGACAGGGTTTGTTTTCAGTGTAACATTTGGTACTGCAGTATTTTGCGAACAAAACCTTTTTTGTTCTTGGAGATCTCCCTTCGTTCATCATTATTCCCAAAAAGTCCTATCTATACCTCTTTTCTGTATTCTAGCCATATTTCTTTCAACATAAATATGGCTCATTGTACAATACTCATTTAGGCCCAAATCGTTTTCATATAACTTTCAAAGCATTATTTCCCTATTCTCCATAGTTAGGTTCTTATATAGTCTACCCCCTCATAAGCTAACTTAAATCTACTGAGCTCAGATATTAAACTAAGGGACGAGGCAATGCAGCAGCACAAAACAATTAACACAAACAGCAATGACAAAAAAATGGAAAGTTGCAAAGCAAGCTACAGTAAATCTAAATTACCAAGCAATTCAACATTACAACTAATATGAGGCAATGCGCAAAAAAAAATAAATCTGGCTTAGTAGAGTAACACAAATTAAAATTCAGCAACACTATGCCTGGCAAACAGCAGCAGAAAATGATATACCTAAACATGACAAAGCTCAAGCAGAAAAAATATTACACTAAAAATGGCCATGTCTAATACCTATGTCACATCTTAACACTAAGATGATGCATCACGATAACTTACTCTATGAAATAAATTACCAAATATTGTAAAGAAAATTATGTATGCAGTTCCTGTGAAGGGAAATATCTTTTTGTGCTCCCTCATTTTTTTGAAATATATCACAAAACTATTATTTACTGGATCTGTAGACAGAAAATATTTATATTAGTACATCTATAAAATTTTATTTGAACCAATGCAGCAGTGCAGCTAGAAACTAGATATCAAATGAAATAAGCAACTATGTACACAGCAAAGCATAAGAACATCGTTCAATAGTCATGTGGCATTTCATAAGTTAGTAGAAAAATCTCTCAACTAGAGAGACAGTAGTCATAATCAGGTGTATAGACATAAAAATATTTCTCGTCATTTCATTAGGCATCCAGTGTAATCATATGTTTTCAAGTTCGACCGTGTCGTTTTTGCGATGCTTTCTACAAAGGAATGTCAGAAGCGAGGTTAATGGCGTCTTTTTTTTATTTTTTTTCTACCTGTGCCGCTGAAAGGCTAATGGCTTTTTTTTTTTTTTTTTTTTTTTTTCCGGGCGGCTGTCGCCCAGGTGGGTGCCCGCGACGCATTACGTGCAGGTGGTCACTTAACTTTCTTACGGAAAAATTTACGACAGCAGTTTCCGCTACAGTGACAGTCTCACATAAAAATATTTCACAGGTCAAGAATTAGCGTTGCAAATCTGTAGAAACAAAATCCTATGAATATAACAGTGTCCAAAAAAATTTTCAGTGGCATTGTGATACATTCACACATCTCATAACTCTTAAAGTACGTTTCTTGGTTTCCAACATCCTTTTCATAAATCAGAGTCCCTAAACACTACTCATTATTCCTTACCTCATTATACATATACATATTCGTCGACACTTCTTCAATATTTCATCGTGAGAAATACGTAGCATAATAAACATTCCTCAACAACATAATACACATCGTCGTCGTAATAATAACATCATAACACCTCAGTCAAATCTCAAAATCGTCGTAACTTCCTCCAATAATTAAAAAAAATTCTCTGCTCATGTCAAAAGTGTCATCTGCCTCAAACGTACTTTAAAAATCATAATCCCTTTACCAAATACATCATTCAAAGCTCTCATAGTATCACAATGGTTCCGAAAAAATATGAACAGTTTACAATGCACAGACAAAATACAGTTTCATAAGTATCAAGTTACCCAACTGTGTATTGCGTAAACATCTGTCACTGATGTAATAAAAAAATGTTTATCTCTCAGTTAAATGATCAGATAGCTGTGTAATTTGTGTGTTAGAGAAATATGGTACCGACGTGTAAAGTTGTATAAGCAAATACCATATTAGCTAGGGTTCCTTGTGGTTGCCACACACATGGTACACAAAGTAAGCGTGTACCCCCCTGAGGATTTATGTAATTATACCCTCAGGTGTTACAGATTACAGCAATGAAATGAAATATATCACGGAAAACTTTCTTTGTAATTAAAAAATCTTTAAAAATAAATGTTTTAAGTACAAAATCTCTCAAATGCGTGTCCTGTAGCGCTAAATGTGCGTCTTGCTGTAAGATAATTCTGTGGAAGTGTCGTAATTATCGTCCACCGAAAGCTAAGTTCTGCAGAAGTCAATGTACTTACCCCATCAGAAACGAAAGTGAAATGCTTTGTGTATAGATATCATAATTATTATGCACATTACTGAGATCAAGAAAATACTATACTGTAAAGTATTGTTGTGCTAAGAAAAGGGCCTCACATTGTAGCTTACTACTAAAACATGTTTTGCTTTCCAGAAGAAATTCAGAAAAACTGTGCGGATATAAAACAGAAACACTGCAAAAGCAACATTGTAAATTGTCACTCATTAGTAGCGTCGTGATAAAATCGTGTAACTGTCACATAAACTAACACTGTGTCATCTGGTATCTCACAGAAAGTACTTTAAATCCAGAATACATTTTCAGGTCAACCAAAATGTTGCCTTAAAATCTCATTAGCAGTACTGGTAAATGTTCTAAGTATGTGAGCCTTATAGTCGTTACGTAATCGTGCAACAAACAAGCAAGAATGTACAAATACAATACTGTGTCGTCTGTTCACTATAACAATGCATTCGTAATTTCTGTTTAAAATGTTCCCTAGGTTCTAGACTGGATATTGTACTTCAAACATTGTTGTATGTTAACAGTTTCTTAAGTCTGACAAAGCATTTAAGTAATGTGAAGCGAAAAGTTTTATGGCAAAGACAAAGTTAAAAGGCAGATTATCTGTCAATAAATGGTTTTACATGAGAAATGTGGTGTAAACCTTTACTCTTCCTAGTACGCAGAGTTTCAACTTCAACGCAATTATCATGTGGTATACGTCGGATTCTGTAAGGTCCATTGTAAACTAGAAAGAATTTGTGACTCAAGTGTTTCTTCTTATGTGACAATGAATGAGCTTTAATGAGAACTTTCTGACCAATATACAACTTCTTTGCATTTGCTTTACCGTGTAGTTTTCTCCTTTTGTCTGCTGCAGATTTTATATTTTTAAGAGCCAAATCAATTATGTCTTTGTGTCGAAGTTTACGTGTATTCGGGAAAGGTACAAGCTCTCTAGAAAACGACGGTAAAAATTTACGAGACCTAGAAAACTGCGGACTTGTCTTTTTGTGGATGGCACTGGAATGGCTCTGATTGCTTCTAACTTTTCAGGATCCGGCTGAATGCCTTCAGAAGAAATAATATGTCCCAAAAACCTCACCTTTGACCTACCGAATTCAGACTTTTCCAAGTTAACTGTAATTCCAGATTCTGCAAAAATATGTAACACGCTGTTGAGGATGCGATTGTGTTGTTCCCATGAGGCTTCTGCTATCAGAATATCGTCTACATATAAGGTGATGTGACGTTTTAAGAACTCAGGTAATATGGAATTTAGCCCGCGAATGAATGCTGCCGAAGAAATGTTCAAACCAAAGGGAAGTTTCCGAAACTGATAACAAACGCCGAAACAAAGGAAAGCTGTGTATTTTCTACATTCTGGATGAAGTTCGATCTGATAAAAGCTGGATCTGAGATCAATGGAAGACAACACTTTTACACCATTAAAATTTTGAAGAAGTTCTTCTAACGTTTGCGGCCTGTCTGTTTCAGGAATAATGATCGTATTGATTTGTCTCGAATCTAAGACAAGCCTGATCGATCCATTTTTCTTCTCAACAACATGTAATGGATTGTTGTATGAGCTTACTGCAGGCTCAATAATGCCCTCATTAAGCATAGATTGTATTTCTGTTCTAACACGGTCCCTATAATGCGCCGGAATTACGTATGGTCTAACACAAAATTTAGTATGCTCACGAACACGAAATTGGTATTGAAATCCCTTGATTGTTCCTGTTTTGTGAGTAAAAACTGTGGAATGTGCTTGTAAAATCTCAAAAAGGTCTTGCCTATCATTGTCATTACAATTCTCAATTGTTTGAATTTTATTCTGAATTAACTTATTAGTGTCAAATGCGCCGTCGATACCATCCCTGTCAGTACTTGCAGAGTGATTGTTAGTGTCTAGTTCCGTAGAAAAGTCCGAACTGTTGTCTAACAGAAGGTAAAGCCGATTAATTTCCTCGTCATGGTTTGAGAGCCAATCTTCAAATTTCAAAGCTATTGACTTACCTTCTTTCTCTAAACTTATTTCAGCATCGTGAAAGTTTAAGATTGCTTTGTATTCATTCAAAAAGTCTACTCCCAATATAATTTCCGTCGACAATAATGGAACAATGAGAAAGTTCATAGAGAAGCTGTGGCTTTGACAAAAGAATTCTAAATTGGTTTGTTGGCGTACATCTACACTTTTTCCAAAGATTGCACCTTGTAATTTAATCTTACGTAACGGAAGTGTCGGGCAATCGTTCGATTTGTTGCATTTGCTAAAGGCTGTTTCACTGATTACTGAAATGGGACTGCCAGAGTCAAGTACTGCCGTAAATTTTACGTCATTTACTGTAATGTGAATCACAGGATATGCAATGTTGTTATGTTTTACGTCGTGTTCTTGGAGTAAAATGTCCCTAATGTCTTCCATTTTTACGTAATTACTAGCTACGGCAGCTGCGTCGTTAGTTTCATACGTGCGTTTTGTGGCTGCCTGCGGTATAAGTCATTGCCTATTGTCTCTTTGTTGGCGCGCGTTGTTATTGGGATTTGGAGACCTAACTTCTACAAATTCACCGTGACGAGAGGGCCCTGCTCTGTTTGAATCCCGCCAGTTCTGATGCAATTCAGGTCTGTCGTTACGATCATATCGTCTGTCGTCATGTCGGTAGATTCCATAGTTTCTTTCTTGTCGGTCACATGGTGGAGAATTTCTCCCTGAATCGTAACTGCGCGCTGGTCCGTTGCGTCTAAAGTTATTCTGTCTCCCTTGATAGTATTTATTTTGGTTCCCGTATTGTCTGTTTATCTTATTGTCTCTGTGATAGTCATTACCACGGAGAGGTGATCTTTCCCTGTAGTTATTACTACTCTGCCAACGGTTGTCATACGGGTGGTGTCTGTTTTGGTCACGATTTGTGTTGTGAGAATAGCCTTGTCGTGTAAAGTTATTACTTCTTTCATCGCGGAATTGCGACGGATGTGACCTGTAATTGCTGTGTTCCTGGTTTCGCGTTCCGCGATTGTCAGTGTCAATTTCTAATTCTTGTAAGAGTCCCTGAAATGCTTCAATGTCGTCTTTGCAACGTCCTGCCAAAATAATATGTCGTAAATGTTCAGGCAGTTTGATTAAGCAAATGCGGATGAGTTCTGAGGGGCTGTATGGGTTTGAAAGATACTGATTCTTATGCAACATGTCTTCAAAATATTTCATAAGACTGGAAAATTCAGATTGTTCGAAACATTTCATCATTATGATGCCATGTTTTACTCTGTCTTGTGTGGCTGGAGACCAATATGCTGAGAGGAAGGCATGGTAAAACTCTCCTTCACTGTGGCAATCGTGAATTAACGATCGCATTCTTACAGCTGGTTCATTCTCTAAGTAGCCACACATAAATTCTAATCTGTGTTCCAACGACCAGTTGGGAGGAAAACAATGAGAGAATTGATGGAGCCATGCTTGTGGATGAATGTCGTTGGCAGAATTCTTAAACGTTTTGAATTTACGTGTAGTAATGAACAGCTTATAGTCAAAATCATCATGTCGGCGAGTCGCATGTCGGTCATTGTTACGTCGCTTCGGCGGTTCCATCTCAAAATTCGGTGCACATTCCCAATTTCTTTCATTACTTCCGAAATGCCCTGTGTTATTATTTTGCAGCTTTTCCGTGTTTCTAAGTCCCTCTTCCCGTGTTGGAGCGCGAGTGTCCTCTGAAATACGTAATTCTTGTATTACCTGTGTTAGCTGATCTTGTACTTCCCGGATTTCTCTTTGGTGTTGCGTATCAATTTGATTCAGATTTTGTTTCAGTTTCCTAATTTGTTCGCTCTCTTCTGTGTTATTAAAGACTACCGGTTTTGTGTCATTCAGATTATCATCTACCTTCGTAGATAAATTATTTAGCTGATCCGAAAGTTCAACTACTTTCTCTGATAATGAACTAATTTCCTCCATGTGTCTTTCTACTGTGTCCTTTAAGTTTTCCTGAGTTTTTGCAAGTTGCGTAACCGAATCGGTAGATGCAACTGAGTCAATTTTAGCTTGCAAGGTCTCATGATTTTCATGAACAATAATTTGCAGTTCTTTTATGGCTGCTTCGTGATTCTGTAATGCATTTTCATGCCGCGAAAAAATAGGTTGAAAATGCTCACAAATTTGTGTTTTTACGTCGTTACAGACTTTTTGACATTTCGATTCGATCTTATGCAACTCAGTAGTTAAATCTTCACGTGTTTGTTCAAGTGTGGTGTCTAACTTTTGAAGATTTTGTTCCATTGTGTCTAACTTTTTAAGATTCTGCTGTGTTTGTCTCTGGTTTTGTTCCATTGTGTGTAACTGTTGCTGTGTTTGTTTCTGATTTTGTTCAAGCGTTGTGTCTAACTTTTGTAGCCTTTGTCTCATTTGTTGCATTAACTGTAATAACAATGCACTGGTGTCTGAAACATGTTCCTCAGTGCTTTTCGGCAGTGAATTTGCACCGGCAACATTCACATTTTGACAAGCGGAAAACGTGTCTTGACTCATTTGAGAAAACGGTGAGGACGCAAAACCTGAATCTACAGTGTTTGCAAAATTGTGTCCTATCATTTCGGATTCCTGAGGCGAGCTGTTGCCGACCGATCGATCGATAATGCTTCCCTCTTCACTAATTGTTTCACTGTCCACGCCATTGTTTGCCGCCCGCTCCATTTCCCTATGCACAATTATCAAATTACTACTTTGAACATCAGTTAATTCATTACTCGGTGGCGCTAACACACTGCTTTCATTTTCACTGTCATTTCTCAGTTTACTTTGGAGCCTAGTATTACGTTTTTCACACGCCATTATTGTCACAGTATTTCACACGACAACACAGAAAGACACAATTTGAAGAGCAAAAATAAGAGAACACATTAACATAACACTGAAAATAATATCTAGTTAATTACAGCTGCGAAATACTTGGTGCAAATCTATATGCATGCCACAACTGTTTTACTGTACAACAATGAAAGGCTACAACTACAAAGGAGATTCTCTCTACAATTACGCGCTAGCAATAAACAAAAGCTACACTAAATACACAAACTACAAGAAAAATCAGAAGATTCCAGTGAGGTATCCTAGGCTAAGGGTCGACATATGAAACTTCCCCTTTGAACAATTATTCAAGACTGTGCTTAACCTGACACACAATATTTTTACGCAACGCAATCTGACTTTCAAAATTCCCTACTAAAGAATGGCCCTGACAAACATTAAACTATACCTTTCACAAATCACTTACCTCACAAAAATCTTCGCTGTTCAAGCTACTGCAATACAGCGAGCGCCACTACTGCCAGCTAAATAAAAGATTCAAACTACTGAAGGCACTAACTACTGATAGGGATAGTTAGCAAATGAAAGATATTAATAGAGAGCAAACAATGTATTTACCTTAATATCATCACAAGTCATAATATATATATCAGTTCATGACAAATTGCAAAACTTCGCCATCTCTCTCCCCACATCCACCACTGCTGGCGGCTCACCTCCAACTGCGCAACGCTACGCGCTGTTCACAGCCAGCTGCCTAACACTACAATGGCGAGTATTACAACAATGCAAAGCAGCCACAGACTGCACACAGCACAGCCAGTGATTTTCATACAGAGGTGGCGTTACCAATAAAAAAAACCTAAACAGCCTACTTACACGGTATCTTCTCGGTGTCACGGCCATAGCCCTCTGCATAGAGGTCCCAATTCGACCCCCTTGCCACCATGATTCTACCCCCCCCCCTCCTCCCCCACCGGTCACGTAGCCCCTTGCCGCAGCGCTCCCAATGTGGTCATAATTTCGGTAATACCGTTTCTCATCGACTGAGTGGTGGGAATGGTGTACCGAGGCTGGCGTGCTGGTGAAATTCTGCGCTAGGTGATTAGGTGAAATGCTGCGCTAGCTAATTACTGCTAGCGGCGTGATTACATTAACGAGCATAAGTGAATGTCGCAAGGAAATGAAGAGCATCTAAACCGGTAGCTGAGCGAAATGGGCTGTGGAAGATCCTAACTAAAAGAAGGACCGAGGGAGTGGCTCAGTGGTTAGCACACTGGACTCGCATTAGGGAGGACGATGGTTCAAACCTTCGTCCGGCCATACTGATTTGGGTTTTCCGCGAGTTCCCTAAATCCTTTCCTTTGAAATGGCACGGCCGATTTCCTTCCCCATCCTTCCTTAATTCGATGAGACCGATGACCTCGCTGTTTTGTGACCTTCCCCTTATCAACCAACCAAAGAAAAGAAGGAATAGAGTATTGTATTTATTGTACTGTATGTTATCCAGGGCCTTAGAAAGGACGGAGAGGCTCCGCCCCGTCCACGCCGCAGCCGCAGTGGTTCACAACCCCACGACGGCTACCGCAGTCCACTTCACCCCTCCGCCACCCTACACCGAACCACTCTTTCAGGGTTATTGTGCAGTTCGGCCCCCAGTGGACCCCACCAGGGAACGTCTCAAACTAGACGAGAGTAATGGTGGTGTACGCATACGTGGAGAACTTGTTTGCGCAGCAATCACAGACATAGTGCAGCTGAGACGGAATAAGGGGAACCAGCCCGCATCAGCTGAGGCAGATGGAAAACCGCCTAAATGCCATCCACAGACTGGCCAGCTCACCGGACCTTGACAAGTCCGCCTGGCGGATTCGTGCCGGGGACCAGGCGCTCCTTCCCATCCGGAAAGCCGTGCGCTAGACCGTGAGTGGTACATCTGAATTAGCGTACAGAAATAATTAACTTTGTGCTAGAATGAGCAGCAGATGGGAAAAGTAGTAGGTGTAAACATGGACTAGACTATGCATCAACGGGTGTAGACAGTGAAGGGTGTAGTTGCTATGTAGAGATGAAATGATAGCTCAAGTTTAGGAAAGGCGAATACAACATCAAACTAGTCCAAAAATGACAGTTACAAAAGAATTTACAACAAATGATTCATTCAGCACATGGAATTTTCAATGATCTTATTTATCTCTTTCTTTCTACCGTTGCCGTATGATAGTGGGTAAACACTGGCTACTTCTTTCGATGCAAACTAGTGATAAAGATTTCTTCCACTGCCAGGATTCATAGCTAATTGGAGCCATGTGACAGAGACCCCTATACTTGTGTTGTTACGCGATCTGATCATACTGGTTACAAATAACTGAGAGGCAGAGACTTTTGATGTTTTTTCCATTCCTTCAGGTAGTCGTTTCTGGAGAAGCAAAAACCTGCGTTTTTCTCCAAACTGTTTTGGGAGTGTGGATTCAATGCTGGCTTTAATGTCCACAAATGCATTGTGACAATTCGGAATGGTTGTGTTCTGTAGAGGACAGTTCAAGCTGTGAGTTGTACAAATTCCACTATTGTTATCTTCATTATTGATTTTTTATATATTGTACGTATGTATTGAACAGGGAACCTAGAAATGACGGCGAGGCATCGTCCCGCAGTAGCCCTCAGTGGTTCACAACTCCACAACAGGCCACAGCAATCCACCCATCCCACCACCGCCCCACAGTAACCCAGGGTTACTGTGCGGTTTGGCACCAAGTAGACATCCCCGGGAACGTCTCATACCAGTCGAGTGTAACCCCAAATGTTTGCGTGGTAGAGTAATGATGCTGTAAGCGTATGTGGAAACATCGTTTGCGCAGCAATCTCCGACACAGTCTAACTGAGGCGAAATGAAGGGTACCAGCCCGCATTCGACGAGATAGATGGAAAACCTCCTTAAAAACCATCCACAGGCTGGCCGGCACAACGGACCTCGGCACTAATCCGCCGGGCGGATTGGTGCCCGGGACCGCCACGACTTCCCGCTCGGGAAGCTGCGCGTTAGACCACGCGGCTACCCGTGCGGGCCTTTTTATGTCTTTTCCATTCACCCCCGTATGATTATCTGCGAAAACGTATTACGTGAACAAAATAATAACGATATCCACTTCGATGTTGAGAAAGACTGGCAACTACGCCGAGGTGTAGGGGAACGCTCAGTTGTGCTTCCCAAGTGACGTAAATCTGTAGCAGCATTTGACTACCTGACTCATAACTGACAACTAGAGTAAACAAATACCTTGGGGCAGCAATACTTTTGGGATGTTACGTAGAACGATCACATAAACACTGCTGTAAGTAGAAGCAAATTTGTACGGATCTTGGGCGTAACTAAGAGGGAGATGGGATGAATATCAGGTATGAGCTATAATAACATACTGCTTAAGTATGAGAGATATACTCCAGGTCGACCTAACAGAGGACACCCACACACATACACAAAGAAATGTTACCAATCCTGTCTTGTAACAAACATTCGGAAAGAATCTCAGGTGCCAGCCATTCGAAAAGAACACTTAGTATCTTCGCATAACGATAGTTGTGACATCTTCTTTAATATTCTAAAGGTTAAAGCTACCTCCTAAAAAGTAGTTTTCCCTAAACCTGAAATCTTTCTCGGACTGGAGTCTTATCAATGTAGACGAACTTAAAATGAACCAAATTTTCCACATTCTATTATCAGCTGAGAAAATAGATAAAAAGCACCTCTTAGGAAGTCTTATTGTTTCATTCTAACTGCATTTAAAATCTGCGACTTAAAACATTTATAGACATCGCTAACGGAATGTGTCAATAGGTTCGCTTCTTTAAAGGAATTCGTTTTTTACGTTGTTATCTCTTTCTGGACAGAAGTGAGAAAGTCGTATCTGATGCCTTATGCTGTTTGTCAAGATGAACGGCATACGTCGTAGAGATTGTATTAGTATTGCTGTAAATTCACTTGTAGAGTCTTGTCCTTGTTTCTCATTCTGTTTTTAATCTGTTTTTATGTTGCTTGATAAGTTGATAATGCTACCGCTACTGTTTTATGCATACAGGCCTGAAGATGGCGCACTGAAGCGTCAAAACTGGCTGCAACAAAATAAATAAAATCATAAGGACTGCTGTGGGTGTTTTTTTTGTCACTGTTCTAAAGTACCGTTGTACTACTCAGAAAACATTCGATTTGTAGTTCTGGTAGCATAAAATCGGTGCCCGAGCACAGAGCTTTTATGGCAGGTGCTTCACTGCTGATTACAGTTCTTTCTGAAGATAGTAACGTGAGCAATAAAAAAGCAGAGAAGAAATGACAGCTCCGTTGTACAGTACTCAGGATTTTAATTACTCTTTACTTCGACCCTCAGCGCAAAAAAAAAAAAAAAAAAAATGGTTTAAATGGCTCTGAGCACTATGGGGCTTAACATGTATGGTCATCAGTCCCCTAGAACTACTTAAACCTAACGACATCACACAACACCGCCGGCCGAAGTGGCCGTGCGGTTAAAGGCGCTGCAGTCTGGAACCGCAAGACCGCAACGGTCGCAGGTTCGAATCCTGCCTCGGGCATGGATGTTTGTGATGTCCTTAGGTTAGTTAGGTTTAACTAGTTCTAAGTTCTAGGGGACTAATGACCTCAGCAGTTGAGTCCCATAGTGCTCAGAGCCATTTGAACCATTTTTCACACAACACCCAGTCATCACGAGGCAGAGAAAATCTCGGACCCCGCCGGGAATCGAACCCGGGAACCCGGGGGCGGGAAGCGAGAACGCTACCGCACGACCACGAGCCCCTCAGCGCACTCATTATGGCTTTTGGTGACAACATTATTTGGTGTTGCCTGTGATAAAGAGGGAATTAGCGGGTTGTGCACAAAAGCTTCTCGTGTCCTTTTACTGTTGTCATGTTTCTCCCCTATTACCCTCGCGATGCGCACAAAGTTTAGTGTGGCACTCGAGTACACACATGTCCGTAAGTGTTGTGTCTAGACAAGACAGCCTAGACACAATGAGAGGAAGCCGAAAGGCACGCGCTACGCTCACGCAGATGGGCGTGAGGTCTGAAACAGGATACGTAATGAATGCTATAAAGAAAAGTACGTAGCTTCTGGAATACTTAACTTTAATCCATCCCTTTGGTACATCTGGAGATTGTGGCGATACAAGTGAGACTCTTTAGATACATGCAATGTTACTAATGGCGCCTTGCTAGGTCGTAGCCATTGACTTAGCTGAAGGCTATTCTAACTATCGGCTCGGCAAAGGAGCGAGGCTTCGTCAGTATAGTCGCTAGCTACGTCGTCCGCACAACTGGGGCGAGTGCTAGTCCGTATCTCGAGACCTGCCTTGTGGTGGCGCTCGGTCTGCGATCCCTGACAGTGGCGACACGCGGGTCCGACATGTACTAGTGGACCGCGGCCGATTTAAAGCTACCACCTAGCAAGTGTGGTGTCTGTCGGTGACATCACATTCCTCCCCCGCAAATCGGCGAACGGTCGTGTTATAAGGCTTCTGCCCGCCGTGTGGAGGACCCCATGTTGACGTATGCGATGAGGTGGGGAGCCTAACAACAGGCGAGGCTGTGCCACCCGCACCCGGCCATTCGGTCCGAGGGGATCTAGGAAACGCCTGAAAACCTAGTCCAGGGTGCACGTCAACATGCGGTGTATGCGCCCGTAAAGAGACAGGAGGGGCCGAATGGTCGACCTCCATTGCGTCGGGGTACCCGACGCGCGATGACGTCATGTGGTCCGGAGGGGGCAAGAGTTCCATGGCGGAGGACAGCTGGTCACGGGAAGCGATCGGGGGCGCGTGACCCAGGGAGGCGTGTCGCGGCTGCAGCGAAGCGTCCACTGCGGGCGGCGCCGGCGGGAGAACAGGCGGCGGCGGCGGCGGCGGCGGCGACGCGTCGCCATGGGGCAAAATGGAAGGCAGCGTCGGTAACACCTGGGGATGAGGCGAGCCAGTAGATGGGTCCCCAGGGCGCTGACCGGACGGCACCGTCGCTGAAGCAGACGGGAAGCGGCAGAACCCGTGCGACGACAGAGGCGCAGCTGATTGAGATGCCGACGCACCTCACCAGAAGCCCCCAAAACCAAATACATCGCGCGGCCGAGGCAGCGAAGAATGCGCCCTGCGAGCCAACGCTGTGAACCGCGAAAGTTGCGATAGAATACAACGTCGCCTGGAGCAAAAGCAGGAGTCCGCCGCTGCACGGGAACCTGATGCGGCGGATGCAGCAAAGACATCAAGGTTCTATGAGGACGACCGTGGAGCAACTCAGCCGGCGAGCGACCATCTCGGGGCTGAGAGCGATATGAAGACAAAAAGAGCAACAACGCGTCCTCCCGAGAATGCGACTCTTTTAACTTCAACATCTGTGACTTGAAAGTCCGGACCAATCGTTCAGCGGCACCGTTTGACTGAGGCGAAAACGGCGCGGATGTCAGATGTTGAATACCATTGGCCTGGCAGAATGACTGAAATTCTGCGGACATGAATTGTGGGCCATTGTCGGAAACAATAGTCTGCGGAAGACCTTCAATGCAAAAGATAGCAGACAACGCATGGATGGTGGCAGTTGACGTTGTGGAAGACTTCCGGACAACAATAGGAAAATTACTGAAGGCATCTACCAGAACCAACCATCGAGCATTCCACAATGGACCAGAAAAATCGATGTGAAAGCGTTGCCAAGGGGAAGTGGCTCTTGGCCATGCAAAGACTTTCCGCGGCGGTGCGGATTGATGTTCGGCACACGCCATGCAAGAAGAACACATATTCGTAATTGCAGCATCGATTCCGAACCAAGTACAGTGCTGACGAGCAAGTTTTTTCGTTCGCACTATACCCCAATGTCCTTGGTGAAGAAGCCGTAAAACAGAGGACTGTAACGAACGTGGGACCACGACTCTGGACTGATCATTATCAGAAGGCAACAACAAAACACCACGTCATACAAAAAGTCTCTCCTTGTGAGCAAAAAATCGGCGAACCAACGGATCCTCGATCCGAGACTTTGACAAAGGCCATTGCGTAGCAAAAAAACGCAAAACGGTAGCAAGGACAGGGTCAGCAGCTGTGGCTGTAGCTAAACGACGAAACTCAATCGGAAACGAGTCGACCACGTCATCGGTTTCCGAATCAATGAACATGCAAGCAAGTTCGGAAGAATCGAATGCTCTATCCTCAGCAACAGGCAAACGGGACAACACATCAGCGTTTCTGTGCTTAGCAGTGGACCGATACAAGATATCGTAGCGGTATTGCGAGAGGAAAATAGACCAGCGAATGAATTTCTGCGCTGTACGTGGAGGTACAGGCTTGTACGGATGAAAAAGTGACGTCAAAGGTTTGTGGTCTGTGATGATGGTAAAGTGACGGCCATACAAGAAATCATGGAACTTAGGAACACCAAACACGAGAGCCAAAGCTTCTTTCTCGATCTGTGAATAATTTCTTTGCGCAGACGAGAGCAATTTTGATGCAAAGGCAATAGGGCGATCATGCGATCCATCATTTTGCGCAAGCACAGACCTGACCCCGAAATCCGATGCATCTACCATCAACAAAAGGGGTTTCTGGGGATCGAATGGCGTAAGGCAAGTATTTGAAAGCAACGCCGATGTCAACTGGCGAAAAGCGCGTTCGCATTCCGTCGTCCAGACGAACGGAACACCTGTACGGCGTAAGCGATGAAGCGGAGCTGAACGGGAAGAGGCATTGCACACATTCACTCACACCTTGTGATTCTAAATCGTTTAATGTTCTTGCGACCTCATCACGCAATGCGTGAGGAACATTGCGCGCCCGGAAAAATTTCGGTTGCGCATTTACTTTCAGTTCCAAATGTGCTTCATAGTTCTTAGCGCAACCAAGGCCCGGTGCAAAAATGTCTGCAAATTCGTCACATAGACGAGAAACACTGTCTGAAAGCACAGTCTGATTCACTGATAGGACCTGATTTACTATAGACATGTTAAACAACTGAAATAAATCAAAACCAAACAAGTTCACTGCAGTAGAAGAACGAAGAACGTAAAATGACACAAGTTTTGTTTGTCCCTTATGTGTTGCAAGAAGGCTGCACTGTCCTAACACAGGGATATTCTGACCTGAATAACTATTTAACTTAACATTTGCGGCACGCAACGGAGGTTTGCCCAGTTGTTTGTACGTGTCGTGATTGATCAATGAAACAGCAGCTCCCGTATCGAGCTGGAATGGTATCACGTGGCCATGAATGTCCAAATCTACAAAAAGTTTATTGTCCTGCTGACGACAAGAGCGACTGTCTCGTGCAATTTGAACTGAGACAGGTACAGCATCACTTGCTAATTGACGTGATTTCCAGCGACGTCGACGCACACTTTTTGTGGGATGAACACAGTCACTGTTAGAGAACGTGGCACCGGACGAAGTGGAATTAACTACATGAATGTCCATGGGTGAAGGTCCACGAGCCTGAGTGTCCTTGGTTCGATTCTGGCGCGAAGCAAAGGGCCTGGAATGGTTGTGATTGTCTGATCTGAGCTTTTTCTGGCAAACACTTTGATCATGTCCTTTCTTATTACAGAAAAAGCAAATAGCTTGGTGTGACGGGCAATTTGCACGTGAATGTCTAGTAGCACACCGCGGGCATGATTTCACTGCATTTGTATGCTGGCGCATCACACCTGGTTTAGAGCGTGGCGGCAGCTGCGTGGACGTGCGCGAGTGCAGTTTACCGGTCCGAGCAGCGCGCCCGGCGGGCCGGTTAATGTTACACATGGCTGGTGAAGTTGCAAATGATTCCTGAGCAAAGTCAAGCGTGTCTTGTCTATCCAATATGTCTATCACTTGCTGAAGGGAGGGATTAACTAGTTTCAAAATCTTTTCCCGTGTGCGAACATCAGAAACGTTCTGTGCTATTGCATCACGTACCATTGTATCTGAATAAGGGAGTCCACATTCACACTCAAAAGCACAATCCCTTGTAAGGCCTTGCAATGTTGCAACCCACTCCCTATTAGTCTGACCGGCCATACGTTTTGTACGAAAGAACGTATACCTTTTTGCAACGACATTGACTGTTTCTTTGAAATAGGCATCTAAAGCAGACAAAATTTCTTCGTAGGACAGAGTTGCTACGTCGCGTCGGCGAAATAATTTCACTATCACACGGTACGTTTGCACCCCTACACACGCCAATAAATGAGGCTGCCGCTCGTTACCTTGAATCCGTAGGCGGCGAGATGAAATCCAAATAGGCGTGACCACTCCGTCCATGTTTCCTTAGCTGGTTCGTAGGGACAGAATGGGGGTGCAACTGCCGCATCGTTTTGCAGTGCACGTTGACCCTGGACGAGCTGTCCAAGGGCATCCAATAACGCCTGCGTCTGCTGATTCTGCAAGCGATAAAATTCGGACAGTACATCTGGCGAAGCCATGACACAAGTAAATGTAAGCAATTAGAAAGAACAAGACCCTTTCCGTTGACTCGTCGCCAAAAAATGTTGTGTCTAGACAAGACAGCCTAGACACAATCAGAGGAAGCCGAAAGGCATGCGCTACGCTCACGCAGATGGGCGTGAGGTCTGAAACAGGATACGTAATGAATGCTATAAAGAAAAGTACGTAGCTTCTGGAATACTTAACTTTAATCCATCCCTTTGGTACATCTGGAGATTGTGGCGATACAAGT
The DNA here is from genome assembly GCF_023864345.2 of Schistocerca serialis cubense. Classification (NCBI taxonomy): domain Eukaryota; kingdom Metazoa; phylum Arthropoda; class Insecta; order Orthoptera; family Acrididae; genus Schistocerca; species Schistocerca serialis. The sequence continues at coordinate 148,098,066 of NC_064641.1, read as the reverse complement.
GAGACTCTTTAGATACATGCAATGTTACTAATGGCGCCTTGCTAGGTCGTAGCCATTGACTTAGCTGAAGGCTATTCTAACTATCGGCTCGGCAAAGGAGCGAGGCTTCGTCAGTATAGTCGCTAGCTACGTCGTCCGCACAACTGGGGCGAGTGCTAGTCCGTCTCTCGAGACCTGCCTTGTGGTGGCACTCGGTCTGCGATCCCTGACAGTGGCGACACGCGGGTCCGACATGTACTAGTGGACCGCGGCCGATTTAAAGCTACCACCTAGCAAGTGTGGTGTCTGGCGGTGGCACCACATAAAGTATCTTCCAGATTCACAAAAAACTACACGTACGACAGCGTTACGTGAACTAAGAGCCGCGTTGGAAATATTGTGCTACGTGGCACGACGATATGATGCAACATGTATGGGAAAGCCAGTCACTAAGTAGGCGGAATACAGACTCTCAGTACAGACCGCAATACGGGTATAATGCAATATAATATGCTCAATACCTTGTAAACTGTAGCCGGCACAGTATCATTAGAAACATCATGCGCCAGTGTTCGTGATACCAATTTGATACGATACCAGTACAGACCACTGACTTCGCCATATCGGTCCCTAGCGGCAACCAAATTAAAATATTTAATACTGTTTTGACTGTTTACCTCGTCTGAATAAAAATATTATCAATATGTTAATAACGTGAATATCACATCATACAGATAATCTAAGTTTTCTGATTTATTTCTATTAACTTCACCCCACCAGACGGATAAAGAGAGAAATTATTTTTGTGGTCTTTAAAGAAATTATACAAGGTGATTTAGCGATGATGGAGAAGAGAAAATCTATCAGTTGGAAGTAATGTGCTGTAGTCCGGAAACGACCGAGACGAAAGTCGTAAGTCAAAACACCTGGTGCCTCTCACAGTGGAATACGTTTACTGGTACTGGTGTGTCTAACACCGTAGGCAAGGCAACTTTCAGAGGTAGTAGGACGCACCAAAACAAGAAAAAATGTTGTCTCCGGTTTGTTGCTATTCTTCTGGTATCAATTCGCTGATTCAGGTGTCCTTTTTGATGTCACGGCCGGTGTCTCAGACATCATGGGCGACGGGGGGATGTGGGGTGTGGACGACAGAAAAGGGGTGGGGGGCATACCCGCATTGCCTTGCCTCTGACCTTCCAGCCTCCTCTTCTTTTATTTGGCTTTTGTTTATTGAACTATACAGCCAACAGCCTGGTACTAGTACAGGATCTAATCAAAAGCATCGGGGTAGCTATTAGCGGACATTAATATGGGATGTTGACACTTTCAGTGAGGTGTCGGAATGTCTGTGGAGAACAAAATGCCCATTCTTGATCAAGAGCCGAAAGCAGAGAAGGTAGTATTGTTGAACGCTGTAGCCTGGAGCGACCTCGACGCTCTTGCTCATCCCAAAGGTGGTGGAAGGTTTAGTTGAGGACTCTGGGCACGTCATTCCATTTCAGATTTGTTGTTGTACGCAGACCATTGCCTAACACATGTGTGCATTCTCATGCTAATGCTAACAATCATCGTCTCCGAAATGTTCCTCTACTGTAAACAGTACACCCTCCTGTACATGTCTTCACATCCCGCCGTATTTAACGTTTTCCTCAGCGCAATAAGTGGACCACAACAAAAGATACTCCCATACCACTACACAATCTCTTCTGGGCTGATGGCATTACACATGATGGAAGGTAACTTTTTTCTAGCATTCAAAAAAATTAATAAAAATAAATTCTTCCATGGCACTGCGAAATGGTATAGCATGATTCATCAACCCAAATCACTCGTTTCCAGTCCTGGGGCATCGCTTTTGACACCACCTCAAGCGTCGATTAGCACTGACTGTGGAAATGTATCACATATCAGGAGCTGATCGACCATTGTACACAATTCTTTTAAGCTCCCTACGCATAGCAAATGTGCTAGCTGGATTTCTGGTAGCACTTCGGAACACTCCAGTGATACCTCTCTCTTATTTCATGCGATATTTTACAACCACCCTCCGCAATGCTCGATAGTTCCTGACTATCGGTACATGAGGTTTGTCTGATCTTAGTATATCTATAGTTACTCCTTCGCGTTTTCACTTCACAGTCGCATCATGAACAGTCGGCACGGGTAGCTTCAGAAGGGTTGAAATGTCCCTAATGTATTTATTACTCGGGTGAAATCCAGTGGCTGCTCTACGTTCGATGTCACTGAGACCTCTTGAAGGGCCCATTGTACTGTTACTCAGCTGACAACACAGTACTTCCCGCCTCCTTTTGTACTCGCGGGTCAGCCTCTAGTGACATCTAGTAGTCAAGTCCGCTTTACATAGGGGTCTCCGAATACTTTTCATTAGATACTGTAAACACTAGTTATATGGCTTGTTAAGTGCATGGCTAATGCTGGAGGTTGCTAGATGGGTCGATCTTCCGGGGTGCTCTAAAAGCAAACTTATCTTAATAGAGTACCTGACACTGCAGTCCCTGTTTGATACTACAGAGTGAAGCGCATTCCGCATATGGTAAGTATTATAAGTTAATTCGTAGTTTGTCGAGAGAGGTATTCACCACAGGAAAACTCTCAAAAACCACAGTCTGATCTTTGCGTAGGCAAGGTAAATGATTCTAGCTTATGTCGTATCCGTACAGCTGACACTTGCGTCTCACATGACTGATTTATAAATTAAAACAATTTCTTTTTTTTTTTTTTTTTTCAGTGCACCTCACTTCAATCCTCATTCGTGGACATCTTCTCCAACACAGAACAACACAGGTAAGAAGATTATTTTGCTTCTCTTTTGGATTATTTTGCTTCTCTTTTACGATGTTTCATAGTCTCATTAAAAGTTTCAAAAAGCCTGTTGGAAGAGTAGGTTCTGAATACCTTCAAAAGAAAATGTTTAGCATTGTTTCTTACTAGTGTTCAGGTTGTAAAATTTGCTAAGAAGTTTCACGTGAAACAAACATGTCTTACTCTATTACGTGTAAAGTCTGAGCTATGTCGTTGAAGCTGTATCTGCATTATGATAAAAGTAGTGCAATGGTTAGGTAATAGACTCATAATTGTGTATTTTTGACCGATAGACTTTTATTCTAGAGGATGATTGTTCAACAGCCCATCTGGCATTTTGGACTTTTATTTTTTTCTGTGTCCCTAAATAGTTTCCGATAAATTCCGGAACGGTTTTCTTCAAAACGGCACTGTTGGTTCCTTTCCCTATCCTGCTCCAAATGAAGGTCGTGCCTGGTCTATAACGTCTTTTTAGGGGTTTAACTTCCCGTCGATGGCATTCTCTCTCTCTCTCTCTCTCTCTCTCTCTCTCTCTCTCTGGCACTATTTTTCTTTTGTTCCGACGTCTTAAGGATGTCTCGTCAGTTGTTAGTTGTATATACTAAACTGCTGGTTGGACTTTGTGTTTCTGCGCTGCTGATGGAGTGTGGATATTCGAAAGTTACCTCCAGGACTGCTGATAGGCTGAGCAGCTACATAGTTTACGATAAACCTGTGTGTGCTGCTTAATGATTCTTTTTGTCTATCTCTATTTAGCAGTGGTAATGTGAATAAATGAATGATGAGCTTCACACCACACCAGGTCACAGAAGGTATCAGTCTAGTTATGGATGTCGTCACTAAATTTAGGAGGCACATCATCTTACATAAATACGAGATCTGCAGTATTATCTCACTGAGCTATGATAGGCAGCACAAAGCTATGTAGCATATTCACAAAGCCGTCACAATTCATCTATTACAGACACAAGGATCTACACCACTCATCTGTGTCATGCTGCACAAGGACTGATTTCACAATAACTACTTTCTTGCAACACAGGATGAAAGAAACAACTTCTCTTTCAGAAAATATTTCAAGATGTGTAATGTCGACGTTCTCGTATTGATTATAGGAAAAGACTTTATACTGTCCAGAAACGTGGCTAAGGAAAACTTCTGCGTCTTCCTTGGCTAAAGAACATGATATTACCAGACAGAAGACCAGTGCATAATGGAAAGTCGATATCTCCGTCTCTGTAAACCGGCTCTGTCACGCTGTCATGCAGCAATGCTGAGGTACCATAGGCCGGCCGCTGCGAGCGGTTCTAGGCGCTTCAGTCCGGAATTGAGCGACTGCTAATGTCGCAGGTTCGAGTCCTGCCTCGGGAATGGATGTGTGTGATGTCCTTAGGTTAGTTGGGTTTAAGTAGTTCCAAGTTCTAGGCGACTGATGACCTAAGCTGTTAAGTCCCATAGTGTTCAGAGCCATTTGAACCATTCGAGGAACCATATCAACAGCCATTTCGTTTATGCTTTGCTTATTGGTAGTCCTGAAATGGACGATTTGTTTGCGGGATTGATATTAAGCGTATATTTCAGCTGAGGCAGTATGATGGGTTGGTAGACTCTGTAATGTCATTTCCCGCTGTGACCCACACAGGAAGTTCCAGATCTGCATCTATGTATCTATATGTCACAGTGAATAGCATTACTATAATATGTATTTTGGCATTTTTTTAGCATTTATAGCAATGGAAGATGGTGATCCAAGGTCTTGCTTTAGGCGTTAGGTATATTTTTGATAGTTCATTCTGCTTGCAAGGCGTACAAAATCGTATTTTCCTATCAATCTTGCTTATAATTACGATAAACATGTCTTTTAATGAGTTAAACAGACAATTTAGAAGCAGCAATACTTCATTTGTGCTTGCAACCAGGCCACAAGTTTTGTGAAACCAAGTACTAGCCTTAGCCAGGTGACAGAAAACGTAGGTCAGCTATGCAGGGACTTTGAGAACGAAGATCAGGTAATTATAGTTGGAGGAGCAGGAAACAGCCTGGCTATGAATCCAAGATGCAATATTAGGAGTGACTTGGATAAAATAGGAGCAAAAACTGAGCACACAAATGTGGGGTTTGTGGAGGTCTTTCAGCGCCATGATCAGCCCTGGGTAAACACTGCTGTAGGCAGTGATAACACTGAGCTGAACAGGATGCTCCAGATATCAGAAAAATCTCACGTAAGTGTTGTTCCAGTAAATGCTATTGGTAGGTTGGGATACACTACACATTTCCTGCACCTGAATAGGATGGGAAAAAATAAGTTAGCTTCCCTATTAGCAGAAACTGTAAGGGGGTCCACAGTCACACAAGGGGTGATCTCTGTTGTTAATGGGTCCAGGCAGTGTGGTATTTTTAGGTTAAAGCCAAAGTCTAGACTCATGACAATCAATATAAAGAGAATGAAAGAAACTTCATGTGTAGTAAATAGGGATAAAGCTAAGGGCAGTATCAACTTACTTCATCAAAGTATCAGGGGAATAATAAATAAAGTAGATGAGCTACTAGTGTGTTTAGATGATCTGAAAAATAAGAATGAGATTGATATACTCTTTCTGTCTCAACACCATGTAACTGTGGGCAGGGATAGTGTCAGTATAAGTGGGTATAATTTATCATCTTACTCTTGTAGATCTATGATGGATGAAGGAGGAGTTGCCATTTTCATAAGACAAGGGTATAAATGCAAAACTGTAGAAGTAAGCAAATTTTGTGTTGATCAGCACTTTGAGGTTTGTGCATGTGACCTTCAGCTAGATAATGTACTATTGATATTAGCAACAGTGTACAGGTCCCAATTAGGAGACTGGGAGCTGTTGATAAAAAATTTTGACTCCCTATTATTAATCTGTGATGATTTCAATGTAAACTTTCTAAGTAATTCTGATAGGAAAAGTGAACTAGATGTGTTATTAAAAACATCGAACTTACAATCAGTGATCAACTTCCCTACACATACAGCTCAAGATAGTAGCACACTAATAGATAGTGTATTTGTACAGAAAAGGGATGTAAAAAAACACATGGTTTCCCTGTGGTAAGTGGATTGTCAGACCATGATACACAACTGATTAACTTACAAAACCTAACAGGGTGTACAGTTCGGAAACCATTAAGTAAAAGTGAGAGGTTGCTCAACCCGGTATCTATGGAGCACTTCAGACAAAGCTCAAGAAATGTTAATTTGGGAGATGTATATAATGAGCCAAATGCTAATGATAATTGCAACATATTTCCTGGTAATTTATATCCCTTTTTGAACATTGTTTCCCAAAGAAAGTAACTAAATGTAACAGCACACACTTTTCAAAGAAACCTTGGATTACTACAGGTATTAAAGTGTTTTCAGAAAAAAAAGAAAGCTGTATGAGACAGCAAGAACTAGTAAAGATCCAGAAGTAGTTTTACACTATAAACATTATTGTAACTTACTGAGAAAAGTTGTAAGGAAATCAAGAAATATGCATGTTAGAGAAGAAATTAACAACTCCAGCAATAAAATAAATTCAATACAGAATGTTGTTAGAAGGGAGACAGGAAAAGTACCCACTGGGGTAGGTAGTATTACTATGAAAGAGAACGAGACCATCCTAACTAACAGTACACAAGTGGGCCTAGCTAATGTATTTAACAATCATTTCTTAAGTGTAGGAGAAAAAATTGGTGAGAACAGTTCAAAGGATAAAGCCAGGCAGTACATGGAAGAGTCTGTTTTGAAAAATTTGGTCAGATTAAGTTTCACCTCCAGTAAACTTATTAAATCTTTGAAAATAAATGTTCTGTGGGACCTGATTACATCTCTAATAAGACATTAAAACAATGTGGAGCAATTACAGCTGATGTCTGAGTCACATATGTAATGCATCACTAACTCAAGGTATTTTCCCAGAAAGGTTAAAATATACCACTGTCACGCCTCTCTACAAAATTACCAGCCAGTATCCTTGCTTACAGCATTTTTAAAAATCTTCAAGAAAGAAATGTACTCAAGTGTGGTCAGTCATCTCAACAGTAATGGGATACTTAGTAAGTCACATTTCGGATTTCAAAAATGCTGTTCCACTGAGACACCAATAAACAATTTCACTGTCCATATAATAGAGTCTTTAAGTAATAAAATGTCACCGATAGGAATTCTCTGTAATTTTTCCAAAGCATTTGATTGTGTGAACCATGACATCATGTTACAGAAATTAAAACTCTGTGGTATAAATTGAATACCATATGAGTGGTTTAAGTCATACCTACAGAACAGGAAGCAAAAAGTTTAAATTGATTTAAATAAGTTTGTCACTTCATCTATCTGGGGTGAAACTACATTATGTGTTCCACAGGGTTCAATCATGGGCCCCCTTCTGTTCTTGATATATGTGAACAACCTCCCTTCCTATCTGAAACAGGAAGCTGAACTGACACTGTTTACTGATGATACAAGCATCATTATTAATCCAGTAAAAGAAATTTCAATTGAAAATGATACAAATAAGGTCTTTGGAAAAGTCATTAATTGGTTTTCTGCATATGGGCTTGTTCTCAACTTTGAAAAACCACAGTACATCCAATCTTCTGCTGCAAAAAGTACAGTTCCACCAATAAATATAACACATCAACAGAAGTCAGAGTACGGGGTAGAGCATACTAAGTTTTTGGGGGTACATATAGATGAGAATCTTAAATGGAAAATTCATATTTTGGATCTTCTAAAGCGACTGATTCAGCAACTTTTGCAATCAGAATAATTGCCAATTTTGAGGATATAGAAATTGGTAAGCTAACATACTTTGCATACTTTCACTCTCTGACATCATACGGAATAATATTTTGGGGTAACTCAACATTTACACAAAAAGTATTCACTGCTCAAAAGAAAGTGTTTAGGATAATGTGTGGGGTTCATAGTCACACATCTTTTAGGCATCTTTTTAAAAGATTGGGAATTCTTACAACAGCCTCACAGTACATTTACTCACTAATGAAATTTTTTCTCAACAACATGGGCCAGTTTAAAAGCAACAGTGACATTCATGATTATAATACCAGAAAAAAGACAGACTTACACTATCCTTTACTCAACCTATCTTTGGCACAGAAAGGGTTAAAATATGCTGCTATTAAAATTTTCGACAAATAGCCAGATGAAATTAAATGTTTGACAGACAGCAGTAATAGCTTCAAAAATAAATTGAAATCATATATCCCTGACAACTCCTTCTATACCATAGATGAATTCTTGAACAGGAATAAATAAATCTATAAATACAGTATATGGATATTGTGCCATTTAAAGGAATGGGATAAATAATAGAAATATTAATCTTTAACTCTGTACAGTAATATAAATTTATTTACAAAATCTTGTTTCATGCGTGCATTTCTTGTGCACTTGACACGTTCCACATCTAAACAGCTACTGTACCGTGCGATTGATCAATGGAACACGCAACCAACTAAATAACTAACTAACTGCAAAGTGTGAGGCGTCACACAGTATATGATAAGTCGTTTTTCAAGATATCGATTCTGACATTGTCTTTGGAAATGTCACATCTCTTACTGTTACTGTCTTTGGTCATGTATTTAAACTGCAAGAAGTTCATAGCCCTCTGCAGTTAAAATGAAAAATTTGGTTTTAAAATAATCTTATTTCTGCCTTCCCTAATAAGATTACTGTGTTGTGCATGTGTTTGTGATGGAATAGTTGGTTGCAGGTTTTTATTTTAGTGGCCCATAATTTACAGAAATGCAGTTCGACTGAATATACCCCTCACATATTTTGAACTGCTGCGTCATGAACATCGCACTTTTCACGTTTCTGATGTATTTTTTAGAATATTTTGAACAATAATACCAGACAGATGTAAATTATAAAGCTTTTGGAGATCCTTTTTGATAGTAAACTGCTGTGATCTCCATAGCGCCCAGTATGCCTGTGTCATCTGCAATAACAGCAATAACTGGCAACGAATAGTATCCTTTACATTGTTTCTAATGGATAACATGGTGCGTTATCTTTGTGCTTTCTAAAATGGTGACTGAGAACAATTTAAGTGAGGGAATGTATACTTTGCGTATGTGTTGTGACTCACATCAAATGTAGCCTAGTTATTTACGTACATTCAGTCTATCTATTTGCCTGCTTAGCTAAGGCATATGTTTATGCAGTTATAAGCCTGATTAATGTAGTTTTACGAAATCAAATTATTAGTTATAATTTTTAAACTTTAAAATGTTATTAGACAAGGAAACCGAGTACTGAAGTATACAGGATGTCACAAAAAGGTACGACCAAACTTTCAGGAAACATTCCTCACACACAAATAAAAAAAAGATGTTATGTGGACATGTGTCCGGAAACGCTTAATTTCCATGTTAGAGCTCATTTTAGTTTCGTCAGTATGCACTGTACTTTCTCGATTCACCGCCACATGTGTGGGCTGACGAGAATCCGCATGCAATTGTGCAATCACGTCATCAACACAGGCATTGTTGGTGATGTCTTCATTGGGCCCCATGTTCTTCCACCTACGCTCAATGGAGCACGTTATCATGATTTCATACGGGATACTCTACCTGTGCTGCTAGAACACGTGCCTTTACAAGTACGACGCAACATGTGGTTCAAGCACGATGGAGCTCCTACACATTTCAGTCGAAGTGTTCGTACGCTTCTCAACAACAGATTCGGTGACCGATGGATTGTTAGAGGCGGACCAATTCCATGGCCTCCACGCTCTCCTGACCTCAACTCTCTTGACTTTCATTTATGGGGGCATTTGAAAGCTCTTGTCTACGCAACCCCGGTACCAAATGTAGAGACTCTTCGTGCTCGTATTGTGGACGGCTGTGATACAATACGCCAGTCTCCAGGGCTGTATCAGCGCATCAGGGATTCCATGCGACGGAGGGTGATGCATGTATCCTCGCTAACGGAGGACATTGTGAACATTTCCTGTAACAAAGTGTTTGAAGTCACGCTGGTACGTTCTGTTGCTGTGTGTTTCCATTCCATGATTAATGTGATTTGAAGAGAAGTAATAAAATGAGCTCTAACATGGAAAGTAAGCGTTTCCGGATACATGTCCACATAACATATTTTCTTTCTTTGTGTGTGAGGAACGATTCCTGAAAGTTTGGCCGTACCTTTTTGTAACACCCTGTATACTTTTGAATTTTGGGCGCTAATTTCTTTTAAATGTGTATATGTGGAATTTAACTCACACTTTCTTTTACAGTGTAGACGTTCTGTTACAATATTGTGACAGCACATTAACTGATTTGAATTCTACGCCATTTTTCATGTATTAACTTCAACTAGCAATGTAAAATCATACTTTTCGTGCTGCTGGCGTATGTTGCAGATATTTCAGAATTTTTTCAACATCTTAAATATGGAACACAATTAACTTATGAATCCGTTGTGGTTTTTACCCGTGCAGCAATGTTGTGTTCTTTTTTTTTTTTAAAAAAAAGACTTTTTAAAGATCTTTTGATGTCGCTAAGGACTCGTTTTCTACAGTGCAGCCATCTGCTGGTAACTGCAACATGCAGGACGTAGCAGAGAACTTGCTTTTTTGCGTTTTCGGGGAATGTGGGATAGCGCTTAATATCAAACTCATTTTCAGCACGTACTAATTCTTAATTTGTTTTTTTATATTTTATAAGCAAGTTTATATTTTTAAGCGAAATTCGCGCTCTCGGGCTTCGCAGCACGATTCCTCACATGCCAGCGATAAAAAAATGTCTCTCACAAAATTATCCTGGTGAGTACATCCGGCAGAAAAAGGACGTTATAGAGTGGCACTCTGGCAACACTGTACCCACACGTGTGGTGACTACCTCTGCCAGCACACAATAATTGTGGTGTACAGATGGTGCAGTGGGTAGAGTTTTGGGTTAGCATGCAGGAGGTTGATGGTTCGATGGTGGGTTGAGGGATATATTTTTATTTGATAAATGCAGTCCATGTGGTACAGTATCTGGCATCTTAATCATCAGCAGCAATTGCAGCGGGTCCTCTAGAAAAATTTGGACGTGCATGCTACAATCGTAGAAATGGAAGATTGGTCAGCTTCGAAAGGAGTCCTATCCACGTCGTGGTTGTGAATTTATTCACACCACTTCATCTACTAGATGCGAAACCTGTTTTCTTTGTACCCTTCGCCAGTGGCCACATAGATTAGTACCAGCTATTATTCTTGCCTCGTTCAGGTCCTTTTCATTTCGTTGGTGCCTTACGTTACCAGCAGGACTAGCAAAGTGCTTTGCGAATAATGTCCAAACCTGGTTATCACCATCGTCCCACTAGTTATGCCTATCAACATTGAGCCTGGTAACCGCATGCTGTTTAGTATGTATCTCAATGCATTATTATTATTATTATTCTGTCGATTCGATTGTGGAAACATCATGTCTATTACTGTTAGGGGAACAGTGTAATTCGAAACCGAACATTTCACAATTAGTGGTGTCGGGATGAGTCACGCAGAACATTGTCTGTCAGAGGTGGAACAGCACCCCGGACTGACGGCGTGTTTATACTGTTTGCGATGTCCACCAGACAGGGACTAGTTGCGAGTGGAGTAACACGCCCGTGACAGATTCCAATGTACAAGCGTACACGTATCGACCTTTTTCATTGTAAACCTCTAAATCAGTGATGCAGACGTATGGCTTACTCAGACGATGAATATGTGTATATGCTTATTGTCCTTGGTGCATCTGATAGCTGGGCTGGTGTTGCCGCTCGTAAATATGCTACTAGATATCACCATCGACGCCATCCAGATAAAAATGTGATTCGACATCTGGAGCTGCGCCTTCGGGAGTCAGGTTTTCCCCTTCCAACCATCGCGTGACAGAGGTCGTCCACGGACTCACCGTACTCCAGCAACTGAGGAGGCTATTCTGGAGGTCATACACCAAGAATCTCAGCGAAGTACACATAGGGTAGCAAGGCAGCTGCGTGTGTCGCAACGCACAATCGTTAACGTGCTGCACGAGCATGGGCCGCATCCCTATCATTATGCTTTCACGCAACACCTGCATCCTGCAGATCGCCATCAGCGGATGCACTTCTGTAAATTGTTCCAAAAACAACAGGAAGCCAACGATAACTTCGTGAACACAGTAATATGGTCGGATGTCGCAGCATTCACTTGTGAGGATGTCTTCAATATGCACAATGTCCACTATTGGTGTGAGGTTATCCCTCACATCACATGCGACTGTTGATATCAAGTTCGCTTTGGTATCAACGTCTGGGCTGGAATATTGGGCGACAGGTGTTTGGGCCCCTACATGTTGCCTGACCGGTTGACTGCACGAAAGTATCATGCACTCATCTCAAACTACGAGGGTTGGAACTTAAATAGTGGCAACTATTTATTCACAACCGATACAAAAGAGCTACATGTTTGCACCTGTTACTGTCCTTCAAAATAGTCACCAGCGTTGTGTAGAACCCGTTGCCAGCAATGTGGAAGGCGTAGTATACCGTTAGCAGTGCCTGTTCTGATGATGGTGCGAATGGAGCGGTCTACTGCCTGTCTAATCTCTGGAACAGTTTTGAAGCGAATGCCACGACGTGGTTCCTTCAGCTTCGGATTCAAATCAAAGTCACAAGGACTAAGTCCGGGGAGTATGGTGGATGGTACAGTACTTTCCAGTCCCATCGACCGAACAGAGCAGCCAAAGTCTGCGCTGTATACGCCCGCGCATTGTCGTGCAAAATGATGGGTGGATTGGGCAGAAAGTGTCGCTACTTCTTTCGCAAAGCTGATAGCAGGTGATGCCCCTAAAACGAACAGTAATACTGTGCATTGACGATCTGCCGTGGAGGAACATAGTGCGTTAGGATAACACCATCGCAGTCGTACACGAGAATCACCATAACTTTATACAGCTCCATTCGCACCATCAACAGAACAGGCTCTGCCAGCGGTATACTACGCCTTCCACATCGCTGGTAACGGGTTCTACACAACTCTGGTGACTACTTTGAAGAACAGTAACAGGTACAGACATGTAACTCCTTTGTATCGGTTGTGAATAAATAGTTGTCACTTAAGTTCCAACCCTCGTATCTGCCTGATGCGCTGGAAGACGTTCCACCACATGTTCGGCAGAGTGTATGGTTCCAACATGATGGTGCACCTCCACACTCTGGAATTAATGTGTGACAATATTTGTACATAACATATCCAGGGAAATGGCTCTGACATGGAGGTCCGGTTTTATGGCCACGGCGTTCACCTGACCTTAATCCCCTGGATTTCTTCCTGTGGGACAACTGAAGGAACACATGTAATCTACTCCGCCGACGAATGTGGAAGAATTGGTAGTATGTTTTCATGATGCTCTTGTTACTGTGGACGCAGCTTTGCTGCGAAGGGTCTAGGTATGTATGATCCGGCGGGTTGCACAGTGTTTGGACGTGCAGGGACGTCGCTTTGAGCATCTGTTGTTCTGAGGACAACGTATTCTGTTGTGAAGGTCATGCGGTCATTAATATGGACATTATCAATGTCATTGGTTGCTAATGTGCGACATCTGAGCGCTGATATTACACGTAGTATAAATGAGAAGTATATGTTCTGTTATTGTACTGTGCTATCATCTTTAGCATTTCGAAACTGATATTGTTTTTGTAGTTATTCTGTCCTATTACAAAAATGGTTCAAATGGCTCTGAGCACTATGGGACTTAACATCTATGGTCATCAGTCCCCTAGAACTTAGAACTACTTAAACCTAACTAACCTAAGGACAGCACACAACACCCAGTCATCACGAGGCAGAGAAAATCCCTGACCCCGCCGGGAATCGAACGCGGGAACCCGGACGTGGGTAGCGAGAACGCTACCGCACGACCACGAGCTGCGGACTGTCCTATTACAGGTCATTTATTTCAACTGTCTATTTCTTATTTGTCTAACCACTGGTTTGTTATGTTCCGCTTTACAAAATGTTGTACATATAGGATACATGTGACCTAAGAAACGGTGTGTATTACAGTATGAAACGTAAGAATGAACCCTCGACTTCCTGCATGCTAACCCAAAACTCTATCGACTGCACCAACTGTACAGCACAAATAATACATGCTGACAGATGTACTTACCACACATTTGGTTACAGTGTTGCCACATTACCACTCTTTAACGTCCTTTTTCCGCCGGATATACTCGCCGGAAGAAATTTCGTGAGAGACGTTTTTTTTTATCGCTGGCATGTGAGGAGTCGCGCTGCGAATCCCGAGTGCGCGAAATTCGCTTCAGCCTGTATCGTTTGAAATCGAAGTTACTAATGAGACTGGTGAGCCAGTCCTTAAACGAATTTTTAGAAGTCAGTAATTCCAACATAGCTGACAAATTTTTCGGCAATTCAGCTACTTTATCGTATTTGGCTGCACAGCATGATGTGGGGAAGGGGAGGGGGAGGAGGGGGAGGAGTTGGAGCAGGAGGAGGAGGAGGTGGTGCTTCATTCGAATTTTGCAGGATGTCATGATTCCTGGAATGGCCTTAGAGATGAGAAAGTGCTGATGCTTCTGACAGAGAAACATAGGATGCGGAATTGTCTCATCTGTAATACAACACCACAGATAAGAAAGCGCTGATGCTGATGTCTGCATTTTTTGGGCTCGTACTGGCTACTAATACAATGGCTGTGGGTCCTCATTCCCCTCCACCTGTCGTGGTGGTGTTGATGATTTACGGTCAACGTCCACATATACTGTTAGCATTTGTTGTTGTTGTTGTATAAAATCTTGGCTGAACTATTGAATATATTTGTACTAGCTGAGGCACCCGGCTTTCCTCATGGAGTTGATATGAGACTGTGCGGTGGTTGCAATGAAAGGATAAACTTTAAAGTACAAGAGGTAAAAAAATCTTCAAAACACATTATAGCTTTTTACAATACTTGTTAAAATGTAAGAGGTAAAATATTTTTATTGAAAACATATTCTAACTATTTACAGTACTTATTTATAATCAACGTTTTTCATTTTGTTATTTCAGGTATATATATACACAAATTTTTCGAATTTCCTACTCGAGGGCAAGCTACTTATAGCTGACAAGAAGAAAGGCAGGAGACTTTGAGGTTGATGCCGCAATATTTTATAGTTCACCCTTCCTCTTTGTTAATTGTAAAAGTATAGGCTAACTGCATTGGATGCTGCAGTCTTTTAAATTGGAATGGCAGTTCAGTAGAGATCTGTGGTAGTCTAGGGATAAGCAGCGTGTGTACTTTGCACTTTCCAGTCATAAGTTAGGCTTCGATGATGTTATTCGATAGCTGTTTTACGATCATCCGTGATCAATTACATAGTTTAGGTGTATTGAAATTTTTGGGTAGTATGATGGGAGAACAAATTTTAAGTCGAAAGTAGTGTAATGACGTTCTTGGTACTTACAAAGAGCTTAGATATTCTGTAGGGAAGTTCACTCTTTCTTCAACGTTTACCATCGTGCCGATCGAATTGCATATTCTTCTTCACCGGGAATCCTTTTTTGAATAATTAAGTTGATATCGTTTACAATATTATTTTTATTTTCCAAAATTGCGCATTCAAATAGCCAGTCCAGATTAGTATAGGTGAGAACAATATTTGGGTAAATTTTGTTCGTTTTCAGCAGTGGCTATGTTGCAGAAACCGCTGTTGAGTTTAATGTGGCCGGTCATCTGGTCAGTAGGATAAGTGCCTTCGACTGTCTGTAAAAGTTGTTGAGCAAAATGTGCTGTTTCGTCTTTCGATAGTTCAACTCTCGTACTTTTTTAGTCGCATTGTCTAAAATATATTATCAAACCAACTTTTTACTAACAAATACACTATGTACACATTACACACTTTTCGCACTTCATTTTAGATTTGTATTTAGTCACTCTATCACTCCGACTACTGACACTTTACCGTTAGTTTTTATCCACTCATTTCAGTACTTTTTCGGTTTGTCCGTTCGTCACTGTTAAGAAACTGACATTTGAACCCTTGACATGTCTTGCTTTATATAGTCCTACCAAACGGGTAGCCTTATCAGTGCCTAATTCCAGAATATACAAAAGTTTTCGAATGGTTTCAGAACATTCCACAACATTCTATATTGTTGTGGAATGTTCCACAATGATCCGTGATGTTCCCAAACATTTTGGAATCTTCCCGAACTTTCAGACTATTTTCGAACATTCCAGAACATCCTGGATCATTGTGGGACATCCTGGAACATAGCGGAATGTTGTGGAACGCTCTAGAATACTCTCGAATGTTTCAGAAACTTCTAGATGGTGAAACTTCCCAGCCCTTATATCTTCACAAGCACGAATTGATGGTAAATACGGGACCCTTCTTTATGGAAGGGGTATAGACGGTTACCACACCATACAACTCCCTTCATCGTAATGGGACTCGTTTTTGAGTTTTAGAGGCACGTACACCATACACTTACTTTTATAATATACTGAAGAGCCAAAGAAACTGGTGCACTTGCCTAATATCGTGTTGGGCCCCCCGCAAGCAAGCAAAAGTGCCGCAACACGACGTGGCACAGACACGAATAATGTCTGAGGTAGTACTGGAGGAATTGACGCCATGAATCCTGCAGGGCTATCCATAAATCCATAAGAGCACGAGGGGGTGGAGATCTCTTCTGAGTAGCATGTTGCAAGGCATCCCAGATATGCTCAATAATGTTCATGTTTGGGGAATTTGGTGGCCAGCGGAAGTGTATAACCTCAGAAGAGTGTTCCTGGAGCCACTCTGTAGCAATTCTGAACGTGTATGGTGTAGCATTGTCCTGCTGGAATTGCCCAAGTCCGTCGGAATGCACAATGGACACGAATAGATGCAGGTGATCAGACAAGATGCTTACGTTCGTGACACCGGTCAGAATCGTATCTAGACTATCGGGGGTTCCATCCGCTCCTACTGCACACGCCCTATGCCATTATAGAGCCTCCACCAGCTTGAACAGTCCCCTGCTGATATGCAGGGTCCATGGATTCATGAGGTTGTCTCCTACCCGTACACGCCCATCCGCTGAATACAATTTGAAACGAGATTCGTCCGACCAGGCAGCATGTTTCCAGTCATCAACAGTCCAATGTCGGTGTTGACGCGCTCAGGTGAGGCGCAAAGCTTTGTGTCGTGCAGTCATAAAGCGTACATGAGTTGGTCTTTGGCTCCGGAAGCTCATATAGATGATGTTTCGTTGAATGACACTTATTGATTGACCAGCACTGAAATCTGCAGCAGTTTGTGGAAGGATTGTACTTCTGTCACGTTAGTCGATTCTTCTCAGTCGTCGTTGGTCCCGTTCTTGCAGGATATTTTTCCGTCCACAGCGATGTCTGAGATTTCATGTTTTACCGGATTGCTCAAATTCACGGTAGACTCGTGAAATGGTCGCACGGGAAAACCCCCGCTTCATCGCTACCTCGGAGATACTGTGTCCCATCGCTCGTGCGCCGACTATAACACGCTGAAGCCCACTTAAATCTTGATAAGCCGCCATTGTAGCAGCAGTACCCGATACGAAAACTGCGCCAGACGCTTGTTGTCTTATATAGGTGTTGTCCACCGTAGCTGCGTATTCTGCCTTTTTATATCTCTCTGAATTTGAATACGCATGCCTATACCAGTTTCTTTGGCGCGTCAGTGTATATATCGATTACATAATGTCTGTCGTTGTCGGCTGCATTACTTCTACTTGACAATACCAATTGTCATTCAACAACAATATTTATCCCTTTCGAATCATTTTAAATGACTGTATGTTATTCTCTTTTACTTTATTAATAAGCACTGAAATAGACTTCATTTCGAGGTATTGTGTAGCTGGGCAATGGAAGACAGAACTGGAGCATTCATTACATGTCACAGTAAAAACACGCATGCGCAATACTAAATTTTATTTTAGTCAGTTGTCTCTGGTAGCAACGTTACAGTCGACGCAGGTCAGTAGCGAGGTCAGATTAAAATGGACGCGAAAGGCGTTTGAGTAGATAGTTCTCGATTAAAAAAATACGCTATGTTCACGAAAATATACTTTAACATGTTTGGACTTGGTAACTTCTTTGTGACCGTATACAGATGCTGTAATTCATATCCATGCGTTTAAATATTGGCAGATGCTATCTTCTCTATTATTATGAATTAGACAGAGACTGGAGTAATACTGATATATTTTGGGTTTAACTATTTTACCTGTATCTTCTTGATGTTGAGTGGGTTAATGAAAAAGTACACCATAGTCATCAGTTTTGTAATATCCTCTTCCATATTTAAAGTCGGCGATTACGTTACAGTTTAACCTGTGACTTCATAACACACTGATTCTGGTTTTAATTTGCCTAACTTTATTTTATTTGCTGTAGTTGCCCGAAATTTCCTCATAAGGCTACGGAATAAAGACAGGGGAATTTGACATACGCGAAATGAAAAGAAATTGAAACCATAAACATTACAACTCATCTCGTCTAGTTACCCTCTATTGTGTTATTGATCACTACTTATAGGAGTAATTTGGGCAATGCTAATGAACTTGATTACGGTGTCGTACAACAACTATTAAATTGAAATAGACGTATTCTTCAGTGCAAACATATACCTTGAAGCTCCCCTGTAGCTTGCACGTACCTTGTTAGCTGGAAATCTCATTTGAAAACAAAGAGGTATCATCTCTCCTGAAGGCAGTTTATTCTGTCTCATCTTTAAATACAGTGAAAACGAACATGACTCTCTCACCAACGAAATTCTTCGGTGAGTACACGTGAGGATTAGAATAAGGATCAAAGGAGTGGAAAATAAATTCGTAAGAGTCGCAAAACATATGGATACTGAACAAGCATGTATATATTATGAAGAAAAAGAATACAAAGTCTCATGTAACAGACAAGTTCCCTTCAGCGGACCAGGTGACTTTACAACATTCATACGTTTACGAAAGGCAGAAATATGAAATCAACTGGTCAACACTCTTAATATTATTTAATGAGTAGAAAAGCAATGAGATTTAGCAAACAGCAGGCCCAGCTAACTTTATAGAAAATGAATATTGATTCTTATGTGTTCCATTCAAGCTGTGAAACCGACAAAGAAGTACCTTTACTGATGTGAATCACAACTGCAGAATATCTTGAGTAAATACATCTGAAAGACCACGTACCGTGTAGTTCTTGTTGTGGTCTTCAGTCCAGAGACTGATTTGATACAGCTCTTCATGCTACACTATCCCGTGCAAGCCTCTTCATTTCCGAGTAACTACTGCAACCTATATCCTTCTGAATCTGCAAAGTGTATCCATCTCTTGGTCTCCCTCTACGATTTTTACCCTCCACGCTGCCCTCCAATACTAAATTGGTGATCCCTTGATACCTCAGAACGTGTCCTACCAACCGATCCCTTCTTTAAGTCAAGTTGTTCTCCCCAATTCTGTTCAGTACCTCCTCATTAGTTACGTGATCTACCCATATAAAAGCCGGCCGAAATGGCCGTGCGGTTAAAGGCGCTGCAGTCTGGAACCGCAAGACCGCTACGGTCGCAGGTTCGAATCCTGCCTCGGGCATGGATGTTTGTGATGTCCTTAGGTTAGTTAGGTTTAACTAGTTCTCAGTTCTAGGGGACTAATGACCTCAGCAGTTGAGTCCCATAGTGCTCAGAGCCATTTTACCCATATAATCTTCAGCGTTCTTCTGTAGCACGACATTTCGAAATCTTCTATTCTCGTCTTGTCTAAACTATTTATCGTCCACGTTTCACTTACATACATGGCTACACTCCATACAAATACAATGAGAAAGGACTTCCTGACACTTAAATCTATACTCGATGTTAACAAACTTCTTTTCTTTAGAAACGCGTTTTGGCCATAGCCAATCTACGTATTTATCGTCTCTACTTCAACCATCGTCAGTTATTTTGCTGCCCAAATATCAAAACTCATCTACTACTTTATGTTTCTCATTTCCTAATCTAATTCCCTCAGCAACACCTGATTTAATTGGACTGCATTCCATATCCTCGTTCTGTTTCTGTTGATGTTCATCTTATATCCTCCTTTGACGACACTGTCTATTCCGTTCAACTGCTCATCCAGGTCTTTTGCTGTCTCGACAGAATGACAATGTCGTCGTCTAACCTCAAAATTTTTATTTCTTCTCCGTGGATTTTAATTCCTATTCCAAATTTTTCTTTTGTTTCCTTTACTGCTTGCTCAATATACAGATTCAGAGTTACGTGTAGACAATACCATCACATCATAATCCCGGACGAAATCACTTCAGTATGCGCATTTCAGAATCACATAATAGTTCGACTCGTCCATGCTGTAGCAAACAGGATAGCAGAGAGTGTTCACGGAAACGAAGAGTGTCCCTTTGTCCACAAGCTACGTGGGCCTTGGTAACTGGTTCTCCTCTCCAAGCAATATGATTGGCTGGCTAATCTCAGACTTTTAAGTTACTTGTTTAAGACATGCCATTGCGGTTTACAGACAACGGAAAACCTACTCTAGCAGACGCGCAAGTGCTTATCGATATGCGTACGAATACGTAGAATGGAAGGTGTGGACGTCAGGCGGCTTACACATTAATGTTGAGAAAAGTGTAACTACAAATTCATTTCAGTTTCATGACTGGGTTAAATAGTGATTACGACCAACGTACCAGGGATTGGTCACCCCAACAGTTCCGAAAACAGCGTTACCTGCCGACGCAGACATGTCCCTAAATCGTCGAACAGTACCACAGAAAACCAGTAAACTTACAGTTTAGTCTCGCCTCTATCGGCGCAGGAACAGTCCAACCGGCAAGCATCAGCCAACGCGGGGATGAGCGTGCGTCGCAGTGGCCGTGATTGGAACCTGCGGCCGGCTCGTGTGACTGAATGGCCCTCAAATGAGAGCTGATAGATGAGACGGCGCCGTGCAACTGCTCACTGTAAGAGGCGCACAGTGTTTGCCTAAGCGGTAGGCGCGAGCACGTCCATTGCCGGCACAGTGCAGGCCGGCCTACAACGGCGTGATTTACTGGTCGCGCGCTGGCTCTGACGAGATCTCCAGGTGCGGGGGCGTGCTCGTGCGGCTCGATTGATTGCCCTGCCGTAATTCATGCCTTCGCTCATTCCCTATTCACATTACGCAGTCTCATTGGCCGTGTTGGTGGATGCGAGAGATGCCCGTCTCGGTAACGAAGAGGCGTCGGCATTAACCTCGAATTCGTCTTCTCCAGTGGCACAAGGCGTTCCGAGGTACCGTTTTGGATTGTGAAAAAAATCTGGGTTCCTTCTCGACAAAGACTCTTGTTAACGCTGCTCCTTGCTCCGAGTGACCTTTCACTCGGCTTAAGAGCCTCAGCGTATTGGTGAATGACTTATTGTTACCAGTTTATCGTATAACTTACCGTGCTCGTCTGCGTAAGAGGTGCAATACGTCTCTGTCAGTCCCACCTCATTTTTCCTGAAGATTGTAAGTGTTTTCCGTAGTATCCACGCACACACGCTGGTTCTCAAGAAACAATTACCTTTTCCATTACAGCGGGCACCGCAGCGGTACATAATGTAGGAGTTATTACTTGGCTGATCAGGTCAGATGCGGTTACGCATCTTTTACGAGATCATTCACCATTTAAGATGACTAACGAGGACTCTACCGCACCATAAGCGTCTTAACTTCTAATCCTCCTCGGAGTAAAAATTAACACAAAGAGACGCAATTTGGGTTGAGGCCAGTTCCCAATAGGCGGTTAAGTAAGTCCTCTAAGCAAACTCAGTAAAAACGAGAAAGACTTTCTATTTACTTGTGTTATTATATCAAAATATAAAATCTGTGTGAAAGTAATACTTACCAAAAAATTACCATACTGTCTTAAATTTCATTCTGATAACACACATGTCACCACTGACATTCCCGGCAGCCATCCACAAAGTAAATGTTTTCACATTTAAGTATAACTAGAGGACATCAGCGTACATATGGTATTTACATTGGGACAGACTGGTGACACGTAACTGATGTACAGTGGAAAGAATTTGGAACATGAATGTATGGACAGGTAAAATTTATGGTGTCTGATTGCGCTATATATCTTCTTCCGCCCCACATCTCCACACATAACGGGTCGAGGATCGGACGTCCCATATTTTTCTGAAATAAGAACCGATGGTCTGCTTGCAAGATATGAAGCAATGTGTAATTCTCTTTCGAGATATCTCGACGTAACATTCAATTAAACAGGTCGAGGTGGTCGACATGCTTCTTACGTAAGATCCCCGTATATGGCAGTATACGGCATTTTGCTGTCTCTCCTTTCCCATTCTTTCAACTTACTCCTGTTGCGGAGCAACCACATTCGGAGCTGTAGTAACACTGATTTCACGCCATGTGACGTCCAGCTTTGTGTGCGTGTCTCGAATGCCTCTGGCAACATTTTCCCACATTTTCATATTCTATTCGTTTCCGACAAGTTCAAAAATGGTTTAAATGGCTCTGAGCACTATGGGACTTAACATCTGTGGTCATCAGTCCCCTAGAACTTAGAACTACTTAAACCTAACTAACCTAAGGACATCACACACATCCATGCCCGAGGCAGGATTTAAACCTGCCACCGTAGCGGTCACGCGGTTCCAGACTGAAGCGCCTAGAACCGCACGGCCACACCGGCCAGCCATAGCTGGTACAATGGGAAGTACTTTCTGCAATTCACCTCTCAGTCATTTGTAGAGTGTAAAGGGAATCCTCCAAATCGCGATGTGTTTTCAGTAGGGAAAAACAGTTTAGTTCCGCAGTGCATAAGCTTTATGGACCTTTTCCGCCTTTATAACACAACTTCAGGACTCGTTTAGCAACTACGGGTGAAACATTATTCATAAGAGTCCAAATTTTGGTGGGTACCTCCGTCGAAGGCATTCATCTATGCTTACAGAGGGCCACATTCCTAATCTAGACACAAGTATTGGTATACAAATTGTAGTGGCCGTGAATACTTGATCGCACGTGCGCACGCTGCGTTAGTTTACGTAGAGTGCGCACACATGGCTAGTCTTCATGGTCCCTGCAGTTTGTACATCAATATGTGTGTCCAAATCAGAAGTTAGGCCCTATCTAAGCACAGCTGAATCCCTTTGACTAAGGTATACAACAAAATTTTGACATATGACCGAACCGCTACCTGCAGTCCCTAAACGAATTTTGAAGATGCGTCAAAAAGCTGAAACGCATCAATAAAACTTGTGTTGTCTGTACTACCTAGACTGTTTTTTTTTTCCTTACTGAGAATTCCGTTAACAGTGCCAGAGCAAAAACACCAATAATATCTATATTCAGCTGACACAATAACATTCCTCCAATATCTCATTATCACACAGATTCCTACTTTCTCGCTTCATTTATAGGAACACAGTATCGAGACTGGAACCAAGTCAATCCAACAGATACTGATTGTGCGTTCATGTTAATTGTTTGCCCGCTTCGTTCACGTCACAACCAACTAATTTTGCTGTTAATTGCTAGAATGAGAATATTTCAGTTCATTTACAGATTCTGCTTGTACATCAGCAGCTTCAAAACTCTCCGAGATATGATGTTTAACAAGAAACTTAAAACATCAAGGAAATGCCTCTGTCTCGACGGTAGGCGAGGACACAAGGGAATGTAGGTTTCACCAGTCTGGTGAACTAGTGTGGATGTGGCTTTTTTGGTGGTTTCGCACAGCAGACTGGGTTAGTAGCAGACTGATACCCACGTCTTGCCTCAGTTACACGATTCGTAAACATTCAGAAAACTTTCGCATTATTCCACAGGGATTAACACAGGGCGCAGACAGGTGGGGTGTACATATCCGTTTCAGGGAGGGGAAACGTGTGGCGACAGGAAGGGCATTTGGAAGCCCTCTGCCACTCGCACTACCAAATCGGTTAATTAACGTGACGTTCCCTTGAGGATGCGGGAAAGAGACCATGAAACAGACCAGTATAATAATGAAACAGGATGGGTGAAGAGAGGGAATGTTTTTTAAAGTTCTCCATGAAAACATTGGGCATAGGCGGGACAAAGGTGAACACGTGGCAGTTCCTTCAATGATATCATAATATTCAAAGAGAATTAACGGAAGAACTCCATCGAGAACATTTTATACAACAAATCCGTCATGAATAGCCTCGTGGTTATGCGTGTGCTGCATTTCCAAGAACATTTCCCTGTCGAGAAAAGTGGCCAAAATCGGTGTCTCATTTTGTCTTTAATTTTTTTAGATAGAAAATAGTGAAAAGTATGTTTTAAAAGCATGTTGTGCTTACTTTATAACATTATTCGCCACTTATATTTTACTATTAGAAAATATCGAAGCTCTGCGAAAACAGCGATCCCAAGAGGGTACCGCAAAAAATACATTTGCGGTTGGACTGGGATATGCGATGACCTGTACGCGGAGTTCCTCAAGAATGGGGACCGGGAAATAGCGGATGAACTATTACATAACATCGACTTCATTAGATGGCAAAAATGGAAGAATACTGTTGAAAATCTAGACTTTTCAAAGTCAAGCCGACAAGCCTGGTCCCTACTGCGTAAACTTGGAGGCGCAAATCCAACTGAACATAGAAAGGACGAAATATCTCCCAACAAGGTTGCATCCCGCGTAGTTTCTGCGTCTAGAGCCCCACGAGATAGAAAGCACACAACAAAAGTGAAGAAGGACTTAAAAACATTAAAAAGGACCCGTGCAATGGAATCAGAATATTCATCAGATATTCGTATCGAGGAGGTTACCAATGTCCTGGAGAAGGTTAAACCAGGCAAGGCTCCGGGTTTCGATGGTATCCACCCTGAGTTCCTCATACATGTCGGACCCTACACAAAACAATGGCTGGCTAAGTTCTTTACGGACATTCTCCAAGTGGGTAACATTCCTCCCTCACTTCAACGAACGAAGATCATCGCAGTCCTGAAACCTGGTAAACCAAGCGATAGACCAGAGAGTTACCGCCCCATCGCCCTTCTCAGTATGGTCTATAAATTACTAGAAAGACTGATCCTCAACAGAATAGGCCAAACTATACTAAAAAAATTCCAATCAAACAAGCAGGATTCCGTCCCTATCGCTGCTGTGCAGATCAAGTCCTATCACTGACAACATATATAGAGGCGGGGTTGCAGAAGAAACAAAATTGCTGCAGCATTCATAGACCTAACAGCAGCCTATGATACAGTTTGGAAACAGGGACTCATGTATAAATTAATCTGTGCCGTCCCCTGCAAGAAGATAACCAACCTCATTGACGATATGTTGTCAAATAGGACCTTCCAAGTAATAATGGGGAATGAGAGAAGTAAACAGATGAAACTCAATAATGGACTCCCACGAGGTTCTGTCCTTGCGCCCCTTCTTTTCAGCCTTTACATCGCTGACATGCCTGCAACCAGATCGGCCAAATTTAACCAAATTTGGGCTCTGGCAACAGCTCGCAGAAATATAGAAACTGGCGAAGATATCCTTACGAGTGACCTAGGGATTCTCAGCGAGTACTTTAGAAAATGGAGGCTACAACCTAGTGCTGCAAAGACGGAAGTATCTGCCTTCCATTTGAACAACAAAATGGCCAACAGAGAACTACATGTATATCTCGACGGGAAAATACTAAATCACAACGAACACCCAAAGTACTTTGGGGTTACCCTAGATAGGACACTAACATTCAAAGAACACCTGACGAAAACTGCAGCGTAACTTAGAACACGCAACAACATATTGCAGAAGCTCTGTGGCACCACTTGGGGCTATACGGCATCTACCTTAAGAACATCCGCACTTGGCTTGGTGTATCCAGTGGCAGAATACTGTGCCCCAGTGTGGCTCAACAGCAAACACACACACATGGTAGATAGCCAACTTAATGCAACAATGCGTATTATATCAGGCACAATCAGGCCAACTCCTACAGTGTGGCTGCCCGTTCTCAGTAACATAGCCCGTTCTCAGTAACCTGCGCCGAGAACACGCTCTGGTTAGAGAATTTCAAAAAAATCATGGCCAACCCTCAATTACAAATCCACGAAGATACTCACGACATCCAAGGAAACCGACAACCGACTCTGGTCTAGGCATCCTCCACTAAAGACCGCGCAGGCGTGGCACCAAACCATAAATGACCGATGGAAAGAGGAGTCTTGGTCGGGCACACAGTTTTAATCTGCCAGGAAGTTTCATATCAGCGCACACTCCGCTGCAGAGTGAAAATCTCATTCTGGAAACATCCCCCAGGCTGTGGCTAAGCCATGTCTCCGCTGTATCCTTTCTTTCAGGAGTGCTAGTTCTGCAAGGTTCGCAGGAGAGCTTCTGTAAAGTTTGGAAGGTAGGAGACGAGGTACTGGCAGAAGTAAAGCTGTGAGTACCGGGCGTGAGTCGTGCTTCGGTACCTCAGTTGGCAGAGCACTTGCCCGCGAAAGGCAAAGGTCCCGAGTTCGAGTCTCGGTCGGGCACACAATTTTAAGCTGCCAGGAAGTTTCAACATCTTTCTGTTACCTTTGCTGGAGGCAAGACTCCTGTCATAGAATGTTCCTGTGGGCTTTCTTTCTGACAGTTTGGTTTTGCAACGAAACTTCCTGGCAGATTAAAACTGTGTGCCCGACCGAGACTCGAACTCGGGACCTTTGCCTTTCGCGGGCAAGTGCTCTACCAACTGAGCTACCGAAGCACGACTCACGCTCGGTACTCACAGCTTTACTTCTGCCAGTACCTCGTCTCCTACCTTCCAAACTTTACAGAAGCTCTCCTGCGAACCTTGCAGAACTAGCACTCCTGAAAGAAAGCATATTGCGGAGACATGGCTTAGCAATATCCTTTCTTTCAGGAGTGCTAGTTCTGCAAGGTTCGCAGGAGAGCTTCTGTAAAGTTTGGAAGGTAGGAGACGAGGTACTGGCAGAAGTAAAGCTGTGAGTACCGGCCGTGAGTCGTGCTTCGGTAGCTCAGTTGGTAGAGCACTTGCCCGCGAAAGGCAAAGGTCCCGAGTTCGAGTCTCGGTCGGGCACACAGTTTTAATCTGCCAGGAAGTTTCATATCAGCGCACACTCCGCTGCAGAGTGAAAATCTCATTCTGGTTTTGCAACGTTTAAGAAATGGACTAACTCACTTCTCACCAGAAATTTCGTCTTGGAAATAGTATTCTGTCCTGTTGTTCTCGGCTAGTTTCTTACAAGTCATTACAAATAAACCCCAAAGAAAAAGTTTCTATAGCAAGACAATACTAAACCATTTCTTCTACAAGATCTTTACTCAAAATTGAAGGTCCCCCCCCCCCATTTTGTCTTTGCAGCTTCGTCTGGTGTAATGTACTTTTATCTTGGACACTCTCACAAGCAACATCTTCAACATCTGTAGTCCTGTCGTCCCCTGTTGCGTTAATAGTACGGTATGGTGGTAATCTTTATTTTCGGCCCCTCTAATTACAACTGAATGAAACGTAATTTTTGTGCCACACGCGTTTCGGCTTTATTCTTTTCAAGTCGTCTTGGTGGCCTGGAATATCTACATATTTGTGTTTATACTACTTAGTTTGCATTTAGGACGCTGTATGTATTGGTTACAAATAGTTCTATAGTTCTGGCAATTCGCGTTTCTACGATGTAGTAACAATTGGAAGTTCCGCTTACGGATATCTTGGGTGTTGTTCTAGACGTGAGGTTTTTGTTCGTTTGTTAGCGCTGTTGTTGTTCTTATAAGTGCCGTTTGAAATTTTGTTTTCAGACTACGCAGCAGTAGGACATGATCACTTGTTTTGATGTTATGTTTTGATTGGTGTTGCCGACTGTCGAACTTTATTGCCAATAACCGAATAATACTGCTAATTTTTAAACGCGTTTTTGTGATATCTGCAATCCTTGGGAATAACATTCGACAGTCCGCAGCACTAACCAAAACATAACAGCAAAACAATTGTTCAGTTCCTAGTGCTGCGAGGTCCGAAAACAAAATTTCGAATAGCCCTCGAAATGTGTAAGTAGAACTAAACATCATTACAAAATCGTAGAAAGCAACCTGTACATACAACGTCCTAAATGTAAACCAAGTGGTATAAACCAAAATATGCAGATATTCCAGGCCACTGAAGATGACTTCAAAAGGATAAAGGCGGAACGTGTTAACCACAAAAATTGTGTTTCATTCAGTTTTAATTAGTCAGTCCCACAATAAAAGTTATCAACATACCATGAACTCATAAATGCTGTTTCTGGAATATTAAGCTATTTTCTGACCCTTTTCCAACCTACCTTCTTTTGTGAACTACTTCAACAGTTTTAATAATTTTAGAAGGCCTCTACTCTCTTTCATCAAACTTCCCCATTATCCTCTTCGAATCTGCAGTAATATTCCAGGAGAATAAGAGTGTGTACTTATACAGGCAGACTTTAAACATTAAAAGGTAAAGGGTACAGTTTAAAGCCTAGTTTACACAACGACACTGGGTTGCGCCACTCGTTGTGTGGAGTGAGTTGTACGCAAATGGATTTATATTTGACTGCAGGCACGGCGAAACTAGTACACACTTCAGTTTCGTCGTTTTGTGGGTTCTTGAGTCGTGTCTGACTGGAAGTTTTGGCAGCTGCACGTCGCACGAGTTGTGATGGAGTTAAAGCTTGTTGCGTGGAATCGCCACATAAGAAAAAAATAAGAAACGTGTTTCGATTCGTGACTGAGTGAATGAAAGATGTCACCTCGGTTCCTCAGAATCCTTGCTGAAATAATTTAGAATGGAAGACCAAGAAGTTCTTTTAATTATCTTAGAACGTCGGCAGAACTGTTCACGTTTCTTCTCAATAGAGCTGATTATGCGATGAGAAATAAAGATACTATAATGCATAAAGCACTGTCGCCAGAACTGAAATTACATATCATATTGCGTGCATTACAATCGAGAACACTCGGCATGCTATAAGATGCGGTTTTAGTTGGTGATGACACTTTTTCATTAACACCAATAATTATTAACATTAACAGTAATAATTATTAACAGCAGTAATTTTTGGAAGCAGGCCGCATTAAGAAGAGAATGGTTTGCAAACTACTCTCTTGAAGATAGATCTGTACAGTGGCAATATTTCGCAGCGCGGGATTAGCCGAGCGGTCTGTGGTGCTGCAGTCATACTGTGCGGCTGGTCCCGGCGGAGGTTCGAGTCCTCCCTCGGGCATGGGCGTGTGTGTTTGTCCTTAGGATAATTTAGGTTAAATAGTGTGTAAGCTTAGGGACTGATGACCTTAGCAGTTAAGTCCCATAAGGTTTCACACACATATGAACATTTTGAGTGGCAATGTTTCAAAATTCAATCATATGTGAATGGGGAGCACTGCTGCGACGTTTTAAATAGATGAATATTGAATAAAAAATGCAGCTTCTTGACTTGTGTAGCCTTCCCTCCTGTCAACAACATTCCTTAAAAAAAGAGTCGGCCAACTCGAAAGATGGGATTTTAGTCTTGTAGAAAATAGCATTACCACAGCTAGAATTACATTTGCTTGTATTTTTCTTAATTCAGTTGTACATGTGATCCTGATTCAATAAATTTTGCCCTGATGCTCAGACATTGTCAAACTATCTATGTTCTGATCGCACGTGATGGTCTTAGGAGCAGCAATATGTTGCTTACTTTTGTAATTAGCATCTCTGAAATCCCACAAACACCTATTCAAAGCACTGATATCCAAAACGCGAACAGTATTCTCCGTTCCCCACTTCATATTTCAGTTTGTCTATACTCTACCAACACACATAACCTCAAAACTCATGCAACTAGTGTCGCCAAACTTGGAACATGCCAAAAGTGTTTAGTTTCACCGACTAGTTGCGCAAACGCGCGGCGCGCATACACAGTGGCCGGTAGCGCAGTTGCCTGCAACTTAGTGTCGTCGTGTAAACTAGGCTAAAAGGAACTGAAGTGCGTCCAGTTTACGTAACTACAGCCTCAGTTTTGTTAACCAAGTAAATGTTTAACCAAACATCTAAATGAAACAGTTAACAATAAAAAAATGCCTCAAACCTTACATGCTGAAAGGCTTAACTGGTAGTATCTACGAGAGATTACGAAAAGTGCAGCACAAAGTGAAAACTTCCTCCGTTGTCAGTACTTGTAACGGCGAACTAATAAGTAACAAGTTAGGAGGGGCAACTTGTGCACCGCGCTACAGAGTGGCAGAACGCTGAATTGCTACACTGTCCACTCACATTCATGTGACCACCTGTCAAAAGCCTGAATAACTAAATTTTGAAGTGCGAGACATGCAGGAAGGACGCGCGGAGTGGCCGCGCGGTTTGAGGCGCCATGTCACGGACTGCGCGGGCCCTCCCGCCGGAGGTTCGAGTCCTCCCTCGGGCATGGGTGATTGTGTTGTTCTTAGTATAAGTTAGTTTAGGTAGTGTGTAAGTCTAGGGACCGATGACCTAAGGAGTTTGGTCCCTTAGGAATTAAAGGGAAAAAATGCAGGGACAGAGCCAATCAATGTCTGGAAGGCATCGACAGGGATGTGCAGTCATGCCGACTCCAGTGTCGTGGCGCTACGTTTCTCGGTTCGTGCTAACAGCCCGATCGATGTTGTCCCACGGTTTCTCCGCAGGGTATTAATTTGGTGGTCAGGGGATTACGGTAACCTCGTCCTGGTGCTCTTCGGACCACATACGTACACTTAAATCTGTATGACACGTTGAATTGTCTTGCTGGTAGATGCCATCGTGCCGAGAAAAAACAAACTGCATCTAAGGGTGGACGATGTCCGCAAAGATAGATGAATACTTGTGTTCATCCATTATGCTTTACAGAATGACGAGATCACCCAAGGAATGCTTTCCCCGTACCACAATGCTCTCTTCTGGTTGCAGGGTGTTTGCTTACAGATGTTTCACGCCATACACGCAAACGACCATCTGTCCGATGAAGCATAAAGCGTATGTCATCTGGAAATGGCCCCTATCCACACTCAGTTGACGTCCAGGTGCGGTACTGGCGTGCAAGCTGCAGCCTTCGTCGTCAATGAACAGCAGTCACCATATGTGCACCAACCAGGCGCCTCCTGCGGGGGTGTATACGTAGCGACGTTCGCCGAACGATCGTTTTGGAGACACTGTTGGTAACCCCTTGGTTCATCTGGCCAGTCAGTTGCTCAACAGTTGCACGCCTATTCATCCGTACACACCCCCACAGCCGTCATTCACCCCTGTCACCTATGGGCTGCACAATGCAGTTGTCCCGGTGTAAGTTGTGGATAGCGCCATGCACGGTACATAATAACCACAGCTGCACGTGAACGTCTTACAAACATAGCCGTTTCAGAAATGCTTGCACCCTTGGTCCGAAAGCCAATGATTATGCCGTTTAGCACATGAGATACGGCAACGAATGCGCGGTTTTCCGCGTTACCCCGACACACTTTATACACTACTGGCCATTAAAATTGCTACACCAAAAAGAAATGCAGGTGATAAACGGGTATTCATTGGACAAATATATTATACAAGAACTGACATTTTTATATTTTCACACAGTTTGGGTGCATAGATCCTGAGAAATCAGTACCCGAAACAACCACCTCTGGCCGTAATAACGGCCTTGATACGCTTGGGCATTAACAGAGGTTGGATGGCGTGTACAGGTACAGCTGCCCATGCAGATTCAACACGATACCACAGTTCATCAAGAGTAGTGACTGACGTATTGTGACGAGCCAGTTGCTCGGCCACCATTGACCAGACGTTTTCAATTGGTGAGAGATCTAGAGAATGTGCTGGCCAGGGCAGCAGTCGAACATTTTCTGTATCCAGAAAGGCCCCTACAGGACCTGCAACATGAGGTCGTGCATTATCCTGCTGAAGTGGAGGCTTTCGCAGGGATCGAATGAAGGGTAGAGCCACGGGTCGTAACACATCTGAAATATTACGTCCACTGTTCAAAGTGCCGTCAGTGCGAACAAGAGGTGACCGAGACGTGTAACCAATGGCACCCCATACCATCGCGCCGGGTGATACGCCAGTATGGCGATGACGAATACACGCTTCCAATGTGCGTTCACCGCGACGTCGCCAAACACGGATGCGACCATCACGATTCTGTAAACAGAACCCGGATTCATCCGAAAAAATGACGCTTTGCCATTCGTGCACCCAGGTTCGTCGTCGAGTACACCATCGGAGGCGCTCCTGTCTGTGATGCTGTTAATTGCTAGAATGAGAATATTTCAGTTCATTTACAGATTCTGCTTGTACATCAGCAGCTTCAAAACTCTCCGAGACATGATGTTTAACAAGAAACTTAAAACATCAAGGAAATGCCTCTGTCTCGACGGTAGGCGAGGACACAAGGGAATGTAGGTTTCACCAGTCTGGTGAACTAGTGTGGATATGGTTTTTTTGGTGGTTTCGCACATCAGACTGGGTTAGTAGCAGACTGATACCCACGTCTTGCCTCAGTTACACGATTCGTAAACATTCAGAAAACTTTCGCATTCTTCCACAGGGATTAACACAGGGCGCAGACAGGTGGGGTGTACATATCCGTTTCAGGGAGGGGAAACGTGTGGCGACAGGAAGGGCATTTGGAAGCCCTCTGCCACTCGCACTACCAAATCGGTTAATTAACGTGACGTTCCCTTGAGGATGCGGGAAAGAGACCATGAAAAAGACCAGTATAATAATGAAACAGGATGGGTGAAGAGAGGGAATGTTTTTTAAAGTTCTCCATGAAAACATTGGGCATAGGCGGGACAAAGGTGAACACGTGGCGGTTCCTTCAATGATATCATAATATTCAAAGAGAATTAACGGAAGAACTCCATCGAGAACATTTTATACAACAAATCCGTCATGAATAGCCTCGTGGTTATGCGTGTGCTGCATTTCCAAGAACATTTCCCTGTCGAGATAAGTGGCCAAAATCGGTGTCTCATTTTGTCTTTGATTTTTTTAAATAGAAAATAGTGAAAAGTATGTTTTAAAAGCATGTTGTGCTTACTTTATAACATTATTCGCCACTTATATTTTACTGTTAGAAAATATCGAAGCTCTGCGAAAACAGCGATCCCAAGAGGGTACCGCAAAAAATACATTTCCGGTTGGACTGGGATATGCGATGACCTGTACGCGGAGTTCCTCAAGAATGGAGACCGGGAAATAGCGGATGAACTATTACATAACATTGACTTCATTAGATGGCAAAAATGGAAGAATACTGTTGAAAATCTAGACTCTTCAAAGTCAAGCCGAGAAGCCTGGTCCCTACTTCGTAAACTTGGAGGCGCAAATCCAACTGAACATAGAAAGGACGAAATATCTCCCAACAAGGTTGCATCCCGCGTAGTTTCTGCGTCTAGAGCCCCATCGGAGGCGCTCCTGTCTGTGATGCAGCGTCAGGGGTAACCTCAGCCATGGGTCACCGAGCTGATAGTCCATGCTGCTGCACACGTTGTCGAACTGTGCGTGGTCGTGCGGTAGCGTTCTCGCTTCCCGCGCCCGAGTTAGATTCCCGGAGGGGTCAGGGATTTTCTTTGCCTCGTGATGACTGGGTGTTGTGTGATGTCCTTAGGTTAGTTAGGTTTAAGTAGTTCTAAGTTCTAGGTGGAATCGGTGGGTTCAGGAAAGTAATACGGAACGCCGTGCTGGATCCCAACGGCCACGTATCACTAGCAGTGGAGATGACAGACATCTGACGATTCTAGATGTTAAGTCCCATAGTGCTCAGAGCCATTTGAATTTATTTTGAACTGTGGCTGCAGATGGTTGTTGTCTTGAAAACGTCCCCATCTGTTGGCTCAGGGATCGAGACGTGGCTGCACGATCCGTTACAGCCATGCGGATAAGATGCCTGTCATCTCGTCTGCTAGTGATATGAGGCCGTTGGGATCCAGCACGGCGTTCCGTATTACTTTCCTGAACCCACCGATTCCACATTCTGCTAACAGTCATTGGATCCCGACCAACGCGAACAGCGATGTCGCGATACGATAAACCACAATCGCAATAGGCTACAATCCGACCTTTATCGAAGTCGGAAATGTAATGGTACGCATTTCTCATCCTTACACGAGGCATCGCAACAACGTTTCACCAGGCAACGCCTTTCAACTGCTGTTTGTTTATGAGAAATCGGTTGGAAACTTTCCTCGTGTCAGCACGTTGTAGGTGTCGCCACCGGCGCCAACCTTGTGTGAATGCTCTGAAAAGCTAATCATTTGCATATCAAAGTATGTATGCTCTTCCTGTCGGTTAAATTTCGCGTCTGTAGCACGTCATCTACGTGGTGTAGCAATTTTAATGGCCAGTAGTGTATAACCTCCACTGTCAGTGTTGTCATCTGTCGTCTGTGAATGGTTGTTGCACGTTGACGTCGAAAATAAGCTGTGGTCACCGTGTATTTAAACTTGGTTCCACTGGTGTTCAGGAGAATGCAGAGCCAAGAATCAGGGGGTCGGTTTTAGGGGGAAGAGCGTGGCCAGGGTGTACTTTACTCGTTTCTTCCACTTCCGCGTTCGACCGACACGACCGCATATGTCTATAACTGAAAAACAGAACAAAAGGCAAGCTTTCCCCCTCTGGCGGATAGCAAGAAGCGGCGCCTCAGGCCTCCTGCGTCCCGCAGGCAGCTGGAGGCAGCGCGCCGCCGGTGAGCCGAGAGCCGCCAATCAGCGCAGCGAGTCCAGCGCTGGAGTCCAGCGCGGGCCGGCAAGTGTGCCACCGGGACGGAACAGGTGGCGCTGGCGCTCGTAAAGCGCTGAGCCGGTGGCGCCGGCCATTAGCTATCTGGATCGCGACTAATAACAGCTTTCCGCGATAGCGACGAGGGGAACCAGACACTGCCGAAGAAAGATGAGGCGGAAAGGGAACAGCGCTAGATGAAAAAAGAGGCGCAAGAAAACCTGCCACGCGGCTGTCATAAATATGCAGTTGTTGCTGTCTCATTACCAGAGAGAGATCGTTACAGTAGATGTCCTCGTCCAATTAAAGAGTGAAAGTGAAAGTTATTTATTATTTGCAACACCGCTCGCGATCTCTGATAAGACGATGGGATCTGTAGGAATTAGAATACTGAACACCTTGTCAAACGCGTTCCGCCGCATGAATATTTTATGGCAGGCGGGCTTTTGTTTGGCAGGAGCCGTAAAAACGGCTGTCCGATAAATAAGCGCTCGCGAGATGTTTTACGGATGAGGCGGGACCGAACGGGTATAAAGTAGCAACCAAGGGACCCCCTCCCGAGTCTACTCGGCTACTTGCTGATCTACATCGTTTAATTCGTTCATTTCTCTTCAACGTGTTCACTATGTAGATTTAATCGTACAGATGATAATAAGTTAGGTTGTATGACTTCTACCCCCATTTTTAAGAGGGGACTTCAAAAAGTTACACACGTCGTCCCACTGTAAGAACATTACGCAACAAGAATGGTGCATTGTCAGAAGAGAGCTGCCGTTTTTGGACTCCAGCTGAGAAAGTTCCGTTGCTATACCATGACAGTGGCGTGGCAGCGTCAGAGTGAAATGGCGCGGCAACAGCAAACGTAGTCCAAAGCTGAAATACGCGGGACTCTAAAATACCATACGAATTGCACTCTGAATCTCTGGAAAGTAGCACAAGTCACACTAATATTCAAGGAAGGTAATAGGATTAAGCCACTAAATTACAGGCACATATCATTAACGTCGATATACAGCAGGATTTCGGAGCATATACTGTGTTCGAACATCATGAATTACCTCTACTGATTCTCAGTCAATACGGACTTAGGAAACATCGTTCTTGTGAAACACATCTAGCTCTTTACACACACGAAGTGTTGAGTGATATTGACAAGGGATTTCAAATTGATTCAGTATTTCTATATTTCCAGAAGGCTTTTGACACTTTACCATACAAGCGGCTTGTAGTGAAATGGCGTGCTTGTGGAATATCGTCTCAGTTACGTGACTGGATTCGTGGTTCCCTGTCACAGAGGTCCCAGTTCATAGTAACTGATGCAAAGTTATCGAGTAAAACGTAAGTGATTTCCGGAGTTCTCCATAATAGTGTTATAAGCCCTCTGCCTTTCCTTATCTATATAATTGATTTAGGAGACAATGAGAGAAGCCGTTTTAGGATGTTTGCAGATGATGCTGTCGTTTATCGACTAGCAAAGCCACCAAAAGATGAAAACAAATTGCAAAACGATTTAAAAAATACTGTCGCAGAAGAAGCTGAGTAGCACCGTGGTGTAGTGGTTATGACACTCAACGGTTGCATGGGATGGGATTTGGGGGCGGGGGGCGGGGGGCGGGGGGCGGGCGGGGGGGGGGGTGTGTGGCGGCATGAGTTCAAAACTCACCTCGCCTATACAATTTTAATTTCTATATTCGGTTCGAGTAGATTCTAGAAGTATCGACAGATGTCAAGAATCATTGTACTGGAATGTTCTATAGCTGTATATATACTGTATGTGTTCCGGCCGGAGGCAGGTCGCTCCGCGCTCTTGTATGTGCAAGTGCTGAATAAACCTTTGTCAAGTGAAGTTAATTTTCGTCATTCACCCGATTACATCTTCTTCTACGTCACATTATTCTGGTGGAGGCGCCGTGTATTGGAATTTGTGATAGAGCACATTATCGACGACACAGTGGCTCCCATCAGGCCACAACAGAGCCGCCGTTTACGTGGCGAGAAACCCTAGTTCTAGCCATATTCAACAGATGGCAATCTACCGGAGACAGAAGAAGAAGAGGACGTTACGACAACAGCAACAGTGGGCCACCACATGAGACATCCTTCCAGGTTCTCTGGTGACGATGGCCAATATCAAGGCAAGTGGCTGAACGTATATGAGCTTATAGCCAAATTTAACAAATGGGATGACACCGTATGTTTGGCTAAGGTATTTTTCTACTTGGAAGGCACTGCCAAGCAATGGTATGAGAATAACGAGGGGAAGTTCACAAGCTGGGAAGTATTCCAGTCGCAACTGCGCAAGTATTTCGGCGTCACACAACCACAGAAGCGCAAGGCTGAAGATAAATTAAAGTGCAGAGCACAGCGTCCAGGAGAAACTACAGCATCCTACATTCAAGACGTCTTGGAGCTGTGTAAAATAATGGATACCAGAATGCAGGAGGAAGATAAGGTTGCAACTCTCATGAAGGGTGTTGTTGAGGACATGTATCAAGCCCTACAGAAGACGACTTCATAAAATGGTCCCAGTATATCGAGACAATGTATCAAAAGAGAATTACACGCAAGAATTTTGAACGGCTTCAAAACGTCGTATTGATGTCTGTGTTGAAGGAAGCAACTAATTTCACAAGTGTTCTTCGTCAGATAGTGAGAGAGGAAGTTCAGAAGCCACTTGGATTGCTCGGCTGGAGGACCCAGGATAACCAACCAGTATGTTTCCACTGCGGTCGACCGGGACATGTGGTGCGTCAATGTCGAGAAAGGCGGCGGATATTTGATGACGCCCGAGCCAGAAGACAGCAGACTGATCATAGATGACGCCAACTCCGAGACGACGAAGATGAGCAGGAAGATGTGGGTGCAGGACGACGTAGGTCACCATCGCCACAAGCTAGCCGCTGGAGAAGGCACTTCCCAACATGCTGATCAAGGTCTCCATCGCCGTTTAGAAGCTCCAGCCGATCACCTAGCCTCCGCAACCTTCCTTGGAGGTGAGGCCGCCGAAGAGAAGAATCTCCACCGTCGATCACTACAAAAATGTTAGGAAACTACGCATATATCCTCATGGATGGCCGACCAGTCCTATTTCTTGTGGACTCTGGAGCATCATATTCAGTCATGTGGGAGAAGTACCGTGGCCAGGTGCAGAAAACCGTATTCGTCGACAACAAAACATCTCTGCTGAAGGTGGCTAATGGGAAATATGTAAAACCTACAGGAAGATGTGTCATTCGTGTGGGTATAAGTGGCCATACACAGCCCTTAGAATTCATCATCTTCCATGAGTATAGTCATGACGTCATTCTCGGATGGGACTTTTCGAAAGCTTCGCAAGCAATTATAGATTATGGTCGCTCGAAGGTCATGCTAGACGAGATGAGATACTGTGGACAGGAAGATACGCATCAGCGTGTGTGGAGACTGTGTGTGCTGGATGAAGTGATCACTCCTGCAGTCAGCGCTAGAAAGGTGACTGTCATGTGTCATGCTATGCATCAACCCATGGATCTTGTAGTGGAATGTAAGAGAAGCATACCACTGACGAATAACTTGGTCATCCCAGCCTCTGTCGTCTCGTTTAAGAACGGGTTCGGTGAATTGTGGATAGTTAACTGTCGCCGAGAACCGCAGTTCAAGATGCATGTGCGTAGCAAATGCTGAACCGTTCATTGCGGAACGGCTAAGCGTCATAGAAACCTCCCATGCCGAGTCTGTGGGCGAAGTTAGCGCTACCACGAGGAGACGAGATCTTCTAGTTCGACTATCACCAGATCTCACTAAGGAACAACAGAAGAAGCTACTTACCATTCTTAAAGAGTTCTCTGAATGCTTCAATTTACAGGTGAAGAGCAAATTAGACAAATCGACGGTGAAGCAGCGAATTAGCTCTGGAGACTATCAACCAAAAAGCCTGAAAGCATACCGTGTGTCAGCAATGGAACGTCGAATAATTCGCGACGAGGTAGAGAAAAGGATGAAGAATGACATCATTTAGCCTTCGCAGAGCCCATGGTCCTCACCAGTGGTCCTCATTAGGAAGAAGGATGGCAGTTGGCGCTTTTGTGTTGATTAAAAGAAGCATAATAAGATAACTAAAAAGGACGTTTACCCTTTTCCACGCATTGACGGTATACCCGATTGTCTGAAGGGGACTAAGTTTTTCTCATCTATGGACATGTACTCAGGATACTGGCAAATCGAAGTAGATGAGGCTGATAGTGAGAAAACTGCATTCATCAACCCTGAGGGCCTATATGAGCTTAAGGTAATGCCGTTTCGTTTGTGTAATGCACCAACAACTTGTGAACGGATTATGGATAAGCTTCTACGTCACCTGAAGTGGACGGTGTGTCTTTGTTATTTAGATGACATTATAGTGTTCTCAGAGACATCTGATGAACATATAAAAAGACTGACGGCGGTTCTTAAGTGTCTCCAAGACGGTGGACTGAAACTTAATCCAAGAAAGCGTCTTTTTGGAGCAAAGGAAATCAAAATACTTCGACACCTTGTGTCAAACGAAGGTGTGCTGCCAGACCCAGAAGAGGTGAGGTCTATAACGGAATTTCCTATTCCTATAAGTATTAGAGACGTGAGAAGCTTCCTCGGATTATGTTCTTATTACTGTC
Organism: Schistocerca serialis cubense; assembly: GCF_023864345.2. Taxonomy (NCBI): domain Eukaryota; kingdom Metazoa; phylum Arthropoda; class Insecta; order Orthoptera; family Acrididae; genus Schistocerca; species Schistocerca serialis. The sequence goes on along the minus strand of NC_064641.1, from coordinate 148,058,925 downwards.
GTTTTATCAAAGACTTTTTTATCAAAGTCAGGCCACTCCAAGAGTTGTTAAAAGCTGATGCTAAATTTATCTGGGTGGTGCTCAACAAGATTCTTTCGATGTGCTGCAAAAATCTCTAACGACTGACCCTGTACGTGGTCTGTATGATGAGAGAGCACCTACAGAACTACACACAGATGCCAGTGGGTATGGGATCGGCGCTGTTCTGGTGCAAATTTCGGATGGAAAAGAGACGGCTATAGCCTATGCTTCTAGGACACTTACAAAAGCCGAGAGAAATTACTCATCTACAGAAAGAGACTGTCTTGCTGTGATCTGGGCCATGTGCATATTTCGACAGTATCTCTATGGCAGGCCATTCACAGTTGTTACAGACCATCATTCACTTTGTTGCCTGTCCGACAGAAGATGTGCAAGAGAAACTCTGATCCGTTTGGAAAGAGGTGGCTACCAGTGCTTCCTAAACACATGCTCTTAGATGTTCTACAGAAATTCCATGAAACACCTGGGACCGGACATTTCGGATTTATTAAGATCTACGGTAGAATCCGCAAGAGATTTTTCTGGTCAGGTTCGTTTAGGAGTGTCCGTCACTATGTCTCGCACTGTAGAGAGTGCCAGAGGAGAAAGGCAGTTCCTCAGAAACCACCTGGCAGACTCATACCAATTCCACCAGCCGAAAGGCCTTTCCAGCGTGTTGGGATTGATCTCCTCGGACGATTTCTAAAAATGGCTCTGAGCACTATGGGACTTAACATCTTAGGTCATCAGTCCCCTAGAACTTAGAACTACGTAAACCTAACTAACCTAAGGACATCACACACATCCATGCCCGAGGCAGGATTCGAACCTGCGACCGTAGCAGTCCCGCGGTTCCGGACTGTAGCGCCTAGAACCACACGGCCACCGCGGCCGGCTCGGACGATTTCCAACGTCTGTTAGTGGCAATAGATGGATTATTGTTTGCACTGATTATCTGACATATTATGCAATTACAAAAGACGTGAAAACAGTCGAAGCATCCGAGGTAGCCAAATTCATCGTGGAAGACATTGTATTAAAATACGGTGCCCCAGTGTCGTCAATTACGGACCGAGGGTAAGTTTTACAATCGAATCTTATGACAGAGATAAACCGTCGGTACACCATTACTCATCACATGACGACTGCCTACTATCCGCAAACTAACGGGCTTACTGAACGCTTTAATAAGACCTTGGCCGACATGCTATCAACGTTCGTCAATGTTGAGCAGAGCAACTGGGATGAGGTGCTACCTTTCCTGATGTTTGCCTACAACACCGCCAAACAAGACACCACAGGATTTACGCCATTTTTCCCGGTGTATGGGCGTGAGGCGACTAGGTCTATGGACACTGTGTTTGCGTTAGATCCTGATGACGTGGACGACGACTACATCGGCCAGGTGGTAACCAGAGCTGAGGAAGCTCGGCTGATAGCTCGACTCCGCACGCTGCAGGCCCAATAAAACGATCGCCGAAGGTATAACGCGAGCCACCGCCCTGTTGTCTACCAGCGTGGTGACCTCGTCTGGATCTTAACTCCTGTTCGGAAGGTTGGTCTCTCTGAGAAGCTCCTCAGGCGCTACTTTGGACCTTATAACGTTGTAAGACAGTTGTCTGATGTTACTCATGAAGTTGAAGATTTCGACCCCATCGCAAGACGACGAAAGACCAGAGATACGGTCCACGTCCTTAGAATGAAGCCCTACAAAGATCCTGCCACCCTGGGTAAATTAGAAGCTTCAGCGACAGGCAACAAGTGGAAAGCTGACGAAGAGCGTAGTCGCAAAAGAAGTAACACACACACTAAACACTAGTGCCACCAAAGATGACCAAAGTCAGAGATATCGATAGTGAGACTACAAAGTCGCAGGTGAGGTGGCACTGACTCTGTCCCTCTGTTTTTTGACAAGGGAGAGAGCCGGAGGGCCGGCCGCGGTGGCCGTGCGGTTCTAGGCTCTTCAGTCCGGAACCGCGTGACTGCTACGGTCGCAGGTTCGAATCCTGCCTCGGGCATGAGTGTGTGTAATGTCCTTAGTTGGTTAGGTTTACGCAGTTCTAAGTTCTAGGGGACTGATGACCTCAGATGTTAAGTCCCATAGTGCTCAGAGCCATTTTTTTTTTTTTTTTAGAGAGCCGGATTCCAAGGAGAGTTTAAACAAAAACCTTCATCCCTGTTAACGAGGTTACTCGCTAATTTAATCTCAACTGCCTCCTTAATAAGACTGTCCCAATACCTTGACGTGCATGCCAGTATCTCGGTGTTTTTATATAACATGGGGTGACCAGTATCCAAGCAATGTTCGGCAATAGCAGATATACTTGGCCGCTGTAATCGTGTGTTCCATTTATGCTCAGTACATCGGTCCTCCACGGTCCTGATAGTTTTACCAATATATGCCATGCCGCAGCTACAAGGAATACGATATACACCAGCCTTGCAGATCAAGATCCTCCTTAACAGAACTCAAAAGCACTCTAATTTTAGATGGAAGTCGGAAAACACATTTCACATCGTATTTCCGTAAAATACGACCGATATTGTTGGAAGTGTTTCCTACGTAAAGAAAAAAGGCAGTGGACTTAGGTGTCAACTCAGAATTATCATCAGTCACCCGGTGGTCGATAGCGCAACGTACGTTCAACCTGTCTATCACTCTAACCATTTTGACGAAACCTAACTTCAAGATGGGACAGCTCAGCTGGCGAAGTCTCAGCGTCGGAAACGACATGTGCCCTGTGTACCACGATACGAATTACCCCTTCACGCTGAGCCGGATGGTGACAACAATTAGCCTGTAGGTACAAGTCGGTGTGAGTACGTTTCCTGTAGACTGCATGTCCCAATGATCCATCATCCTTCCTTCTAACCAACACGTCAAGAAAGGGAAGGCTACCATCCTCTTCCACCTCCATCGTAAAACGAATGTTCGTAAGGATCGAGTTCAGATGTTCTAGAAAGGCATTCAAATTCTCCCTACCATGAGGCCAAACAACAAAGGTATCGTCAACATATCTAAAGAAGCAGGCGGGTTTCAAAGGCGCCGACTCCAATGCACGTTCCTCGAAGTCTTCCATACACAAATTTGCGATCACAGGAGACAACGGACTAACCATTGCAACTCCATCTGTCTCCTCGTAATACTGGTCACTGAATAAAAAGTAAGTGGATGTTAATTCAGCACCAAACCTAGCCTCAATTTACCGCAAAGAATCAGACAGAGGAACACGAATGAAGAGAGAGACCACATCGAAACTCACTATAATATCAGAGTCATTCAACCGCAGAACCTCCAAACGACGTAAGAAGTCAGCTGAGTTCCTGATATGATGTTCACACCGACCTACTTGTGGACGCAACAGATGGTTGGCTACATGATATGTCCGAGCGCCGATATTACTCACTATATGACGGAAAGGCTCCGTTTGTCTTCTCAAAATGAAAAAATGTACCTACGTAGTAGAATAGGGAAACCGCCTATAAACCACATCCAGGCTGGCAGTCTAACCAGGTTTCTTGGTTTATCCGCGAAGAGGACTAGAACCGAATCAAGCTCGCCTTCCCGAAATCTAGAAGCAGAGCGGTGACGCGCTCGGCTATCCGACAGCTCAGTGATCTCACATTCGTGTGAAATTAGTGAAATTATTTAAAGAAGAGACAGCTCAAATAAATTACGTGAGTAGCAGATGTTTGATCCCCACTTTCCCGGTTTACACACAGCCAATGTTTAAACTAGAGCTTGAAGTTTAAATATTATTAATTAGTTTGTACAGTGACGGCTTGCAAGGGCAATTCCTCGAAAAAGTACCTAACAGTGTTCATGATGTTAGATGGCGCAGAACGTGTCCACACCTGTTGCGATAACTTTACAGCAGGAAAACGCACTTCTTGCCTAAGGAGCGGCCTAGAGGCCGGCATAGGCCCCTGTGACACGGACATTCTGTAGCGTCGCTGAATCACGTTCCTGGACGTGAGTTCCTGTCTTCATTTCATTCTTCATAAGATACAATACACTTGGTGTAGAAACACGATACCGGCTAACTTGGAGGGACTTACAACGTATACCGCAATGCAACTCGCCGAAACACCAATTCACTCACGCGTGTAACTGCCACGCATTGTAAATATCGTTTCAAGAAGTACACTAACTGTACATGAACTTTAAACAGTATCTTTAGATAGGCGGTATATGTTTTGAATGTGTACGAGCAATTGCGAAGTTAATCAAATGTGAAAATACTGTACGGTATCATCTGACAGCGAGACAAAATGGTGGAAAAATGATGATTTCTTTTCTACGCTGACAAAACTGTCCCATATGTAAGAACTGAAAATACCTACAAGCAACTTTCTATCATTTATTTGCTACTCGTGCGCATTCCAATTTACGTATTATTTTAGGCTGTTGTAGCTCAGTGGTTGGAAGTATCTACAGAAATACATAGGCTGATACACTAAGCATTCCTGTATAAAGAATGGAGGGTTAGGCTTTAATGCCACGCCTACGTCAAGTTCGCCACCGACAGGCAATAAGTTCGGTTTGTGGATCGATGAGGGAAGAAAATCGGCTGAGTAGTTTTTAATGGAACCTTGCCGATATTGGTCTTTTACTATCTGGAGAAACTAAGGAAAAGCTAAATCTGAATGACTTGATGTGGAAGTGAACCTGAGGTCTCCAGACCGTCATCGCAGTATCTTACCATTGTGCCATCTTGCTCGAAATACAGTTGGATGGTTTCTAGTCTGGAACAAATCGCTCGTCATTACGCCATTTCGGGGACGTTCGTGTTACAGTTCTCTTCACTTATTCATGGGCTTCTCTTTTAATGCCGCAAACTGTAGCTAACCCACTTCCAGACGAGCGCAACAGACAGAAGGCTGTGGTACTAACTAGGAGTAAGATTCGTGTCTGTAAATAAGGACAGCGTACATTTATCTGATTCTACAATAAAATGTGAAGTACACCCCCCCCCCCCCCCCCCCCCATCCTCCGTAGCACAGATCGCTTACGCACGGCTGTGCAGTGCCTCTGGACTCAGAGATTGCCGGTTCGAGGAATAGTAGTAGAAGATTTTCATCGCCAATATGTAGCGGGGAGTGGAAGGAGACGTATTGACACGAAGATATGGATCACCAGTATTTCCCCAAATTTTCTGGATTCCAAACATCCCCACAGTGTCTCATGAATTAAGGCTATGCGACACTGTTAATGCTTAATCGTTTGTCGGATGGGGACGTTAAATGCGGAGGCCTCTTTCCTGCTATTCCAGAGGAGCGGGCTGAATACGTCTCACAACACAAACTTGACACCATTTGAACATGGTCGAGTCACATTAACCGACTATGTTCAACGTCAACGTGCAATAACCACTCGTAAACGGCACATGGTTGCACTAGCAATGTAGTGTTTACGAAGCGTGTCGCAGGACGCAGAAAACAGTGCAGTCGATGCCGTAATGAGAAGATGGAGTGATTTATATGACGTCCAGTAGTGCATGATCATTGTCTTTAGGGCCAAGGGTGGAAGCATTTTCGAAATAGTTAGTATCGTAAACCGTTCACGTGCATCCGTGATTAAAGTGTACCTTTTGTGGTGTGCTGCAACACAGGCCATAGGCGACTGGGGAGGACGACGGCTGCGGAAATGTGTACGGGCAAAGCGAACTGACATGCACCTATTGAGAAACTGATTGCCCAGATGAACCGAGGGGCTACCAACAGTGTCTCCTCTACGACCGTTCAGCGAACGATGTTGTGCTATGCACCAGGCACCTGGTTCATGCACCCATGCTGACTGCTGCTCATCGGCGAGAAGGGCTGAAATTTACACGTCAGCACAGTAACTGGACGTCCACTGACTGGCTACAGGTATCCCTTTCGGATGGCTCACGTTTTAAGCTCCATCAAACATATGGGCGTTCACGTCTATGGTGTGAAGCGATCAGGCCAGAGAAGGGACCGTCATGGCCCGAAAATGTTTTCGTGGCATCCGCTGGGAGATGCTGACATTTTGGAAGGCGCATTGAATCAAAAAACGTATACAGCTATCCTTGGCGATCTATCCACCTCTACATGCAGTTTGTTTTTCCCCGGCACTACGGAACATGCCAGCACGACAATGCAACGTTTCTCATAGCTCGCAGTGTTGGTGCGTGCATCAGAGAGCACCAGGATGAGTTTACTGTCTCACCTGCCCACCAATCTCCCAGGATTTGAACCCAATCTGTGGCACCACCTCGATCGGGGTGTTCGCACCATGGATCCTCCACCGCCAAACCTTATACGGACAGTGAGACGAAATTTGGTGTTGGGTTATGGCAGCAGACAACCGACGCGAGTGCCTTTGCTGACAGCACGACATCGCCTGCAGCGCCTCTCCTTCGCTCGCGACCATATTGGTTGGGCCCCAGACGACTGGAAAATCGTAGCCTGGTCAGATGAGTCCCAATTTCAGTTGGTAAAAGCTGATGGTAGGTTCGAGTGTGGTGCAGACTGTGGTGTCACCGCCAGACACCACACTTGCTAGGTAGTAGTTTTAAATCGGCCGCGGTCCATTAGTACATGTCGGACCCGCGTGTCGCCACTGTGTGATCGCAGACCGAGCGCCACCACAAGGCAGGTCTCGAGATACGGACTAGCACTCGCCCCAGTTGCACGGACGACTTTGCTAGCGACTACACGGACGAAGCATCCCTTATTAGCCGAGCAGATAGTTAGAATAGCCTTCAGCTAAGTCCATGGCTACGACCTAGCAAGGCGCCATTAGTAACATTGCATGTATCTAAAGAGTCTCACTTGTATCGCCACAATCTCCAGATGTACCACAAGGATGGATTAAAGTTAAGTATTCCAGAAGCTACGTACTTTTCTTTATAGCATTCATAACGTATCCTGCTTCAGACCTCACGCACCCTGCTTTGGCTTAGCGCGTGCCTTTCGGCTTCCTCTCATTGTGTCTAGGCTGTCTTGTCTAGACACAACACAGACCTCACGAGACAATGAACGGACGTTGTCCACACGACTCTGTGCAAGCTGGTAGTGCCTCCATAATGGTGTGGGCTGTGTTTACATGGAATGGACTGGGTTGGTTGGTTGGTTTGGGGAAGGAGACCAGACAGCGTGGTCATCGGTCTCATCGGATTAGGGAAGGATGGGGAAGGAAGTCGGCCGTGCCCTTTCAGAGGAACCATCCCGGCATTTGCCTGGAGTTATTTAGGGAAATCACGGAAAACCTAAATCAGGATGGCCGGACGCGGGATTGAACCGTCGTCCTCCCGAATGCGAGTCCAGTGTCTAACCACTGCCCCACCTCGCTCGGTGAATGGACTGGGTCCTCTGGTCCAACTGAACTGATCATTCACTGGGAAAGATTCTGTTCGGCTACTTGGAAAACATTCACAGCCATTCGTTGACTTCATGTTCATAAACAACGATGAAATTTTTTATGGATGAGAATGCGTCAAGTCATAGGGATACAACTGTTCGCGATTAGTTAGAAGTAAATTCTGGACAGTTCGAGCGAATGATTTGGAAACCCAGATAGCCCGACATGAAACACATCGAATATTTATGGGACACAATCGAGATGACGTGCAAAAAATCCTGCACCAGCACCACTTTCGCAATTATGGATGGCTATAGACGCAAAATGACTCGACATTTTTGCAGAGGACTTTCAACAGCCTGTTAGATCCATAACATGAGTTTCTGAGCTAAGCCGAGCACAAGAAGATCTGACACGATATTCGGAGGTATCCCATGACTTTTGTCGCCTCAGTGTATTACGACGTTTCTGAAGAACGGAAACCTCCTCTATAAACATCAACATGGATTCTTCAGACAGAGATCTTCTAAAACTCAGCCCCTCCTGTTCGTCCATAACATCTAGAGCGCCGTTGACATTAACATTCAGCTTTACCTCGGGAGGGCATTTCATGCATTTTCGCACTATCGTTTAGAGAAAAAAATAAGAGCTTGCCGAGTATCCAACCAGATTTGTGACTGGGTCCAAGAGTTATTTGCAGGCAGAACTCAATATGCCGTTCTTAACGGAACAGAACCGACATATGTAAAAGTACTTTCAGAAGTTCCCCTAGGGAATGTGATAGGGCCATCACTGTTCCAGTATACAAAAATGTAATCGTGGATAAAGTCGAAAGCTGCATTAGGTTGTTTGCAGACGACACGGTTGTCCATAAAACGGTAGCAAATTTAGAATACTGCACTGAAATGCAAGAAGACCTGCAGAAAAAATGGTTCAAATGGCTCTGAGCACCATGGGACTCAACATCTGAGGTCATCAGTCCCCTAGAACTTATAACTACTTAAACCTAACTAACCTAAGGACATCACAAACATCCATGCCCGAGGCAGGATTCGAACCTGTGACCGTAGCAGTGACGCGATTCCGGACTGAAGTGCCTAGAACCGCACGGCCACACCGGCCGGCGAAGACCTGCAGAGGATTGATGTGTAGTGCAGGAACTGGATACATAAGATAATCAGCAGCGTACAGATACGCGTTTGGTGACTTATTGCTGGAACAGTAACAACCTTAAAATAACCAGGAGTAACCTTCCGGAGCAGTTAAGTGGAATGAGCACATCAAACAAATGGTTGGAAAAGCAGACGCCAGACTGAGGTTCACAGGAAGATTCTTAAGCAAATGTAACTTATCCACGAAAGAAGTGGGTTACAACACATTTATTAGACTGATTTTGGAATATTTCTCAACAGTCAGGGACCTCTACCAGGTTCGGTTCATAGAAGCGATAGACAAGTTCCAGCGGAGAGCAGTGCGAGAGATGCTCAAAACTCTTGTGGCAAACGCTGCAAGAGAGACATTGTGCATCACGAAGACGTTTACTATTGAACAGTGTGAGAGAGAACGTTCCAGGAAGATTCTAACAAAATATTACTTCCTCCCGTACACGCTCGCCAACTGGCCACAACAATAAAATTCAAGAAATTAGAGCAATTGCGGGAATTTATCGACAATTGGTCTTCCCCACACCATTTGCGAACGAAACAGGGAAACAGGGGATCCGATATTGTTACCAGAACTACCCTCCGTCACGCACTGTCAAGTGGCTTGCAGGGTACAGATGTATATCTAGTGTCTACCAGTTATGATTTTTAAACATGTCTGTTATCCTCTCTCGCCATTCAAAATACACTACAGGCCATTAAAATTGCTGCACCACGAAGAGGACGTGCTACAGACGCGAAATTTAACCGACAGGAAGAGCATACTTTGATATGCAAATGATTAGCTTTTCAGAGCATTCACACAAGGTTTGCGCCGATGGCGACACCTATAACGTGCTGACATGAGGAAAGTTTCCAATCGATTTCTCATACACAAACAGCAGTTGATCGGCGTTTCCTGGCGAAACGTTGTTGTGATGCCTCGTGTAAGGAGGAGAAATGCGTACCATCAGTTTTTCCGACTTTGATAAAGGTCGAAGTGTAGCCTATCGCGATTGCGGTTTATCGTATCACGACATTGCTGCTCGTGTTAGTCGAGATCCAATGACTGTTAGCAGAATATGGAATCGGTGGGTTCAGGAGGGTAATATGGAACGCCGTACTGGATCCCAAAGGCCTCGTATCACTAGCAGTCGAGATGACAGGCATCTTATCCGCATGGCTGTAACGGATCGTGCAGCCACGTCTCGATCCCTGAGTCAACAGATGGGGACGTTTGCAAGTGCACGAACAGTTCGACGTCGTTTCCAGCAGCATGGAATATCAGCTCGGAGACCATGGCTGCGGTTACCCTTGACGCTGCATCACAGACAGGAGCGCCTCCGATGGTGTACTCAACGACGAGCCTGGGTGCACGAATGGCAAAACGTCATTTTTTCGGATGAATCCAGGTTCTGTTTACAGCATCATGATGGTCGCATCCGAGTTTGGCGACATCGCGATAAAAGCACATTGGAAGCGTGATACTGGCGTATCACCCAGCGTGATGGTATGGGGTGCCATTGGTTACACGTCTCGGTCACCTCTTCTTCGCACTGACGGCTTTTTGAACAGTAGACGTTACATTTCAGATGTGTTACGACCCGTGGTTCTACCCTTCATTCGATCCCTGCGAAACACTACATTTCAGCAGGATAATGCACGATCGCATGTTGCAGGTCATGTACGGGCCTTTCTGGAGACAGAAAATGTTCGACTGCTGCCCTGACCAGCACATTCTCCAGATCTCTCATCAATTGAAAACGTCTGGTCAATGGTGGCCGAGCAACTGGCTCGTCACAATACGCCAGTCACTACTCTTGATGAACTGTGGTATCGTGTTGAAGCTGCAAGGACAGTTGTACCTGTACACGCCATTCAAGCTCTGTTTGACTCAATGTCCAGGCGTATCAAGGCCGTTATTACGGCAAGAGGTGGTTGTTCTGGGTACTGATTTCTCAGGAGCTATGCATCCATATTGCGTGAAAATATAATCACATGTCAGTTCTAATGTAATATATTTGTCCAATGAATACCCGTTTATCATCTGCATTTCTTCTTGGTATTGCAATTTTAATGGCCAGTAGTGTACACTGAAAAGCCCAAGAAACTGGTACACCTGTATAATATCTTGGAAGGACCCCGCGAGTACGCGGAAGTGCTGAGAAAAGACGTGGCATGGAATCGACTAGTGTCTGAAGAAGTGCCAGAGGGAATTCACAGCATGAATCCTACAGGGCTGTCCATAAGTCCGTAAGAATAGGACAGGCTGAAGATCTCTGCTGAACAGCACGTTGCAAGGAAGCCCAGATATACTCACTAACGTTCATGTCTGGAGGGTTTGGTGACCAGCGGAAGTGTTTAAACTCAGAAGAGTGTTCCTGGAGCCACTCTGTAGCAATTATGCCCTGTGGGTGTCGCATTGTCGTGCTGGATTTGTCCAAATCCATCGGAATGCACAATGGACATGCACGGATGCAGGTTATCAGACAGGATGCTTAAGTACGTGTCACCTGTCAGAGTCGTATCTAGATGTAGCAACGTTCCCATATCACTCCAGCTGCACACGCTCCACACCATTGCAAAGCCTCCACCAGCCTCAGCAGTCAGCTGCTAACATGCAGGGTTCATGTATTCATAGTTTTGTCTCCATGCCCGTACACGTCCATCCGTTGGACACAATTTGAAACGAGACTCGTCCGAGCTGGCAATATGTTTCCAATCATCAAAAGTACAACGTCCGTTCTGACGGGCCCAAGCGAGGCGTAAAACATAGGGTCGTGCAGTCATCAAGGGGATGCGAGGGGACCTTCGGCTCCGAAAGCCCATGTCGATAATGTTTCGTTGAATGGTTCGCACGCTGACATTTGTTGATGGCCCAGCACTGAAATCTGCAGCAACTTGCGGAAGTGTTGTACTTCTGTCACGTTGAAAGACTCTCTTTAGTCGTCGTTGGTCCCGTTCTTGCAGCCCACCGTATTTTGCCTCATTACATATCTCTGTATTTAAATAAGAATGCCTATACCAGTTTCTTTAGCGGTTCAGTGTAGAAGCAATAAAACAATAGCATACGATGTGCATTTCGTTCGATGTCGTTCAGCTGCTTACATCTACATCTACATCCATACTTCGCAAGCCACCTGACGGTGTGTGGCGGAGGGTACTTTGAGTACCTCTATCGGTTCTCCCTTCTATCCCAGTCTCGTATTGTTCATAGGAAGAAAGATTGTCGGTATGCCTCTGTGTGGGGTCTGATCTCTCTGATTTTATCCTCATGGTCTCTTCGCGAGATATACGTAGGAGGGAGCAATATATTGCTTGACTCCTCGGTGAAGGTATGTTCTCGAAACTTCAACAAAAGCCTGTACCGAGCTACTGAGCGTCTCTCCTGCGAAGTCTTCCTCTGGAGTTTATCTATCATCTCCGTAACGCTTTCACGATTACTAAATGATCCTGTAACGAAGCGCGCTGCTCTCCGTTGGATCTTCTCTATCTCTTCTATCAACCCTATCTGGTACGGATCCCACACTGGTGAGCAATATTCAAGCAGTTGGCGAGCAAGTGTACTGTAACCTACTTCCTTTGTTTTCGGATTGCATTTCCTAAGGATTCTTCCAATAAATCTCAGTCTGGCATCCACTTTACCAACGATCAACTTTATATGATCATTCAATTTTAAATCACTCCTAATGCCTACTCCCAGATGATTTATGGAATTAACTGCTTCCAGTTGGTGACCTGCTACATTGTAGCTAAATGATAAAGGATCTTTCTTTCTATGTATTCGCAGCACATTACACTTGTCTACATTGAGATTCATTTGCCATTCCCTGGCCCATGCGTCAATTCGTTGCAGATCCTCCTGCATTTCAGTACAATTTTCCATTTTTACAACCTCTTGATGTACTACAGCATCATCCGCAAAACGCCTCAGTGAACTTCCGATGTTATCCACAAGGTCATTTACGTACATTGTGAATAGCAACGGTCCTACGACACTCCCCTGAGGCACACCTGAAATCACTCTTACTTCGGAAGACTTCCCTCCATTAAGAATGACATGCTACGTTCTGTTATCTAGGAACTCTTCAATCCAATCACACAATTGGTCTGATAGTCCAGATGTTCTTACTTTGTTCATGAAACGACTTTGGGGAACTGTATCGAACGCCTTGAGGAACTCAAGAAACACGGCATCTACTTGGGACGTATGTGTGAGTCCGCACACCTTGTGTGTGGGGCCACAACTGAAACAACTGCCCGATACAAAAAAAAGTTAAGCGTTGTGTGTGTGTTTACGAAGCCAACACGTGGCGTCCACTAGCGGCGAGAAAAGTTGTTTCTTCCTCTTCCCCGTGAATACATTTTAAAGTTTTGCGCCGTCACAGCGCCCTCATTTATCAAATTGTTTCACCGTCACAGCGGTATTTAATTGTCCGTAAACACAACGCGGGGAAGAGGGAGCGGGTCATTGCGGCGGGCCGGCACAGCTAATGACGCGGCTAATGGCCACTTTCCTGCGGCGCCACGCGTGTGTCCCTGAGGAGGCGACACATGTTGCCGATCGGCCGATAGCGCCGCGCGTTCTGCCACACACTCGCCGCCGGATACGCCGCCTCATAAATAAATATTATGTATCAGTAACGACGGGGGCCGGACCAGAGGGTCTTCCGGTGTCCGCCGAGGCCCACCTGGCCCCGGACTGCGCCTTACGGGTGGCCCCCAGTCGCACTCAGACGGGACGCGTGACGAGTGTTGTCACCTCCTGTGCGCTGTCTAGCCCACTAGTCTAATATAGGGTGCCTAGGAAGCTGTTTCAGTAGCTTAGAGTGACAGTACTTAATTTTGCCGTTTCACAAAGAGGTGTCGTAAGCAATTGGCGACATGCAAATAATCGTTGTCCTTCGATACATACAGGGTGTCCGAAAAGCCTTTCCCTGATTACATAAATTGATAACGCAGGCTAGAAGTAAGATACAAATATGAAACTTGTGTCAAATTGTTTAGAACTATCAAAGTTTTTTCCTGTTTTACGTTCGCAGAACACAAGTAGTGGATGAGGTGCAGTGCCCAAGAAGCCATGTTAACCAATCAGGACAAGGCACAGTGTGTCCTGTGGTACCATGAGACACGATCACCAACCACAGTGCAGAGACGCTTCCAGACAACATTTGGAAGGACTCCACCTGATGTCAAGAGCATTAAAGCCTGGTAGGAGAAGTTCTAGAACACAGGATCGGTTGCTGACCTTCCGAGGCCTGGTCGACCAAGAACCTCAGCAGACAGAGTGGAAGATGTAAGGCAGTCTTTTCCGCGAAGTCCGAAGAAATCGGTGCGCAGTGCCTCACGTGAATTACAGATGCCGAAAAGCTCTCTCCGTGATATTTTACACAAATGTTATAACCAGGAATAACAGAATAACCTTGTCAGTCTGGTTTATTAAATCACAAATCACTTTTTAATAATTATGTTAGCCAAGCGTCTACCCAGGCTCACACTCAGAAGTAATGCATAATTAAAGTTTGGTTATATCAATGTCCAAATGTGCAAAGTGGGTTGCACGTTCCGTGTTTATTCCCAAGTCCAGTGAAGTTCAGTCGCTCCAAGTGAAGTCGCTAGATTTCCGCCGAGCAGCCAGGTAACCTCGAGTAGTGCGGCGAGTCATCCACAAGCAGCTGGAACACGGCGTACTGCACTTCCCGATGAGAACTGTCGTTTGCGGCCGCGGCCGGGTTTATATAATGCTTGCTAGTTAATGGAGCCGTCGGCTCGGGTCGCTGTTTTCCAGGGAAAACCAATCGCAATGTTTCCTGGCGTAGCCAATTGCTGTGTGCTGACAAACGCGCGCGCGCGAAGGCGGCCAGCGATGGTAGCCGCGAGCCGCCCGGAGAAGTGCGGCCAGCGATGTATTTCTCGGCCACGTAAGGGAGCGTGCGTGTGAAGACGGCCAGCGATGGAAGCAGCGGGCCGCCCAGAGAAGTGCGGCCAGCGATGTATTTGGCGGCCGCGTACTGGAGCGCGTTGTTCGGTGTTTGTTAGAAGTGGTGTATACCACAACAAACGTTTATTGTTTCGTGCATACAAAGTGCAAATCGTTCAGGCCTTGTTGCCCAAAGACAGTACACGTCGATATGACTTTGCGGTCGAAATGCTATCACATATTGAGGACGATGATGGTTATCTCAGACGAATCGCCTTTTCCGACGAAGCGACCTTTTTTTGTCAGTGGAGTAGTGAATCGCCATAATGTGCGCATTTGGGATTCACAACCGCCTGGCTATGTCATGGAGTGCACCAGAGGCAGTGCAAAGGTGAATGTTTGGTGCGCGCTATTGCACGATCGAATTATCGGGCCATTCTTTTTCGCTGAGGCTACCATCACATCTGCAGTGTATCTGGCCATGTTGCAACTGTATGCTATTCCTCAGCTGCTTCAGTATCACCCCGATGTCTTGTTTCAGCAAGACAGCGCACTGCCTCGTTGGGGTTTGGACGTCCGTGCCTATCTCGATACGACCTTTCATGGGCGATGGATTGGTCGTGATGGGCCACCGGTTTGGCCTTCACGCTCTCCTCACATAACCCCATTAGACTGCTTTTATGGGGTTATGTCAAGGACGCGGACTATCGAACACGTGTACCGGATCCTGAAACCCTGCGGCAACGGATAACCACAGTCGTTGAATCGATCCCTCCAGTGATGTTGGCTAATGTGTGGACGGAAATCGAATATCGCCTAGATGTGCTACGTGCTACCAAGGGTGCTCATGTGGAAGTTTACTGATGTCTGAAAAAATCTTTGATAGTTTGTAAACAATTAGACACCAGTTTCATATTTGTATCTTACTTCTAGCCTGAGTTATCAATTTATTTTATCAGGGAATGACTTTTCGGACACCCTGTACAATTTCCATGCAAGCAAAACTTAAGTCACGACTAAAGAGTTAGGATGACGGTTCGTCCTCCAGTGCCGCTCTTCTATTGCGGCCGAGGCAATCTGAAGAGGCGCTTATATTCTGTTCGTATAGGTGCCAATCTCGTCGTGGTGTCGTCCTAATCAGCGTTCTATTGGCTGACGTCTCACAGCCTTCTCTGATGTTATGTTCCAGGACGACGTGCCGGCGCTTAATGTTACTCCGGAACATCCTGCACCTAGCCCATCTCTCACAATAGCGAAATAACGAGTGTCAACTACCCATTTCACCGTCCTTTCACGCCGAAAAAGCTAAAGACGATGTTCGTCAATCCAGCTTCCTGTTCGAACTCCACTGGCGTGCTCTTCCAATTATAGACACCCACCTAACTACATTTCTTCAGACAGGTTAAACCCACTGATATTGGACGTCGAGTTTGACCTAAATCGTAATGATAACGTGGGGTGTGACATCATACATGTGAAAACAGAAAGACACTAGCAATATTGATTTTGTGTGTATACAGACTGAAGCGACGAATGAAAATTTGTACCAAGGTTGGGTTTCAGATCTTGGACTTTTGCTCACTAAACAGGTGCGCTAACCGTTACTCCACTCTCGCACAGTGGCTCTGCACCGCTGTACGGACTACCATAATAAGCCTCCCTATAAATTGTTCAAATGGCTCTGAGCACTATGGGAGGTCATCAGTCCCCTAGAACTTAGAACTACTTAAACCCAACTAACCTAAGGACATCACACACATCCATGCCCGAGGCAGAATTCGAACCTGCGACCGTAGCAGTCGCGCGGTTCCGGACTGCAGCGCCTAGAACCGCTTGGCCACCGAGCCGGGCAAGCCTCCCTCCTCCATCCAAAATCCCATTTACTCCTCAGCCCACTTAATTTCCCCCTAAACTCGAAAAGTATGGCACAGGCTCTCGAGCTGCCGTATGTGTTTTAATCAAATTAAACTAAATTGTTCCTGAGATCTTTTCAAGCCTCAAGCATAAGGTTCTATAAGCGTATAGTATCATCTTATTAAAGCACCTATACCTGGATTTCGGGCAAGAACCCCCGTTTCATTCGATCTGAGGTATTGCAATACACACTATGTGATCAGAAGTATCCGGACACCTGTCTGAAAATGATTTACAACTTCGGTGGGCCCTCCATCGGTAATGCTGGAATTCAATATGGTGTTGTCCTACCCTTAGCCTTGATCACAGCTTCCACTCTACATCTACATCTACATTAATACTCCGCAAGCGACCCAACGGTGTGTGGCGGAGGGCACTTTACGTGACACTGTCATTACCTCCCTTTTCTGTTCCAGTCGCGTACGGTTCGCGGGAAGAACGACTGTTTGAAAGCCGCCGTGCGCGCTCGAATCTCTCTAATTTTACATTCGTGATTTCCTCGGGAGGTATAGGTAGGGGGAAGCAATATATTCGATACCTCATCCAGAAACGCACCCTCTCGAAACCTGGACAGCAAGCTACACCACGATGCAGAGCGCCTCTCTTGCAGAGTCTGCCACTTGAGTTTGCTAAACATCTCCGTAACGCTATCACGGTTACCAAATAACCCTGTGACGAAACGCGCCGCTCTTCTTTGGATCTTCTCTATCTCCTCCGTCAACCCGATCTGGTACGGATCCCACTCTGATGAGCAATACTCAAGTATAGGTCGAACGAGTGTTTTGTAAGCCACCTCCTTTGTTGATGGACTACATTTTCTAAGCACTCTCCCAATGAATCTCAACCTGGTACCCGCCTTACCAACAATTAATTTTATATGATCATTCCACTTCAAATCGTTCCGCACGCATACTCCCAGATATTTTACAGAAGTAACTGCTACCAGTGTTTGTTCCGCTATCATATAATCATACAATAAAGGATCCTTCTTTCTATGTATTCGAAATACATTACATTTGTCTATGTTAAGGGTCAGTTGCCACTCCCTGCACCAAGTGCCTATCCGTTGCAGATCTTCCTGCATTTCGCTACAATTTTCTAATGCTGCAACTTCTCTGTAAACTACAGCATCATCCGCGAAAAGCCGCATGGAACTTCCTACACTATCTACTAGGTCATTTATATATATTGTGAAAAGCAATGGTCCCATAACACTCCCCTGTGGCACGCCAGAGGTTACTTTAACGTCTGTAGACGCCTCTCCATTGATAACAACATGCTGTGTTCTGTTTGCTAAAAACTCTTCGATACAGCCACACAGCTGGTCTGATATTCCGTAGGCTCTTACTTTGTTTATCAGGCGACAGTGCGGAACTGTATCGACGCCTTCCGGAAGTCAAGGAAAATAGCATCTACCTGGGAGCCTGTATCTAATATTTTCTGGGTCTCATGAACAAATAAAGCGAGTTGGGTCTCACACGATCGCTGTTTCCGGAATCCATGTTGATTCCTACACATTAGATTCCGGGTTTCCAAAAACTACATGATACTCCAGCAAAAAACATGTTCTAAAATTCTGCAACAGATCGATGTCAGAGATATAAGTCTATAGTTTTGCGCATCTGCTCGACGACCCTTCTTGAAGACTGGGACTACCTGTGCTCTTTTCCAATCATTTGGAACCTCCCGTTCCTCTAGAGACTTGCGGTACACGGCTGTTAGAAGGGGGGCAAGTTCTTTCGCGGACTCTGTGTAGAATCGAATTGGTATCCCATCAGGTCCAGTGGACTTTCCTCTATTGAGTGATTCCAGTTGCTTTTCTATTCCTTGGACACTTATTTCGATGTCAGCCATTTTTTCGTTTGTGCGAGGAATTAGAGAAGGAACTGCAGTGCGGTCTTCCTCTGTGAAACAGCTTTGGAAAAAGGTGTTTAGTATTTCAGCTTTACGCGTGTCACCCTCTGTTTCAATGCTATCATCATCCCGGAGTGTCTGGATATGCTGTTTCGAGCCACTTACTGATTTAACGTAAGACCAGAACTTCCTAGGATTTTCTGTCAAGTCGGTACATAGAATTTTACTTTCGAATTCACTGAACGCTTCACGCATAGCCCTCCTTACGCTAACTTTGACATCGTTTAGCTTCTGTCTGTCTGAGGGGTTTTGGCTGCGTTTAAACTTGGAGTGAAGCTCTCTTTGCTTTCGCAGTAGATTTCTAACTTTGTTGTTGAACCACGGTGCGTTTTTCCCGTCCCTCACAGTTTTACTCGGCACGTACCTGTCTAAAACGCATTTTACGATTGCCTTAAACGTTTTCCATAAACACTCAACATTGTCAGTGTCGGAACAGAAATTTTCGTTTTGATCTGTTAGGTAGTCTGAAATCTGCCTTCTATTACTCTTGCTAAACAGATAAACCTTCCTCCCTTTTTTTATATTCCTATTAACTTCTATATTCAGGGATGCTGCAACGGCCTTATGATCACTGATTTCCTGTTCTGCACTTACAGAGTCGAAAAGTTCGGGTCTGTTTGTTATCAGTAGGTACAAGATGTTATCTCCACGAGTCGGTTCTCTGTTTAATTGCTCGAGGTAATTTTCGGATAGCGCACTCAGAATAATGTCGCTCAATGCTCTGTCCTTACCACCCGTCCTAAACATCTGAGTGTCCCAGTCTATATCTGGTAAATTGAAATCTCCACCTAAGACTATAACATGCTGAGAAAATTTATGTGAAATGTGTTCCAAATTTTCTCTCAGTTTTTCTGCCACTAATGCTGCTGAGTCGGGAGGTCGGTAAAAGGAGCCAATTATTAACCTGGGTCGGTTGTTGAGTGTAACCTCCACCCATAATAATTCACAGGAACTATCCACTTCTACTTCACTACAGGATAAACTACTACTAACAGCGACAAACACGCCACCACCGGTTGCATGCAATATATCCCTTCTAAACACCGTCTGTGCCTTTGTAAAAATTTCAGCAGAATTTATCTCTGGCTTCAGCCAGCTTTCTGTACCTATAACGATTTCAGCTTCGGTGCTTTCTATCAGCGCTTGAAGTTCCGGTACTTTACCAATGCAGCTTCGACAGTTTACAGTTACAGTACCGATTGCTGCTTGGTCCCCGAATGTTCTGACTTTGTCCCGCACCCTTTGAGGTTGTTGCCCTTTCTGTACTTTCCCGAGGCCATCTAACCTAAAAAACCGCCCAGTCCACGCCACACAACCCCTGCTACCCGTGTAGCCGCTTGCTGCGTGTAGTGGACTTCTGACCTATCCAGCAGAACCCGAAACCCCACTACCCTATGCCGCAAGTCGAGGAATCTGCAGCCCACACGGTCGCAGAACCGTCTCAGCCTCTGATTCAGACCCTCCACTCGGCTCTGTACCAAAGGTCCGCAGTCAGTCCTGTCGACGATGCTGCAGATGGTGAGCTCTGCTTTCATCCCTCTAGCGAGACTGGCAGTCTTCACCAAATCAGATAGCCGCCGGAAGCCAGAGAGGATTTCCTCCGATCCATAGCGACACACATCATTGGTGCCGACATGAGCGACCACCTGCAGATGGGTGCACCCTGTACCCTTCATGGCATCCGGAAGGACCCTTTCCACATCTGGAATGACTCCCCCCGGTATGCACACGGAGTGCACATTGGTTTTCTTCCCCTTTCTTGCTGCCATATCCCTAAGGGGCCCCATTACGCGTCTGACGTTGGAGCTCCCAACTACCAGTAAGCCCACCCTCTGCGACCGCCCGGATCTTGCAGACTGAGGGGCAACCTCTGGAACAGGACAAGCAGCCATGTCCGGCCGAAGATCAGTATCAGCCTGAGACAGAGCCTGAAACCGGTTCGTCAGACAAACTGGAGAGGCCTTCCGTTCAGCCCTCCAGAATGTCTTTCGCCCCCTGCCACACATCGAGACGACCTTCCACTCTACCACAGGTGAGGGATCAGCCTCAATGTGGGCAGTATCCCGGGCAGCCACAGTCGTGGTCCAATCGGGGGATGCGTGGCACGAGCTGGCCATCCCCGACAAACCCCATCCGGACCCCCACAGTGATGCCCATTGGCAACAGCCTCAAACTGTGTGACCGAAGCCAACACTGCCTGAAGCTGGGAGCGAAGGGATGCCAACTCAGCCTGCATCCGAACACAGCAGTTGCAGTCCCTATCCATGCTAAAAACCGTTGTGCAAAGAAAGTCTGAACTAATCTACTGAGAGCACGAACAAATCGACACAAAATTTAAACGGTTATTAAAATACAAGATTGCCTAGTAAATGCAGTAATGCTGCTACTTGCGCACTGCTGACACACTGCTCGGCGGCGGGAGGAGACTACGCGATTTTACACTATTCAGGTACTAAAACGCGATGCTACAACTCTCAAATACTATAATATGCCCGAAATTTATGAATTAAACAATGCAAGTACCAAAAACACGCAAAGAAATTAAGAATTAAACTATGCAACAAATAAGTAAGCTAGGAGTATACGACTTTCTGCTGGCAGCTGCTTATCCAACGGCGGCAGGGAGCACACTTTCGCAGGCATTCGTTCAAACAGGTGCTGCAAGGTTTCTTGGGCAATGGCAACCCATTCTTCACGGAGTGTTGCACTGAGATGAGGTATCGATGTTGGTCGGTGAGGCCTGGCACGAAGTCGGCGTTCCAAAACATCCCAAAGGTGTTCTGGAGGATTTAGGTCAGGACTCTGGGCAGGTCAGTTCATTACAGGGGTGTTATTATCTTGTAACCACTCCGCCACAGGTTGTGCATTATGAACAGGTGCTCGATCGTGTTGAAAGATGCAATCGCCATCCCCGAATTGCTCTTCAACAATAGGAAGCAAGAAGGTGCTTAAAACATCAATGTATGCCTGTGCTGTGATAGTGCCACGCAAATCAACAATGGGTACAAGCCCCCTCCATGAAAAACACAATCACACCATAACACTACCGCCTCGTAATTTCACTCTTGGCACTATACACGTTGGCAGATGATGTTCACTGGGCATTCGCCATACCTACACCCTGCCATCGGATCGCCACACTGTGTATCGTGATTCGTCACTCCACGCAACGTTTTTCTACTGTTCAATCGTCCAATGTTTAAGCTTCTTACACTAAGCGAGACGTCTTTTGGCATTTACCGGCGTGATGTCTGACTTAAGAGCAGCTACTCGACCATGAATTCCAAGCTTTCTCACGTCGTGCCTAACTGTCATAGTACTTGCAGTGGATCCTGATGCAGTTTGGAGTTCCTGTGTGATGGTCTGGATAGATGTCCGCCTATTACACATTACGACCCTATTCAACTATCCGCGGTCTCTGTCAGTCAACAGACGAGGTCGGCTGTACGCTTTTGTGCTGTACGTGTCCGTTCACGTTTCCACTTCACTACCACATGGGAAACAGCGGACCTAGGGATGTTTAGGAGAGTGGAAATCTGGCGTACAGGCGTATGACACAAGTGACACCCAATTACCTGACCCAATTTGAAGACCGTGAGTTTCACGGTGCGCCACATTCTGCTCTATCACGATGTCTAATGACTACTGAGGTCGCTGATATGGAGTATCTGTCAGTAGGTGGCAGCTCAATGCAAGTACTATGAAAAACGTATGTTCTTGGGGGTGTCCGGATACTTTTGATCACATAGTGCAGTTGGAGACCCTCTGCAATGCTGTTTGTGTTTTGCGGGAATACCAAGTGAGCTGAGGCGTGAATGGGAATATGGACCAAGGAGGGAGGCGTGCTAGGGTAGTCCGTGCAGTGGTGCAAAGCCACTCTGCCAGGGTGGAGTAGTGGTTAGCGCATCTATGTAGGGAGCTGGAGTCCCACGTTCGAGTCCTAGCCTTAGCGCGAATTTTCATTCGTGGCTTCAGTCTGCATATACAGGGAGGACGACGAACTACAGGGACGGAAGGGAACAAGTCCTCTGAACTTGTGTCCGGATGAGTATGGTGTGCGTTGAACGACAAAATGTCGTCTGGAAACACGGTACAGAGCTGCATCGCAGAGGGATAGTAACGGGTGTCATGCAGGATACACATAATCGTACTTCGGCTTACACTATGTTGACGGGCCACTTCTCTGGAGCTTGTACTAGCGTTCGTCTCAGTATTCTTTACATCTGGTCCTCCGAATCTGATGTACGACAATCCTCCGCCTCCCTGCTCGTTCGTCTGCCTGAAAGGGCCCACGATCACATAAGCGCTCAAAAAGGGCCTGAAATGTTGTGTGACGCTGTTGGTGGCTCTGAAAATACTTGTTTAGGCATAGCCGTGCTGTCTCTCGACCGTTTCCATCTGGATAGTCGTACACAAACACCAACTCGGCTTGTCCCCAACATGACTGATGGGTGATTCTGCTGCTTTCAGTTCGGTGCATCAATCACACAGCCTGCAACACACAAGGAACACACGGCACGCGGTCAGAGGAACTTTCATTCGTCAGTGCCATCTAAAGTGGCAGCGATGCATTTACAGACACTTGTTCATATGACCTTTTTTCCTCCATTTCCATTCAGGAATCCGTCCCTTCATTTTGTCCGTTTTATTAACATTCACCCTGTATACGTCATCGCTGTTTCAGACTTGAAATGGTCTCTGGAACCACATAGTTTCACTTAATATTTGTTTCACTTATTATCCCTTGTGTAGCCCGAGGTCTACGTTGGAATGAAAGCGGCTCTTCGGCTGTTTATTTTTGTTTTATTCAAGTCCTTTGTCAGCACGTTCTGTGTGACCATGCGAGCCTAAGTTACCTGACCATGAAAGAAGTCAGTAGTCAGTTTACATAATGCCGATTAAATTAAAAAGTGTGTAGACAAAACAACTAAAGAGTTAGCATTCTGAGTTAGTATACTAAGTATCAAATTGTAGACGAAAGTTCTCAATTTCAGTAGAAAATAGTGTGTGTGCCAGAATGAAACATTTCAATTTAGATTTGAAATCGTCGGGTTTATCACTTTTTTTCAGTTGAAGCAGAGACCTATTAAAATGAAAACTCCTAAATAGTACACACCTTTCTGTACAAAGTACAGACGACGAATTGAAGCAGTGCGAACAAAATGAAATATATTTTAGTTCTAGGTCTAGGTTAGGTTGATATAAGACAGTTGGTTTGTGAGTTGAAGAAACCAACGAATGTCATTTCATGAAAAGAAATATCATTATTGATATGATGAGTATTTTATGCATATTTAATTTTGAATAATAATATGTGGGCATTTTCTGATTATATAACGAGTCAAAGCACACATGTGGTATCGGCTGGTAAAATGTTTCCCATTTTTGTAACGAAATGCTTATCACACGTTACAATAAACAACACCCACTTGAGCATTATTTAACTGTAGGTCCGCCTCAATATGTATTCCGCAAACAACAATCATGCGAAACCCAGCTCGATCTGTTCGTTGACGAAACCCGGAAGAAAATATATACCGGCGCCCAGTTGATGTCGAGTACATTGACTTCGGAATGCATTTGGTGCAGTTCTCCCATTCGGTCCAGTGAACAAAACACTAGTGCAAGGAATATCAGACAGCTTTGTGACTGGATTGTAGAGCATCTAGCAAATAGAAGACAGTATGGCATTCCTAACACAGAGGAATCATCAGGCGTAAGCGTACCCAAGGGACTGTTATAGGACCATTGCAGTTCGCAATATACGTTTTCAACACACACTACTGTAACTTATTGAGCTTAACATGCGGACAAAACAATTATTGCACGACTGGAAGCAGTCATACCCATTAAGTATGTACGTGTTTGCATATGGAACGATTTAAAGCGGAACGGCCTCATAAAACTAGTTGCAGGAAATGCAAATGACAGAGTGAGATTCACTGGAAAAACATTCTAAGTGTAGCCCATCCTGGTTCCACCTATACTTTTTATTGCTCCTTATTCTGGGACGATTATTAGGAAGTATTCATCGAGTAAATAGAGGAAATCCACAGAAGAGCAACCCATGCGTCACTGGTTCGTTTACTAAGAGAGAAAATGTGACGAAGATGCTCAACTAACTCAAGTGGCACACGGCACAAGAGAGGCATTGCCCATCATCATCATCGTCATGATCATCATAATCATCAACAACACACAGTCTTTCGTAGTTAATACTCTAGCTCCGTTTTCCCAGTCTTCTGCATCTCATGCATGGTGTATCTTCTCCTTTATCTGGTCTATTCATTGTCTCGGTGGTCTGCACTGCAGTCTTTTCCCTTCGGCTTTGTCTTGGATTATCATCTTTACCAGTTTATTCTCCTTTCGTCGAATTATGTGACCAAGGAACTGCAGGATTCGCTAGAAACATATACTGGATATCAAATTTCCACCATGAGTTTCTGAAGGATTGATTTGTTGGTCTGTTTCTCCATCCATGATATTCTTACCAACTTCCTTTACGTCCATATCTCAAAGGAATTGATTCTTTTAAGGTCCTCTTCACTTATTTTCCATGTTTCAGAGCCACAAAGGAAATCTGGGAACGCCAGAGGTTTCACACTGTCAATTTAGTGCGTCTGGTTAGGGCTCAATCTTTCCAAATCACTGTCAACTTCGATACAGCATCCCTACCCAAAACAATCTTACATCGTATTTCCTGTATATTAGCCACCCTCTCTCTGAATCACTGAGCTCAGGTAGACAAAGATACCAACTTCTTCGTATTCTGATAGTACGTCAGTAGTGACTCACCTGTGTCAGTTATCATGAGCTTGATCTTTTTTCTTATTACTTAACAATCCAAGTTTCTCACTTTCTCTCTTAACTCTGTCGAGTAGTTTCTTCATTTCCACTAGTGATTCTGCGCACATTTTGGTGTCATCAGCAAATCTTAAATTACTGGTTCTTCGTCCTCTAATTCGGTTCCGACCAGTCCAGCTACGAAGAAATTTTCTTATAACATATTATCGATAGATTTTGAATAGAACCGGTGATATAATGCACCACTGTCTAAATCCTTTACACTTTTCAAATGATCTTGAAATAGTTTTATTTAGTATGATGGTTCAAATGGCTCTGAGCACTATGGGACTCAACATCTTAGGTCATAAGTCCCCTAGAACTTAGAACTACTTAAACCTAACTAACCTAAGGACATCACACACACCCATGCTCGAGGCAGGATTCGAACCTGCGACCGTAGCAGTCCCGCGGTTCCGGACTGCAGCGCCAGAACCGCACGGCCACCGCGGCCGGCATTTAGTATGATTATTGCCTTATAATCAGAGTACAGATTTGTGATAATGGTTATAAGATGATCAGGAACGCTAGTTTCTGCTAGTATGCTCCACAATTCTTTCTATAACACAGTCGGAAGCCTTGCTATAGGCCAAGAAACAAAGAACTAATGGAGGCTGAATTCTCTACATTTTTCAGTTGGCTGTCTGACATTAAGGATCTGCTCTCGTGATCGTTTATTACGCAAACCCAGGTACCTCTGGTGGTATTTCTTTATCTAAGTGCGTTCTCAGGCGATCTTAACGATATTTAGAACAATCTTGCTGTCGTGTTAAATTAACGAAACGATTCTGTAGTTCTCAGAACGCTGCGCATTTTCTTTCTATGAAACGGAATCACTACCGACATGCTCCAGTCTTCTATCCACGTTTCGTTTTCCATATGCTGTTACATATTTCATGCATGATTTACAGACTAAAATCTCCAGATGTTTTGATCATTTCAACAGTAATAACGTCAGATCCAGGTGCTCTGTAATTTTCCCATTTATCTATAGGTTTTCGGACTTCTTCTTTTAAGATGATAAGTTTCTTCCTACTGGTATGTTCGCAGCAGCTACTTATATATAGGTTGGAGGTGGGCCGTCTTCGTCTTCTATAGCCCATGTTCTTGGTCTGAAGGACCCTGTTAGTTTCTTCATTTCATTGAACTAGCATCTGGTTTCATTGCAACCCAGATTTTGTCAGTTCTCTCGCCTGTTTCACTGATGTAATTATTTTTGTCTCTTCGGCAGCTTCTCTGTATTAACGCCAGTCACTTGCGGTACTGATGAGTTCCCTGTAATCCTCTCATCTTCAGTAATTTTCTGTTCTCAATTAAAGGAAATGATCGTGTGGCATTGATGACCGGGAGGCCCCATCCGGAGAAATTCGGCCGCCGGGTTGCTCGTCTTATTTCAGATGACGCCGGATTGGGTGACATGCGTGTTGGTAACGACGAGAACAACACAACACGCAGTCCACGAGGGAAGAAAATCCCCCACCCGGACGGGAATCGAACCCGGGCCCGCTGCATGGTAGAAAAAACACGTTACCACTTAGCTAACCAGGCGCACTCTGTCCTCAATGATTTGTATGGTTTCGTTAGTAAGTCAGTTATTTTTGTTCTTCATTTTTTTCCATCCTTGACTATTTCCTCAGCTGTTTTAGCTAACGTCTCCTTCAGTAAATTTCACTGCTCTGCAGATGTCATTTTACCTGACTGATCTGTCTAAAGTGTTTCTTGGACTCGATTCCTAAAATTTTCATAATATTTGGCTGATCTGCCGACAGCAATTTCAAAATCAGACTTTTGCTCTAATCTTCTTGCCTTTGGGGTTGTGTCTTTACGTTTCAACAGTTTCGTTCTCAGTTCTAGACACAGAAACTGACGGTCAGAACCACAGTCGGCACCGGAAAGATTCCTAATGTTTTTGACTGACGATCTCCATCTCAAGGTAATCAAGAATAGACAGTCTGATTATGGCTGGCCATCACGGAGTGGTTAACCGTTAAAATTCCGAGAGCACACTTTCGTAGAAGAGTTAATCAATATATTGATTCGTCTGACGTATACATCGCCAAGAGAACATGCAGGTAAAATTAGAGTGATTCAGACTCACACGGAGATTTACAAATGATCGTTCTTCCTAAACGGCACTCACTGCTGACATAGGAAATGCGAGAAGCGATGGTAGCAGACAGAGACTACCTCCGACCAACAACTAGAAGGTCGCTTGGGAGGTATAGATGGAGATGCATATTTCCAATTTGCACTAAATATTCATAAAGCCTGTTGTTGGAGCGCCGCAAGCAGCCAACAGCTGTCGCTGAAGAGCATTGCGTTAAGCCCGGTTTACACGTAATGAGCGACACGAACAAGAAGGAAGTCCCTTCTACTGCAGCACTTCTCGCGATACACGGTCTAAACTACGAAAAACCGTTTACACGGCACATATCTGCCTAATCGCGTGCTCCTCGTGTGTCCACAGCTAGTGGTCTCGCGGTCACGTTCTCGCTTCCCGAGCACGCGGTCCCGGGTTCGATTCCCAGCGGGGTCAGGGATTTTCACCTGATTTTCACCTGCCTCGAGATGACTGGGTGTTTGTGTTGTCACCATTAATGAATGTGGCGAGATTGGGCTGAGCGATGATTGGGAATTTGTATGGGCGCTGATGACCGCGCAGTTGAGCGCCCCACAAACCAAACACCATCATCTGTTCTTCGTGTCTGTTACGTTTATTGGCAAGCAAGTGAATCGACGTCTTAAATTCGCTTTTCAAGAATATGAAGTATTTTATGTCCCTTTATAGTATTTATTTTTATTTCACATGGACGCTGTGACACTATATTTAATGTTTTCCATGCAGTTCAAGTGAAACTAAGTCGCTTACATGTGTAAATTATCCTGTAACAAAGTATGGAAATCACGGACAGACCAACAGAAATGTTTTTCTGTTGCCAGTATTAAGTTACTCGATTAAGACAAGTTTTTCCTGTAATGAGAAGATACATTGTGGCTCACCTCTAATTACATGGTGAATGCATGTACAAGTGAACAAGAACAGAATTTCATTCATTTCTCCGCACGAGCGTCTTATCGTTTAAATTTCAATGAATGTTTACAGCAGATATTTCATCCGTTAACTAAATATGAACAAACTACAACGTTTCGCTGAGCAGGAGAGATATATCGCAGAGATCTTCGAGCTATTTGTCAGCTGGGGCCCCCACTCGGCCGTCTGCGCATGAGCGAAGCGTCTTCATTCGCGTTAGAACAGTATCCATTCTATTGCGTCTAAAAGCGATCGTACGCGTGAGTCTTGTGCATGTGGTCCCATCCACACGGAAGAGGCCGGCGGAACCGTTGCATCATGGGTAATCTTGCAAGCTCACACGTCCCGTTTAGAACGGGCTTTACCGTGTATGCGTGCACGAGCGCAAATCTGTACGCCCGTCCGTCCGTATATATATATATATATATATATATATATATATATATATATATATATATATATATATATATATGCGCGTACTACAACAAAATCTCTAAATTTTTACGAAAGTCTGTTTAAAAATGAAAAGATGTCCCCAGTCCAAAGAGTGATTTGGGACAACACAGTGCTTTATTAAGCATTGTTAAATTGGAAGTAATATTTCCCTAACGTCCTCTGCCTTTTGAACTGACTTACAGTAATAGAGAGACCTATAATTCATCATATACTCCGAACAACACTGCAACAATGCGTTTTTCACATTAACAAATCATTCCCAGGAAGAAACTTACTTGGAAAACTCAAAACATTCCT
Source organism: Schistocerca serialis cubense (assembly GCF_023864345.2). Taxonomy (NCBI): domain Eukaryota; kingdom Metazoa; phylum Arthropoda; class Insecta; order Orthoptera; family Acrididae; genus Schistocerca; species Schistocerca serialis. The sequence continues at coordinate 148,030,060 of NC_064641.1, read as the reverse complement.
TCTCAAACTGGAATCTAGACCTCTTCCTGCACCGGCCGGCCGAAGTGGCCGTGCGGTTAATGGCGCTGCAGTCTGGAACCGCGAGACCGCTACGGTCGCAGGTTCGAATCCTGCCTCGGGCATGGATGTTTGTGATGTCCTTAGGTTAGTTAGGTTTAACTAGTTCTAAGTTCTAGGGGACTAATGACCTCAGCAGTTGAGTCCCATAGTGCTCAGAGCCATTTGAACCATTTGTTAAGCACCCAGTAGGGAAGGAGGAAATTAAATAAAATTTACATATGACTGCGTGGAGTCTGTTCTTTCAGACATGTCCGAAAGAACAGAAACCATGCAAACATACATAACTGATATACTTAGCTGGGCAATGGATCCACCTTCTTCAGTGCGGATGCACGAATACGCCCGACCTCTTGTGGAACATGTAGACAATGGACAGGGACAGCGTTATAAAGCCGTTATAGCCTCTACTGCGAGAAGATGGCTTGTATCTGTTGTTACTGATCCTTGTTATCCCGGATACCGGCACTGAGTGGAGTTGACACATATTCTATCGGTTATAGATCTAGGGAAGTTGCTGGCCACAGAAGCACCTCAGAGCAGGCAGCTCATAGATACAGGTGCGATCAGTGGACGAGGACTGCCGTTTTGAAAAATGGCGACGCGGGACTGTCGCGTTAGACATAGCACGTGCGGAAGTAGGTTGTTCGTGACGTACCGTCGTGCCATCAGAGTAGCCTTAATCACTGCCAGAGGTGACAAGAAATTATACTCGATGCCTCCACATCATGAGGCTAGGGGTAACACCGCCGTCCGTCTGCAAAACGTCGGAAAAATGGTGCCTCTTCGCAGGTCGCTGACGGTGGGGATTCGAAATAGTGCAGAACCGCGATTCTCGCTCGACACAACGCGACGCCGTTCGTCAGCAAACCATGCTTTCCGGTCACAGCATTTTGACAAAAATATTGTGTCTACTGAGGTCGATGTAGAGTGTGATTGTGAAGTTATCTGGACACGTTTAACAGGGCTAGGAGAAATAAAGTTAATTGTTGGGTGTTATTACCGGCCACCAGGTTCCACCGTGACAGTTCTACAATCATTCGAAGGGAGTCTACACTCTGTATCGCAGAAGTACCTGGATCATGCTATATTAGTCGGAGGCGACTTCAACCTACCTAGTATAGACTGGGATGTGTATGGATTCATTACATGTGCTACAGACAAGCCGTCGTGTGAATTACTTTTGAAGACATTATCCGAAAACTGTCTTGAGCAGCTAAATCGACAGCCAACGCGTAATGGAAATATTTTACATGTGGTAGCCACGAACAGACCAGACCTCATCGACGGTGTCAGTGTTGAGACAGGGATTAGTGATCATGATGTTGTCATTACGACTATGGTTACGAAAGTTAAAAAGTCGGTCAAGAAGGCTAGGAGAGTATTCTTACTAGAAAGAGCAGATAAGCAGTTGTTAGCATCCCACGTAGTAAATGAATCAACTTCATTTACTTCCGGTACGATGGACGTGGAAGAATTATGGGCAAATTTTAAACACATTGTATATCACGCATTGGAGAGGTACGTGCCGAAATAGTGGGTTACGGACGGAAAAGACCCCCCGTGGTTTAACAGCGCAATTCGGAGAATGCTCAGGAAGCAAAGACAGTTGTACTCGCAGTACAAGAAAGATCGGGAGAATGAGGACAGGCAAAAGTTAGTAGAGATTCGTGCTGCTGTAAAAGAACGATGCGCGAAGCATACAACCACTACCACCGTCATACCATAGCAAAACCCAAGAAAATTCTCGTCTTACGTAAAATTGGTAAGCGAGTCGAAGGCTTCCATCCGGTCACTCACTGATCAGTCTAGCCTGGCAACGGAAGACCGCAAAACGAAAGCTGAAATTTTAAATTTAGCCTTTGAGAAATCTTTTACGCAGGAGGATCGTACAAACATACCGCCGCTTGAGTGTCGTACAGATTCGCGTATGGAGGACATAGTGATAGACATCCCTGGGGTAGTGAAGCAGCTGAATGGATTGAAAATAGATAAATCGCCAGGTCCTGATGGGATTCCAGTTCGGTTTTACAGAGAGTACTCTACTGCATTGGCTCCTTACTTAGTTTGCATTTATCGCCAATCTCTTGCCCAACGCAAAGTCCTGAGCGACTGGAAAAAAGTGCAGGTGACGCCTGTATATGAGATAGGTAGAAGGACAGATCCTCAAAATTACAGACCAATATCCTTAACATCGGTTTGTTGCAGGATTCTCGAACATATTCTCAGTTCGAATATCATGAATTTCCTTGAGACAGAAAAGTTGCTGTCCATGCATCAGCACAGCTTTAGAAAGCATCGCTCCTGCGAAACGCAACTCGCCGTTTTTCCACATGATATCTTGCGAACCATGGATGAAAGGTATCAGACGGATGCCATATTCCTTGACTTCCGGAAAGCGTTTGACTCGGTGCCCCACTGCAGACTCCTAGCTATGGTACGAGCATATGGGATTGGTTCCCAAATATGTGAGTGGCTCGAAGACGTCTTAAGTAATAGAACCCAGTACGTTTTCCTCGATGGTGAGTGTTCATCGGAGGTGAGGGTATCATCTGGAGTGCTCCAGGGAAGTGTGGTAGGTCCGCTGTTGTTTTCTATCTACATAAATGATCTTTTGGATACGGGTGGATAGCAATGTGCGGCTGTTTGCTGATGATGCTGTGGTGTACGGGAAGGTGTCGTCGTTGAGTGACTGTCGGAGAATACAAGATGACTTGGAGAGGATTTGTGATTGGTGTAAAGAATGGCAGCTAACTCTAAATATAGATAAATGTAAATTAATGCAGATGAACAGGAAAAAGAATCCCGTAATGTCTGAATACTCCATTAGTAGTGTAGCGCTTGACACAGCCACGTCGATTAAATATTTGGGCGTAACATTTCAGAGCGATATGAAGTTGGACAAGCATGTAATGGCAGTTGTGGGGAAGGCGGATAGTCGTCTTCGGTTCATTGGTAGAATTTTGGGAAGACGTGGTTCATCTGTAAAGGAGACCGCTCATAAAACACTAATACGACCTATTCTTGAGTACTGCTCGAGCGTTTGGGATCCTTATCAGTTCGGATTGAGGGAGGACATAGAAGCAATTCAGAGGCGGGCTGCTAGATTTATTACTGGTAGGTTTGATCATCACGCGAGTGTTATGGAAATGCTTCCGGAACTCGGGTGGGAAAGTCTAGAGGAAAGAAGGCGTTCTTTTCGTGAATTGCTACTGAGGAAATTTAGAGAACCAGCATTTGAGGCTGACTGCAGTACAATTTTACTGCCGCCAACTTATATTTCGCGGAAAGACCACAAAGATAAGATAAGAGAGATTAGGACTCGTACAGAGGCATATATGCATTTTTCCCTCGTTCTGTTTGGGAGTGGAACAGGAAGAGAAGATGCTAGTTGTGGTACGAAGTACCCTCCGCCACGCACCGTATGGTGGATTGCGGAGTATGTATGTAGATGTAGATATAGATGCAGACCAGCACCGTTCCAAATACAAATGTGTTGTCGTTTTAACGGCAGCCTATTCATAGGATGGTAATTCTCCAATCCGGCTGTTGATATTCTCTGACCAGTGCTGCAGATGACAGAATGCAGTCGGGAGCGCATCACCTGGCTCGGATGGCAGGAACAGATGTGTAGGGATTACGTTGTATTTGGTGCACAATACGATGATCCCCCATTGTGGTGCTCACATGTGATCGACCGGAACATTGAAGACGGGGATGCCTTCCTTCACGTTCCCATGCAGGCTAACATCGGGCCACTGTCACATCCGAATGCCCCACAAATCTGGATGTAGCACGATTCGACCAGCCGACCAAATGGAGGTCCGCAGTATGGCCTCTTTCACATTCTGTCAGTTCCTGACAACACTGCCTCGCTCTAGTACGCGACATTTCCGTGTCCTTCATAGTGATGATTCAAAATCAGACGCTGTTCACGTTCTTCGCACACCCTATCACGCCTGGTAACAACGCTAAAAGCGAACAATACTAATGCACTTTGGTAGCCGTTTTACCTGTCACAGAGAATTCCAACTCTAACCATTTACGTACCCGCCATATCATCTGGTCGCTTCATTTTTTTGTCAAGCAGTGTAGGATAAAGAAGGGTAAAGTGGCCAGGTTAGGAGAAGTGGCCAGTGCTTATTCCATGTCTTCACCATTGCTGTTTTCTACCGAGAAGTGGCCGAACTAGCTGTAATCGACACCATCAGTGTTACCAGTTGCGCTGAAAAAGGTAGCTTTCTCCGTTACGTTCCTGTGAAAACATTTAGGTTTTTCGATCGTTTGGTGTAAGGTATGTCACTCATATTAATTTAGCTGTTTCAGTGTACAGCAATAGGTTTTTGCGATATCACCTTTCACGCAATGCCTTTTAGCTTACAAATATAAGCCAATGTCATTTCCTTCGGTTGCACCGTTTTGCCTGTGAGCCACTGATACAGACATGGCGTCCGATAGGGAAAACTGGCGACGCTACACGTCGGGGAAAGCGGCCAAGGTGGCCACTTTTCCCGACAGATGGCCACTAGTCCCGACAATTCATTTTCAGTCTGTTTGTGCCAGTGAGAAGTAGCTAATACCATATTTTATCCATAGTATAACAACTGAAATGGAAACATTTGAAATCGTTTTTACTCACAAAGCTAATATCCGTTATACTGCTCTCCTGCAAGCATTTACAAGAGCTTCAAGATGCCAAGTAAATACTTCCACAAAACAGAGCAGCAAACTTGGGATCCTATTGCTATGCAAAACGTAATTGAAGCAGTAAACAATGGTAACATGTCTTTTTCAGCAGCAGCAAAACAATTCAACATTCCAAGTAATACGCTAAAACGAAGAGTTATAAGGAGAAATAGACGTGCATTTGGCAGTAAAAAGATTATGGGCAGCTTAAGGGCAGTGTCTAGTGAAGAAGAAGAGTAAAATATCCTTAACTACATTTTTGATGAAAAGCAGTTTTATGGAACTACAGTGACCGGCCTGCGGCGATTAGCATAAAATACCACACCTTTTCAACAAAGAGTGTGAAATGGCAGGCAAAGACTGGGTGGATGAGATGATGAAGCTGTAAACTCTGGGCTCACGAAGTGTGTGCGCTGGATGTGATGAGGACGATGATAACTTCACGAGCGAGTTTTGTACGTGACTTAATACTGTTTCTGAGCGGATGAGCTGTGTATGACTTACACTGACATAGTAACCCATAATTAATGCTTAATCTCTCTATTTATATCATTACGAACTGTTGACCTTTATGCCCCACTATTGTATTGAAACACGTTCCTTTCTCATTTTTATTATTGTTCTCCTAATAATAATCAATAGTGGAATAAAAACTACAAGCTTACCCATTTTGTTTTGAACTAAAACGTCTATTTGGGAATGGTGGCAAAGGTTTGGCCACTTTACCCAGTTTGGTGCCGGCCGTGGTGGCCGAGCGATTCTAGGCGCCACAGTCTGGAACCGCGCGACCGCTACGGTCGCAGGTGCGAATCCTGCCTCGGGCATGGGTGTGTGTGATGTCCTTAAGTTAGTTAGGTTTAAGTAGTTCTAAGTTCTAGGGGACTGATGACCTCAGAAGTTAAGTCCGATAGTGCTCAGAGCCATTTGAACCATTTTTGAACCCAGTTTGGTAGGGAAAAGTGGCCACTATGTAAGCATTCAGAAAAACGTTTATATATCCTATAAAATACACTCATACCTTAGCCATAAATTATAGGATGTAAGGTCCGCCAGTTACGCAAATCACCGTTTTTTCCAAGTTGCCAAACATGTTTCAGCACCACTATGCCATTACCAGTGGATTTCCGTTTATTTAATTTTTACACTTGGTGTGCTGGGGCACACTACTACAATTACGCTATGTTTTGGTGAAGTGTACATATCTTTTACGACTCTATTCATGAAAAATACGAGTTATATTTACGTGTGCATCAGGACACCTCACCATGATGCTGAGAATAAAAGGGGTTAACACACGAAAACATGACAAGCTACCTGTAATTAATAACACACAAGTGGTCCTGATACATCATGAATACCAAGTGTAAAGATTAAATGGACAGAAACCCATTGATGAAGGCACAGTGGAACTGAAACATGTTTGGGAACTTGGAAGAAACGGTGTTTTGGATAACTGGCGGGCCTTGCATCCTACAATTTTAACTGCAAATACGGTAAACACAAGGAGCTGCAAATCCAGAATATCAATATTAGCTATAAATATTTGGTACAACACCTTACAGTACGTACATCCGAGATGTAGATAGCATACACTTCAGTTAAAAGCATTCTTTCATGAAAATTCAATTTCATTTGAAGTGGCCACTTTACCCCACCTTCCTCTAACAGTCTTACACTCAGTACTAATACAGGGTGGCTCACGAAATGTGTTACCAATTGTTTCTTTCACAATTTACGACGCATATTAGATATCCCGCTGGGATCTCTACAGTACTACCAACAGAGCTTGGAAAAACAAATGAGTTACGAAATGACGTGTAATTCACGATACTGCCGCTAGGAAACTAGTAAGCAGCAATGGCTGTCAATGGAAGACTGACGACACAGCAACGATCGGCAATTGTGTTACTTTTTCATGAAACGAAAAGCCTTGTTGTGACTCAGAGGCGTTTTCGACAACAGTTTAACACACGATGGGTCGCTTGCAAGAAGACCATCCACAGGTTGTACGATAAATTTGTACAGGAAGGAACAGTATTGGAAGCGAAGCGACCTCGGCCTAAGGCTGTTTGTTCGCCGGAGAATATTGAAGCGGTACGAGTGGCTGTACAGAGAAGTCCCGGGAAATGGTGTAGAAAGGCAGCAGTGCAACTGGGAATATCCACACGCTCCGTTCAACGCATTCTTAAAATGACCTCCATATGTACGCATACAAGATGACCTGTGCACAGAAGCTCACTGAAGAGCACAAGCAGCAGAAACTACTGTTTGCTCAGTGGGCGGAGGATAGGGAAGAAACTCTCAACAACGTTTGGTTTTCAGGCAAGGCGCATTTTCATTTAGACGGTGTGGTTAACAAACAAAATGTACGCTTTTGGGACACTGAAAACCCACAAGTGCTTCATGAACGACAACATTATGCTCCAAGGATTACAGCGTGGGCAGCAATTTAAGTCACATACTTACTGGACCCTTTTTCTTTGAATAAACTGTGAACAGCGAGCGTTATTTGAGCATGCTTCGGAATAGCTTCATTCCACAGCTTCTTGCTACTACCTTGCCCTTCAACACGCAGTGGTTCATGCAAGATGAAGCAAGGACACATACTGCAAACACTGTGTTGGAGTTTTTACACGAGCATTTCGAGATGCGTATCATTTCACTCAGGTTTTCAGGTCGCTTCAATGACGGAGAAATTTGGCCCCCATTGGGGCCAGACCTCAATCCGTGTGACTTTTTTCTTTGGGGGTACCTAAAGGAAAAAAATTTCCCGAAACGTCCACGTGATATAATGGAGCTCAGAAGACTTATTCTTCAAGCTTGCAGTGAAATTACGGAAGACATGTGCCATAGGGTAATCCCTAACTTCAGTGTTCGTTTGAAGGAAATTAGGAAACGAAATGATGGACATATTGAGCGTGTGCTGAGTTAGAACAAATCTCCATGGACGGCTCTTCATTGTAGTATATGTTCCTTTCAGATTGTATTGACAATAAAGTGCATATTCAAAAACAAAATGGTAACACATTTCGTGCGCCACCCTGTAGCAGATTTTTCCAAGCACCATAAACGAAGGAATGGGCGAAAGAAAGTACAAACGATACGATCAAAACTGTCCCGTCTTTATCACGCTTTGCAGCTGATGTAAGGGAACTTGAAGGTAGAGCCACAGGATCTCAAACGTGATAGCTGGTCATTTACAACTGAGGTAATTGTGATAGAAATTTTCATTTAGGGCAGTTAATAGATTCACTCCTCTGACGGTCACTTAAGAAGTAATGGGCAAAAAATAGTACAAAGGATATGGTAATGGATGAATTTGCATGTTTCTTATTTCATAAGTGATGCATGGTGTGGGGTACGCGTCCTATTTTAATATTTGCTGAAAGCAAACACTTCGTCAACGGAAACACGTACTAACGGACGGCTACCGCCGGCGCAGATAGGATCGGCAGGGGGCGCATGCCGCCGCGACGTCCGCTTGCGGGCCATGTGCGCCACGTTACGGCATCCACAGGTGTCCATTAAGGGGGCGGCCGGCGGGAGGGACCGAATCTGACAGACAGCCGGTGGCAAGCGGGAAGCGGGAAGCCGCCTGCGTCTGACGTCACGTCAAAACAATGACAGCGCATCGTGGTGTGGTGCGGGCTCCACTCCCTGTCGGTGACTCGGTCGCAGTGTGCAGAAATGTTGCAGTGTGGAGGAATCACACGCTGTTGAAGCCTACCGCTTGCCGTCGTTCGAAGAGTTCGTGTAGCGATGTTGAATGTCAGGTAAGTATGGTGCTGCTTGCCTCACGTTCTATTGTTGTAGCATATTCTGACTATCAATATGGCGTCCGTGTCGGGCTTCCACTCAGTTGCTCCTTCCGCGGATTACCGATGAACCTCCAGGAAGCTGCATTAACGTCAGTGCCACAAATTCCATTAAGAACGACGGGAGATGTCATCGAGCCATTACCAATATTTGGTATAGATTTACAGCTAGCTTTGACACAGAATATTGTTTTTTCTCATTTGTCGCGAGATTTGCTTGTGTTATCCGCATCCGGAGTATGTCACGGTAAACATGTTTGTTAATAGTAATGTTAGTCAGTCGGCTGTCTACTGTTTGTTGATTCTAGTTTTCGATCTTCCTTCCAGTTCCATTTTTTAATGGTCACCATTTTTCTTCTACTTTGCACTTTAGTAGCCTCCTTCTTTCTGCCCTACTAATGATACAGTATGATTATTTCTCTTTTGTGATAGTAGATGGTAATGTACGCAGCATGACATTCAACGACTTGTAATCAAACCAGCCTCCAGGTTCGTTAGTCTGTTATTAAGATAACAGTAAAAGCTATTAACAATCTGAGGCATCTACTGATCAAAGAAATCAGTGATCAAAGTCAGCCTTTACAGCGGATTTTTAAATTGGAAACGTTGCTGATGTGTAACAGTGCAGTGTTTCCAACACAGGAACAATCTGTTTCTTTTTCTAATTTTATTGGGTCACAACATGAATATCATAGCGTCCGAATGTCTGTTCATGAAGCTCGAATGAAATGCAGAAAATGCTTTTTCTTTATTTTTGGTGTAATATATTTGCCATTAATGAAGAATCAGTGGTCGAAATACGCTTTAAAAATTGAAACAAATAGATTAAAAAACAAATTTACTAATAGTAAAATGTGTGACTACTCCTGAAAAACTATACTCGTGTTCGTTAATATTCTAGAATTATGTATTACATCCTCAACGAATTCAGAACATAACTTTCTGTCTGTGCGCATCCTGTTCAGTAAATAACGAGACAAACGGTGTTACCGTGAAATGTATTGATTAACACTAGATTAAAATAGGCTATAGCAGCAACCTAAAGCATAAATTCAGTAAGCTAGTTGAAAGTAATAAAAACAAACAGAATATTTTTTCTTCATTTCAAAATGTAGACTCATCTCGAAACGTGAAAGTCAGACGAACAATGTGCGATGCTAAGGTTCTTGGTATTTGAAGGCGCTATACCCAATTTTCTCTACAATGTTCAGATATCACGGTGAAACCCTTTTAAACCACGGGAAGTGTGCAAGTGTACTAAACAGTTTAAAGTGTTAGACTAAGTTTCACCGATATTCATGGCACTGGATGATCTGTTGAAATCTGGACCGACCCTCTCTGAAGTCGCGCAAATGATCTTATTCGTTAGGACAGACGTAAAAAATTCATGACAATTACTGATTTCTGTATTTTTTGGGCTGGAACTGTGAATTAAATCATTCATATCAACTTCATTATCGCTAAACGTGTTCGAGGAGCGTTCCAGAATGTTGAATGAAGTCTATCGAGACACTCGTCTTCGCATTTCATCTGAACTCAAACAACAGTTTTAAAATGTTTTATCGACTTTGCCTGTAAAGTTATAACCTGCGATGCAACGTGGTTTCACCTCCTTGAATTTCGATCCATGTAGTAAAGTCCTGAATGGAATCAATCGGATTCGCTCACTAAGAAAAACTTTTTTTGTTGGGGCGATGTAAACGGTTTTAAGAAATACTCAGGGCCCATTTCTCTGCTTAGAAGGACAATGTACATAATAAATACTACTGTAACATGCTTCAACGTGAAAGCGAAGCCCACGATGGTAAGAAAACGCCACAGTGTTCTGGTAAAAGGTGTGATAGCATTTATTGCCATAGTACCCAGGAAACACAACAGTTGAAACTCTGGAATCACAAATACTACCATATCCGTTTTAAGGCACCAATCTTGGAAAGCAGCACTAAATTCGGAGACAACAACGCTGTGAAGAAACCTGAATAGAACTGGACAGGCACCAAGGTTCATAATTATTTATTAATGGAATTAGGAACCTCTCAGAGCAATGGGATTAATTCCAAGATCTTGACAATTGCCTATTGGAAATTCATATTTTACATCATACCCGTAGTTAACGAATCCTGTCCACAAACTGTGTTCTGTGTTTATTGTCCTTACAACTCGTATTCGAGTTTGTCCACAAGCAACAACAGCTACTACAATGTATGATTTAGCAAATATATTGTAATATTTCACATCTCACCTGGCTACGACATAACTGCTCCTGTTCATTTTCGTGGCTTTATGTAGCGTTGACATCTTTATTTTCCTCGTCAAGTATCCTTTGCTATCGATTAGATTTGAGCGATGCTATCTCTACTGCCGTCTCATTTTCAGCTGCCTTAAACTAAACAAAACTGCAGAGACGGCCGTACATTGTTCTAAAAGTGAGGCACCCAGAAGACATCGTCGTATTACAATGTAATCTCACACACATACACACCATCGCTGGGTATGTAAATGGATAGAGATGCAATTCTCTATGGAAGGCAGAATGGCCAGTAGATGGCATTAGTGTCTTTCGTGTTGCTACCAGGCCGGGTGCGATATGCAGGGTGTATCAAAACGAATCATCCGATTTAAAAAAAAATCACAACTATTATGTTATTTGAGATATGTGTGTGGACAACGTACTTTTGGAAAGAGCAAACTCTCGAGTGTTACATGATTCCCGCTAGGTAGCAGCAGTGTGCACCTACTTCAGTTCTAGCAAAAATGGTATCGCGACAACAGAAAACGTTTTGTGTTCTACGTTTTGCCAAGTGCGGGTCAGTAATAACTGTTCAGCGTGACTTTCGTACTAGGTAAGGTGTGGATCCTCCTACAGCATTAGACGATGGCATGAACGATTCCGAGAATCAGGTTGTAGGCAAATCGCCGGGGAGTCCCCGAGTGTCTGACACAGACGTCGAACGCATCCGCCATAGTTCCACAAGGAGAGCGCAGAAATCCATTCGCCGTGGAGCTCTGCAGCTCAGCATGCCCAAGATATCCGTGTGGTGTGTGTTGCGTCGACGTTTACACATGAAACGACACCAAATTCAGCTACGGTAAGCTCGTCGTGAAGTTAACAAACAACAACATGTAGAGTCTCGTAATTTCGTTATTGGCAAGATGGGGGATGACAATTTTCTTCCAAGCTTAGTGTTTAGTGACGAGGCAACTTTCCAATTAAATGGAAAAGTCGACCGTCACAATGTGAGAATATGGAGTACGGAACAACCACATGAAGTTGTACAACATAAGAGGGACTCTCCAAAATTTAATGTGTTCTGTGCAGTTTCACTGGAGAAGGTGTATGGTCCATTTTTATTAACCGTGGACACTGTTACAGGAAGCACATATCTCAGTACGCTTGAGAACTTTCTTTTCCCACAGTTGGAGACCGATTCGAACGATCTCATTTACCAACAGGCTGGGGCACCGCCTTACTTGCATCTGGAAGTGCGAGAATTTTTAAATCAAAGGATTACTGAACGATGGTCGGTCGCACTGGCCTAAATGATGCAGCCTCATATTACTGACCTCCAAGGTCACCGGACCTGGCTGTGTGTGATAATTTCTTGTAAGAGTTTATAAAAGACTCTGTTTATGCACCTCCGTTACCAACAACAATGAATGATAGTTACTATTAAAATCAGTAAAAATCTTCCAAACCATCTGTGGCATGAATCAGCAATCAGTGTTTAATAGTATTAGTTGAAAACAGTCTTTGTTGCAATTTTAGTTTTTTTTATTTAGGAACTACGCGTTTCACCTTATTTAGGCATCTTCAGGCCTGTGGTCATCTTCAGACCAAAATGCTTTATGAGCACGAGCCTCCTTCTGGTGTCAGTGATTTACCACCAGAAGGAGACTCCTGCTCATACAGCATTTTGGTCTGAAGATGACCACAGGCGTGGTCGAAACCGGTTACCAGAATAAATAAATAACGCATATGACATATCGTTGTGCAGTCAGTCACTGCCATCTGCGATCTCAAGCAGTACCCGATGGTTTCTCACTCCAAGATTCCAGGAGTAACTGCGCTGTGTGTCTCCAAAACATTCCAGAAATGGGACTTATCCGAAGGTGACTGCCATACTCGACTGATTTCAATAGTAACTATTAGTAATAACACTGATCAATGTCTGTTCCCACGATGTATTCAAAAGTAAACAATGAATGCACTGAGACATCGCATAACAGCAGCTGTGGAAGCTGTAACTAAAGACATGCTCGCTGCAGCGTGGGAACAATTTGAATACCGCATTGACATATGCGGTGCATCTCAAGGGGGCCATATGGAACACCTACGAAAAGGTATTGAAAACACTTTTTGACTCTCCCGTTCATCAAAAAACGGAATTCATTGTATATGTTTAATAGTTTCGGAAACACAGACGTGCCAAATCGGATAATTATTTTTAATACACCCATTGTAAGGGGTGTAAACAGAGACAGATTTTGAGTGACCACTGTGAAGGACATGCAAATGCTGTGTACCCGTGTGAATCAGTGTTATCAGAACATGCGAAAGTTTGAAAGAGCCCTCATTCTGGGTCTGCATTTGGCCGGCTGGTCGAATCGTGCAATATCCAGATCGGTGGGGCATTCATATGCGACAGTTGCCCGATGTTAGACTTCATGGGAACACGAGAGCAGTCATAGTAGTCGTCAAGAATCTCGTCGGTCCCGTCTGAGCACCACAAGGCAGGGCCGAAGTATTGGGCTCCAAGCAGATCGTAACCGCTTCGTAACTGCGCCTGCCATCGGAGAGAAAGTAATGGTCTCGCTGCAACATTTTGTGTCACTCCGCACCAACGATCGAAGATTGCCAGCAATCGCACTAGGTAATTACCGTCCCATGCGGAGGCTGCCGTTAACGTCACACCACAATTGGGTACGTTTGAAGCGATGCCGTGGCCGAGTAACTTGGAATGCTGATGAATGATATCGCACTGTGTTCAATGACGAATCGTGGTCCTGCACTACCCAAGGTGACCATCGACGGCGAGTATGGTGGTCACCATCGGAGAAGTCCCATTTCTGGAATGTTTTGGAGACACACAGCGCTGTTACTCCTGGGATCTTGGTGTGAGAAGCCGTCGATTATGGCTTCAGATGGCAGATGGTAGTGACTGACTGCACAACGATATGTCATCATGCGTAGTCATGTGTTACCTCTCATGTGACTGTATCGTGGTGCTTATGCTTGAGAGGACAATGTTGGTCCACACATGACACGTGTCTCTTTGAATTCTCTACATGATGTTGAGGTACTTCCGTGAGGGGCAAGATTCCCAGATCTGTCCGTGATAAGAGCACGTGTGGGTGCAGCACTGACGTCATCTCTGTTCAACTGTTCAACTGTGTGTGAAATCTTATGGGACTTAACTGCTAAGGTCATCAGTCCCTAAGCTTACACACTACTTAACCTAAATTATCCTAAGGACAAACACATACACCCATGCCCGAGGGAGGACTCGAACCTCCGCCGGGATCAGCTGCACAGTCCATGACTGCAGCGCCCTAGACCGCTCCGCTAAACCCGCGGGGCCTTCTCTGTCCCAGTGCCTGACCGCGGACATCAACCACACGTTACAACAATTGTGCGCCATCTTGCCTCAGAAGACGCTACAACGGCTTCATGACATCCTTCTCAATAGAATCAATGCACCAATACACGGCAGGGGAGGTGCAACATGATCGCAATTAGTAGGTTCAAATTCTCATGTTCTTTGTAAATTTGATTCTATTCTCTAATCACTGAAATAACATCATATACTCTCTCAATCCGTGAAGTTCCATTTTGTTTCCTCCTCCCCTTCTCGGTGCTTCACTTATAAGTCTATTGTGAATTTTGGTGTGGATTACGTTAATCAGCAACTTATTTGAAATATGTTATGCTTAAGTTGCTAGAGGGACGCAGAAAGGGAATCATATAGAGAAAGGAACGAGGTGATTCCTTCAGCCGGTTCCTAAAAGTTATATGAGGGCATCCAGTATCATTAATCAGCAAGGTATCTGTATATCACAGCGACGTACGCTCTGATAAAGATACGCTAATAAAATTGTAACGGTATTCCACCCACCTGCCATCACAAGCGAAGATAACGTCTTAGGCGGACGGGCGGCGTTCTGCCATTAATATTCTGAAGTGCATTGTATTGCTCCTGACAACAGTGTAACGATGCCACGGCAGAACTTCCGCTGTGGCCCCGCTGTCTAACAAAACACTAAGGGACAGGGATACATGTTGAGCGCGTCATTAATTTCAAGTCCACTGCGAACACCGCCGTTCTGCATGCGACTCATTTAGAGCTGTCACTGTTATTCCGAGTCTGACACTTTTGTCCAAGGCTTTCACGTAGCTGAAATTTATAGATTTCTTTTTCATGTGAAAATCATGCTGCAGTAGAACCTAGCCAATGCATTCCGACCGTGAAGCGGGCAAAACCGATGAGTCATATATTGTCCATTGATTTTTTCCCTACCCTGCCACATCTCTGAATGTGACTTCGAGATTGTTATTTGTCTACTTCTACAGTGCTATCGATCGTCTTCGCGTAAAGAGGAGCAGCGTACGTTTAACAAACTGGTAATGCAGTGATACGCTTCAACTGTTAACCTATCGAAAGTGTCCTTCGCTTTCCACAATTAAACGACTACACCGTCGGCAAGTCTCGTGGAAGCGCGCTAAGAATCCCAGATACTTTGATTTGTTATGCACGCATTTGCCAAGCTTTTAAATTTTACCACTGTTCAGTATATAAAGTGCGGCAACATCAGTGTTCAGTAAACGTGAAATCGTTTACATAATTAATGTGCAGATCAATGGACACACGTCGACTATTACACTCCTGGAAATTGAAATAAGAACACCGTGAATTCAATGCCCGCATCTCGTGGTTGTGCGGTAGTGTTCTCGCTTCCCACGCCCGGGTTCCCGGGTTCGATTCCCGGCGGGGTCAGGGATTTTCTCTGCCTCGTGATGGCTGGGTGTTGTGTGCTGTCCTTAGGTTAGTTAGGTTTAAGTAGTTCTAAGTTCTAGGGGACTGATGACCATCGATGTTAAGTCCCATAGTGCTCAGAGCCATTTGAACCATTTTTTTTTGAACCGTGAATTCATTGTCCCAGGAAGGGGAAACTTTATTGACACATTCCTGGGGTCAGATACATCACATGATCACACTGACAGAACCACAGGCACATAGACACAGGCAACAGAGCATGCACAATGTCGGCACTAGTACAGTGTATATCCACCTTTCGCAGCAATGCAGGCTGCTATTCTCCCATGGAGACGATCGTAGAGATGCTGGATGTAGTCCTGTGGAACGGCTTGCCATGCCATTTCCACCTGGCGCCTCAGTTGGACCAGCGTTCGTGCTGGACGTGCAGACCGCGTGAGACGACGCTTCATCCAGTCCCAAACATGCTCAATGGGGGACAGATCCGGAGATCTTGCTGGCCAGGGTAGTTGACTTACACCTTCTAGAGCACGTTGGGTGGCACGGGATACATGCGGACTTGCATTGTCCTGTTGGAACAGCAAGTTCCCTTGCCGGTCTAGGAATGGTAGAACGATGGGTTCGATGACGGTTTGGATGTACCGTGCACTATTCAGTGTCCCCTCGACGATCACCAGTGGTGTACGGCCAGTGTAGGAGATCGCTCCCCACACCATGATGCCGGGTGTTGGCCCTGTGTGCCTCGGTCATATGCAGTCCTGATTGTGGCGCTCACCTGCACGGCG
Source organism: Schistocerca serialis cubense (assembly GCF_023864345.2). Taxonomy (NCBI): domain Eukaryota; kingdom Metazoa; phylum Arthropoda; class Insecta; order Orthoptera; family Acrididae; genus Schistocerca; species Schistocerca serialis. The sequence goes on along the minus strand of NC_064641.1, from coordinate 148,013,725 downwards.
CCAAACACGCATACGACCATCATTGGCACCAAGGCAGAAGCGACTCTCATCGCTGAAGACGACACGTCTCCATTCGTCCCTCCATTCACGCCTGTCGCGACACCACTGGAGGCGAGCTGCACGATGTTGGGGCGTGAGCGGAAGACGGCCTAACCGTGTGCGGGACCGAAGCCCAGCTTCATGGAGACGGTTGCGAATGGTCCTCGCCGATACCCCAGAAGCAACAGTGTCCCTAATTTCCTGGGAAGTGGCGGTGCGGTCCCCTACGGCACTGCGTAGGATCCTACGGTCTTGGCGTGCATCCGTGCGTCGCTGCGGTCCGGTCCCAGGTCGACGGGCACGTGCACCTTCCGCCGACCACTGGCGACAACATCGATGTACTGTGGAGACCTCACGCCCCACGTGTTGAGCAATTCGGCGGTACGTCCACCCGGCCTCCCGCATGCCCACTATACGCCCTCGCTCAAAGTCCGTCAACTGCACATACGGTTCACGTCCACGCTGTCGCGGCATGCTACCAGTGTTAAAGACTGCGATGGAGCTCCGTATGCCACGGCAAACTGGCTGACACTGACGGCGGCGGTGCACAAATGCTGCGCAGCTAGCGCCATTCGACGGCCAACACCATGGTTCCTGGTGTGTCCGCTGTGCCGCGCGTGTGATCATTGCTTGTACAGCCCTCTCGCAGTGTCCGGAGCAAGTATGGTGGATCTGACACACCGGTGTCAATGTGTTCTTTTTTCCGTTTCCAGGAGTGTATTTAATTTACTATTACACTCACGTTCAGATAACACCTTGAACGACTAGAGATAGGACGTTCATATTGACACGACATGTACATCAGTATATTCTACAGAAACGATTAGCGTTTGAACCATGTCGGCCCGCGTGTTCAAGGTCAACATCGAAATCGCACCACCTACCGGCAAAATGTGCCTGCAGCTCGTATTATCACTACAAATCGAAGGTAATGGATCACATTGACTAGAGCAGACGTGCAAGAAGCCTCGCAGACGTATGCGCGAAACGCTACCGTCAAATCAGCGACATTGAAAGAAGGCACGTTATTGGCTTGAGAGAATGTGATGCATCCATCCGGGAAATTGCTGCTGTTGAGAGACGAAGTGTTTACGCAGCGCATCTTGGTGTGCAGTATGGTTCACGGAAGGCCGTAGAACACGACGAGATGTGCTAGACAGCAGTGGTGGATGGAACAAAGTCACTGGAGACAGGAATGGCATCAGACAGTGTTTACGGACGAATCAGGGTTGTATTTGTTTGAAAATCATGGCCGCATTTTGGTTCGCCGCGGACAGGGGGAGTGGCAACACGGTGACTGCATTTGCACAAGACATACAGCGCCAACTCAAGCCCTTATGGTGTGGCGTGCTGTTCGGTACAACAGCAAAAACAGCTGGTGCGTGTCCAGAGCACTGTGATCGGTGTGACCTACGTGAATGACATGCGGCGATACGTAGCCATATACTTTCTGCACAACACCCCAGGCGCTAATTTTCAGCAAGACAATGGACGAGCACATGTTGCTGCACGAACACGTGCCTTCTCAGTGTCACAGGATGTCAGCTTTTTCCCTGGCCCTGCATGTCATCAGACCTGTTGCCAATCGAAAATATGTGGGATACGATGAAGCGACGCGTGCAGCGCTGTGATCCTGTGCCAACCATCACGGATGAACTTTGGAACCAGGCGAATGCAGCATAGATGGCTATATCACAGGAAGCTATTCGCACCACATACGCGTCGATGCCACCTCGCATGGAACAAGTTGTCAGGGCCCATGGCGGACCCTGTGCCTCCTAGGCAACAGGACACATGCTGAACTGAGGTGACTGAAATACTAATCATTTCTGCAGCACATACTAATGTACATGTCCTGTGAATATGAACATCCTATATCTAGTCGTTCAAGGAGTTCTGTTTTTTTTCTGAACCTGAGTATAGTTGAGCTCATTAGACGCGAATATCTTTCAATCTTCATTACCTCGATAGGTTTAAAGCTTCACTCGGCACCATGGTGAACACAAAGGATGTGAAACTTCCTTAAATCAACCACAACGTTTCTTACTACGTACGTTTTTACAGATTTTGTACATACCCTTGTCATACTTGTCGACGTAAAATGAAATTTAATTCCAATGAGTTATACATCTGTCTTCCCATTTTATGCTTTGCATTTCGGTGTTTCCTTGTTTTACAAACGTCTGGAGCCTTAACCACTGGACATCAGCATGGAAAGCCGGCCGGTGTGGCCGAGCGGTTCTAGGCGCTTCAGTCTGGAACCGCGTGACCGCTACGGTTGCAGGTTCGAAACCTACCTCGGGCATGGGTGTGTGTGATGTTCTTAGGTTAGTTAGGTTTAAGTAGTTCTAAGTTCTAGGCGACTGATGACCTCAGATGTTAAGTCCCATAGTGCTCATAGCCACTTCAACCACTTGAACTCAGCATGGGAAACAACTATACAGAATTCTTGCAGCATTCACAAATGTCTGTTCATCAGTGTGGGACTTTATATCCTTCTGCTGTTTCCTACGTGATAATTTAGCACATCTGTAGGCCACGGTAGACACTGACTCAGAACAGATCTGTAATAAAACGGATTCATTATGAGCATATACCGTCCGTCCAAAAAACTCCGAGGCTGGTTTTATTCCGTGCTTATAAGCGTCGTCAGCACAGTAAATACAGTGGCAACTTCAATTAACGTCAGCAAAAAACAGATGTGCGTTCGACCGGTCAGTTATGAGCAGGGAGTGTTAAGTAGTCGACGTGCGGCCGTAGAGCGACAACATTGTTGTCACAAATCGCAACTGCTCAACATGTGTAAATGAACTGTCCGAGACATACTCCAGAATGTTTTCAACAAGCGAAAAAGTGTGCGAAATTTGTTACACATACTTTGTGACTCCGATACAAAAACAACGAAACTGGATGTCTGCTGGGACTACACTGAAACGTAAAACGCGGACAAATTATTTTTTACTGGAACAAATCATAAAGTGTGAAGAGTTTTGATGTTACCAGTACGAATCCACCACGAAACGACGAAGTATAGAAATTCACGTGAAGCGTCAACGTTACGACGACAAAGCATACGTGAAGCACGAGTAGAACCACATCCCAAAGAAGAGCTTTTATGAAACCGGGTTGTACTGAGCGTTCCGTGCGTAGTAAAAAAGTGGTATGAAACTATGTAGAATACTTGAAGTATTAAGATCACCAGATCAGATCACCAGATCAGATCACCAGATCAGATCACCAGATCAGATCACCAGATCAGATCACCAGTTCAGATCACCAGTTCAGATCACCAGTTCAGATCACCAGTTCAGATCTGAACTGCTATATATTTTTGTATTGATACAGTCTCGAAACTATTCGGACTGGCAGCTTAGTTGCCACATATGCATGAAGGAAACGGTTATTGACTACAAGCATTAGACATTGAGAATATCTGGACAACCACCACTCACTCAAGACCATTTACAAGCCGTATGTGCTAGGCAAAATCTCTCACTCTTACTGCTAGCAACGGTCACTATGGGCACAGAAAAAGAGCTAAGTGATTGTGATTATTGACTGCTCAGAGATTAAGTCATCCTCATTACAGGAAATAATAGAAATTTAAGACTTGCACAGTATGTACAGTAGATGTGAACTAGAAATTACAGGGTGTAAGTAATTAAAATGTAGTTCACAGAAACCTAAACCACTTACATTTTGCAGCCATCGACTTGTGGTGAAGCCAAAGAGGCTAACTCGGCAAGAAACCATGAAGGCAGATTTCGACTGGAGAGTGAATAAATAGTTCCGGCGGTAGCTTTCCAGAAGTTCAATGTTGGCCCTTCCAGTTTATCAAAGTCTGTAACTCTAGGGCATATTCAATAGCTTTTGCCCATACACTACATTGATTGCCTGTATTATTATACCGGTATAGAAAACTAAAAACACTGTAGTTCATTTTTCGAAAAGAGAGGAGACTTCGTTTGCAGAGAATCCTGCAAGTGCCACGCTGGATTTACAATCACAAATTTTGAACTTATAGCTTTTGACTTGCAAGAAAACGGCTCGTCATGAAAAAATGTTTATGGACATGTAATCTATAACGTTTACCAATCATGGCTTTAGTCCTCTCATTTCTTTTGCCACACTTTTTCCTGTTGTTTTTAAAAATCTCAACTTAATAAACGGAAGTGGCATTTACAGGCTTATCGAGACTTGGTGAAACGCTTGTATGAGTATTGGGGAGACCAAATTAGGCAGTCGTCCACGGTGGTGATCTCTCATATTACTCCAGCAATAACTGTAAAGTATAATTATGTAAAATGAAGGGAGAGGGGGAAGAAAGGAAGGAAAACGGAAGGAACTAACGATAGACACCAGCTGCCCGGAACTTTGTGCGGAATCAGTGGCGACGAGTGAAGATGTGTGCCGGACCGGGACTCAAACCCGGGACCTCCTGCTTACTGTGCAGTTACGTTAACCATTGCGCCATCTATAGTTTGCGTCTGTCGCTAATGCGCGGACTATCTCGGCAAGCTCTCCGGCCGACTCACATTCCCACTTAGCGCCACCTATCAGCAGTCCCAATCCATATCCTCCACGCTCGCTAATTTTAGATTCCCGCTGGAGGTCGAACGTAAAAAATATATAAACGAGTGTTGTTTGTTATTTGGAGATGTCCGAAAGAACAGACACCACGCGGAATCGGCTGCTGTGCGATCTACTTTGTAAACTGAATGTGAAGAGGGAGAAAGGAAAAGGGAAGGAAAGGTGGGAATGTGCGTCAGCCGAGAGCGTGTCGAGACAGACCGCGCACTTGCGATAAACACAGCGTCCGGGTAGCACAATGGTTAACGCAACTGCTTCATAAGGAGAAGATAATGGATTCGAGTCCTAGTCCGGCACATATTTTCTCTCGTCGCCGATGACTCGGCATAAACTCTCGTTGCAGCTGATATCATTAGTTCCTTTCCTTTCTCCCCCTCCTCCTTCAGTTGGCGTAGTATATATCACAACAGCGGATTCCGCGTGGTGTCCGAAAGAACAAACACGACGCATTCATATAAATAAGTGGTCAGCGTGACAGAATGTTAATCCTAAGGGCTGGGGTTCGATTCCTGGCTGGGTCGGAGATTTTCTCCCCTCAGGGACTGAGTATTGTGTTGTCCTAATCATCATTTCATCCCGAAGTCACCGAAGTGGCGTCAACTCGAAAGACTTGCACACGGCGAACGGTCTAACCGACGGGAGGCGCTAGTCACATGACATTTATTTCGTAGAATGTAACTGATTACACAGAAAACATATATATAATGTAATAAAAGTATTTTACACATAGACTCACCACGCTTTTTGAAAATGCTTCCGTCCCTCCAACAATGCAGGCCACATAAAACTTCGTGGCTTTGATTTACACTTTGCCGTTGCTTCTCGCGTTTATTTGTGGCCTCTGGCCCGCCATCTCGGATTCGCCTGGTTCTGCGCATGCGCGGTTATGCAGTCTGTCTAGGATAGAGCCTGGTTATTATGCCTAGGTTGCACTAGTGTTGCTGGCCCCTTTGGCTGAGAACGAGTACCATGTGTATCCGGTAAGCTCGTTTAATTTGTAGCTCCCTTTCCGCGTTTGGGAACGGCGTTGCCGCAGTGGATACACCGGTTTCCGTCAGTTCACCGAACTTAAGCGCTGTCGGGCGTGGCCCTTACTTGGATGGGTGACCATCCGGGCCGCCATGCGCTACTGCCATTTTTCGGGGTGCACTCAGCCTCGTGATGCCAATTGAGGAGCTACTCGACCGAATAGTAGCGGCTCCGGTCACAGAAAACCATCATAACGACCGGGAGAACGTTGCGCTGACCACACGCCCCTCCTATCAGCATCCTCAGCTGAGGATGACACGGTGGTTGGGTGGTACCGACGGGACACTTGTGGCCTGAAGAAGGAGTGCTTTTTTGCCGCGTTTAATGATGCCAGTGCTTATTCAACTTGACTTGATCCTAGGGTTAAGTCTTTCTCTAGTTCCACCGGTTATTTTATCAATGAGCGTTGCGTCCTATGTGATACCAATACTGTGCTGTAATATGGGATAAAATGGTCCTAACTTCTTCTTTTGTAGTGTCGTTGAATCCGAGTTACTACTGCCGTTTGGTTAAGACTGTTTATGAAACGCTGCGGGGAGCGTCATTCAACTACTACGTTCTCTATAATTATGTCCACAGTGTCCTACAAGTAAATAAGACACTGATACCTTCCCCCACCGTGTCAATTAGCTTGTAAAACTTGAAAATGCCTTACTGCCCGTAGCACGTAAAGACTGTGTAGCAAAAAGGTCACCGAAACACCTCGTAAACTGTTGAGATTAAAGAACTATACACCTGTCCACTTAATCCTATCCCTAAACGTACTGTTTCTATCTTGATGCCTGATACAGATAGCGTCTGTTTCTAAGAAACATTGACTGAGATCGCAGATACGGAACACAAGTATACTTCCATCATCTACAAAATACATACATGTAAATGAGTCATAAAAAAGATAAAATATCCACAAATATTTTGTAGCAAGAGGTGCTGTAACAATAAATAACTCTAGATTACTGTTTACTATCGAATAATCGAATGTGGATATGCGGGCAGGCAGTGTAGGTAGTACAGCTTTGTTATACAAAAACGTCTTTCACCAGTCTACTTAATTTGATGCGTATTGGCATATTAGCTTATTATGTTAGGAACTTAGCTCCGTTAGAACTCAGAATGTCCTTGATGGAATACTTTAATTACTAAGCAGCGCACTCAACAAACAAGCAAATGATTTCTGACTGGAATAAAAATAATACCAGCAAAAAAGAATGAGTGACGACCTGGCATGAAATTACGCAGCTGTGAATAGTTTCAACTTTCAAGTCTTTGTTAACTGATTATACATGCCTCTATTGCTTCTCGAGCACTAGCTTTAAATAACGTGGTTCACAGTATGAATGGAGCCAAACTTTCTCAATCTTCATCCTCAGTGTCTTCAAAACAACACTAGTTTAATTATGGCTTTTGTATTACCACTAATTAACCAAGTAATGGAGGAGTAGTGTCCTCAGCATGATAACTATGTTAACACAAATTTTTATGTGAAAATTGCCCAAAGTTCTGACATTAAAAAAATTGTAACAGCACAAAGTCAATTTTAATCTGAGGTGTTACTGAAAAAGAACTGCTGAACCGTCAATCAAAACTGACTTGAATCTAGGTAATAGACTTTAATAATATTTATCGAATGCAGCTCGTATTGACAACTTGCAGCAATGAAAATCAGTTGACAGTCAACAGTGTGATTGCAGAGATGAGCATGCTGCAGCTTCCTACCTGAGACGAGTGCTGTAGGATCTCTTATGCCGACGGTCCGTTGTCTCAATGTTCGCTGGTCTGACAGAACATGCCGTAATTAAACTTTCACTGGTTTAAAAGCAAGACGGGATAGACCAACCGAGTTAGTTTAGTAATAATAACATAAGGTGATTAACTAACAGTGGATGGCTGGCCGAATATCCACCCCGACGTGCAGTCCGCCCGTTTACTATTCACATTGCCAAAATTAAAATTGTTCATGACTTCGGCCATCACACAGATTTCAATAAAGTTTTGAACATACTAAACCAGACCATAGATAAATGGTTCAAATGGCTCTGACCACTATGCGACTTAACTTCTGAGGTCATCAGTCGCCTAGAACTTAGAACTAATTAAACCGAACTAACCTAAGGACATCACACACATCCATGCCCGAGGGAGGATTCGAACTTGCGACTGTAGTGGTCTCGCGGTTCCAGACTGTAGCGCCTAGAACCGCACGGCCACTCCGACCGGCCAGACCATTGATAGTTCACTGCCCCAAATACTAACAATAGTACGTTTCGCTCATAGTATTCTGCTTCACTCGTAGTTGCAACGCAACATAGTTCACCATCGCTCCTCAACTGTTTCTTCGTAACATTATTCACAGATATTAATTGTCCTAATGGACTGAAGATCCTAAAATTACAACGATATGACATACATACTTGGAAATAACACTACACTATAAATAGCGAAACCGATTTTACATAATACGTTACACTGCGATTGTAAACACGAAATCTTTATAATCTAAAATAAGCATCGTCAACAGAGAAAAGGACAAAAGAGAAACAAAAAGAAAAAGGAACACATACTGACTTCACTAATGTTTTACAGGACTCTAATCAAATAGTAGTTGTAGACGTAAAATACAATAACGTAAGCCAAATAACCCCGTCCCAGGGGAACTATTATTTACCCTTACGGAGTTTTTAAGGACGCCACGTACTGAAAGGCCCATATACCGCACATGCCACTTAAGTTCGTATCAATTCGATAATTCCTGTTTCCAGATAATTCTAATTAAGATTTTTGATTCTTCCTTTAGGTCAACACTTTATTATCTGATTACGTCGCAATAACGTCACGAAACTAGCCGTCATTAATAAATCATTTTCATGCAGTTGTCAGGTTTCCATAATTTGAAATGACATAATAGCCACGAGTCTATGCGACGTTAGTTACCTTCTGATTGTCATATCACGCATCTTGGTGGACAATGAAGATTACATAAGTGTTAACTGATGATAAATTTTATTATGTGTAGCGTGGCTTCCATACACCACAGAACCACAGACCATATACAGGATGTTAGGTCTATATGTGCAGATATTGTGGTCATTCTTACCTTAATATGCACTCACTTCAACGTGTTTGTTGTTTTTTCTCTGCATCTAACAGTCTTACGGCAAACAAATGGCTCAAATGGCTCTGAGCACTATGGGACTTAACATCTGTGGTCATCAGTCCCCTAGAACTTAGAACTACTTAAACCTAAGTAACCTAAGGACAGCACACACATCCATGCCCGAGGCAGGATTCGAACCTGCGACCGTAGCGGTCACGATGTTCCAGACTGAAGCGCCTAGAACCGCACGGAAACAAAGGGCCGGCTTGCGGCAAACACTTCACATAGTCTACTATCAGATGTTTTCTGCGCAGTCGTAACTGCACCAAGTGGACAACGCCTGTCAGTATAGACTAACCGTTTTGCGTCCACGGGTACACACTTCACACCTGACCTGCTGCCGAGGAGAAAATAAGCATTAATTTCTTGCTCTTGCCACATGTACTTGGAGGTACTAACCAACCTTAAAACATAGTGCTCCTAATAGCAATAATTATTAGTTTTCAAATAAAGTAAATACTGATGTAATGTTCATTACAGTGTGCTTCCGAAGCATTCCCTAATTTCCAATGAGAATCCAGATTTGTTTTAGATTACTATGTAAACTGATAATCACTCATTTAATATCAGTTCATTTCTCCAGCTGGAATTCACTATTTGGGTCGAGGGTGAGTCTCTGTTATGAGGGCTATCCAGAAAGTATCAGATATTTTGCTCTGTCGCAGTGGTCACGGAGTACTGCTACCACTCCGCAATCTTTCTCAGCTTCAGTGACCACTTGATTTGTTGCTTTGGGGGTCCATCCAGCACTTAGCCGCAGGAGAGGGCCACTGGCGGTGCCACTGACTGAAGTCGCAGTACTTCAGTCACCGACTGAACCACTGCCATGTGAGATTTAGGGAATTTCGAGTTAATTTATAACTGGGCAATCTCAGAGCATCATTCCGAACATTTACCTTGTAAAGTCATGCAGAGCTTCCACAATCCACGACAGGTGTTACCTTCAATAACATATTACCTTCAATAGTTCTATTCTATGCTAACTAGTTTTGTGACAGTCATTTCCTACTTGCGCTATGTATCCTCAGTTCTCCCCTGATCCTCATTTCCGTTCGCACAGGTTGCCATAGTTAAATATTATTAAGAAGTTGCCACCATTGTCTATGAACAATTAATTATTAATGAGAGTATTTAAATATAATTTTGCCTTAATTGTTAATGATCTAAATTTTGATATGTAAATAAACCTAGGTAATTAGAATGAGTGTAGCACTTAACCTTTCTACCCTTCCGTCAAGGACCCTGAACTTACGTCTGCGGTGCAGCGTCACGTGACCACCTGGTAGCAGTTTCACACGATCTACAGCGCTTCAGTGCCACCTGTCTGCCCTTTTAATGGGCAGACTAATATTCTCTCAAAGGAGCTTGTATTTGTGTGTGTCGAACAAATCACGCCGCATCACAGTTCAGACTCCACGTTCCGAGAACAATTGGCTGTGTGAGCCATTTTTCAGGTCAGATATACGCAAGAGCACAGCACCTCCTAGTCGTTCCCAGTAAACGCACTGCAGTGTTCATACTAACATTGACAAGTGTTTTCCTTTACCCAGGTGCATCCTTCCATGACTTTACTGTATTGTATTGTATGTTAACGGGGGGCCTAGGAACGACGGAGAGGCTCCATCCTCGCCGCAGCCGCAGCGGTCGATAACACCACGACGGCTACCGTAGTGCACTTCATCCCACCGCCGCCCCACACCGAACCACTCTTTCAGGGTTATTCTGTGGTTCGGCCACCGGTGGATCCCGCCAGGGAACGTCTCACACCAGACGAGTGTCACTCCTATGTTTGCGTGGTGGAGTAATGGTGGTGTACGCGTACGTGGAAAACTTGTTTGCGCAGCAATCGCCGACGTAGTGTAGCTGAGGCGGAATAAGGGGAACCAGCCCGCATTCGCCGAGGCAGATGGAAAACCGCCTAAAAGCCATCCACAGACTGGCCGGCTCACCGGACCTCGACACAAGTCCGCCTGGCGGATTCGTGCCGGGGACCAGGCGTTCCTTCCCAATCCGGAAAGCCGTGCGTTATACCGCACGGCTAACCGGGCGGGCAACTTTTCTGTAACTCTGGCATTGTTGAACACAACAGCTTTAACTTCACTATTGTGCCGATTACAGGCACATCTGCGGCTTTGTGCCTCTTTGACGCTCGGCGCTGGCGCCCTCGCTGGCCGCAACCGGAGGAGCATGGAGTGGGAGTTAGTTTGCGGCTCTCGGTGTGGCACGCAGTGCTGGCGGCTTCAAAGTCTTGTCTGGCGAACAGCGCTGAGTCAGTTTTGGGATACGTCAGTGCTTAACCGGATTTGAAGGCGTAATTTGTATGTGGAGATATCACAGCTGTGGCTTGGGGCGGATATTATTGGACTCCCTTGGGAAATACTGTGGTGACAGACCTACGTCCAGCATGGAACTGATGCAATACGTCAACTTGTGTGTTCCTAAGCCCTATACTTCTACTGTATTCAACAGCGAGCTGCATTTCCGGTTACCCAAGGCACGGTGTGTGCTGGTAGTGGACACATTATTCCACTTTTTAAGATACTTGCCTTCGAACAGTTGTGACTACCGCGGAATTCACTGTATTAGTAGCAGGTGCTATTCGTGTGCTAGCTCGGACAATTTCTCATTCCGCCATAGCCTTTCTGAGTGTTGTGATCGTCACAGGCCACGCCTTGATGGATTGATACGCTGTGCGTAGTTTGTTTGTACCATAGCATCGCGAGTCTGAAAGCTCGGTTTACGTTGGCAAACATACCATGCAGATGTAAACAGAAAACTGTTTTTTAGTTCACAAAAGACGTGTCTTCACCATTAAATTACGTATAAATTTACTGAAGTGATTGCTATAAGCATCCGATTCTTTTTGATTAAATTCTGCATGCTGATGCACGTAGGACCTCACGTAAAACTCATGATTTAATGTTACTGCCTACCTTACGATGTGACACTGCTGTGTTGTTACTATAGGAAATTAACTTAAGAAAGTGGTTATCCTTGTTAACGCCGTCACCTCAACTGTCTTGCGACTTTGGTAATTTCCGTGTTTATCAGCTGTTAGTTGTATTGCTTTCCAGTAACTAATTATGGTTTATTCCATACTAACTAAAAAATGTCTGATATATGACGTTATTGGGTGGGCGTCGGATGTTCAAAAACTGTTGTCATTAGAATGAGCCCGACGCCCTTTGGCACTGTATGGTGAATGACGGCAGCTAAAGTTGCCAGCTATGCAGCTGACTGGGGCCTCTCGATTGTTTTGGTTCAAATGGTTCAAAAGGCTCTGAGCACTATGGGACTTAACATCTGAGGTCATCAGTCCCCTAAAACTTAGAACTACTTAAACCTAACTAACCTAAGGACATCACCCACACCCATGCCCGAGGCAGGATTCGAACCTGCGACCGTAGCGGTCGCGCGGTTCCAGACTGTAGCGCCTAGAACCGCTCTACCACTTCGGTCGGCGATTGTTTTGGAAGAGCTTCGGTCATAAAATACTACATTACCGATTGATGGGCTTCTGGCATTTTATTGAAAACTTTAATTGTCACCACTGTTATTTGACTGTAGGATAACTTAAAAACATTTGCCTCCCTTTGAAACGTCCCCTTAGAAAAAATATAAATGACTGTGCTTAAACTGACACACAATATTTGTAGCGCAACGCAATCTGACTCAAAAATCCCTACAAAAGAATGGCCCTGACTATCAATAACCTATACCTTTCATGAATCAATTACCTCACAAAAATCTTCGTTAACTGAACTACTGCAATACAGCGAGCGCCACTACTGCCAGCTAAATAAAAGACTCAAACTACTGAAGGCACTAACTACTGATAGGCATAGTTAGCAAATGAAAGATTTTGATAGAGAACAAACAATGTATTTACCTTAATAGTGTTCAAAAGTCGTAATACATATATCAGCTCATGATATCCAGTATTACAATTTTACTCTCTCTGATGAACACACGTCCAGATCATCCTCTCTCAAAACTCTGCCATCTCTCTCTCCACATCCACCACTGCTGGCGGCTCACCTCCAACTGCACAACGCTACGCGCTGTTAACAGCCAACTGCCCAACACTGCAACAGCATATATTACAACAATGACAACCAGCCACAGACTGCAGACAGCACAGCCAGTGATTTTCATACAGAGCACTACGTGGCGTTACCAATATAAAAACCTAAACAGCCTACTTACACCTTGTGTGCAAACTGTGTAATTAGTGTTATTAATTTCTTGATTTTAATTAAGATCTCCATGTTTACAGAACTTGATGTCTGCTATATTGACCGAGTTGCTTAAATGGTTATTATCGTTTTCAAATTCTCCTTACCAAGGAATTTCTAATAAGCTACAAAGATAAAAAGTCAGTCGTCAGCTGCACAAAAAATCTTTATTTGGTTCACTTACCAATTTCGACAGTTTATAGTGTCATCTTCAGAAGTAAAATAGGCTCAAATCATTGGTAAGCCAACGGCAAAATAAAAATCGGACGTACTGAGTTTTGCATCAGCTGGCTGTGGACTTTTCCCGCACATACTATGTAGGATGTGAAATTTGACAGTTGTTTGCCACTCATCGCACGTACCATATTTTTAGAGTTGTCACTCTGATTGATTCTGTACCAAAGGACAGTACCGTCCAATTCTTATTTTGACGTTGGCTTACCAATGATCTGACCCTATTTCAGTTCTGAAGTTCACAGTATAAACTGTTGAAACAGGTAAGTTGATGGAAATAAAGGTTTCCTTGTGCAGCTGACAAGTGACTTTTTATCCTTTTGGAAATATTCTGCAGCTGTTGAACTGCAGCTATGAACAAAATCAAGTTTTCAGAAACTTGAAAACTTAAAGGAATCAGCTGTAGTTCTGGCTTCAAGATCTTTGTGAACTGTTTTAATCTGATATTTCCTCAATTCGTCCACTGGGGTTTAAAATTGGGAAGAGTGTACTTACTATTGATGATCGATAATTTAATACTCGGTGTTTAGCTTGTGATTTTTGGTTTTAATAAGTACTTGAGTGTCAGTTTCCCCAGTCCTCGCTCCACCTACCGATTTGGTACTCTATAAACGCATTCCTAGTATAAAACAGTCGCATTGGTGTCTGAAATGTGTAATAAAACCATTTATACTCATTTACTTCACTCTTTCCCGACCTGAGGTCAGTTCGTATTGAGTACTTCAGATTGCATTCGTGAAGGAGAAACTCAGTCTATAGTGTTAATTTATTTCAAAATTCAGTGGTGTCATTCGTAATTGTTTCAATAACGACGTACCCATGTTTCAGCACGATCAGATGAATAGTTTGTGTAATCAACGTAACGCTTAATTAAAATGACAACGCGTTAAGATAAATTGAAACATTTATTTAATGAATCATTTGCAGACGGCATTATGACGCTAACAAGACGTGTCTTCCAACTGGTGCACCTGTGATTAGAAGCAAGAAACGTTTTCTGCTGTAAGCTGTGCAGTTTATTTTTCTAACAAACGTAAGCCCTAGGGCACATGTGCTCTTTACATGACATAATAGAGCAAATGCACATACGTTAACAATCCAACCAGTCCCTTTTTTAATAAACAAAATTAACACTTTCTTGAACGTACGTGACAACACTATTGCGAATTGTGATTTCTTGATATTATACCGACAGTCACTCAAAATCAAAAAGAAGCAAACGAATGAGAACTCCGTCTAAAAGCTTTGAAAACTTTCCCTCTAAAGTTTCCGCCGCTTAGAGCTTTCCAGCCCCTCTTCGTGAGCCAAGAATGTAGCGTGCCTGCCGGTAGCATGGGAAGTCCCGTTAATGACTAGCCTTTGCATGAAAGCCTGGGCTCTTTATCGTTCTTGGAGAGCCTCCAGTGGCGATTCATAAAGTCGGTGCTACTCAGAAATGCGCTTTTATACGCCTATCGACTTTAATATTAATCAGCTACTTCAATCGATCAATTACATTTGATAGTCACTTGATACAACGAGCAACAAAGTGTGCCACGCTGTTTTATTGCAGCGGACAAAAGCCTGTGACGATGCATCTCCTGGAAAGGATTATCACATCCTTTTAAATGAAAATTTGATAAATTTCTGAATTTAGCTAGGGGCCTTTCTTGTCGTGTTATAAACACAATCAAAATTCTGCCTCTGTTAATTATAATTGGTTTTGAGGTGCAAGTATTTTACTCTTGGCAGAGTTGATTAAATGTGACAAGCCAATAATTACTACTCGGAAAAGTACTCGACTGCGGCATGCAATTTTTCAGGTAAAAGTTTTTTTTTTCTTTTCTTTAAAGCAAAATTAAATTCTTGCACACTGGTCCGTCTCACATCCTCGACAGCTTCATCCCGTCAGTATCTCATTACATCCTTAAATGTCTTTCCAAAGTGTTAGCGCCTTGGCCAACACAGTTCTTACCAGCCACTTACCTACAGGTACCCACGTCGCGCTTCGGGTACACGCTACGCAGACATTTAGAAAACGTTCTCACTATTGCACCTGATTTACTCTAGTCACAGAGACATGGGGTAGGCTCTATACCGATTCCGTTCCGGAGGTGCATGAGATTTTTAGTTCTCTGAATCCATAGTAATCGTCATCAATTTTCTGTGTACGTATAAAAATTCCATGTGTCACACCACGAGTCATAGCTGATAATTCACAGGTTTGAGGCACATCAGAATCTAGGCTTTGAAAACTATTTAATTAAGGCCGTTTGTAGCCTTCTGATTGTTTTGCTTCCCACTGAGTGGCTGTTCTCGCCTACCAGAAAAAAAACAACCGTCTACTAATTTTGTTAAACTCTTGTTAATTTGCATAATTTCGTTTTAAATTTTTTGTAATAAATCACTTTCGCCTTATTGTAATTTATTAGAGAACTACTTACAAACTTCCTCTGCTAAATATATTCTATGCGATCTTGATACAAATCTGCGCAAGCGATAAGTGCACGAAATACGTTTTACTAAGAAGTATTCCTTCTTCGGTTTTCCAGTTCAAGGATATAAAAACTTCCTGTAGGAGTGCTGAGAATATTTTTGGTCTTAACGAATCTCAATATCAGAGGTCGTCAAGTCATGCCGATGTAATTATCGAAGACGTCTGTAAAGGCTGTCTACTAAACTATCGACGTCACTGCAAGACACTATGACGGAAAGGCTGCACTGTCTGTCAGAAACATCTGCAGTTTGTTTCCATAAAACTAAAGGAAAGAGGAATAGAATTTAACGGAAAATTTAACGGTGAGTCGACGACGAGTTCGTCGGATGCAGAGAGAGAGAGAGAGAGAGAGAGAGAGAGAGAGAGAGAGAGAGAAGGGGGGATGAGGAGGAGTTATTCTTCCGGAGTGAGTTAGGGAAACCATCAATAACCTACAGCTGTTTTGATGGTTAGAGTCTCCCTCCATGCGCACTAGCCTCCAGTGCTTTACACTCTGCTCCATCTCAGTCGGTCCAGATAGGTACACATCGACAGTGTATAGGCTATCAGTTTCTGTACCCTCCATAAAGCAGACATGAAATAGTTGAATAAATTTCCGTTTTATTCTGCGCGCATACATCTTCCTAATGTGTGTTTCTTGGGACAACAGATTACTTGCTTAAAACGTGTGGCGGAGAGAATTAGTACGCATTACCATATCTGTCAAACAAAGTCATCTTTCATAATACCTACAACAGAATAATTTTTGTTTGGAGTCTATGTCCTGTTGTAAAATTGTCCAATTTGACGTGATATGTTGGATTATTCCGCAATTTTATGCCTTTTGCATATTCTACCTTCAAAAATCAACTGTCGAAAAGTTATAATTTACATATACGAATGCACGTTACAGAAAATTATAAATATGATCTTAGAAGTAACAAAAGACAGATAATGTAGACTCCTTGACGTGTCAGTTCCATGTTTACACTATACCAGAGTTATGTCAAACGTTACTAAGAAATGTCACTGACTAAGATTTTGACAGCAGTTAGATATATGACAACCTGTATACTACGTGACAGGACAGGTTTCAGATCCTATCGTATTAACTGACACTAATGTCACTGCTATAGAGGTAGCTTATGGTGTATCAGAGATAAACATCTGACAGGTGTGGAACACTAAGCACTCAAGTTGTCATGTTCATTGTACCTGATTGGTTGACTGAGACTCGAACTGTTCGGGCGACGGACAAGTGTAACAAGTTATCTCCTGACCATTCAGCGATCGAATAGTTGCGAGACTGGAACTGCAAGCGAAGAAATCGTTTTAGTATACAAGTAGAACACGTAAAATTACTTTAGGACATTGTGTCAGTCGTTGGGGGCGATCTGAAAGTTATATTATTCTTAAAGAATCAAGTTTGCCAGGATCACTAGCAATTATTTTTATTACCAAGACCGGTTTCGAAAGATCTAAGCTGTCATCATCGGATCTTGTAACATTATTAGAGCTACATTCCTGCTATAACACGGAAAATCACTAGGTGGCGTTGCGTCAAATTATAATAAAAGGTAGAAGGAAATATGTGCTGGGACATCAGCACAACATGTTGTACGGTTTAATTGTGAGGGTTTTCTTGTGACATGCTGATGTTCCCTGCTACATTTTATTACAATTTAACGCTACATCACTATGTGACTTTCAGTGTTGTAACAGGCATGTGTATCTAATAACGTTATAAGATCCGATTATGACAGCCTAGATCTGTCGAAATCGATCATAGTAGAAAAAGAATTGCTAGCGTTCTTGGTAAATTTGTTTCATCACGAATAACATAAAATTATTTTATTGTTTGATTTTTACAAAATAAGAATGATACGTCTAGCACGAAGGGTGGTCACACAGTTTTCATTACGGCATTGTAATAAAGTAACCTGATTAATTTCTTGTTTGTTTGCAGGAAAATGTGTGAAGTTATGGTACACACTGAAAGCCCCACACCTCAACACCGTAGCAGGCCGCTAGGTGAGCCGAACAAAACGCCGTAGCACGTGCGTACTTCATGAGCAGCTTCCGTGATTCTATTTCGGCTCAACTAGCGACATCTACTGTGCTGCGATGTGAGGATTTTAATTGGTGGCAGGATTGTCAAAGGAACTGTTACGTTTGTAAAAGTGAAACACCAGCAGTTGCATTCGTGTAAATCGGACTTCTTCCGAGAAGCGAACGAGTACTGCATGCAATAAAAATTGGGGAAATTCAGTCACCAGTAGTCTGGACCACAAGTGTTGTATCCGACAACCAAGGCCAGTTGGTGTTGATGAATCATTCTTCAATGAAGTTACTATTACTATTTCACGAGAAACACATTTTGATGTAATGCTGATGTCGTAACTTTTTCGAGATTAATAAGTTGCGGTCCGAAGATGGTAAAGAAAAATGTACCGAAGTCTTAGAAAAGTTCTTTCATCGACTGCGTCACACTCCAGGAAATAATTATTACCTTATACAGTGTGTCTCTCCTGAAAATCGTCAGGAGCATTTTCACTGATGTTTCGGCACTTGTTTACAGTTTTCATTTTTGCAATATGTCGCTGGAGTCAACACAAACACATACTACTCAAATTAAAATTGAAACAAATGAGCCCTCGGTCAGAATTATTTTTAGTCTTACTGACCAGGTTTCAACACTTCTGAGAGTACCTTCGTCAGAATTAAAACAATTAAAATGGGCTATAACATAATTACAAATTTATAGGAAAAGACATTTTTATATAAAAAGTGTAAGTACTGACTAACAATAAAAGACAGAGGCATTACTTACATGTCACGTATAAAATAATTATCAGGCCAGAAGGGCTTTAGTCACAAAATATATAAAAAGGAGTATGTGAAAGCGAGCCATTATGGGCTGCTCGTACCTATACAGCCACAGATTGCAACGGACTGAGGCGGCCGCCTTAACAAGTGCGGGCAGGTGAAGATGACATTGCATCGAGAGTGCCATCTAGTAGCTGCAGGTCCAACTTGACTACTTAACGTTCTAGTGTGGACAGACGAAAATTATAATGAATATTGTTCAGTACATAATGTAGAAAGTAATATTTTGTATAACAGCGACAGTTAAAGTAACATTTTGTCTGCATCAGAGCTTAGCAGCACAGTTTGAAGCATAAAACGTCATTACAGAAAATACAGGAAGGGCTGACTGACACAGCTTGTAGAAAGCTATATAACATGAAATACAGCCAATAAACCATTTAATAAACGAAAAATTTTGAAATGACGATGAAATGAACACCCTTGGCTGCCTACAGGCGATGACATATGTCAACGGGGACAGATGAAAATGTATTCCCCGACCGGGACTCGAAGCTGGGATCTCCTGCTTACATGGCAGACGCTCTATGCATCTGAGCCACCGAGGACGCAGAGGATAGCGCGAGTGCAGGGATTTATCTCTAGCACGCCTCCCGCGAAATCCACTTTCTCAACGTATTGTCCCGCACTACATTCGTAGTGCCCCCGCCCATTATACTCATTACTCGCGGCGCGTTGCCGATTCCCGTAAGAGTTCGGGCACTGTTTGTGCATTCGCACAGAAGAAGAAGATGGTCAACTGGCCGGTGAGCCTTAACTATATAAATACGAAGATGGTGTCTGTTCTTTCCGATGTCCGAAAGAACAGATACCATCTTCGTATAGAAAAATTTTGAGTTGACTTAGATGAACAAAAACATTTCGGTAAACTGCACAAGGAGATCCGAAATTAAACGTCAAGTAACGGCTTTATACCGTTGAAGAAATTTTTATCACGCAACTGCTGAGAATGAGACTGTCACTTCGAGAAAGATGTTTCAAAATCTCTAATTCTTCCAGAATTTCTAATTTAAGTCCTTTCTTCTCGATGTGCAAAATGTTGATATCGCAAATAGCTTTAGGCGCGTGACCTGTAATTAGAAGATGGTCGGCAGAAGACGAATTTTGGGGGCTAGTGCCATTTTTTCTTAAAAGGTGTTCTTCATATCTGGTTGTAAAGGCTCGTCCTGTTTGTCCTATGTAGTAAGAAGAGCAGGTATCGCAGACAGTCTTATAGACGCCAGAACTTTCTAAAGGGGAACGAATCGATTTTAAATTATGAATGATGATTTTTTTTCAAATTATTATTGGTAGAAAATGCAACGTTGCAGTTGTATTTATTACGAAGAAGGCGTTGGATCTGCAAGGAGATGGGCCCCACGAAAGGAATAGAGAAATATTTTTTTGGGTTAGATTCAAACTTTGATTGAAACTTTGACATGCTACTCATCTTCCGTGCCACTTCTAG
The DNA here is from genome assembly GCF_023864345.2 of Schistocerca serialis cubense. Taxonomy (NCBI): domain Eukaryota; kingdom Metazoa; phylum Arthropoda; class Insecta; order Orthoptera; family Acrididae; genus Schistocerca; species Schistocerca serialis. The sequence continues at coordinate 147,993,656 of NC_064641.1, read as the reverse complement.
TTGTCGACGGAAAGTGTCAGTTTGTTTCCCGTTACGAATAAAACGATTTTTTAAAGTGGAATTTTACGTTCGCATTCGACAGAGTGGTTCAGAATTAGTCTAGTGTAAATTTCGTTTCATCGATACGTACTAACAGGGGCAGTTAAACACGACGAACAGCCGGGACTCCAGTAGTGACTGAGCAGCACTGCTGCATGTCGGTAGCAGTGAGCGCAGGTGAGAACTGCGCGCGACTCGCTGCTGGAATACTGGACAGTCACGGTGTTTCACTGTCACTGCTAATACCTGTCGATAAAGCGAATATCACACTAGGCTAACCCTGGAGCGTTCTGTCGAATGGCCACGTAAAATTCCGCTTTAAAGATCATTTGGTTCGTAACGGGAAAGACACTGACACTTTCCGTCGACACTGGAAGGCGCATGAAAGATGAGTAGTATTTGTTTCTGTTGACTCCAGTGACACACTGCAAAAATGAAAATTGTAAACAAGTGCCGAAACACCAGTGAAAATGCTCCTGACGAGTCTCATGAGGGACACCCTGTATACATCAACACTGCCAAAATACGAACACACATGAGCAGTCAGAGTTTATAAATGTTTTTTTTTTAAATATAAAGCTTTACTTACTTCAAGACGTAAAGGAACATTGCTTCCTGTAAAGAGAGTAGCAAACGACTCAAAGTAAGTGCAGTTTGGCAGCCCGATTTCGAATTAATTTCTTCATTTACGGTAGCAGACTCCACAAATTATTTCTCTCTTGAAAGCTGTAAAGTATCCAACAAAATACAATACCTGTCTCTCTTTACAGCATCAAACATTATTTTTTTCAATCCCATCGCTTTTTTAACATCTCGTCGATCGCGGAACAATCTTTTCATTTTCCACCGGCTAACATCTCTCTCTCTCTCTCTCTCTCTCTCTCTCTCTCTCTCTCTCTCATCCCAGAAACACAGAAAATATATAATGATATTCCCGCGTATCGAAAGCAAAGAACCTTGCATTTTTTGGTATTACACAGATGCTGTGTATTTAAAATGCTCTCTGACTTTTTCCGAGCTTTTTCACAGGTGCGTTCACGTCGTCTGTCACTGATTTTCTGAGTAGATCTCATATTTCATTCCCACATGGTACTAGCCTCGTCGGTCACAAATTTGATTCGAGTTGTTTCCCTTTAACAGCGAGAAACTTCTTTGTGGCATGAAAAAGTAAAATACTAACAATTGAATATAACTTCCTTTTTTTCAACATAGTTCAAAAGGCATTTAATGAGATTGTTGAGAAACACCACTTGTCCAAAAACTAAACTTTTCGGGATACGTAAAAAATATTCCATGTCTCAGTTATGCTGAAGTTCCGGTTTTCTTCTCATTTTTCGTTAAAATGAATGTAAAGAGAATAATGTACTGTAGACGATCGTAATTCTATTTCGCAACTTTAATGTATTTTTAATTTATTTAGTGAACATCTGGGCTTTCTCAGTATTTTGTAATAAATAAGCATGAATTATTAATTAGCTCATACTTTATCACCAAGGACAAAAATCTAACAAATTATACGTTTCCCATTCTCTTTGACACATGGTAGCCAACTGTATACATCAGAGTAGAAAATGGCTCTGAGCACTATGGGACTTAACTTCTGAGGTCATCAGTCCCCTAGAACTTAGAACTACTTAAACCTAACTAACCTAAAGGCATCACATACATCCATGCCCGAGGCAGGATTCTAACCTGCGACCGTAGCGGTCGCACGGTTCCAGACTGTAGCGCCTAGGACCGCTCGGCCACCCCGGCTGGCCATCAGAGTAGACTACAGGGTTTCGCATACTGTGTTCCGCAGTACGCTGTTGATCCGCGAGATCTGAATAAGCGCTGCTCGGAAAACTATTAATAACATGGAGATTTTTAGACATTTTTCTAATTTTTTAAAATTTTTAATGATTTCTGTGTTATTTGTTATGGTTTAAAATTGAAGTAATCACTGAATAAAACAAGTTTTCTAATTTTTAAAAATGTCTTTACTTTTATTAAGTTTTATTTGAAAAGTTTATTATAAACAAGGTGTCAATCGAAAGATTCTCAGTGTTCCGTCACAGGAAAAGTTTGGAAAACCCTGGTGTAGAAGTTCTAGATGATTTCTGCTTTTGGTAGGAATGGAAGAGATCGCATTGTCATTTATTGGCAGAATAACGATTGTTCTCTCTGTTTAAAACAGTGCAAATAAAATTTTGAGAAAGCCCAAATATTTTGAACATGTAGAGGTTTCTCTTCGATTTAGGTGATACAATGGGTACATAACAACACAGAAAATGTCAGAACACCTGAGGTTCCTCTATATTACGATAGGCTTATTTTTTAAAGCAGAAAATTATAGGCACCTCAATTTTGTCAAAAATTAGACATGTCGGGTCCCTTGACATTCCCACTAATTTAACTTAAAATATGATTTCGTTTGCTTGCTAAGAAAAGTATCGTTGTTTCTTATTGGACAATCTGCAAGTAGAATGTGAATGAAACTCGGTAATAATACCAGTTAAAATCACGTAATCGTATTTTTACGAGGTGATAATTAAAGCTTTACAATTACCCCTGATATGATGATAGTTTTGTCGTATATGGCTCAAGGAAATCAAATGAGTACTGCGGTTTAGGGCGCTGCAGTCATGGACTTTGCGGCTGGTCCCGGCGGAGGTTCGAGTCCTCCCTCTGGCATGGGTGTATGTGTTTGTCCTTGGGATAAGTTAGGTTAAGTAGTGTGTAAGCTTTGGGACCGCTGACCTTAGCAGTTAAGTCCCATAAGATTTCACACACATTTGAACATTTTTTTGAAATGAGTACTAGTACAGATCAGGTATGTGCGTCAAGCATTACGCAATCTAGATCATGGCCTGAACAGTCTTACACACCAGCTGACGTTATCTGCTACGTCGCTCATATATAATGCAAACGGCTACGAACCTGTAGCACCTCTCCGAAACAAACCCGGTGTTAACGTTCGCTTCCGCCGACGAATTGCCGCTAGGCATCCTAGAGAACGGATTGTAACGTTCATTATTCACCGCACCTGACGTCGAGCAAGGCGAATCACCAGAGCGCGTACACCGGAACAGACCGGACGTGGCTCGTTCTGAATCTCGAATTATTACAGATTAATCCGCGCGAAACCCGTCATTGGCCCCGCCTCGACAGCAGGCGCTCCGAGCGTGGACATTAACATTATATAGCTCGGCGGGAAGGCGGTAGCGCTTCAATGTTTCAGCGCCGCGGCATATCTTTTGCGCAATCTGCCAAGCGGCGAGCGTATGAATAGTTCATCGGGGGACACGTGTGCCCGGCGGGGGGGGGGGGGGGGGGGGCGCCATGCATAATAGACGCCACTTCACGTGGACTGCGTAATGCCGCCGCCACCCACGCAACGCGCTGCGCAAGTTCAGCCACCGCCCAGGCGCCGCTCCCAGCATGCAACGCGCGACCGCCGGGCCGCTGCGGCGTCTTCCCCTACTCCTCGGGGCTCCGAAAATTTCAATAATTTCCAGCCGCGGACACGGGGAGCGCGCGCGGTCGGTCGTCCGGTGACTCGGCGAAAAGGAAATGGTATAGCAGTGGTGGTGGGGGGCAACGGAGGGCCGCGGGTAAAAGAAAGAGCGAACGTTATTGATTATTGCTTACCTGAAGAACACAGGAGCAATCTCCATTTTGTGTAATGAATGTACTGTCGAAATTGCGTGGTGGCCGCGAGGGTTGTCATTAGGCGGCGTTGTCGCGGCGGCTTCCCATTGGTCGGTGAGAAGCGAGCGTCGGAGTGCCCGCGTGGGGTGGCAGCAGAGGGAGGGGAGAAACGCAGTGGCCAAAGCGAAGGGGGTTGCGCCCAGCCCGGTTTATTTATGTATGGTCGCCGGAGCGTACAAAGGAAACTGGCCAATTGCGTGATGCGCCTTTTTGGCCACGTGAATAAGTAAGCAGCACGGGAGGTAGCCATTTTCGTCGTGAGATGCATGTTCACCGCCGGTGAAACCTTTGCGTTTTATCTTCTTCCGAGTGAAGCGGAGCTTTTTTCCTCCTCCGAGCTGCAATTACGCGCTACGAAAAATTTACATACAATGTCGAAACCGCCTCGGAGGTGATCAGCGGAGCGGAAGTTATAACTGCAGAGAAACGAGTGAACTTTGACTCCGAAATGCGAACTGGGCGACGAAGCGTCAGTTTAGGCGGCATAAAAAGGCTTTTATTTTCCTCTTACTGAAAAAAAAACTTCTTAAACGAACTTTAAAATGCTTTGACAAGGAAGTGATACAAATACAAGTGTTGCCTTGTGTTTTAAATATTATCGAAGTGCTTAAGATGAGTTTGATTGCCCAAAATAACTAATAAATTCTTAACGAACGACCAGAAAATTCCTTCTTTTGGATGCTGTTGAAATCGGTTATCTCGTTAAAGCGTTGAACCTTCATGTTATTTCTTCCCTATGTTGTTACGTGAACATTGCCTGCACACAACTGACAGGTCGAATACATATCTGTTGTTGGCAACTGTTGGTTCAAGTTACCTGCGTACTTGCTGCACTGACGCCACTTATACGCCGTCCAGTTTCCGAAATATTTATTTTGTTGTGACCTGAAACGTAGCACCTTGTTATTTAGCGTGTATGCACAGAGATCTAGGCATATACCTAAGTTTCCTCGGTCGATTGCACCTATGCCTGTCTGCACAACTTTATTTGCAGCTACCCATATGTTTCGATTTTCTTTTTGAGAGTTTACGTTTTGACAAGACCCAGTACATAAAGTTTAGTACCTCACAAAGAATACCTGACCCTAGAAGTATAATGTATTCAAACAATGAAATTAAAGCTGTAGACAGTGTCAAATTTTTAGGGCTACAAATTGACCACAACCTAAATTGGAAAACTCACACTCTAGACTTAATGAAACGCCTTAGTTCAGCTACATTTGCTGTACGCATGATAGCAGAAATAGGTGATTTAAAAGTGAAGAAGTTAGTTTATTCGGCCTACTTCAATTCACTAATGAGTTATGGAATCATCTTTTGGGGAAACTCCTCTCACAAAGAGAACATTTTCAAAATTCAGAAACGAGTCATTAAATTATATCTGGTGTCAGTCCAAGAACATCATGCAGAGATCTCTTTAAGAAACTTGGTATTGTAACTACTACTTCTCAGTATATATACTCATTGATGTCCTGTGTCATTTCCGACATGTCTCTTTTTACACAAAATAGTGCAAAACATGCTTATAGTACCAGAACCAAAAACGACCTCCATAAGGACTATAAAAGCCTAAAATTAGTGCAAAAAGGAGTCAAATACATGGATACTCATATAGTCAGTAACTTACCAGAGTATATCAAAGGTCTTGTAAGTGATAAAGATCGGTTTCAGAGTGAATTAAAGAACTTCCTGTTGGTCAACTCCTTCTACTCCATCGATGAATATCTTCACAAGGATTATAGCTCATAACTCTGTCTACATTAGAATTGTACAATATTCAAGGAAAAAAAAACTTTGACTCTTTCCACATCCCAGAGACTTCCCTCCAAGCAATCCATGGAAAACGATACATGTAATGTAATGTACCGCATCATTTTCCTGCAGACTTTTTGATTCTTTCTTCGACTTTTTCTTGAATTTTTTCTTAAATTTTGCAGTATCTGGGATTTACATGGTTTGCCAAATCATTCCTGTTGAATAGGGCGATGTTTTCTCTCAAATAGTCATGGACGTCCTCTAGTCCACTCCTTGCCTTGTAAAATGAAGTAAATCTTTCTACAGCGTATTATAGTTATAAATTCTTTTACTGTGTATTTACTAATACTAATTCCATACTATTTTACAATTATTTTAATTTTAGTGTATTCAGAATTTGCATTTGTTACTTGCTTCACTAGAACAGACCCCCAGTTACTACCTAAATCAAGAAAACTCTACCACATATATCTTCAAACTACTGTTAATACACTACATTTTATTTCAATCGTAGATCATGTCAAGATACGTGCAGTTGCAGTACGACGTCTTTCCCATTGTTTGCTATTAAAATTTGTGGATGAGGTTAAGTGTAAAACGAGCATGTTTTACAGCAAAAGATTTTAAGGTATGCAAATCTACGTGTCCACTTCCGGTTTTTATAATACCAAACTAAAACTTTTATATCAAATATTACGTCTTAATTTATGAGACATAGTACGTGTATATGCACATTCTTACAGACCTGAAGATGACATCATAGTCTGTTGAAACAGTTTGCCTTAAGTAAAGAAATATTTTATGCGATCTTGGCTGTTGAACGGTTTTTTTTTACAATTAAAACAGATCGCCATTCAGTACTTTCAAAATGAGAGAATTCGATAAGTTGTACGTAATTTCTTCTGGCATTTTGTGCGAATAAAGCAGTGTATGTAAAATATTTACAATGTGCACATCTGAGCAGGGGGGTGGGAACCACTCCTACGTCCCTCCCAATATGTGTTGAAAATGCCTATCGACTCCGGGGAATTACGTCACTGGTCCACACTGTCATAGTTAATTTTAAATAATTCTTCGAACGAAACGTTAAGGTGCTCATTTCTCCTAAAAAGAACATTACACAATTCAGCCTTATTAAAATAATAATGCAAGATATGAGGACCATTCAGTAATTACGCACACAAACATGCACAGTGAATGCAACGCCTACTGCAGGCAACTGAATCTTTTGTGTTAAATGTCAACCTTGCCAAAAGTGTTGGTCGTACAGTCGATTGTTATTTACATACAAATAACATTAATCTGATAGCTACGACTGCGTGTCCTCTCGAAGACAGTAAATTTGAAGTAGAACTGTCGATACTTTTAATAACATCGGGAATCCGATAGATCGATATTTAAATAAGTTTCTTTATGGGCCCTCGATATATCGGGAAAAATCGACATATCGACGGAAAAAATACTGACGTATCTCCCAATAAAAATATCGGCTGCACATTGTAAATACACTGCCGGTTTTAGAGCTGCATATTTAAGTACTGATTTATTATTTGATATTCTATAGATCAAAAAGCTAGCTGCCTTCTAACCTACATTAGAGCAAGAATTGAAACGAAAACAATGCATGTTCACGCTTGGCTATAAATGCTTTGCTAACAATCGTAACTGCTTGTCAGTCGCACAATAGAAGGTGTCCAATGGGTCCGTCGTTCAGTTTTGTCATAAATCGGATTTGTCCAGAACACTTCAAGTCGATTCACTGATTATTCATCGCTGCAAACGTCAGCGATCTGGCACTTTTAGTGTCAAAATTGCGTGGTGGAGATAAACGTTACAGTTTACATTGGTAGCGCCGACCGCCGTCTACGTCAGGATTTCTCCTAACGCGTCTCCACCCACCGCAAAGACCAAACTTGTCATTTAGATATTTGTTCATCATTTCCTGAAACCGCTTTTGAAGAATGCCGATGTGATGAAGTAGCACAATAGTTGCGTTAGAAACTGTGTTTAAACGCAACTGGTGTGCTATTTACTTGCTTCGAGCAGTCAAAGAGAAAAACTGGACGTGATGAACGCTCAAAATGTAGTAAGACTCCTTCACACAGTGAGAGTAAAATATGTTCTACTACAATTTCAGAAGAACAGTTTCAAATATTGCGGAAAAAATACAACAAAAATATTTACATTCGACTTTGCTACTTCGATATCGATGTATCGGTGAAAAATGTAATATACTTATATGTCGATATATTTCGGGAGAAATATATCGATATTTCACTAACAGCCCTACTTTGAAGATCAGCGTTCCGTGATTCGATTTTTATCTTCTAAAAGTGTACAACCGCCAAATATATTCTCTGGGATGAACAAACTATACGTCAATACATGTACGAACCTTGAGACTTTTTACGCGTTGGTGCAAAAGTGAAAAAATGGTCGCAACAGCGTAACCGACGAGCGTCGCCCCCGGGCGTGAAGTAGCAGCATCAACCTCGGCGTTGCTAGCTCTAAATTATTTCACCTACCCACGAAGACCAGTGGCTTGTAGCTAAACAAACTGATGAAAAATGTCGCGTAAGTGGTGGCACAACTTATTCCATTGTTCAAAACAAACTGATCTACCGCAAGACCTGCTGGGTTACCAGAGAGCTTACCGTTCATCGCAAAGAACTGAGATTTCGCATTTGAGCCGAGCTCAAAAATCGTTTCAGCAGCGAATCTAAGGCATTTCTGGACAGGATTTTAACATTTGGTGATACCTGAACACATCATTTTGAGCCGGAGTCCAAGCGGTAGTGCGTGGAGTGGAAAATCCCTGAATGGCGTGTCCGTAAGAAATAGAAAACTCAACCATTGCCTGGCAGCGTCATGTTAATCAGCTATTGAAGTGCTCATGGTCCTATTTCCCTTCAATACAGCGCTCGACTTCATACAGCACATCTCACTCTGGCAACTACAGACACAGTTGTTTGGGATCTCCTACCTGAATCTCCTTAGGATTTTTATCTGCATCTTCCGATGAAAGAAGATTTGCGTGACATTAAGCTCAACGCGAACGAAGAGGTAAAGAAATAAAAAATTAAATCTGGTCTCGAAATCAAGGCAAAGGACTGTTCACTAAGAAGATAATAAGACTAGTAAGAAGAGGGAGAAGTGCGTGGAAGTTGGTGGGGATTGCGTGCAAGAACAGACAAAAAATTGCATTTGTTTAATTTAAAAAATTCCTCTGATGCAGCATTTCCTTACTGTGGCTACGGAATGTGATGGGGACAGCTGTGCAGTGCAGTCGCGTATGTTCCCTGCTCTACTGAAGGTTGGCGTTCGCAGACAACGCTGGTCTGTCACATGCATCAATTAAATCTCAGAACATTCCATTTATTTATCTCCGTCCCTCAGTTTCTTCAGAAAAAAAGTTCAGCTTCAAGGCAGTTAAATCACAAACTTCCGTAGTACACACTATTTTTCCCCTAAGAATCACTTCTAAATAAAAAGTGAAACCGAAAACTCAGGGGAATAAAAATACGTACTAATAAATGAAAAGCGCTAGTTTTCTGTGGTTCTACAGCATTGCTTTTATTCTGTTAACCGGTGCTCGATTTACAAGGCCATCTTCAGACATTTACTGACTGTTGTCACCAAAGAAGTTATAATGTTTGCAAACGATATTGGAAAATAAGTCACACGTCCAGATTGAAGCATAAACGTACAGTAAATAACATCTTTGACACTGCGGTGGTAATGCAATGTAAAAAGAAAAGTTGAACAGTAAATAAATATAAAGGCAGTAAACATGGAAAAACTTTTAACAAAAAACTGGAACAGACAGCCTACACAACAGTTTATATCGATAAACAAAATCAATAAAACAAAATAAAATTAGAAGTTGACAAAGCTACTTCAGGAGGTGTAAAACATGGAGAATGATACACAAACCCGTTAAAAGAAAGAATTATCACGGTAACTGCAGAATATATGAAGAACTTAAGCATTATCAATAAGGTAAACAGAAATGAATAAATGCAGAAAATGGAGGAATGTTTGGGAACATACAGTAAATGCCATTCCTGAGAGTGTGGTGGTACTGCATTTTTGTAAAAGTTGAACAATATAAAAGGAACAAACAATAGCAACATTAACATTATACTCAAAACTGTGCTATGTAATAGTTTTCACTAAATAAATGGACGAAGTAAAATAAAAATAGTACATCATGGGACAACTTCAAGAGGTATTGAACATGAAAAGTAATACAGGCGCCGGTTAAAAGAAAGACTTGACGATTGTAACCACAGACTATATGGATCACACTGGCAATTTCAATAAAATAAATAAAAGAGCTCAATGAATACAGGAAAACGGATGAATGCGAAGGAACAGTCAGTGTAGGAAGTAATGAAAAAAGAGAGGCTTATGTGAAGTTTAGGAGAGAGGAAGTATTAAGCTGTGCCTGGTCATTTAAGATTAGATCTGGACTTTGAGCTGGATCTTCATTAATTTCCGGGGCTTCCAGGAGATTGAGTTTTTTGCCTTTATTTGCTATGTAATGGACATGGAACTCTGACTGGCAGCTGCGACCCTCACGCAGTATTTTCTCAGCAAATGTGGAGTTCAAATTCTGTAACCTCCTCTGTACGTGTAAAATGTCTATCGGGCATTCAAGAAATTTATAGTATTGCATGGATTAAATGCAGGATGTCACAGCTGAACGACAGAATGTCAGAGAAAAGACTGGAATTTCTATACATGAAACATATCGAAAAAGTACTGTAGACTAAAATGCATTTTCCGAGAAGAACAGTCAATCGGAAGCTCTTAAACTTGTAGTTACGGGACACTAACTATGTTTCCGTTTCGTACACAAATATACCAGCACAAAACATGAATATGATAAAACCGATTGAGGTTAAAAGTGAGGTAAAAATCCGCCGAATTACTAGATAAAAAACTGGTAGTTATGTCTAAAAAGAAAGAAAGACTAGGATAGAATTTTTATAATTTGCCAGACCTGTGTCATTTCAGCATATCCTAAAATGATTCACCCATTAATGATACACTTTTGGCGAATTAAAAAGATGTGACAGAAATGGAGGGGCAATGTGACACAAAAAGTACTATGCGTCTTTAATGGCAGGCCTGACCGTTGTCTCAAGAAACACTGAGTCTCGTTTGAGCAGAACTATGCACGTCACTTGTAACTGTAGTGAGAAAACCTCTCCTTCGGCGATGCGTGTGATTAACGAGCCGTGATCCACAATACAGCTCACCGACAGACTACTGATACACATCCGACATAATGCCCCACAGTGTGTTGCATATTTCAACTCCACACACGACGGCCTCAGTTGTGCCTTACGGAGATCAACAGGCTGGCCGTAGTGGCCGAGCGGTTCTAGGCGCTACAGTCTGGAACCGCGCGACCGCTACGGTTCGAATCCTGCCTCGGGCATGGATGTGTGTGATGTCCTTAGGATAGTTAGGTTTAAGTAGTTCTAAGTTCTATGGAACTGATGACCTCAGCAGTTAAGTCCCATAGAGCTCAGATCCATTACGTAGATCAACAGAACTCTTGTTACCAGCTCCGTTTAAAAGCGCCAGGGCGGTAAAAAATTTCAATGGCCTTATTCTGAGCTTGGAGACAGACAGTAAAAGTTTGCGACAGACTGACCCTTCAGCAGTTCATGTAGTATTATCAGTGCACCATATTCCAAACATGCGTTACTACAAATCAACACGAAGCTGCATTTGACCAATTCGGCAATCAGCTTTAGTACATCCTGTACAGCACAATATAACAAAGGGATGTCTAAAAAGTTGTTATGCACTTAAGCCGAACAGATGTTTACAGAGGTCACATACACGCGGAAATAAATATTTTATTATGTAATTGTCAGCAAGTCTACTCTTTGAACACTTGGCGTGCCACGATAAAACACACCGTGTGTGGCACAGAAATGCATCATGCTGATGGCAAATGGACGTGTGATCAGAATGACTTTTGGAGCATTATGGCAGGACACTCCAACCAGCTCGGGATTTTGACCATCTGACGCATCAGTTGGACAGAATTTGGCATGATATCCCCCAGGAAGACATCCAACAACTCTATCAATTAATGCCAATCAGAATAACTGCTTGCATAAGGGCCAGAGGTGGGCCAACATTTTACTGTCTTGGTCAATTTGTGAAGCTCTTTCTCTTGAATAAATCATCTAATTTCTCTGAAATTGTAATTATTTCTTTGTCTGAACGTGTAAATCACATCTGCCGATTTCCAAGGTTAACGAAATGAAAGCCCACACCGTTGTGGTTAATTGAGAAAGGATTCCTCTTATTGGCTTGTTGCCACAATGATTCAGTTAATTCCTTCAGAAAAAAGAATCCCAGCTATGGCTCGAGTGCAACCACTTACATACGCAATTCAGTGCTCTTGGACCAAACAAGACCGACTATTAGGCAATTACGGAAACGGTGCTCGTTACAGAAAACGAGTGCAAAAGCCATTACTTCGTCAGAGCTCGGGCTATGTCCACCCTATCGCTGGCCTGGCTAGGCGATTAGCGGAAACTTTTGCCAGTTCTCAATCATGTTTTCAAAATGGTTCAAATGGCTCTGAGCACTATAGGACTTAACTTCTGAGGTCATCAGTCCCCTAGAACTTAGGGCTACTTAAACCTAACTAACCTTAGGACATCACATATATCCATGCCCGAGGCAGGATTCGAACCTGCGACCGTAGCGGTCGCGCGGTTCCACCCCGGCCGGCGGTTATGTTTTCATTTCTGTCTATCACGGTTAGGGTTACCTGGCACTTTGTCACGATTTTATCCCCTTTCGTTTCATGCCCTCTAACTTTTAATATGTGCTACTAGTGCGGGTAGCTTTTTGCACCCATGCAATGTCGCTCTCCATGATGATCACACTGTAGTAAGAAGATGGCTCTTTACAGGATGCAAGGTGGCTTCATCGTTTTGGAAGCTGAGATCAGGCAACGAAGACACAGTCGAAGCTTAGAGATTCAAGCATCGGACCGCAATTAAGCCCATGCGACATGGAGTGGAAACCAATATGTCACAAACTAACAATAGACATCAGAATTAACGCAGACATGGAACTCAAAGTCTGGAAAATGAATCGACAAAATAGGCTACCATACCTCCAGAAGGCAAAATTGGAATGCTTTGTGCGAAGTAGAATCCAAAAATCATTTCACCCTAGGCGTTGGGCCGTCCTTTCACTCACTAACTGACCACTGGCTATCTGGTTTCACAATGACTGTCTCATCTCTTACTTAGTGCCTGTTCTCCCCTCTTCTTTCCTCCCTCGGTTGTCAGTACTCAACAGTTTTGTAAATTTTTTCCCGCTCTAGTCTCCAGGGAGCTAAATTTGTCATTGTCTGGCTCAATACACAATCTCGCCCAACGAAAGGTGTAATCCCAACACCCCGTCTACGTACAGGGTTAAAACAATTCAGATCTTCTAAGAAGAAAAGTCGCTGGGAACCCTCCAATCGTTCTCAGTCTGTTGCATCTTGCAGAATTGTGAGCTGTGGGTTACCTATAATGCTTCCATATCGGCTTTTCTTGAATACCGCCAAGAATTACTTCAAGTGTTTGTCTGCATTACTGAGTTGTGAATAAGGCTGCTATGCAACGACAAACTCGTTTGCTAGTAGTGGGAATGTTCCTGTGTGCGCACAAGTGTCCCTAGGCATTTGGGGCTCGTTAGTGCCCCTCCACTGTAAATACGTACATTCCAGTTGAACTTCGCACCTGTCTGGCTTTAGGGACGTTCTCACCAGTTTTGGTGCGGCTTAAGAGGGGCCCTATGGTCCTGAAAAACTTGGCGGTAGAATGTTATACCGTATATACAATTTTTGTGGGATTGTTATGAGGTTGGTAAAATTAACTGTTCCAGCGGTGTCTTAATGAAACAGTATGTTAAATTACATGTAAGGTGATAGATGCCTTGCAGAAGGCTATTGTGAATCACTCTGTGTCATGGATAGATACAGACAGGCCACTAAATAAATGAGATAATGTGTTTTGCCATTATGATAAATTGTGGGTACTTCAACTGCCAATCGATATAATGTGGTATGTGCACACTGTGAAGCCGATGGAGTCGACATAAGTCTATCGTATTCAAGTAACTTGCATGCCTGTAAGTTAGCGTTTCACATCACGTATGATCAATATGCCACCGTTTCCAGATATATGTAAAGAAGTGTCGTTATAACGTCGTAGTAAAGTCATGAAATGTTTCATATTATGATGGCTTGCATGGAACTCAGGCGTTCTCCGTTCTCTTTTGCATCGCTTAGTTTCAGTGGCACTCGTTGCGTTATTGTTAAGGTGCAGCGTTTCACGGAAGTGCCCAGTACAAAGCGCAGCTGAAGAAATCACAGTTATTAATAAAGTATGATAAATTATTCATCACCACGCCATCCTCGTTTATCGACTTTTGCCCGGCCACTCTGATGAACTGACTTCCTTTGATAGCGTTTGTGAGCATTGCCGACCGAAATCAACAATAGCTGTGACGTAAGTCACGCACAAGCTGCTCCGTTATCAAATGCGGAATGTGCCCCACGGTGAACGCCTATGCCCGTTGTAATGGAAATTCTATTATCTTCATTCGACAGTACTATACGATGGCTTCCGAAATGAAGAATAACTTATAAACGTTCGCTTGGGATCGTCTACAAACTGTATGAATGTTGTTTTGTTCCCAGTATTCGTGTCACATCTAAGCAACATGGCCTATGAAATGTAATTCAGATGGAGAATTAAAACTGAAAGTAGCGCAACATGTTGTTCGTAATGTGATATTGTTACATACACGTTGGGGAAACAATTTATCGTGAGGGTGGATTCATTATGTTAGCGCGCTTATGGAACTAGGTGTATTTGTTGGATATACATAAAGCACTTCAGAGTGGTAATTCCAATCAGACGGAATAATAGATGTAGTAAACTTAAGTGCAGCATGCATATTCAATACAGAATAACAAGAACAGGAGCATCGCCGGCCGGTGTGGCCGTGCGGTTAAAGGCGCTTCAGTCTGGAACCGCGTGACCGCTACGGTCGCAGGTTCGAATCCTGCCTCGGGCATGGATGTGTGTGATGTCCTTAGGTTAGTTAGGTTTAAGTAGTTCTCAGTTCTAGGGGACTGATGACCACAGCAGTTAAGTCCCATAGTGCTCAGAGCCATTTGAAGAACAGGAGCACAAGTTGCAGAAATGTAATGATGTTACTTTTATTAACAAAACAATCGATTTTGACCAAAGGTTAATTTCATGATAGTTACAGCTAAGCGAGACCCACATCACAGGCCAGAGTTGTAGTACACGTTGTTTTGCTTTACCTGCTGTGATGCTGTGTGGCTAGGGCCTCCCGTCGGGTAGACCGTTCGCCTGGTGCAAGTCTTTCGAGTTGACGCCACTTCGGCGACTTGCGTGTCGATGGGGATGAAATGATGATGATAAGGACAACACAACGCCCAGTCCCTGAGCGGAGAAAATCTCCGATCCAGCCGGGAATCGAACCCGGGCCGTTAGGTATGACATTCCGTGGCGCCGACCACTCAGCTACCAGGGGCGGACGCTTTACCTGCTACCTACCTCTTCTGGAGTGTCAAGTATGTATATGTGTGCAAGATTTTGATGGGAGCTGTGTTTGCGTTCTTATTAATGAATGGAAAGGAGGGTGTAAAACCTATTTTCCGCACACAGCCTACTCCTCTCGAATAGCACCAACGGTTCCGGCGTGCGTAACATACCAATCAGATTGAAGTATCACCCTCAACAATGTCAATGCTCTCACTCCATGAGAGCGTGCAGATATTTGTCACAAATACCGGTAATCGAGAGTTGTGCTCCATCCTCCTGTCTCTTCTCGACCAAACACTACTGACGAAAATTCCATCCACCATCAGCACACGAACCGGTTACCTCCAAGTCCTACTTTGTTGCATTGTGGTGCGATAGTGAACGCAGCTACGGAAGCCGGGGATGATATTTATTCGTTCTGAACTTAAGGAACATCTAACTTTCGAAGGTAAAATCAGAAAATAGATTTTCCTCCATCTCAAATCTAGAAAATCTGTTAATATTAATCTCAGTGTCACTTTCTTAGTGTTCATTATCAACGACTTTGAGACAAATGAAACAATGAGACGAGAGTCTACTGAGATGCTTTAGCGAATGTTATTCCAAGAAGATGATGTGCGCATTGACGGAATCTGGTGACTCGTCATTCATCTCGTGGACGTGAGAAGGCACAATATGTTCTAACAGCAACGACTGACTAACCTTCTATCACTAGCGCTCACGAGGCAATCTTTGACCGACCTTTCATAAGAAGTCGACGTGTGACACCAGGTGTAGAAGGAAAGTGTTCTCCTGCCAGAAGTACAAACAGGCCCGCTTTCTCCACTCCCGTTCTACTAAACTTCGTCCTCGGTTTGTCCCTACATTTATTGGCTTGCCTAGGAGCTTCCTCAAAAAATGGAACTTACTTGTTAGCATACTTCTTTGCTCTTGTGTAACGCTTTCTTTCTTCACGCTAAAAATAGACTCTCTCTAAAAAAAAAAAAAAAAAAAAAAAAAAAAAAATACTCCCTCTGGAAGCATTCTAGAGTACCACTCTCTCCCAGAATCTTCAAAAGATTGGTGTCACGGGATCGTGAACTTTTATGGTCGCTGGACAGAGCTCTAGGACTGTAACTGTTGCTTCAAGAAGAATCGAATACATCAGTTTCGACTGGAAATAAGTAATCATGGAATGCAGGCTTTCACGATCGATTTGACTGATGAAATATTCTCTGGTTATCAGTCGAGGCATTGTGTCAGGGCAACCTTTCGACGAATTTACCACTCGTCATCCTCAGGCGAAAACCTTCTTCAATTTTCGCTTGAACGTAGGAAACTCGTCTAAATCTTGCGATCTTCTTCATCTTGAACTGAAGATGGCGTGCCCTGCTGTAAGTCCAATGTGTCTATCGCGCAGGCAGGTTGGTTGCAAACCGTCAGCTGGCGACCATCTAACCAACATACGGCCATCACTGGCACCGAGGCAGAACCGGCTTTCGTCGGAAACAACAGACCTCTACTTTGCCCTCTAGTAAGCTCTCACTTCACACCACTGAAGTCGCAAGCGGCGGTGGATTGGGGTCAGTATAATGCACGTTACAGGGCGTCTGGCTCGCAGCTATCCTTGAAGTAACCGATTTGTAACAGTTTGTTGTGCCGCTGTGGCGCCAACTGCAGCTCAAATTGCTGCTGCACATGTTGTATGATGCGCCAGAGCCATACGCCGAACACGATGGTCTACCCTCTCCGTGCCGCGCGGAATTAGGCAAGCGGTCTCAGGCGCTGTAGTCCTGGACTGTGAGGCTGGTCCCGGCGGAGGTTCGAGTCCTCCCTCGGGCATGGGTGTGTGTGTTTGTCCTTAAGATAATTTAGGTTACGTAGTGTGTAAGATTAGCGACTGATGACTTTAGCAGTTAAGTCCCATAAGATTTCACACACATTTGAACATTATTTTCCCTCCCGTAGTGCCGCTTGGTCGTACTGAGCCTGGTCTTCTTGCGACCGTACGTTCTCGGGACCACCGCTGCCAGCAATCATGCACAGTGACTGCCTTCCTGCCAAGTCTTTCCGCAATATCACGCAATAAACATACATCTTCACGTAGCACTCCTACACCACCTCGCTCGAACCCAGTTAGGTGCTGATAATGGCGTCTTTGTAGCCTTACAAGTATTCTGACTATCATCAACTCACCACTACCAATCTCAGAGGTAACTAACTCAGAGACGTTACAGGGTATATTTAAGGCGGACCTGATTTGCATCCTCATAGTGGTGCTATCAACGCCGCTTTTATGCGACTGATTCGTAACTCGAGTAGACAAATTCTTTCAGATGTAGAAACACGCCTACCAATTTTCGTTTATGTCGCACAACTCCTCCTTGGTGTTGCGACTTTTTTCCGTTAGTGTGTCTTCCTCTTATAAATCCATGCGAAACATATAAATCACTTGATAAGTTTTCAATGAATCACAATGACTCTGTTTATTCACCGTACTCTACAGATGCACTCGGGCTCAGCAGTAAAACACAATCAACTGTGAAATATTAACTGTCGGAAATTGTACTCCAAAAAATAAACGTCTATGCAATACAAGAGTCAAAACGACACAGACTACAGTTTTACAGCCATAAAATGTCTTGCAAAGCAAATCATTTGTGGCGTCTCGGCACAGTTTTCCTACACCAGTTTTCTTGTTATCTGCATGCCGCAGTTAGGACGTTAACGACAATATAGATTTACTTACCTTTGTTAGCCTTTATAGCAGAGACGAAAGGGGGAACTCTTATTGGTTGAAACGGGTTTTCGATTACAACAAGTTTGTAATTCCCGTGGTGTTGGCAGGATTGATTTGCTGAAGCAGAAAGTTATCTTTAGTCAATTCGTTTATTGTCCTACAAACCCATTTGTTTATTGGGGAGTCAGACCAAAACCCCTGAACAGAAGATCAAATGCTTTTAACCACTAAGAAAAATCTTTATCAGACAAGAGTGCTATCACTGCTATTCGGTCAACTAACTACTGGTCATTTGGCCTAATTCGTAAATCTTCAACACTTTGAAATAAGTCACTATCAATCAAGACCTAGCTGCCATATAGTACAAGAGACAAGTAACACTCAATAGCTTGTTCCTAGTGTTTACTGAAACTCATTTATCTTAATTCTTTGAGACGGAGATAGGCTGTATCTGTTCAATCCTAGTCCAAGTAATGCTGAAAATTACTACTTAGCTTGCAGCTGCCGTGTGTCCACCAGAGTCTATCACCGTCTTCTCGTAGCTGAAGTGCCTATTTCTCCATCAGGTGCTGCTGAGGAGCATCATTGCACTTCAACCGCTCTGATTACTCGCCGAATTTCTCCTGTACTCTACTACTAATGTCACTGTCCCTCTCTGAGTTTTATTTCGCTCTTTATAGATTCTGTGTGCACAAGGGCCTCTGCAATACCTATTGGGAATAGTCCATTAGAACCTTTCCTCTACATGTGATCGTCTTAATGTTTCGCCAAATTCTAAATTCCAGTCGAATTTCTCCTATTACGTGCTTCGGAAGGTTATATCTGTAACCTTGACGTTCGTAACCTTGGCGAATCGTCAAGAATAACTTCCACCGCCATTTATGGTCAAACGCTGAGCTGTCTGTTGCTTCGGGACTTGTTATCTCATCCTGTTTGTCACTCATCTTTTCCATGTGCTTGAAAACCTGTGCCCGCTTCTTGTTATGATCTAACATATTTTCTGATCTGACATGTAATTAAAATTATCAACATTTTCTACGGTCATGGCAATTATTCGTATAGTTACTCCACAATGGCCGCAGGAGATCTGGTGTAGCTTCAGCCTCTTCCTGTCGGCTACCCATGATTTGTATTCAGTGACATCTGGTGCTCAATCCGCGTAAGTTTAGCCGTCCTTTCTCTCTAAATGTTCAAATGTGTGTGAAATTTTATGCGACTTAACTGCTAAGGTCATCAGCCCCTAAACTTACACACTACTTAACCTAAATCATCCTAAGGACAAACACACACACCCATGCCCGAGGGAGGACTCGAACCTCCGCCGGGACCAGCCGCACAGTCCATGACTGCAGCGCCTGAGACCGGTCGGCTATTCCCGCGCGGCTCCTTTCTCTCGAGATGACTACCAGCACACATGAAACAAATGCTTCGTAATACATATCAAAGAAGTAACAGGATGTACAATGTACCTTGAAGACGACTAAATCATTGGTGGTACGCGTAATAGTGATATGTTTTTATTGACCGCAAAAATACCATCAGTGCTGTTGGGTGGCCACTTCTGGTCCCAGAACAGCGTGTGCAAGAGGCTGTGGGAATGAGATATTCCAATACCGCGGCGAGCGAGAAGTCAACATTGCTGGCTTGATAAAACATTCTTTAAAATTCGTCGTCTCTCATACAGTAGCTCAATGGCTGCAGCAAGGTGTTAAGCCTGGCTCAGAGTGCTGAGACGGCGTAACTCCAATTGGCGGCGACGTGGCATTGCTGACGATAAGACGAGTGGTCAGCTCCGCAGTACAGAGAGCTTACAGCTGGACTGGCGTAAAATGGGTGCAGTCCCAGGCGGCTGGCAGGGCGATCAGATGTACCGAGCCAGCCCTGCAAATGTCGAAGACTGGCTGGAGTGTTGGCCGATAGGGTTCAGTGGATGGTGTCCCCTAGGGAGATCCAGTTGGAAGCCCAGAACTGTTAGGGCTAACTGACGACTCATACGAGGCATGTTGAGAAATTAAGTCCACTAGAATTTTATATATTTTTCAGAAAAAAATATACATGAAAAAAATATGTGATACTGTAGATACAATTGTTGATTACTTTTCCACATAATCGCCATCCTGTTCAACGCAACTGGTGAACCGTGGCGAAAGCTCTTTATGCCCTTCTCGAATAAGTCTCCCTCCAGCTGCTTCTCCCGCTTCAGAGCCTCTTTCGGCACCTGCTCGTAAGTTTAAAATTTAATTCCACTCATGTTTGTCTTCAGGGAAGTGAAAAGATGAACATTTGATCTGCTCCAGGGGTGGTGGGTTCAAAACATCCCAACCAAATGAGTCCAAGCACACCTTGGTGGCAGAGCTGTTTGAAGACAGGTGCTGTCGTACAACAAGCACGCTCCTCTCGTCAGCATTCCCCTCCTTTTGTTTTGAATGCTCCTTTTGAGTTTCATAGGGTCTCACCGTATCCTTGTGTATTGTTAGTCTTCCTTTGAGGCATAAATTCGACAAAAATTATGATTTTTCGATCCCAAAACACTAAGACCATGATTCCTTTGCCCGAAATTGTGATTTTGAATTTTTTAACAGATGGAGAATTGGTGTCTCACCACAGTGAGGACTGTCTCAGGTGTCTAATGAGCCACCTACGTATCATTTCAAGTCACAACAGAGCTCAGAAAATCCTCACTTTCCAGTTCGAGTTTCTCGAAAAACTCACGGGCGCTGTTCAGCCGATTTTTCTTACGCTCCTCCGTCAGTTGTTTTGGAGCCCATCTTGCCCACAGTATCCGGTATCTTGCATGAGATAGTTGTGGACAGATGTGGAAACGTCGCAGAAATTTTATCCACTGTCAGTTGGTGGTCTTCATAGCAGTTTCCTCGATTTTTTGTACCAACTTATCAGTCAAATTGGAATTTCTTCCACTCCTCTGTCAGCCGGCCGGTGTGGCCGAGCGGTTCTAGGCGCTTCAATCTGGAACCGCGCGACCACTACGATCGCAGGTTCGAATCCCGCCTCGGACATGGATGTGTGTGGTGTCCTCAGGTTAGTTAGGTTTAAGTAGTTCTAAGTACTAGGGGACTGATGACCTCAGATGTTAAGTCCCATAGTCCTCAGAGCCATTTGAAGTTAATCAAACGTGAAAATACTGTATGGCATCATCTGGCTGCGAAACAAAACGACGGAAAAATGATGATTTCTTTTCCACACTGACAAAAGTGTCCCATATGTAACAACTGAAAAATAGCTACAAGCAACTCACTATCATTTTGTGCTACTCTTGCACATTCCAATTTACGTATTATTTTAAGCTGCTATAGCTCTGTAGTTGGAAGAATCTACTGAGATACATAGGCTGATACACCAAACATTCCTGTATGAAGAATGGAGGGTTAGGCTTTAATGCCGCGTCTACGTCAAGTTCACCAGTGACGGGCAATAAGTTAGGTTTGTGGAACAATGAGGGAAAAAAATCGGCTGAGTATTTTTGGATGGAACCTACCTATATTGGTCTTTTGCTATGAGTTGAGTTCCATAGTGCTCAGAGCCATTTGAACCACTCCTCTATCCATCACGAATATTTGTTCTAACTCCACTGTCCTCACCCCACCAGGTTAAACAAAATCTTTCTGTTCATAGCACCTACGCCATAAACCGTTTTTATTCGCGGTAGGTATTATTCCCTCCGCTAGTATAAAGCGTATCACAGCACGTGAGTCGAACTACCACCCTCAAAAAACCCTCAACTCTCAAAAACCAAAAACCACAGCCCGCTATAGTCACAGTTCACTTCCTTTCTGGGGATGTCTCGTAGGAAAGCGGCTTCTTCTGGGAGATAGTGCTGCTCGATGAAACTGTAACTGCCTGACTGCACATCTGACTGATAAGTGGCGATGAGTCTGCGCCGGACGGATGCATGGCGCCAACGGCAGACATGCTACTAGCTTAGCGGGGAGTATTTATACTCGCTTTGGCTGTGTATGTTGTGACAGAAGCTCGGCTCTCGTGACGCAGATCGCTGTGAAATGTTGCCGTATGCTACAACATGGAGCAATCTAGTCCACCACTATGCACTGCTGCGTTTTAAGGTATGCTACAGCTCTGAGCACTACGGGACAACATCTGAGGTCATCAGTCCCCTAGACTTAGAACTACTTCAACCTGACTAACCTAAGGACATCACACACATCCACGCCCAAGGCAGGAGTCGAACCTGCGACCGTAGCAGCAGTGCGGTTCAGGACTGTAGCGCCTAGAACCGCTCGGCCACAACGACCGGCTTTTAAGGTAAGGAGTAGAGTTTATGTGATGTTTGAAAAGTAGGAGAGAGGTACTGGCAGAAGTCAGGCTGCGAGGGTAATCTGTCATTCCTGCCTGGATAGTTCAGCTAGCAAGACCACTGCCCAAAAAGGTGACAGTCCAAATTCGGATCCGTGTCCTGCATGCACTTCTAATCAGCCATAAATGTTTGACTTTGCTGTCTTCAAACTCAGTACATGATCGTTGATCCTTATTTAAGAGGGTGAAGCAGCAGAGGCTATTCCACCCTCGGTTCGAAAGGGAACGTACAAATGACGACTAGCGAAGGTTAGTAGCGATTCGTGCGTCTGTGAAAAGATGTAGGCGCGAAGCATACAACTACTACCGTCACACCTTAGCGTAAGATCTGGCAGAGAACCCCAGAAAATTCTGGTCTTACGTAAAATCGCTAAGCGAATCTAAGACTTCCACTCAGTCCCTTGTCCACCAGTCTGGTGTGGCAGTTGAACACAGCAAAACGAAAGCCGAAGTTTTAAATTTCACCGTTCACGCAGGAGAATAGTATAGACATACCGTTATTTGAATATCGGACGGGCTCCCGCATGGATGACATAGTAATAGGCATCCTGGAGCAGAGAAACATCTGAAAGATTCGAAATCAAATATATCACCAGGTCCGGATGGAATCCCAATTCGATTTTACAAAGAGTGCTCTACAGCATTGTCCCCTAGCTTGTATTTATCGTGATTCTCTCGCCAAGCGCAAAGTCCCAAGCAACTGGAAAAAAGCTCTGGTCACTCCAGTACATAAGAAGGGTAAAGGAACG
Organism: Schistocerca serialis cubense; assembly: GCF_023864345.2. Classification (NCBI taxonomy): domain Eukaryota; kingdom Metazoa; phylum Arthropoda; class Insecta; order Orthoptera; family Acrididae; genus Schistocerca; species Schistocerca serialis. The sequence goes on along the minus strand of NC_064641.1, from coordinate 147,970,764 downwards.
GATCAGCAAAATTACAGGCCAATTTCCCTGACTTCTGTTTGCTGCAGAATCCTTGTATATATTACCGGTTCGAATATAATAAACCTTCTTGGGACTGAGAGTCTTATGTTCACGAATCATCATGGTTTTAGAAAGCATCACTTGTGCTAAACTCAGCTTGCCCTTTCCTCACATGATACGCTGCGAACTACAGATGAAGGGCAACAGGCAGATTCCATATTTCTAGGTTTCCGGAAATCATTTAACACGGCTCCCCACTGCAGGCTGTTAACGAAGGTACGGGAATATGGAATAGGTTCACAGATACTTGGATTCCTCGAAGACTTCTTAAGTAATAGAACCCAGTACGTCGTCTTCAATGGCGAATTTTCGCCAGAGACAAGGGTATCGTAAGGAGTAACCCTGGTAAATGTGGTAGCACGGCTCTTATTTTCTGTATACATAAAGGATCTGGCCGACAGGGTGAGCAACAATCTGCGATTGTTTGCTGATGATGCTTTGGTGTATGGAAAGACGTCGTCGTTCAGTGACTGTAGGAGGATACAAGGTGACTTAGAAAGAATTCTACTTGGTGTGATGAATGGCAGCTAGTGCTAAATGTAGGAAAACGTATGTTAATGCTCATGAATAGGAAAATCAAACCCGTAATGATAGGATACAGTCACGTCGATTAAATACTTGGGCGTACCACAGCAAAGCGATATGAAATGGAACGAGCATGTGACGATTGTTGTAGCAAATGCGAATGGTCGAGCTTTTTTTTTTTTCTTTTGGGAGTAGGGAGGGGGGGGGGGAATTTTGGAAGTATGTAGTTCATCTGTAAAGTAGGTTGTGTATAGGACGCCGAGGCGACCTGTTCTCGAGTGCTGCTCGAGTGTTTGGGATCCCCACCAGTTCCGATTAAAGGTAGACATAAGAAGCAATTGAGAGGCGGGCTGCTTTATTTGTTACCGGTAGGTTCAACAACACCCAAATGTTACGGAGACGCTTCGGGAATTCCAATGAGAACACCTGGAGGGAAGGCGACGCTCTATACGAGGCACACTACTGAGACAACTTAGAGAATCGGCATTTGCAGTTCACTGCAGAACGATTGTACTGACACTAACATACATTTCGCGTAAGGACCATGAAGATACGATGCGAGAAATTAGGGCTTATACGGAGGCATACAGACAGTCGTTTTCACTACAGGGCTATTACAAATGATTGAAGCGATTTCATAAATTCACTGTAGCTCCATTCATTGACATATGGTCACGACACACTACAGATACGTAGAAAAACTCATAAAGTTCAGGTTTCTGCTGCCAGAGCGCTTGAGAGTGCAGTGAGACAAAATGGCGACAGGAGCCGAGAAAGCGTATGTCGTGCTTGAAATGCACTCACATCAGTCAGTCATAACAGTACAACGACACTTCAGGACGAAGTTCAACAAAGATCCACCAACTGCTAACTCCATTCGGCGATGGTATGCGCAGTTTAAAGCTTCTGGATGCCTCTGTAAGGGGAAATCAACGGGTCGGCCTGCAGTGAGCAAAGAAACGGTTGAACGCGTGCGGGCAAGTTTCACGTGTAGCCCGCGGAAGTCGACGAATAAAGCAAGCAGAGAGCTAAACGTACCACAGCCGACAGTTTGGCAAATCTTACGGAAAAGGCTAAAGCAGAAGCCTTACCGTTTACAATTGCTACAAGCCCTGACACCCGATGACAAAGTCAAATGCTTTGAATTTTCGGCGCGGTTGCAACAGCTCATGGTAGAGGATGCGTTCAGTGCGAAACTTGTTTTCAGTGATGAAGCAACATTTTTTCTTAATGGTGAAGTGAACAGACACAATGTGCGAATCTGGGCGGTAGAGAATCCTCACGCATTCATGCAGCAAATTCGTAATTCACCAAAAGTTAACGTGTTTTGTGCAATCTCACGGTTTAAAGTTTACGGCCCCTTTTTCTTCTGCGAAAAAAACGTTACAGGACACGTGTATCTGGACATGCTGGAAAATTGGCTCATGCCACAACTGGAGACCGACAGCGCCGACTTCATCTTTCAACAAGATGGTGCTCCACCGCACTTCCATCATGATGTTCGGCATTTCTTAAACAGGCGGCAGGTAGTCATCAGTATCCCGACAGGCTTGATGTTATCCGCCACGACTCTACTGTGACAGTTCTCTTCATCTCTTAGCAGCACTTCCACCCAGCGTCCCTAGGTTCTGTTGCATTATTCCAATTTTTCTCTCTCATTACATTCTGTATGTACCCTCTAACCTGTCTCCAAGACAGTTTTCACTCTCCACTCTCTGCTTCCCTGTTTCGTATCATTAGATGACACTCTTTTCCTATTTTCTCCAGTGTTTCCGCAGCACAGGAACCGTAGATTTGAAACTGCGTGTTCAAGTCTGCTGCCGCTCCGCCTTCCAACGACATCGCGGGACGCTGACCAACTTTCCCTCGAGTCGGTCAGCAGTGTCGGCAGCCGAGTTGGGAAACCGTTTAAGGCTCGGAACGCACCCCGGGCTTAGTTAGGCGGCGGGTGCGCGGCGCTGCTGCGTGTGACACGGCGGGCGAGCGGTAAACAAAGGGTTGCCCGGACACGGAGACGTAAATCAGTTGGCGCCGACCGTGTCCGCTGCTTTATTTACGCGCTAATGACAAGGCGGGCCACAAAACCGCGGAGCCAAAGTGTTGATTATTTTGGTTCGCGTGTACGTGCGCCCCGCTGCGGCCGCCCGCCATTTCCGGGAACACGAATCGATCACGCACTGCGTCACACGTCAGCGCACATGGGCTCCGGCTAGGACGGGCGGCTCCCCGCGGCGAGGGGCCGACTGCCGAGGACCGCGCGCGGTAGAGCGCTAGGTTGCCTGGTTCGTTATCAGGTAATCAGTCTTAGTTAAGTGAAGAGCGTAAAATCAGATCTCTGGCGCCAGTCGAGCTGTGCGCTGTATGCGACTCTCGAGACGGGGAACCTGATGACGTCTGATACCGAAATTTCCATTTCCCAGAGTCGAGTAGGAGGATGAGATTATTGTTTAACGTTCCGTCGACAACGAGGTCATTAGAAACTGAGCACAAGCTTACATTAGGGAAGGACGGAGAAGGAAAGCGGACGTGCCCTTTCGAAGGAACCTGCCGGGCATTTGCCTTAAACAGTGTAGGGAAATCGCGGTATACGAAAATCAGGATAGCCGGACGTGTTTTTGAACCCCGAATGCGAGTCCAGTGTGCTAACCAAAGCGCTACCCGCTCGGCAGTCGAGTACGCTAATATTGCTACTACTTCTTCACAATTCTATTGTATTGTAGTGTATGTTAACCGGAGGCCTAGAAACGACGAAGAGGCTCCGTCCCCGCCGCAGCCGCAGTGGTCAACAACCCCACGACGACTACCGCAGTCCACTTCACCCCTCCGCCGCCCCACACCGAACCACTCTTTCAGAGTTACCGTGCGGTTCGGCCGCCGGTGGGTAACCCCCCAGGGACCGTCTCACACCAGACGACTGTAACCCCTATGCTTGCGTGGTAGAGTAATGGTGGTGTACGCGTACATGGAGAACTTGTTTACGCAGCAATCGCCAACATAGTATAGCTAAGACGGAATAAGGGGAATCAGGGCGCATTCGCCGAGGAAGATGGAAAACCGCCTAGAAACCATCCACAGGCTGGCCGGCTCGCCGGACCTCGACACAAGTCCGCCGGGCGGATTCGTGCTGGGGACCAGGCGCTCCTTCCCAATCCGGAAAGCCGTGCATTAGACTGCGAGGCTAACCTGGCGGGCTCTTCACAATTACTCCTCAAAGATTTGGTTTTACGCTCTTCACTCTACTAGGGCTGATTACCTGATAACGAACCAAGTAACCTAGCGCTCTAGGACGTTGGTCTACCGACGATCACCGCCTGAAGTAAAGCTGGACAGCGGTACTGAGTGGCACGTCTGTTAATGTCACATTTTGAAACTACCACCACCATTCCTCGTTTCAGAAAAGCCTCAACTGACCTCACGTAACAGAGTAGACGTACCTCTTGTTTCACCAACGAAAAATGTACGCAGGCACCTTGAGACACACCCAGACACACTGGTCACATACAAAAAAACAAAACTTGGAGAAATGCGTCATACGCACTGCGCTGTCTTGCGATGTGTTTATTCATTACCGGTTTCGATCATGGACAATCATCACATTGAAAAATATCTATTGTGATACCTTCACATATCACACATTGTACAGGGTGCGGCAGCGTTCATAGTAGGACATTAAAAACACACCATCAGGCAGTAACTGTAATTTGTTTATTACCTCTGATGTCAATTAACAGTTAAAGGTATTCCATTTACTAATGTGTAAGTCATTGTCCATTGCGTGGATTACTTTTTGAATATGACTCCTGACAAATGATGCCCCCTCTGCACAACACATTCATCTAGGTGGAGCTGGAAGCTTTCCATAACTCGCCGTAACGCATTCCCTGGGACAATGCCGACGGAAGTTCTGATGCGATCCATCAAATCAGGAATGATGGCCAGAATTTACATGGATTTCTTGCGACAGACATTTCCCGGTAGAGTAATTTCCCGTTTTGGTGACATTTCCTGGCCGCCTCGCTCACCTGACCTTTCGTGTGCAGACTTTTTCCTTTGGGGCCACTTGAAGCAAGAAGTGTTCCGAACACGTTGTGCCACCTTTCCTGACTTGAAGGATCGCAACAGAACTGCCGCCGGCAATGTCCCAGGGAATACATTATTCTGAGTTATGGAAAGCTTCCAACGCCGCCCAGATGAATTTGTTGTGCAGAGGGGGCATCATCTGACAGGAATCATATTCAAAACGTAATCCACGCAATGGACAGTGACTTACACTTTAGAAAATGGCATGCCTTTAAATATTAATTGACATAATAGGTAATAAATAAATTACAGTTACTGCCTGATGGTGTGTTTTTAATATCCTACTATGAACACTGCCGCGCCCTGTATTTAACCAGGAAAGTATACCCGAGCAATGGTGCTGGGCACTTACTGCTCTTACGTGTTCTCATGATTTCAACATGGTTTTTTCGAGGTTAAGCTTGTATTATTATGTTAAGGGTCAATTTTTTTACGTTTCCAGGTCGGCGATGGTGTATACTTTTCTGGTTAAATATTATTTATGCCACGTGAAGTTGTCACACGAGATATTTTTCCACTGTAAAGATGGTCCATGATCGTATCGTACGCGGTAGTGATAAATACATTGTAAGACAGTACCATGTGTATCAGGCATTTCTCCAAGTATATTGATAATGCTGACAGTTGCCTAGAACAAAAAATTAAAAAAACAAAAAGTACACTGTAAACTGTAAACGTAAATACCACTCACGGATTAGGCCTTAGGCCTGTTCCGACTGCTGCCTCCAAGGCATTTACAGATGAGTGACCTATGACTGTGGAACCCGTGACCAGTATGTTCCCAGTCCCTGTAGCCTTTATTGCCAGTAGGTGCATCCTCATAGTACCTCTGTTCCTGTATTCAAGCAGATCCTCATCTGGCCTCACGAGCCTGCGTGGACCTCGTACCAGCTTTCCCTATCTTAAACAAAATCTGAGGAGGTACCAGGAACGAACCCGGGTCCTTCTGCGACGAAGGTAGTAGCGTTCACCATTCGACTATGGAGGCACTCAAAAACTAAAACGTATAGCAGCAAACATTCAATGGATCTTAATATGGTGTCAGAATTGAAGTACAGATTACTATGTACAGTAAAGTGATGGTTATCCTCAGATTCCTCGTTAACTGTCTAGGATTTTGTAACTTATTAATCTTATTATTAATAATGTTATTATTTCTGTTATTATGCAGAGATATAACTTTGTAATCAATCATAACATGTAATAACTTAAAATCATATTAAAAACACTACCTATTATACACTGCTGGAAAAAAGAAATGCAATACCCCCACGGACCCTCTTCTGTGGTACCAGGCTATAATAGGTGCGTAGAGAAGCGTTATAAGATTAGTGACTCATTTGTCACGGTCATCGGCGATTAGACGGCGCTCTGTAGCCTGTCTGTGCACCCTCTATTTTCATTCTGCAGACAGTAACTGGGCTGACTTTAGAGGTGTACGAGGTCTGTTCCGAAAATTCTGGAACATTTGTAATTTCGCACTAATGATGTGTTGGAGCGAAATGCGGTTGGCATCCCCGCACATGCCTGTGTTTAATGTGTAACTGCCGGAAGTTTCATTGTTGTATAGCTATTAGTTATTGTTCACTGCTGTGTTGACCAGAACGCTTTGTCGCACAATTTGCGAATTTCGAGATGGCACACTTAGAGGAGCAACATGTGTTCATTAAGTTTTGCGTAAAACTCATGAAAACCTTTACAGAGAGACACCAAAAGGTGCAGGAAGTCTAGGGTGATGGGTAATTAAGCCGTAATCGGTGTTAGGAAAGGTTCACACGGTTTACGTGGCGGGACGGAAGATAAAGATGACTCTCGTTGAAGACGCCCTTCGACGTCTACCGACGACGCTCATGTCAGGAACGCCAGCGAAATTGTGTGTGCCAGTCGATGACTGAGTGTCCGAGAGAGTGGAGAAGAATGTACCATTTCAGTTGGATCATGTCATGACATCATGACACAGCGTCTCGGGATGCATCGTGTTGACGCCAAGTTCGTCCCACTGCTCATGAGTCAGGACCAGAAAGACCTTGGCCCCGCAATATTTGAATGATAACGAGATATTCCTTAAGGTAATCATGACTGGTCATGAGACGTGGGTCTACGGTTATGATGTTGAAACCAGGATTCAATCTTCACAATGAGTCGAAAAATGTTCTCCAAGAGCAATTAAATCTCGCCAGGTCAAATGTCAAAGCCATGCTGATAGTTCTCCTTGACTCTGCAGGATTGGATCTTCATGAATTGCGCCGCAGAGACAAAATGTTAATCGATGGTACTATCGAGACGTGCTGCGACGCCTGCGAAAAAAATGTGAGAAGGAAACGGCCTGAAATGTGGCGACACAATTTATGGCTCTTGCATCACGATAACGAATCCGCACACTCATCCCTGTTGGTGCGTGACTATTGCACAAAAAAACGAAATCACTGTGCTGCCTCATCCTCCATACTCTCCAGACCTGGCGCCTTAGGATTTGTTTTTATTTCCAAAGTTGAAAACCCCATTGAAAGAAAGAAGATTTTCAACGATAAATGAGATAAAGAAAAGTCGCAGGCGGCGCTTCGTGCGATCCAGGAAGAGGCATACCAAGAACGCTTCCGGAAGTTTAAACGGCGTTGGGATCGGTGTTTCAACTGTGGAAGAAAGTACACTCCTGGAAATGGAAAAAAGAACACATTGACACCGGTGTGTCAGACCCACCATACTTGCTCCGGACACTGCGAGAGGGCTGTACAAGCAATGATCACTCGCACGGCACAGCGGACACACCAGGAACCGCGGTGTTGGCCGTCGAATGGCGCTAGCTGCGCAGCATTTGTGCACCGCCGCCGTCAGTGTCAGCCAGTTTGCCGTGGCATACGGAGCTCCATCGCAGTCTTTAACACTGGTAGCATGCCGCGACAGCGTGGACGTGAACCGTATGTGCAGTTGACGGACTTTGAGCGAGGGCGTATAGTGGGCATGCGGGAGGCCGGGTGGATGTACCGCCGAATTGCTCAACACGTGGGGCGTGAGGTCTCCACAGTACATCGATGTTGTCGCCAGTGGTCGGCGGAAGGTGCACGTGCCCGTCGACCTGGGACCGGACCGCAGCGACGCACGGATGCACGCCAAGACCTTAGGATCCTACGCAGTGCCGTAGGGGACCGCACCGCCACTTCCCAGCAAATTAGCGACACTGTTGCTCCTGGGGTATCGGCGAGGACCATTCGCAACCGTCTCCATGAAGCTGGGCTACGGTCCCGCACACCGTTAGGCCGTCTTCCGCTCACGCCCCAACATCGTGCAGCCCGCCTCCAGTGGTGTCGCGACAGGCGTGAATGGAGGGACGAATGGAGACGTGTCGTCTTCAGCGATGAGAGTCGCTTCTGCCTTGGTGCCAATGATGTACGCGTGTTTGGCGCCGTGCAGGTGAGCGCCACAATCAGGACTGCATACGACCGAGGCACACAGGGCCAACACCCGGCATCATGGTGTGGGGAGCGATCTCCTACACTGGCCGTACACCACTGGTGATCGTCGAGGGGACACTGAATAGTGCACGGTACATCCAAACCGTCATCGAACCCATCGTTCTACCATTCCTAGACCGGGAAGGGAACTTGCTGTTCCAACAGGACAATGCACGTCCGCATGTATCCCGTGCCACCCAACGTGCTCTAGAAGGTGTAAGTCAACTACCCTGGCCAGCAAGATCTCCGGATCTGTCCCGCATTGAGCATGTTTGGGACTGGATGAAGCATCGTCTCACGCGGTCTGCACGTCCAGCACGAACGCTGGTCCAACTGAGGCGCCAGGTGGAAATGGCATGGCAAGCCGTTCCACAGGACTACATCCAGCATCTCTACGATCGTCTCCATGGGAGAATAGCAGCCTACATTGCTGCGAAAGGTGGATATACACTGTAATAGTGCCGACATTGTGCATGCTCTGTTGCCTGTGTCTATGTGCCTGTGGTTCTGTCAGTGCGATCATGTGATGTATCTGACCCCAGGAATGTGTCAATAAAGTTTCCCCTTCCTGGGACAATGAATTCACGGTGTTCTTATTTCAATTTCCAGGAGTGTAGTTAGAATCAACACGAAACGGAGGTAAGTAATGAAATAAAGCAAAAGAAATAAATGTATTACTTTTTATACGTAAACTACTCGAGCTGATCTTCGGTTTGCGGCTACCTCGATGCATCTTTGGGTTTTGCCTGTACTGAGTAGGTAAATCTCATACACTTTGGCCGCCTGTTCATTTCCTACATACGTTATACCTACACATCTAATCTGAAACAGAAAAAACTTTTTGCTACATTTTATTCTCCTGCTGTTCAGTGACTCGGCAGAAACAAAGCTTATTACAGGTCATATACTCTTATTAAGCAACGCAACACATAATTTCATTGGTCACACAGTATTTTTACGCTGCTTGTGGCCTTCAGTAAATAATGCAACGCATTTTTTCTGAAAGCAGTTTGGTTTTATTCAGGATTCCAATTCACCGTATTATTTCCCAGGCTTTTTGTTACAAAACCCTATTTTTAAACACAATCTCCGTTCAGAGCGATGGCCTTGCACCACCTTACTTGGAGAACTTGAATGTGTACATGCCGCCACTCTACTAGTCGACATCAGAGTCAACGTCTTGCAGCATCAATAAACTTCCCATCAACCACATACATGTTCCCGTGGAGTGCATCCTTCATTGCGCCAAACAGGTGGCAGCCGGCAGGTGCGGGATCCTTAATGAAGAGTTGATTAGGAAGAACAGTCCATTAAAGTTTTGTGAACTCCTCTCGAGTAGGCACACTTGTGTGTGGCCTTGTGTTGTCATGGAGAAGGTCGCATTGTCAGGTACACGCTGAATTCGTTTCTTCAATTTCCTCAGGGTAGCACAATACGTTTCAGAGTTCCTCGTTGCACCATGAGGGAGGACGAGTGTATAACCACTACGAATAGAAACCTCTAGTTGGGCAGCGAGGTATTTGATTCTGATCTGTCGATCACCTCGAATAAGTGTGTCCGGACGTTCCAACACTGCGGGAGTTAACAACTGTGTGCAGCCGACTGGCACGCTGGACATCGAGACGTTTGTGCGACCGTGTTGCGATTATGGCAGACGCCTCGCTCAACGACTCACCGTGTTTTTGTTCACTGCTAGGTCTCAATAAACATTCTAAAAGCGCCTATGAATATTTGCGATGCCCTCGTTTTACCCAGAAGAAACTCAATGACATGTCTCTGCTTGACACGCACCTCCATTACAGGCGCCATTTTGAAAGCTGTTACAGCAGCACCACTAACGGAACTTCACAAAACGAGAATATTCCACGATTCCCCACAACAAATTCCGCATTTTTTCAACCGAAACTGGCCTAGAAGAAGATGTGTTGCTTCACTATTCAATGCCCCTCGTAATTTCCTCACCACCGTCACTACCGCCGTTCCTTCATACCTACTCATCATTTGCATATTCCCTCTTAGTCGCCCCCTATCTCCTGCTAATGTCTCTTATACGTGTATTCCTGTATCTAACACCTACTCTGAACTTGTTTAGTTAATTCCTATATATACTGTTTCTGACTATGTTCAGTAACTTCAATGTGTTAGCATTCTTATTTAGGAACATCATTTCATCCTAAGGGGGTTCATCTCTCTTAGCTTCCTCTTGCAGTGAGCAAGTGAAAACCAGTGTTTACTGGGGCGAAGGGCCATGTGCAATATTTCTTCCCAGCAAAAGACGTTAACGTAAATAATGTGCACGAAAAAGGGCGTTTAAATTGTTTATAGCTGTGTGAGATGACTGCGTGGTCGACTATCGATTTTTGAAACATAGTCGATCGTGACTATTAGTAATGCTTGTACGTACGTGCTTGAGCATTGTCATGCAAAATTATTGTCAGGTCCTGCAAAAAGTGTCATCGCTTCTGTCTCTAAGGTGGTCGTAGGTTGTGTTCCAAAAATGAACAGCATAGAGACAGAACTGATGACACTTCCTGCAGGATCTGACCATCATTTTGCAGGGCAGTGCTGAAGAACGTACAGTGTAAGCTGTTACTGATTTGTTTGACTGATGGGGCTGCTAAGAGCTATACCAGCTATTGCACTCCCCTGACTTACGCCCTCGTGAGCTCAACTCGATTTCTAAATTGAAGGAAACACTTCCCGGCATTCGCTTCAGAACCGCGCCGCTCGAACTGCCAACACAACTGGCACTGCTAAGAGTATCCTACGACTTCCACATCGCTGGCAACGAGTTATACAGTGTGCTGGTGACTACTTTGAAGGTCAGTAAAACTACGAAACACGTATCTATTTTGTACGAGCTGTAAATAAATAGCTGCCACTACTGAAGTTCCAACCTTCCTACAAAAACTGTTTCTAACATCAGCACAACATTGATGATTCTTGCTGATTGTATAGATACCATGGTGTCCTTCAGATATTGTGCTTTAGCGTTAATGTAAGAAATCCATATTTCGAATATTGAAACCAGTTAAATTCTCCACCTCATCGTCTGCTGTGATGAACTGCGAATCTGTAACGCTTAAAGATTAGAATACCACAATAGGTTTCTTGGGGGACAAATTCGTTTGCCTAATTCCAAAATTATGTCAAATATCAACGAGAGAATTTAGGATACAACATTAAAATTCAATTAAACAGCTGTTTTCAAAATTGTCGTTCATTCAAGTAATGCTAGCGGATAAAAGACAGTGTTTTACATACGCAGCTGTAACCCAAGTGCATCAGGTGAATTAACAGTAATAAAATATTAATCATAAATTTAAATTCCCCATAATTTCATAAATATTAGAAACTCGCAAAACCTAAGACCTTTTTTGGAATTAGCACAAAATTACCTTTATGATGATTCATTTTACACGTTATATCACTACCGTTTTAAATTTTGTAAAAATAACTGTTATCTCATTTTGAGGTGATGGCTGAACGATTTATGGAAGAAATAATTGACTCAAGTATTGTTACTATCACACTAATATACATTACGATCAATTTAATATACAAAAGGCAAATTCTCTTATCTTGAAGTTCACATAAATTAAAATACTGCTACCCAACAAGCAGTTGAATTCTGCTATGAAGCAAACATTTATAGTAAGTTTTTGTTACCTCATATCATTTAAATTGGTGGGAAGAGACATCTCTACGTATACGTAGATTTTTAAGAGAAGGCACACTCGTTTGGCGCTGGGGTAGGTCTTTACATCACCTATTGCTTATTTTGGTGATTTCCTACCATAGGACGGCGCCACTGAGGAAACATGGCCGACGCTTGTTGTTATTGTAATTATCTTTGTGAACTTGGTTCAAATGGCTCTGAGCACTATGGGACTTAACTTCTAAGGTCATCAGTCCTCTAGAACTTAGAACTACTTAAACCTAACTAACCTAAGACTGTAGCACCCAGAACCGCTCGGCCACCCCGGCCGGCCTTTGTGAACTGTTCACCTTATTAATGCCGTTATATAGAGACAGGTTTTGACTTACTGTTTTGTACAGGGAACACGGTGAACTCTGGGACCAAGCTCCTGGAACGGACTACAGCCAATTTACTTGATTCTTCGTGGATTTTCGATGAAATTCATAATACAGATTTGTGACGTAATAGTATAGGGACTCCGAATTGATATGTTTGTTGACCTCGAGTTAAAAAGACGCTGCTACTGGTACTGAAAGAACTTCGGCAGTTAATTAGCAGCAGTGTTTCAAGGTGGGTTTCAGCAGCCGAATGTTCAGGCCACGTGTGAACCTGTCGTCAAGAGTGTGCCGTAAAGAACGGATTAAACTTATTCAGAAAATAATGTGAGCACCTGTACTTACTTGGAAATGGTTTATTGATAAGGAGGTGAACCCCCATTTGCCTGTAATACAGCTGCGATTCTTCTTGGAATACTGGCATATAATGATTATACAGTCTCCAGTGGAATGTTACGTCACCTCTTCTAATTCCTGTAGTGACGAGGGACGCGGAAATCTGCTCCGGAGTCTGCGCTCCAGTACCGCCCACAAGGGTTCGACAGTGTTCAAGTCCGGGGACTGTGCCGGCCAGGAAAGAAGCTGCAGTTCAGTTGCATGATCCTCACACCACGATTGTACTGTCCTGGTTGCGTGAATGTGTTAATTATCGTCCTGAAATATGGGATCATTGTTGGGGAACAACATTTGAACCATGGGGTGCACCTGATCACCTAAAATGTTCACATAATTGTTGGCTGAAACACGGCCTTTGAGAGTAATGGTGGGCCCAGGGGAATACCATAATATGGCAGTCCACACCATCACACTTCCATCTCCTTGCTTAACTGCTGGAATCAAGCAATCAGGATTGTAGGCTTCTTATGGCCTTATCCTGGCGTAAACATAACCCGATGTTTGAAATAACGAAAACGCTGACTCGTCATATCATATGACTGATCAGCGGTCCAGGCTTTATGCTCCTGGCACCATGTTTTACGCTTCTTTGCGTTGGTTGTGATCACTAATGGTCTCGGTATAGCAGCTCGTTCATGAATATTCGCTTTATGGAGTTCTCGGCGGACCGTATCGATGGACACGGAGTTTCGAAGATGGCTCTGCAGTCACTTTAACCGCCGTAGTTTTGTGTTGTTTGACACAATTCGTGTTAGCGTGCGACGGTCTCTGTCTTTTCATGTTTTGTGTACGCTGTACTGACTGTTGAAACAGTTGCTCTTGAAACATTCAATAAGTTGGCTGTCTCCGTTAGTGATGCTCCAGCTAATCGGGCCCCCCACAATCTGCCCTCTCTGGAGCTACATCTACATCTACATACATACTCCGCAATCCACCATACTGTGCGTGGCGGAGGGTACCTCGTACCGCAACTATCATCTTTTCTCCTTGTCCCACTCCCAAACAGAACTAGGGAAAAATGACCGCCTATATGCCTCTGTACGAGCCCTAATCTCTCATGTCTTATCTTTGTGGTCTTTCCGCGAAATGTAAGTTGGCGGCAGTAAAACTGTGCTGCAGTCAGCCTCAAATTCTGGTTCTCTAAATTTCCTCAGTCGCGATTCACGACAAGAACGCCTCCTTTCCTCTAGAGACTCCCACCCGAGTTCCTGAAGCATTCCCGTTAACACTCGCGTGATTATCAAATCTATCAGTAACAAATCTAGCAGCCCGCCTCTGAATTGCTTCTATGTCCTCTATCAATCCGACCTGATAGGGATCCCAAACGCTCGAGCAGTACTCAAGAATAGTCGCATTAGTGTTTTATAAGCGGTCTCCTTTACAGATGAACCACATCTTCCCAAAATTCTACATATGAACCTAAGACGACTATCCGCCTTCCCCACAACTGCCATTACATGCTTGCCCACTTCATATCGCTCTGCAATGTTACGCCCAAATATTTAATCGACGTGACTGTCTCAAGCGCTACACTACTAATGGAGTATTCAAACATTACAGGATTCTTTTTCCTATTCATCTGCATTAATTTACATTTATCTATATTTAGAATCAGCTGCCATTCTTTACACCAATCACAAATCCTGTCCAAGTCATCTTGTATCCTCCTACAGTCACTCAACGACGACACCTTACCGTACACCACAGCATCATCAGCAAACAGCCGCACATTGCTATCCACCCTATCCAAAAGATCATTCATGTAGACAGAAAACAACAGCGGACCTACCACACTGCCCTGGGGCAGTCCAGATGATACCCTCACCTCCGATGAACACTCACCATCGAGGACAACGTACTGGGTTCTATTACTTAAGAAGTCTTCGAGCCACTCATATACTTGGGAATCAATCCCGTATGCTCGTACCTTAGTTAGGAGTCTGCAGTGGGGCGCCGAGTCAAACGCTTTCCGGAAGTCAAGGAATATGACATCCGTCTGATCCCTTCATCCATGGTTCGCAAGATATCATGTGAAAAAAGGCGAGTTGCGTTTCGCAGGAGCGATGCTTTCTAAAGCCGTGCTGATGCATGGACTCTGTTAGGTCTTTCATTGCACGTCGACCTCGGCCTCTGAATGCAAATACGAAGTGTTCACTACTCGTAAACAACCTGCACTGATGCCTAGTCCGTACTGAACACGCACAGTCCAGCGCGACGTATGTCTTACCCGCCTTGACCGTCAGACACTGCCATCCCATTTCTACCACGGTTCACATTATTTTGCCTGTACCCTGTACCCTCAGATGCTGATGAATGACCGCGGATGCGAAAAAGGGACTTCAGCAAGCGGATAGCATTTCCCTCAGCCGCGCAGACCACTTGTGTCAGGAACATGTGCAACAGCAGAGCAATGTGTATTTCTTAGAGAGTGTCTGCAGCAGCAGTGATTGGCTGAGACGCGCACGCGATTTGGCGACGCGGCCTGCGTGCGTGCGTGCGCCCAGGCAGCTCCTGCGACTGCCGGCTGCTGTTCTTCGCCTCACCCCCTGCACCCCCCCCCCACTTCCACCCCCTGCTGTCCGCACGCGGCGCCACCAATCATCGGCTTCCGCCTCCTCCAGATGCCACAAAAACGCGCGCACCTGTATCTGCGATCGCTTATGAACACCTTATCTCACAAATATAATTAGCCCAAAAACACGTGTTTCTTTATGTCGGCGCCGAGATATCGCCGATACGGATCAGGAGGTGAAAACGTATAGTATAAATAAAACAATAAATAGCATTGACACAGGCTCGGGCCGACAGGTCGCGTCTGGAGCAGGGCTGTAATTACGCTATTGTATTACCCTTTGTTCCCTGTAATAGCTATCTGGAGCGAATAACTCATTCCGTGCCGTGCTGGACGCGTGATTTACCCGCCTTTTACCTGGGTGTGGCTGACGATAAATTTCAAAGCGCCGTCGCTCGCGTGTGATGTGCACAAACCTTCGCATTTGCCAGAGTTTATACTGAACTTCTCGCAATACATTCGCATTTAAAATGCCTTACCGAAGTATTACCACCGCTGTCGGTTTATGAGGGACCAGATTGCTTGAACTGTACTACCCCTGTACAAGTATAAAATTAAGAAATATATCAGAGTAAACCCAATGTGTTGGTTATGTGGCTCAAAAGACGACCGCAAACAGAGGAAATATCGGTTCTTTTTCATTTACGTGTTCCCCATGTTGCTGCTACGTTTGCTAAAACTGAAAGGAAGGACCACCATCACTTTATTATTTTGATATTTTATTCGTTTACTTATTACGAAAAAGTATCCGTAGTTGGACAGCCAAGACTGGAGAACAGCATCTCTCTAGGGAAACCGGCCTCTGTATTCCAAGCCGAAATTACTGCAATCAGGGCATGTGTGGAGGAGAACACGAGTAGGTGCTACAATGATCGTAGCATCTACATCTATTCAGGCAGCCAGACAGCCCTGAAATCATTGGCAGCTCCTGCATCAAGACGTAAGATTGTTGCAGATTGCCACAGGGCGCTGGTGGAGCTAGGGGGAAGCAATAGGGTGTACCTAGTGTCGGTCCCTGGCCACTCAGGGATCTGTGGCAATGAACGAGCCGATAGATTGGCTAGGATGGGGGCAACAACTCCATTTATTGGACCGGAACCTGTCTTGAGAATCACCAAGGCTATGATCAAATTAGAACTGCGGAACTGGCTGAGGAAACAACACATAGGATATTGGACTAAGGTCCAGAAACAAAAACATGGTAAGGTAATGATGCCCAAGCCATGTTTTAAAAGAAACTCTGTAATCCTGGGACTGAACAGGAAAGAGATCAAACTCATGACTGGACTGATGACCAGCAATAGGAACTTCAAAAAACACCTACACGCAGTGGGTATAATGAAAGAGGCCGCTAAATGTAGGATCTGTGATGAGGGTGAAGAAACTGCACCACACCTAATGTTTGAATGCATGGCATTGGAGAGTAAAAGATACAGAATCCTCGGGACAACTAGACCCGAGGAAATTGTGTCTAACAAAAAACTGGTAGAGGGACTCCTTGCTCTATTTAAGGGCACTGGTTGGCTTTACTAGATATACAGGGAGCGATACCGCACAATAAACCTAGTTTCGGTGCGGGCAGTGGCGGGTTGGACCTAAGCTGTTTTAGCTCTCCTGTTAAAATCAAATCAAATCAAATCGGTAGTTGGAACTGTAACAAACAGCTATACAATAGAATATTAGAGTGCGACGACAACAATTAGATTCCCAGCTTATCGATTTCAATTTTTTTTATCATAAGTTGTACACTGGCAGTGACAAGTCACTTGCAACGCTCGTATTTACTTCGAGAACGTAACTGTTTACTTTGTTTACCGCGACCAACGAGTGTCATTTCTCCTACTTAATCTGTCACAAAAAATTGTAAGCTCACCAAACATAATGTCACTCCTTTAAAAGAAAGTACACTGGCCACATTATCGGCTGTTAATGGTGTAGAACTGATACCAGATAGCGACCAAGCACCGCTCAAAAATGGTTCAAATGGCTCTGAGCACTATGGGACTCAACTGCTGAGGTCATTAGTGCCGTAGAACTTAGAACTGGTTAAACCTAACTAACCTAAGGACATCACACACATCCATGCCCGAGGCAGGATTCGAACCTGCGACCGTAGCGGTCTCGCGGTTCCAGACTGCAGGGCCAGAACCGCGCGGCCACTTCGGCCGGCCCAAGCACCGCTGACCAGTGTCAAGGCAGTGAGGTGGTGTTTACGGGGGTGGACTAAAATATGGAAACGCAAAACATTACCATGCCTAATACGGTGTAGAAAAACCATTGGCATTGAAAACAGCTTCCAGTCGTCTCGGAATAAATACGTACATGTTCCGCGTGGTTTTCAAGGGAATCTTATTACTACCATTCTTCCTGCCACCTCAGGGAACCACGATGGAGGAGAATAGCGATCACTCAGTCTTCTCTTCCGAGTTGACCGCAAACTCTCAACCATACTGAATCTGATCACAGTAGTGGCCAGGGGAGATGCGACAATTCATCGTCGTTCTCAGAAAACCACTGCTGCCTAATGAGAACTGCGTGAAGAGAGGCACTGTCGGCTTGCAACACATCATCAAGAGAGCTTAACTGCAAGTTTAAATGCAGCCAAAAGCCCTGAGACAAACAGAAGCTAAACGATGTCAAAGTTAGCGTAAGGAGGGCTATGCGTGAAGCGTTCAGTGTATTCGAAAGTAAAATTCTATGTACCGACTTGACAGAAAATCCTAGGAAGTTCTGGTCATGCGTTAAATCAGTAAGTGGCTCGAAATAGCATATCCAGACACTCCGGGATGATGATGGCATTGAAACAGAGGATGACACGCGTAAAGCTGATATACTAAACACCTTTTTCCAAAGCTGTTTCACAGGGGAAGACCGCACTGCAGTTCCTTCTCTAAATCCTCGCACGAACGAAAAAATGGCTGACATCGAAATAAGTGTCCAAGAAATAGAGAAGCAACTGAAATCACTCAACAGAGGAAAGTCCACTGGACCTGACGGGATACCAATTCGATTCTACACAGAGTACGCGAAAGAACTTTCCCCCCTTCTAACAGCGGTGTACTGCAAGTCTCTAACGGAAGGTTCCAAATGATTGGAAAAGAGCACAGGTAGTCCCAGTTTTCAAGAAGGGTCGTCGAGCAGATGCGCAAAACTATAGACCTATCTATATCTCTGACGTTGATCTGTTGTAGAATTTTAGAACATGTTTTTTGCTCGCGTATCATGTCATTTCTGGAAACCCAGAATTTACTCTGTAGGAATCAACATAGATTCCGGAAGCTGCGGTCGTGTGAGACCCAACTCGCTTTATTTGTTCATAAGACACAGAAAATATTAGATACAGGCTCCCAGGTAGATGCCATTTTCCTTGACTTCCGGAAGGCGTTCGATACAGTTCCGAACTGTCGCCTGATAAACAGAGTTAGAGCCTAGGAATATCAGACCAGCTGTGTGGCTGGATTAAAGAGTTTTTAGCAAACAGAACACAACATGTTGTTCTCAATGGAGAGACGTCTACAGACGTTAAAGCAACCTCTGGTGTGCCACAGGGAAGTGTTATGGGACCATTGCTTTTCACAATATATATAAATGACCTAGTAGATAGTGTCGGAAGTTCCATGCGGCTTTTCGCGGATGATGCTCTAGTATACAGAGAAGTTGCAGCATTAGAAAATAGCAGCGAAATGCAGGAAGATCTGCAGCGGATAGGCACTTGGTTCAGGGAGTGGCAACTGACCCTTAACATAGGCAAAAGTAATGTATTGCGAATACATAGAAAGAGGGATCCTTTACTGTATGATAGCGGAACAAACACTGGTAGCAGTTACTTCTGTAAAATATCTGGGAGTATGCGTACGGAACGATTGGAAGTGGAATTATCATATAATTAATTGTTGGTAAGGCGGGTGCCAGGTTGAGATTCATTGGGAGAGTCCTTAGAAAGTGTAGTCCATCAACAAAGGAGGTGGCTCACAAAACACTCGTTCGACCTATACTTGAGTATTGCTCATCAGTGTGGGATCCGTAGCAGGTCGGGTTGACAGAGGAGATAGAGAAGATCCAAAGAAGAGCGGCGCGTTTCGTCACAGGGTCATTTGGTAAGCATGATAGCGTTACGAAGATCTTTAGCAAACTCAAGTGGCAGACTCTGCAAGAGAGGCACTTGCTGTCCAGGTTTCGAGAGGGTGCGTTTCTGTATGAGGCATCGAATATATTCCTTCCCCCTACTTATAACTCCCGAAGAGATCACGAATTTAAATTTAGAGAGATTCGAGCAAGGACGGAGACTTTCCGGCAGTTGTTCTTCCCGCGAACCATACGCGACTGGAACAGGAAAGGGAGGCAATGACAGTGGCACGTAAAGTGGCCTCTACCACACACCGTTGAGTGGCTTGCGGAGTATAAATGTTGATGCAGATGTAGATCATCTTGGGCTGATCAGCCAAACTGGTCGCATAATCTTTGGCAGTAACGCGACTTTGCAGAGTTGCCGTGGGGCCCATGGAATACCACGATACGGCTGCCCAGTTCATCATCCAATGCACACCATGTTTCACTAATGGTACGTAAACCAGGCCAGATGTAGGAAACGGTGAAACGAGGCTCATCCGAACAAATGACTTCCACGAATTGTTCCATAGTGCAGGTTTTAATGGCTTTCACACCATATTTTCCTGTTATCGGCATTTGCATCACTGATGGATGATTTTGGAATTCCAGCTAGCCCTGCATTTTCCTGCTTATGGGGCTCCCTTCGCGTTGTTCTGTTGCATACAGGGTTCGTGGGTGCAATATTTTGTCCTACGGTTAATTTTGCAGCTGTCATCTTATTTTTCGTGACAAACCTCGTCGATGATCGTCCATCACAATCACTCAACATATCATTTCATATGCGTTGATGTTCTTCCGCTTTTCTTGTATGCGGTAAAAATCTTCGATACGGCCGCTCTTGAAACACCGAACAGTTCGGCTCCCTCGGTTACGGAAGCACTCACCACACCAACACCAACAATTTTCTCACTATTGAATCTACTTAGCTTTAACAATAATGTACTCCCAACTACACAGAACACTATTCTGACCACAAGTGGCACTTCCACGGTGATGGGGACATTTCATGGTGCCGTCTGTTGTCAAAAAGAGCTCAACTCGCAGACTTGGCTAGCATCAGCATCTACGTTCAAGCGTGAATTTCTCGTGGTGTTTCCGTATTTGCGTCCACCATTTCTGTGTGCCACTTGGTTATCTGAAATCAGCGTACTAAGGTGGACTGTGGTGAAAAGGTGACAGAATGGCAGATTTAGCCTGTTGCGTTTGGACGTGCCCTTGACCAAATTGCGAATGTACTTGCCATATTTGTTGGTGGACGTATGCGGACTATTCAACGTGTCTACAAGTAACGGTGTACCACTAGCAACTATGTAACAAGGCGTAAGGACAGTGGTTGTGAAAAGTATCCTAACCTGCAGAGACCGGAGACGGGCGTCCCACCTTATCACTTATTATAGCCGGCCGGAGTGGCCGAGCGGTTCTAGGCGCTACAGTCTGGAGCCGAGCGACCGCTACGGTCGCAGGTTCGAATCCTGCCTCGGGCATGGATGTGTGTGATGTCCTTAGGTTAGTTAGGTTTAAGTAGTTCTAAGTTCTACGGGACTGATGACCTCAGATGTTAAGTCCCATAGTGCTCAGAGCCATTTGAACCATTTTGAACTTATTACTGACAGCTGGCTTGAGACACGACAGTAATTGCGGATACAGGACTATTCAAGCAGTTTCTGATAAAATATGCAAGGAAAATTTAGAGTCTAGCACCTCGCAAGGGCGTTTGTATACAGCAGCACATAAAGTTGGACCAGTGGCACAAACGACATAGAAACTGGACGTAGCTGAGTAGAGGCGTGTAGTGTATTTCGAGGAGTCGAGATTTTGCCTCTTGTCAAACGATGCAAGACGGGGAGAGCACAGTGTCACTTTTAACCTTGTAATGAATCTTGCCTCCTCACAACTTTCGTACTTCAATTGAAATGTTCGATTCAGCATAAATTTCGGTTTGACTTGATTTTTATACTTAAACTATATATTCCATATATAAGGACAATTTTGCGTATATTTCAGCAGAAAAACACTATTTTTCTGATAATATAATTTTATTTTTCATGTCGATCCATTTAGCAACATCTTAAATGAGTCAAGAACCACTTTACATTGCAACTAATATTATTATACTTTAGTTTTCATGAAAACTAATTTTTTGTTTCATTTTTAATTTTTCCAATTTTCCTATTCGTAATTCAATAGACAGTTTTCCATTAATAGGAAGTTTTTACACTGTCAAAAATTTGCCACCTTCATTATTAATTATTACTAGCATAAATCTTTATATAAATAATTATCTCCAGAAAATATTATGTAAATTTCACCCGAAAAGTAATTTTAATTAACATAGTCATAATAAAATTCTTTTCAACTAGATCCTGTTCTAGATGGATCTGGATGCTATGTACGTAATAGTTATAGAAATTTTAGACGACAAACGCGCCATAATAGTTTCGGTTGTTATCTAGAATGGCCGAAATGACTATCAAGTTCTTCGTGTTTTGTTGAAATGTTGCACAATGCATTTACTTAACAAGTGGTGGCGTAGAAAGTGTCAAGAATTTATAAATAAATACTGATGAAGTCAAAAAGCAGCGACTTTTACCGAAACAAGAAACCTTGGACCTTTTAATTGGCAAGCATAAACAGGAACTGACACCCTAGACAACGAGACAGCCATTTACCTGCTAAAATAATGTTTCTGCCCTCATGAAATTACATAAACGTTGGCAACATCAGAACACTTACTTCATTGTAGAATATTTACTTTCTTTACATCTACGAACATTTTGACAGTAAGGGATATGTAACATTACAGCTTGCAGTGTATCGAGCACGCAGTTCAAGTCGGAGGTGCTTTTGTGAGGTTCCGCGGGTGTTTCTTGTCCCATGACTTGGACCCACTACTTTACGTTACCGTGAACATGAACGAGAATGTATAGGCCAGTATTCCCGCTGATCAAGTATTGCCTTTTCATGTTGCACTTTCACTGTTGAGTATGCTGCAAACATTCGCGTCTTCCAAGGTGATAATGCACGTGTAGGTTACTGGTTTGACGAAGACTCAGGCACCCTGTTGCAATTAGACAGTTTCACTAAATCAACTGTGCTTAATTCCATAGAAATTATCTCTAGGAAAGATGCCTCGCATTAAGATAGCCCCAAATTGCTTTTCACCCCGCACGAAGTGACGATATAACATGTCACTATCAAGGTACGTGCCATACATCGAATAAGCAGATGGATCTGCGAGGCTAGAGAGTGTGCAACACGAATGTTTACAAGAAATGTGATTAATTCTTCACTATCATTATAGAGCCTTTCCTTATTTCCGTTACTCCTACGTCATAAGCCGTAAGCAATGCCATCAAATGTTCCCAAATTCTGCTTGCTAGCCGCCACACTTACCTCCACAAACTTCCGTTCTACGAACTCTCATGCCTTTCATCCAAGATCCTTCAGAGGCCTTGTCTGTAAGAAATATTTCTCTTCCCATGTGACTACCTACATCTCATGAGTGTTAAGAGACATTATAATGGTGACGACTCGCTGTTCAGGGAGCTATTCGATTGTCTGACAATGTCTGTCTCTGGGAATCCATACGCATTATAAAAATGGATGTTTGTACGAGGTGTGTGAGATATGTAATTAGGCTGATTTTTTTATCCACCAAAGTTTTCATTTTTTCAAACAACAATATTGTCGAATAAAGCTTCCTGGCAGATTAAAACTGTGTGCCGAACCAAGACTCGAACTCGGGACCTTTGCGTTTCGGAGGCAACTGCTCTACCAACTTTTCTTTTAATTTTGTTCGTTATTGCGCGTTGTATTTGGTCACAGCGGACGTCATATGACATCCCTTGAAGTGCGTTATTGATCATTTCACTCAGTTTATTTGTTTATTTGTTTTATTACAGAGACCAGCCAGCTCTCTGACCGAACACGCTGAGGTACTGTGCCGCCTACCAAATGAGTTACCCAAGTACGACTCACGCTCCGTCCTCAACAGCTTTACTTCCGCCAGTACCTCGTCTCCTGCCTTTCAAACTTCACAGGAGCTCTCCTGCGAAACAATATTTTAACAATATTGTAGCCTGGCAATTAGTTCTCAACGGCAACTATACGCCGGCGCAGTCGTTCAAATTCAAATGGCTCTGGGCACTATGGGACTAAACATCTATGGTCATCAGTCCCCTAGAACTTAGAACTACTTAAACCTAACTAACCTAAGGACATCACACAACACCCAGTCATCACGAGGCAGAGAAAATCCCTGACCCCGCCGGGAATCGAACCCGGGAACCCGGGCGCGGGAAGCGAGAACGTACCGCACGACCACGAGCTGCGGACGGCGCAGTCGTTGTTCCCAGTCCTGGTAGCAGTATAAAAAGGCTTCAACTGGTAAGGCCTTTAGATTTCCTTTTAAGACATTTTTCAATTTCTGGAAAAAAATAACAAGGGCTCAAATCAGGTGAATAGGAGGGCGGGGGGCTGTGGAACAACAGGAATGCCTTTGAGGTCAAAAATTACGCAGTGGAAGTTGCCGTGCGACATGGGGCGTTCTCATTATGCAGTATCCACTTGTGTGCAATGACCGGTCTCACTCGATTCACCATTTTCCTTAACCTTTCAAGGACATCTTCATAAAAACAGTTTGCCCTGGAGGAACAAATATCAAATGCACTAATTCCATAACGTCAAAAAAGCAAATCAGTATTGTTTTGATCTTTGATCTGCTCATTCGATATTTTTTTCTATCGAAGGGATGGCTCGCTGTGCCACTCCTCACTTAGCCGTTTCCTCTCAGGATCATAATCAAAAATTGAGGATGTGATAGCGCGACTGAAACATTCCTGGTCAGTGGCAGTCCTCTCAAGAAGTTCAATGCACAGGTTTCTCCGATTGTCGTTCTGCTCAGTTGTGGGGATTTTTGGCACAATTTCGGCACAAACCTTTCCCACGGGCGAATTTTCGGTTAAAATTTGATGTACGGTTAAAGTGCTTAACAGCTCACCTATCATCCTTATTGTTAAACGTCGGTCTGATCACACAAGAGCACGCACACGTTCGATGTTTTCGTGCGCTTCTATAGTTGAGGGTCTCCCTGAGAGGGGGTGTACCAGCGAAAAACTTGTGGTCTTGATAAGGAACGTTATCCATAGTGTAATGTTGTCGCATTAATTTGTTCTGAAAGCGGTGCTGATATTCAAGACCATAAAAGTGGGTTAAAAGCTGTGAGCTACCTGAGGAAGTTAACCTTGCATTACTGCGCAACTGTTTCACCAGGTATCCAGTCTAGCTTACCAAATTCCCAACCAGATTAACATTAATTATAATCTTTTAGTACTCATCTTACGATAACTGGTGATATATGTATAAAAAGACAATTTAAATAAAAAGAAATAAATCAGTTTATATTTGGACATTTATTTTAACATTAATCATTGTTCCGTTAAAATTTCAGCATATCAAACTTGATTTATAACTAAACTGGTGCCTTATTTAGGACTGTGAAAATGTGAGTTTGTAGTCTTACGGGACACATCAAATAGGGAGCCAAGATTGGGAGACTACGTACAACACTGCATTCATAAAATAACACACGCAGAACGTTGAAACATATCCAAGAGGAAATTAACCACAACCAACCGATTCAATTGTCACCCAGAGAAGTTACGTTCGTAGCACAATCCTGTCCGTCATGAAATTACCACACACTGGTATACTAAATTCATACTAACTCTCTGTGAAATCTTCCTGAAAAGAATAGCTGGGGGCTAATTTGATGCTTACACCACATGCTTCACGTGGTCAACTTGGTTTACACAAAGAGTGTAACTCCACAATAATTTTGATAATTAAAATAAATTACATCGAAACGCAATTTACAGAAGAAAAACCTCGAACTGGTTACTATCGTCTTACTATTAACCTGATGGGTCAAACAATTGTATAAGCACATGGTACTGGTCTCACAAACCCCACGTGGGTTGAACATAAAGAAAAGTTGCTATATTGAAAAATATTGTCAAGACGAGACGTTATAATCTCACGCACATTCGCATTTAAGATTGATGATCTTAGTTAAAGTTACGTATCATCAACACATGGTTCCACTTTACTCACAAAGTAGTGATAAAGCAACTACTGGAAGATATTCTGAATTTCACACTCGAATTACACTACATTGCAATTTAATAATACATTAGATATTTTAGATCTAAACCCGAAATAAAGGTGATTTAATTTTCAGTTAGGGTGAACTTACCACTTTAGACGCTCGCCGCGGACAGACTGCCGTGGGCCCCTACCGAGGGTGTTTCACAGATATAAAACGGAAGTGACCAGAGAGGCAGCTTCCGATGCCAACATGACAGGGGACGGACAGGACCATACTAAGAATAGAAAGCTCTCTGCTTTTAGAAACCGTAGCTACCTCTTCCAACGTTGGTCCTACTGTTCTCTAGCAGACAGGCTTGTCTGCTACCATCAAGCATGCAACTAGAAATACATTTGCTCATTCATCCTCTCACACAGAAGGGAAGGGGGATGACAGTATCTTATCATATACAGTATATAAAAGAAAGCGGATGTAGGTTCCTTATGAGACTGTGTGACATGTATTACATACAGACTGTGTTTTAAAGTGTAGTAGTGTGACAGCTCGTTCTTGTTTATGTGTAAAAGTAACACGTTCCACTGCTCAGTCTCCTCCCAGAAAGTCAGAAACACCACAGTAAATTTAGAAGAGGAATTTATGCCGTAAATGACAACAGATTTAAGAAATTAACATGAGAGGAATCCAACAGAGTCCTTTCAATAGGCCTGTTTCAACTTTTCCAAGCCGCGCGGGATTAGCCGAGTGGTCTCAGGCGCTGCAGTCCTGGACTGTGCGGCTGGTCCCGGCGGAGGTCAGAGTCCTCCCTCGAGCATGGGTGTGTGTGTTTGTTCTTAGGTTAATTTAGGTTAAGTAGTGTGTAAGCTTAGTGACTGATGACCTTAGTTGTTAAGTCCCCTAAAATTTCACACACACTTTTCCAAGGTCACACTCGTTGATTCCCCAAGTTTAACACAAAGCTCGATTGCATAACGTTGCTGTAAGTTCCCCAGTTCGATTTTCGTAACTCGCAACTAAAACACAACATGCTGCGCGCTCAGCGCGGTGGATTGCCTGGTTTCGATTCCTGACCGGGTAGGAGATTTTCTCCGCGTCGGGGCCGGCCGCGGTGGTCTAGCGGTTCTAGGCGCTCAGTCCGGAACCGCGGGACTGCTACGGTCGCAGGTTCGAATCCTGCCTCGGGCATGGATGTGTGTGATGCCCTTAGGTTAGTTAGGTTTAAGTAGTTCTAAGTTCTAGGGCACTGATGACCACAGATGTTAAGTTCCATAGTGCTCAGAGCCATTTGAACCATTTTTCTCCGCGTCGGGCTGGGTTGCTGCGTTGTCCTTACATTCGTATCGTCATAACTGACATTTCAATATTGAGATAGGGAATGAGTACGTGCCGAAAGAGTATTTAAAACACACACACACAAGTTCATGATGGCGCTCTCAAAAGTCATGTGATGATTGGTTCAAATGGCTCTGAGCCCTGTGGGACTTAACTTTTGAGGTCATCAGTCACCTAGAACTTAGAACTATTTAAACCTAACTAACCTAAGGACATCACACACATCCATTCCCGAGGCAGGATTCGATCGCGCGGTTCCAGACTGTAGAGCCTAGAACCGCTCGGCCACCCTGGGCGGCACGTGATGATTGTAAGGAGCTGAAACTCGGCCGGTGGATCGGTGTATCTGTAAGGGACGAACACACGGTCTACAGAAGTGGAACAACACTGCGTTGCCGGATCGTTCCCAGTATTGTCAGTCTAGTTACTTTCCTCACACCACACACACACATTTAAGGGGTGGGGCTGGGAATGATAAAAAGCATAGCCTGCGACCCGTGAATTCCCTGACTTCATTCGCCGAGTATCTGAGAATGAGAGTACTTAGCGACTTGCAACAAATATACATAATTTCAAACTTTTGCGAAATTTTTTCTCTCTAAAAAGCCCCTGAAAAATGATGAAAGAAAAAATGTTTATCGCTCACTACTTTCCGCTGTTCATGCGGTAAAGGTAGCTAATCAGGCATAACACACTTTGTTACTTTTTTACTACTAACTGTACTTGCGACGCATTATACAAACAGAATGCACATATACCACTGAATGTAAGTGCAATATGATATCGTTGTACGATACATAGTTTATGAGATATGAAGTCATAAACATTGAGATGCGTGAAAAACTGCCGCATCGTTCATGACGTTTACGTTTATTACTTCGTTGCTATTAACTCCATTCGCAACACGTTTTGCAGACTGTATCCACATATGCCGCTGAATATACCTACAAAATTATCATTTTACGACACATATTTCAGGATATATAAAGTCATACACCTTAAGCACAAGGCGAGACGCTGGGTAGTACAGGCGTGAACAAAGTGTTGTAAATAAATACCTGGGCAAGGCCGGGTTTCGCCACTAGTATATCGTATAAAATCAAGATAAACTGATGGAAGCACATACAGTTCAAGTCTTGATATCAACTGAAATGTATAAATGACAATGTGCAAAACAGTTTGGCGCTTCAACATAACACTTCCTTTTCGTATTAGTGAACACATATGATCTAACTTTATCTTCTACAGTAATCCACATCAACAAAATTAAATCAGTTGCGGGTGTCACCAGAATAACAATCAGTTTAGTGGATTAAGAATTCACTCACTCTTTTTACTTCGTTCAAACCAGTACGACCTACTCTTTCTGGCAAGTCGATGTCTTCGGACTTTGAATATGCAGGGATAAGGGCAGAAACCACAAAACGATGTCTGAAGAAAGACAACACACACCGTAAAGAAAAAGCGACCCCACACAAGCAATGACGATCAATGCCAGGAGTTACGCTTGCCCATAATGAATATCACATGGTGAGCATGTGGAGCTAAGTCTGTCCAGATGTTGTTTGACCAGGTAGAAAGAGAGAGCAGGATTCCAAAAATTTAAGCAAAAACCCCCTTCTCTGTTTAGAAAGCCACTTCTCAGTTTACTCTCAACAGCTTCCTATACAAGAAAATTCAGGTGTACACCAGAACCTCTGAGCTGTTACATTCCGAAGGATGATCGGCAGCACGCCAATGTTCTGCAGTTGCAGATTTACTCAGCTGTTGTAAGCGTGTGTGACGCCTGTGCTCCATACAGTCGTCCTGCACAGTCCCAACCGTCTGCACGGCCAGTGACATGCCGCACCTACGTGGGATACTGTAGACAGCCGCCGTACACACACAAACAGCTACCCTAACAGACCATAAAAGTGCCCTAATCTCAGACAGTGGTCGAAAACCAGAACCCTCACCGTATTTCTTCGGAACAAGAGCACTCTTATTGGTAACATTACCTGCGTGAGGCAGTAAAGCTGCATACTTGGGAGGCCGTCCGCTGTGGAGGGGCGGTTCTAGGCTCTTCAGTCCGGAACCATGCGGTCGTTGCGGTCGCAGGTTCGAATCCTGCCTCGGGCGTCGATGTGTGTGATGTCCTTAGATTAAGTTAGGTTTAAGCAGTTCTAAGTTCTAGGGGACTGATAACCTCAGATGTTAAGTCCCATAGTGCATAGAGCCATTTGTAGACTTGGGCAGCGTCTTACTGTTCTCATCTCTCACCCTATTCACGGTTAGTCGGTAGTGCAATGCCTGCGTATTTCGTCTCTCAGTACACCCATTTACGCGAAAGGTTACTTCAAGATGGTCGATCTCAACTGACAAACTTTCAGTGTCAGAGATGATACGGACCTTACGACAATGTACAAATTATCCCTTCATCTTGAGCAGCATTGTGACAGCTATTAGCTAGATTGCACAAATTACTCCGTGTCGGCTTCCTAGAAATGGCAGATACCAACGTATCATCTTCATCCTCCAGACCGAAACGTGAAGGAAGAGAAGATAGCCATTCTACTCTTCCTCCAAAGTGAAATAAACATTCAGTGAAATTGAACCGAAATGTAGCGAAAAGCTGTGAAATCTCTGGCTGCCATCAGGCAAAATGAAGAAGAATCTTACAAATGAAGGCAGGTTTCACTGCCACCGATTCCGTAAAATGTTCCCCCATCGTTGTCCAACTTGGCGGTTCATCGTTAATGATATTGATGTTGGCGATCAGTTTTTTCCTATCGTGCCTCCATTTTTCTTTGTCTGTTGTCCTGGAGATACATTTTCAAGCACCATTCGCAAGCATCTTACAAAAACCCTTTTGAGATCTCACTAAAATTGCTGCTGCCGCAAATCTACCAGTCTCTGGCTGTGCGCTATCGATCATACCGTCTGATGCCCTCTCCTCCTCTAAGCAAACATTCTTACTAAGTAAACATTACAATACGATTCGAGAGGTTGTCATAAAGTTTCAATAATCGCTTCGAAACATGAAGTTACGTATAGCTAAGTTTTTGATTGTTTGCATGTAGGCCTATATCTGTTGTCTTGGTACAGTACCGTAGCACACCATTAGAGGATCCACAACAAAATGGTGCAGGCCATCGATAATGTGGAATCTTTCTTTTTTATTCGTGTCAGAGGTACACTAAAATGAACACATAAACAATACATACGAAGAAAACTATACAGTATTCACCCACAATTGGGCAACTTTGATGGCATTGGGTGCTGCAGACGTTAAGTCCTTCATGCTATAGTTGGTTGGGCATGAGTTACATTTGAAGAGATGCCAGGTTGGCTGCAATTCACCGCATTCGCACAGTGTTGTGTTGGAATTTGGCAGTTGGAAGTTCCATTTAAGGAGATTGTCCCTCGATCTTGCGACTTCGGTCCGTAGTCTGTTCGAGGACTTCCAGATGACCCACTTCTCCATGTGTCCAGGCAGCAGGGATTCTTGTGCTGTCATCAGTTTGGCAGGTGTTGGCATGTTTCTTTGCACTTGGTGAGTAGGGTAGCCGCAGCTGATGCTTCTAAGGGCTGTGAAGTTGTTAGGAAACTCTTCCCGGACTTCAGTCTTGGCTTGGCAGGTTGATGTCCGAAGAGTGGATGTGAGGTCACTGTATTCGATTTATGCCTCTCGATGTTAGCGGCGACCTCTCTTCTGTTGTCACATGGAGCAATCCCAGCAAGACATTGAACTTTGTCCATGGGGGCTGGCCTTAGGCTGTCATTTAAGGCTGCATCAGCCTGCTTTGCATATACTGAATTGTACCACACTAGGCTAGCATACTCTCCTGCACAAAGCATAAGGCAAGAGCTGTTGTTCTTAATGTTTGTGGAATATCGTACGGTACTTCGTTTTCTGCATTTGAGGGAGAACAACCCTAGAACAATTCGTGACGAAAAGTAAATGGCAAAGTACACTGTCATATGAAACAGTAGTTAGGTCACGCAGAAGCTTCCAGTATGGTCAAACAAGTCTGAATGGCGGAGGAGGAAGTGGCAGACAATCTCTCTGTGACGAACCGAAAACCGCTAGAAAAGCTAAAACAGTGGGGACCGAAGATCGACATATCTGATTTTTGCGATAGTGGAAAAACGGAACATCAGTCTCGGATCAGTTTTCAGTACCTTGCACGACATTCTGGAAAAGAATAAGGTCGACGCCCGCTCACATTCATTCAAGATGCCCGCCCAACCGAAACAGCAACGGAAATATTGTAAGTGTGTCACTTCTTTGGCAGCTTTATCACAGTGGATGGATGCTGAATGTATCCATTGGAATACATGTAATGTTACTATTGTTGCTAAGATTTTAGGCTTGACAGCTTTCAGAGGAGGTAGTATGGACCGAAACAAGAATAAGGCCTACACATGGGCTTAAAAATGCATACCCTACAAGCTATGAGCACTTCATCAATAGAGAGATGTGTTTCAAAATAGCGAAGACGAACAAGTGCTCACAGCTCCTCAGCTATGTATTTTAGAGTCCATGTTTACTGAACATTTTTCCTAGTTTTGGCCCAGACTGTCTCCTCTGAAAGACGCCTAACCTAAAATGTTAGCAACAATAGTACCAGTACATGAATTCCACTGTTGGAAGTATCAGAAAGGTTTCCGCTTGCCGCGCTGTGTAGCCGCGCGGCCTAGGGCGCTTTGCCGCGGTTCATGCGGCTCCCATCGTCGGAGGTTCGAGTCCTCCTACGGGAACGGGTGGGTGTGTTGTCCTTAGCGTCAGTTAGTTTAACTTAGGTTAAGTAGTGTGTAAACCTAGGGACCGATGACCTCAACAGTTTGGTCCCATAAGACCTTAGCACAAATTCCGAAATTTCGGTTTTCGCTTTTAACTTTCATTCATTTCCGGTACAGGGACTCTTACCTGAGATTTATACATTTATCCTTCTCCATCGACCTACAAAGCCTGTAACAACATCATGGAAGCAACCTGTATGTATACATACATTTACAGCTGCAGGTGCCTATAACTTTGCCACCACGTAGCGTAGTTGGATAACGTTTCCAGACATGGGTTCCTACGTAAAACGTGATCTACCAAGTCCTCTCTACAACCTCTGGAAGTGGAATTATGAAACCCCCTATATAAGCAGCGATATGTAGGCAAGAGATCAGTGTGGCGTTCGTGTCTTTCTGACGTGCATGCGGTAAATGCGGGAACTTGAACTATATCGAGGTTGTTAACAAATGTGTCGAAACAGGAGCAACGCGCCTCTATTCTTATCTTGATTGCCGAAGGGAAACACCGGTGGACATCCATCGGAGACTGTACAATGTGTAAGGGGCGGCACGTTCGTCGAAAACCAGAGTTGTGAAGTGGTGCTCCAAGCGATGCTGCTGTTTCATAATAACGCATATCTCCATATTGCAGAAACTACGTCAACTCAAGTGCGAGAAATTCGTGTACCCGCCTAAACAATCCTGATCTCTCTCCTCATGCGATTATCGCGCCTTAGTTCCCTTGCAAAGCGCCTTGAAGGGTCCACGATTCCTGTCGGACCAGGATGCGCCTAGGTAGTTACGGAATCCTTCGCGCAGCAGGACACGGTGTTTTGCCAAACGGGTATCTTCAGTTGGGTGCTTCGCTGAGCTGATTGCATCAACGCTCACGGCAATTTTCGCATTTGTACAACGATTCTGGATTGTAAGGCTCTTTGAACGGAAACATTTTGGTCGCCCGTTATTTGAGTGTGACATGTGACATCTCAGGGCTAAGATTAAGACCCAGATTTTGAGCCCATCGTAATTTTGAACTAAATTTGTTATCCACACCCGACTCTGCCACAACAATGTCCTCACTTTAGCAGTAAACCATTTTATTTACCACCCCTGAATATGGCTGCAATATACGAGGGACGTTCAATATGTAATGCAAGACTTTTCTTTCGAAAGCAGGTTGGTTTTATCCAGGATTCAAATCCCCAATATTATTCACCACTCTCTTTTGGCTACAAACCCCTGTTTTTTCAACGTAATCTCCGTTCCATGCGACGGCCTTACATCACCGTACTGGGAGGACATCTACATCTACATCTACATGGTTACTCTGCAATTCACACTTAAGTGCCTGGTAGAGGGTTCATCGAACCATTTTCATACTACTTCTCTACCATTCCACTCTCGAATGGCGCGTGGGAAAAAGGAAAACCTAAATCTTTCCGTTCGAGCTCTGATTTCTCTTATTTTATTATGATGATCATTTCTCCTTACGTAGATGCGTGTCAACAAAATATTTTCGCATTCAGAAGAGAGAGTTGGTGATTGAAATTTCGTAAATAGATCTTGCCGCAAAGAAAACCACCTTTGTTTCACTGACTGCCACCCCATCTCGTGTATCATATCAGTGAGTCTCCCTCTATTGCGCGATAACACGAAACGAGCTGCCCTTCTTTGCACTTTTTCTATGTCATCCGTCAATCCTAACCTGGTAAGGATCCCATAGCGAGCAGCCATAGTCCAGCAGAGGACGGACAAGTGTAATGTAGCCTGTCTCTTTAGTGGCATTGTCGCATCTACTAAGTGTTCTGCAAATAAAATTCACTCTTTATTTCGCCTTCCCCACAATATTATCTATGTGGTCTTTCCAATTTATTTTGCTCGTAATTATAATTCCTAGGTATTTAGTCGAATTGACAGCCCTTAGATTTGTGCGATTTATCGTATACCCAAAATTTATCGGATTTCTTTTAGAACCCACGTGTATGACCTCGCACTTTTCTGTATTTAGTGCCAATTGCCACTTTTCGTACCATGCAGAAATTCTCTCTAGATCGTTTTGTAATTGGAATCGATCGGTTTTACTAGATGGTAAATTACAGCGTCATCTGCAAAAAATCTAAGGGGGCTACTCAGATTATCAACTAGATCGTTTATGTATAACAGGAATAGCAGGGGGCCTATGACACTACCTCGCGGAACGCCAGATATCACTTATGTTTAACTCGACGATTTACCGTCTATCACTACGAACTGTGACCTCTCTGAGAGGAAATCACGAATCCAGTCACACAACTGAGACGATACTCCATATGCGCTCAATTTAATTAATAGTCGCTTGTGAGGAACGGTATCAAAAGCCTTCCTGAAATCTAGGAATATAGAATCGATCTGAGAACCCTTGTCGACAGCACCCATTACTTCATGGGAATAAAGAGCTGATGCCGACACCATCGTCTTGCTGCATCAACAACATCCCCATCATCCAAATACTGCTTCCCGTGCAGTGCACGTTTCGTTGGACCAGACAGGCGGAAGAGGAAGGTGCGAGATCCGAGTTGTAGGGTAATGAGGAAGAACAGTCAAATTAATTTTGTGAGCTCCCCTCGGATGTGCAGGCGTGTGTGAGGCCTTGCGTTGTCATGGAGAACGAGAAGTGCATTTGTATTTTGGTGGCCACAAACACACTCAAGTCGTTTCTTCAATTTCATGAGGGTAGCACAATACACTTCAGAGTTGATTGTTGCACCAAGAGGGAGGACCACACACCGAATAACCACTTCAGAGCCCGGAAGACTGTCGCCATGATTTTATCGGCTAATGGTGCGGCTCTGAACTTTCTCTTCGGAGGTGAGATGGTATGACGCCTCTCTATGAATTGCACTTCTGTCTCGGTTCGAAGTGACGATCACATGTTTCATCGCCTGTGACGATTTTCGACAAAAATTTGTCACGATCAGCCTCGTAAAGCGCAAGCAATTCCACACAGATGGTCTTTCGTTGCTCTTTATGGTCTTCTGTTAGATGGCGAGGAACCGAGCGTGCACACACCGTTGAGTACCCCAACTGGCGGACGAATGAGTCAGCACTACCAACAGAGACGAGACGTCCAGCTGCGCTGTTAAGTGCTTCATTGAGATTCGCCTATAACCTCGAATGAGAGTGTCGCACGTTCCAACACAGCAGGACTCACAACAGTGCGCGGCCGGCCGGCTCGTGGGGGATCGGACAGATCTGTGCCACCTTCTTGCGATGATGGCAGACGCCTCGCCCAACGACTCACCGTTCTTTCGTGCACTGCCAGGTTTCCGTAGTCGTTTTCTAAGCGGCTATGAATACACTGCTGGACATTAAAATTGCTACACCAAGAAGAAATGCAGATGATAAACGGGTATTCATTGGACAAATATATTATACTAGAACCGACATGTGATTACATTTTCACGCAATTTGGGTGCGTAGATCCTGAGAAATCAGTACACAGAACAACCACCTCTCGTCGTAATAACGGGCTTGATACGCCTGGGCACTGAGTCAAACAGAGCTTAAATGGCGTGTACAGGTACAGCTGCCAATGTAGCTTCAACACGATTCATCAAGAGTAGTGACTGGAGTATTGTGACGAGTCAGTTGCTCGGCCACCATTGACCAGACGTTTTCAATTGGTGAGAGATTTGGACAATGTGCTGGCCACGGCAGCAGTCCAACATTTTCTGTATCCAGAAAGACCCGTACAGGACCCGCAACATGCGGTCGTGCATTATCCTTCTGAAATGTAGGGTTTCGCAGGGATCGAATGAAGGGTAGAGCCACGAGTCGTAACACATCTGAAATGTAACGTCCACTGTTCAAAGTGCCGTCAATGCGAACAAGAGGTGACCGAGACGTGTAACCAGTGGCACCCCATACCATCGCGCCAGGTGATACGCCAGTATGGCGGTGACGAATACACGTTTCCAATGTGCGTTCACCGCGATGTCACCAAACACGGAAGCGACCATCATGATGCTGTAAACAGAACCTGGATTCATCCGAGAAAATGACGTTTTGCCATTGGTGCACCCAGGTTCGTCGTTGAGTACACCATCGTAGGCACTCCTGTCTGTGATCCAGCGTCAAGGGTAACCGCAGCCATGGTCTCCGAGCTGATAGTCCATGCTACGGCAAACGTCGTCGAACTGTTCGTGCAGATAGCTGTTGTCGTTCTAATGTCCCCATCTGTTGACTCTGGGATGGAGACGTGTCTGCAAGAGCCGTTATAGCCATGCGGATAATACGCCTGTCATCTCGACTGCTAGTGATACGAGGCCGTTGGTATCCAGCACGGCGTTCCGGACTATCCTCCTGAAACCACCAATTCCATATTCTGCTAACAGTCATTGGGTGTCGACTAATGCGAGCAGCAATGTCGCGATACGATAAACCGCAATCGTGATAGGCTACAATCCGACCTCTATGAAAGTCGGAAATGTGATGGTATGCATTTCTCCTCCTTACACGAGTCATCACAGAAAAGTTTCACCAGGCAACGCCGGTCAACTGCTGTTTGTGTATGAGAAATCGGTTGGAAACTTTCCTCATGTCAGCGCGTTGTAGGCGTCGCCACCGGCGCCAACCTTGTGTGAATGCTCTGAAAAGCTAATAATTTGCATATCACAGCATCTTCTTCCTGTCGGTTAAATTTCGCGTCTGTAGCACGTCATCTTCGTGGTGTAGCAATCTTAATGGCCAGTAGTGTATTGGCGGTGCTCTGTTTTTCTTCCAAAACAAACTCAATGATCGTCCTCCACTTGGAACGCACCACCATTACAGACGCTATTTTGAAGGCTAAGTATAGCGCCACAACCTGTCGGAATTTCATGACACTACAGAAGCCGTTTAGGGTATACTCCGCGATGTCCCATAACCAATTTCGAATATTTTCATCAGAAAATTTGGCCGAGAAAAGAAGACGTTGCGTTACTTATTGAACACCCCTCATATTTTCATTTGTTTTAACTTTTCGACCTATTTTCCTGCAGTAACGAATACACATGTAAAGTGTCAGCGAGCTTGGCACGGTTCCCGGCATACCAGACGGGATGTCCAGCCACTGTCCACCATCTGTCGACAGGCGGCGTCTGACGCGAGTTCGGCAGCGGCAGGTGAGGACGTCAGCGGCTCGGAGCGCCGCGGCGCGGAAACTGTATTCGATAAGGCGGCCGCTCGATTTCCCGATACACGCGGCCATTTGTTACAGTATGTAAAGAAGCCGTGTCTACAAACCGTAAGCTATGCAGCTGGCGAATACATTACGGCCGCCTCGTGTGTGGCACGCTCGCCCGCCCCGGCCGTTTTTTGTACGCCGTCCGCCGCCGCACAAAAGAAGTCCTTTATTAAAACCCAATTTTCGCCGCACGTACAGCGGAAGAGGAGTCCGGAGGAAGAGGCGGCTCCGACGAAAAAATGGTAACCGCTTTCAAGTACTTGGCAAGCTGATACCGTCCTATAAGCAAATAAACTGTCGGTAAACGAGGTAAAACAGTAGAGTCGGCACAATGCGCTCATTACGGCGAGCTTAATCGTTGTCTGCACTAGTCACTAACGGCAAAAATTAGAGACATTGACGATCCTTTTATGAGCGGGATTGAGACGGGGTAAACATTTTAATTTGTAAGGCGAAGATCGCAGCCACTAATAGCATGTTAATCGCCTTGATTATATTTTAACGAGCGGTGAGTGAGCATTCGGACCGACCACGACGCCTCTTCTCTGGGTGGTCCCAGCTATTGAGCTGTTATCAACACATTTCATTACAGACGCGTGTTCACTGCGGCACAGTGAATTTCCTTACCGCAACAGCTGTTCATTGCCCTCGTCCAGAGCCCGTCCCAATCTCAGCTGAAAATGACTGGCACTATTATTGTTGTTGTTCTTGTGGTCTTCAGGCCAAATACTGGTTTGATGCGTCTCTCCATGTTACTCTAAATTGTGCAAACGTCTTCGTCTCCGAATAACTACAGCAGCCTACATCCTTCGGAATTTGCTTATTGTATTCATCTCTTGGCCTCCCTCTACGATTTTTACGCTCCAGGCTTATCTCCAGCACTATGTTGCTGTTCAATTGAATGTGTCGTGCCAACCGATCCCTTCTCTTAGTCGGGCTGTTCGACAAATTTCTCTTCTCCCCATTTCTGATCAGTACCTCCTCATTTGTTACGTGATCTACCCATTCAATATTCAACATTTTTCTGTAGCACCACATTTCAAAAGCTTCTCTTCTCTTCTTGACTAATGTTTCACTTCCAGACGTGCTACACTCCATGCAAATACTTTCTGAAAGTACTTCCTGACACTTAAATCTATACTCGATCTCAAAAAATTTCTCTTCTTCAAAAAAGCATTTCTTGCCATTGTCAGTCTGCATTTTATACCCTCCCTACTTCGACCATCATCAGTATTTTTGCTCCCCAAATAGAAAAACTCCTTTACTACTGTGTCTCATTGCCTCAACTAATTCGCTCAGCATCACCTGATTTAACTCGACTGCATTCCATTATCCTCGTTTTGTTTTTGTTGATGTTCATCTTGTATCCTCCTTTCAAGACACTGTCCACCCCGTTCAATTGCTCGTCGACCATAAAGTAGTGCAGCATGCCCATTGGGAAAGTCACGGCTGTCGTTTCTCCTTGCTTTCAGCCATTCGCAGTGGTAGCACAGCAAGCCCGTTTTGCTTAAGTTACATGGCCAGAACATTTAATCATCCCGACTGTTGTCCACTGCAACTACTGAAAAAGCTGCTGCCCCTCTTCAGGAACCACACATTTGTCTGGTCTCTCAACTGATAACCCTCTGTGGTTACACCTACGAGACGGATATCTGACCCCTCTGTGGTTACACCTACGAGACGGATATCTGTATGTCTAAGGTACGTAAGCCTCCCCACCAACAGCAAGGTCCATGGTCCATTGTGGGGGGGGGGGGGGGGGGGGGGGAAGAGGAGGGGAGGCGGAGGGGAGGGGGGGCACATAGCCCGCTGTCAAATGCCAACTGTTTTAAACTGGACAGGTGCTGTAATCAGATTTAAAACAGCTGGCATTTGACAGAGAGTCATCTGGTCTGCTCCCCCAATAACACGAGGGCTGGTCGGAAAGTAATAAACGATAGGTCGTGAAATGGAAACCACAGTGAAAATCAAAACTGTTTTATTTGCAACAGTTAGCTACAACTTCCAGCTACTTATCTCCATAGTCGCCGATCCGACTTAGACGTATGTCGTAGCGTTGTACCAGCTTTCCAATACCCTCGTTATAGAAGACAGTGCTTTCCGCCAATTCTCTATGCTGGCCTACAGTGCGTTGTCTGTGATAAAATGTTGTCTTCATAGCCAGCGGTTCATGTGAGCAGAGATGAAACTCAGAGGGAGACAATTACGGGCTGTATTGTGGGTAATCAAACATTTCAAATTGAAAACGATGCAGAAGCACCTTCATTGCCCCTGCAGAATGCAGATGAGAGTTGTCTTGAAATGACTCTGAGCACTATGGGACTTAACATCTATGGTCATCATTCCCCTAGAACTTAGAACTACTTAAACCTAACTAACCTAAGGACAGCACAAACACCCAGCCATCACGAGGCAGAGAAAATCCCTGACCCCGCCGGGAATCGAACCCGGGAACCCGGGCGTGGGAAGCGAGAACGCTACCGCACGACCACGAGATGCGGGCCGAGAGTTGTCTTGAATGACTAATGACCACAGCAGTTGAGTCCCATAGTGCTCAGAGCCATTTGAACCTCAGAGTTGTCTTGAAGAAGAAAACGCACGACAATTATGTAATGTTGGTTGCATAGCTTCAGGCGAAATTTCTCATCATGCCCTCGTACTTGGCGGGAGGAACTATTGTTCAAGGTGTTTCTATGTGCTTCCTGTGTGCTCAGAACTAAAAAGAACGACGTAACGCGATCGACGGGCATACTAGAGACACTGCCCAACACACCTGTGCAAAACTTCAACGGATTTTCACTGTGGTTTCCGTTCCTTACTTTCCGAATAACCGACGTATGCCGTTGGGGACCTGGTATTATTGGCAGCCACACTGTAGTGACGGCGGTTATCGCTGAAACAACCGGTTTTCGGTTATATCGTTTTTTTTTTTCAATATCAGTTCAACCGGACTGTTAAAGCCGCTCAAAGAAACCGGTTCCTGAAATAATCCATTTTCAGCGTTTCATTCCTGGTAGATCCTGTAATAAATGTAGAAATCGAGCAAAGACTGAAAAATTTTGACTCCTTCAGTTTCAAGACACATAGAATCAAAATATTAAATAATACAGGCAAATAAAAGAAACATAGGCAGTCCATCGTTGCATCTCCGCGTTCTTGCCTGAGTGACACTGTGCTTGCCTGTGGGCCTGGAGAGCTCAGTTGGTAGAGTGGTAGGTTTTCAACCAATGGGTCCCGGGTTCATGACCCTGTCCGGGCGAAAATTAATACACAGTTCTGTTTCAGCCGCGCTATTAAATTGACATTGTTTACTGCTGCGCTGCCCTTCCTTGTTTACATCGCTGTACTTGTGCTTCGCCAGTGCTGTCCATCCGTTAATATTCGTGTTCCTTCACATTCCTTGTGATCTGATCGCTCCTTCTGGTCATGCTGCTGCTAATTGGAATTTAGATTGTTTAACCGAAATTTCGTCGCTGGATTAACCATGGCTACAAACCCTCAGGAAGAATACTCTGATATTTGTTTTTGACAAGGAATCCCGTCCTGTTCAGCCGACATCCCTGGACATAGATGACTGGATTACACAGGTAACTGGTCTCAATTCTGAAACCGTCCAAGCCTCGCAACTGGATCAGAAAAACTACTGTGTTTTTGTCAAGTTAATCAGTCCTGCGACTGCTGATAAAGTGTTACGAAAGGGGGCTATGAAGAAGATTTTGTGCATAGAAATGGTTATAAAAATAAGATTTCCATCTATAGAGCCGACACTGATTACAAAATCGTTCGTGTCTTGAATCTTTCCATTAAAATTGAAAATGATAAGATTAAGGAAGGTCTTTCACACTACGTAGACGTTAAATCAATTGCAAATGAAAGATGGTCGCCTAGTTTAAACTGCAATGCTTCAACGGGGTCCGCTGTGTAGAGATAGACGTTAAGACAAATATTCCGTCTCACATCACTGTTTGAGGGTATAAGGCACAAATTGTTTATACATGTCAGGAAACTACGTGTCATATATGTAACGAAACCGGCCACTTCAGTCAGGAATGTCCGCGGAGAACTGTTGTTCTTAAAAGTAATTTGATACAGTGTCAGAAACTTAACTTAAATGAGCTGTTACCAAAGAATAGACCGGGTCACCTGGTTGAGGATGTTAACGCAGCGAGCCAAGCTGATGTCCCCCTTTACGATAACAGTCAGTTTCCCCCGTTAACAACAAAGGGAAACCCTGTTACCATTACTCGTGAAACTGAAATGCAGCTGAAGAAACGTCTGGAGACAACAGATGGTTGATCAGAGGACGAGCTGTCCTGTACAACTCCCTCAGTTCGCAAGCAAAAACAGTGCGATGAGGAAGCAGAGGAATCGGAAGGCAGAATGCGAATGGAAACTGATGAACAGAAGGATAATAAACATACGGTACCATAAAATGAAGGAGGTGTTGTCAGAATTGATTTGCAAGAAACAACAGGTCAAGTAGTTGATTGCAAAGATCAGCAGCTATCTGTTAGTAAACAAACGCAGAGGAGAGGTTGCAAAACTGCCGCCTCCATTTGTTTCCCTCGATCAGGAAATAAGTGATATTAATAAAGAACAAGGAAGTGGTGGCCAAAATGAAACCACGGTCAACACCGCAGTGCATGCGCCAGCAACAGAAATTGAGAAAGCGTAAACTGTCCTACACGAACCACTGGAGGAAAAATCAGAAAGTTTACAAGGAAATCAGTCTGCTAGCGCTACAAGAGGAAACCTCAGAAAAAAACGGGACACTAACTAATAATCTGATTGATGTGTTATTCCATGTTCAGCCTTCCGAGAAAACTGTCAATAGTTTAACTGAACCCTGAGCCACAGGAAACTAAACTAGTAATCTGTAAATGAACTGTTAAGTTTGAAGTTTTCTCCTTAGATTATGGCGCAAGTTTGTTTCTACTCCTCCCTGTTCCAATCCTTTAAAGCAAGTACAGCACTGAGCTTCAATTGACACCGCACTTCATAAAACACTTCCAGACTAGGTATGGTGCCATTCCGTGATAGAAGTTATGTATGGCGACGGTAGTGACAAACTGCCGTATAGACCAGATGGGGCCAGTCTGGCACCTGCATGTACGCATCTACCATCTAATAGGCCGCACCACATGGTAACAGATGCATTATCATCTTAGTAGTGCTGTACGAATTCTTATGCCACGCGTTTCCTGCTCGTTTCTGTCACCATTTTTATTGAAACAATACTGATCGCTTTTCCAGTTTCCTATAATAACGCAATGTTTCAAAGCAGTGCTAATTTTTCGGATAAAAATTATTCGCTGCTAATAAAAGGTTGATTTAAAGCGAAAAATGTTAGCACTGCTGCTGCGTCTAATGGATAGTTCGTTTTTCTCTACCCCGTTATTAGTAAAAAATAAAATCAGTTGTTATAACCGAAAGCAAAGAAATACCGAAAAATACTGGTTATTCAGAACTAAAGTACCGGTATCGGTTCTAACTGGTTTATGTTTTCCATTCCTATCACACTGTTCCAAATTCCGCCGAGAAAAGCACTATGCCCGCCAGTTTTGATGTAGAAAACCATTCAAAACTTGAAAATTTCGCGTATTTAAGAAAAAAGGTAGCTATGGTTCTAATTAAAATTAAGGGCAGATTACTGAAGAACGAAGATACACTATAGAGATGTATAAAATTAGTCAATTAGTCAGTTTCAAATTTTTAACGCGATTTTCAGAACATATGTCATGCCCTGCAGTCTGAAGACTGGTTTGATGCGGCTCTCTGTGCTTACAGTCCTGTTCATCCACGTCACCTCTGTATAATTACCACAACCTACATTCATTGCAACCTGCTTACTGCATTCGTGATTTCAAGTCTTAGTATCCCTCACAAATTTCATCGCCGATACTTACTTCCATAACGAAATAGACATTTCCTTGACACCTCACTCGGTGTTCCACCATCTGATCCATTGTTCCAGTCAAGATGTACAGTAAAATTCTTTTTTTATTTTCCCAGTCCGTTTTAGTATCTCCTCATCTGTCATTCGATCTCCCAATCTAACCCTCAGCATTCGTCTGCGGCACTGTACTT
The DNA here is from genome assembly GCF_023864345.2 of Schistocerca serialis cubense. Lineage (NCBI taxonomy): Eukaryota > Metazoa > Arthropoda > Insecta > Orthoptera > Acrididae > Schistocerca > Schistocerca serialis. The sequence goes on along the minus strand of NC_064641.1, from coordinate 147,928,045 downwards.
CAAAAGTTTCTCTCTTCTTCTTGTCTGGACTGCTTATTGTCCACGCTCCAGTCCCATATTTATACTACAGATAAACACCTTCAAAAAAGACTTCCTGTCCCTTTCATTTATATTAGATGTTAACAAATTCCTTTTTTTTAGATAGACTTTTCCTGCTATTTCCATTCGGCATTTTATTTCTTCCCTACTTCGGCCATCATTAGGTTTTTTTTTTTTCTGACCAAATAGTAAAACTCATCCGCTAGTTGTTGTGTCTCATTTCCTAATCTAATTCCCTCTGCATCGACTGTTTTAATTCGATGACATTCCACTACCCTCCTTTTTCTTTCTTTTTACTTTTAGTGAAGTTCAACATATAGCCTCTTTTCAAGACACTATCCATTTCGGACAACTGCTCTTCCGAGTTCGGATTCTGATAGAATTACTATGTCATCAGCAAACCGCAAAGTTATTACTTCTACTCCCTGAACTTTTATTTACCTCATCAATTTTTCACTGGCGTCTTTTATTGCTTCCTTTTGTACAAACTGAATAACACAAAGACCTACAACGATTTTTTCATCACTGCAGAGAGTGGACCGGTGTGTTGATTGCCTGTGGATACTATTTGTCAAGAGAAAGTCGCAACTTTTGGGCCTTAAACAGGAGAAATGTCGACAATGAGGGAATTAGAAATCAAGCACAAATTACGATTGAGCAAGGTCCTGGAAGGAAATAGGCCAATCCGTTTCAACCATCACGGCAAATGACTTAACTGATATAGAGAAAACACAGAAAACGTTAATATGGATGGGTGGTAGCGGATTCGAACACCACTCCTCCAGGATCCGCCGGCTGCGTCACCTCGCTCGGTTGTGGGAAGAGTAAAAGAAGTATTACAGAACTATTTCCTTGCTTCCTCTCAGTTGTCTAGTTATGTAACCTGTACCTGATTAGTGACTACAGTAGTTCATCCACAAACTTATTTTAGTCCCAACTCCAGTTTCGTATCAGTGTCTCTTATGTTCCAGCTGCCTCTGTGAGAACACCGTTAGATTCGGCAGGATATCCCAAAAAAAGTATTCTCTCATCGATACTACGTAACGTATAAATGTTTCTATTTTTCCGAGGCATGACACAACATGAAATGCGATTACGTTATTACTCTGGATGGGAGATGTTTCATATTGCGGCAAGAAAATTTCTTCAGCATCAAAATCTCTTCAACACGTGATCCTGATGGAGCTTGTAGGAAGTAAAGATAAACTTCACCATTCACATCGTTTCCTGCAGCGCCGCCGGCCGGTGTGGCCGTGCGGTTCTAGGCGCTTCAGTCTGGAACCGCGTGACCGCTACGGTCGCAGGTTCGAATCCTGCCTCGGGCATGGATGTGTGTGATGTCCTTAGGTTAGTTCTGTTTAAGTAGTTCTAAGTTCTAGGGGACAGATGACCACAGATGTTAAGTCCCATAGTGCGCAGAGCCATTTGAACCATTTTTGAACCATCCTACAGCGCCTCTTGTTACATCACACCACACTGTAGCTCCAGGTAAGTTCACATGATGTTCGACAGTAATATGTGTACTTTGAGGAACGCAATAGGTGCAGCTGCGTTTATTAGTTATTCCATTTAACGTATAAGAGGCCCATCGCGCGAGACTTCGAGATTATTGTCCCATGGCCGTATTGTTTTCTTAGAGATCAAAGGTGGACATCCGCCAGTTTTTCTGCTGTGGAAAGAACAAAAGACCGTGGTCTTCCAGAAAGTTATTGGAGGCTGTATTGTACAGTTATGTAACACTGACGTCATGAATGATGCGTATCGTTGACAGGATGCTTTGAAATGTCTTTCTGAACTGTCTGTGCCCTTCAGTAACAGCCTCACGTCTACAGTTGTGCTTCAGAACAAATTTTGTTTCCTCAAAATTTAGTGGAGGTCATGCAATATTTCAGGTAATTCGTGTCAAAAATGATCCAGTTAGCTACAAGCAGTGAACAAATGAGTCCATTTTTTGGATGTCTTGTAGTTTTTGAATTATTCCTCAACAATGCTCCTGAAGAACTAATGGATTACGTCTTGAGTCCTGCAGAGATCTTTCTCTAAATGTCACACAGCAGGTGCAGAGCTCGGTTCTTAATCCTACAACAGCCTTTCCTCTGTGAATTGTGCTTAGTCTACAACTTCGAACGGTACATCGCTCAGCTTATGGTGATTCCACAGACAGCTTCACACTCGTTTCAGTTATGATGGAAGGCTATAGTGCGTCTTTAGTTTTGCCGCGTTTTCGATCATAGGAGTATACATTCGTGTAGAAGGCGCTGAAATCGGTCCAGGTCACAGCAAAATTTTATATTACGTTGAGATAGGGCAGTCAGTTTATGATTATTGAAAGGCTACGTCACCAAGCGGTCTGAAACAGCATGTGCAGTAATAAGTTCTCAATTTTGCGGTGCTCGGTAGACAATAACAAAAAACACACTTGTACTGCAGTATACAATGCCGTCAGCCTGCACAATAGCTCCGCCGGGTATTTTGCGTGACTTGTAATCCCTTAGTCTCCTTATAGGCCACTGAAAGTGAAAGCACAGTGTCACTTGATTTATAAGGAAGCAAATTATCTTTTGTAACCTCCAGCATGCGACTTGTAAGCGTATTTACACAGGCTCGCCCAGTGGAACATGAAGTAGGTCATTTAACGCACGCATGCAAAAGCAAGAAATACGCAAAGAATAACAAACATAGACGGTTAATCGCTTCACACCATTGTCCCCCACACGTGGTGATTGTAGCAAGACTTAATTAAAAGTTCCAATTGAAAAGCTGCACATTGTCGTCGGGTGAGGAGGGGGGGGGGGGGGGGGGGAGGGGAGCAACGGCATTAATCACGTAAAATTTTAAGCTTTTACTTCCGTGCTGATCGACAGATGATAAACAAAATATTCTAACATTCTTTATTATGGAACAGTGAGTCTTACGTTCTTTTGAACGCAGGCTTGCTAATGTCGACTACCTGCACAATAGCCCTGTCACGTATTCAGAGTTACCTCCTTATTTTCCTTACAAAACACTGAGACACCTCTCTGTGTATAGCCTTACGTATGAGCATATATACATTGATCGCTATTTGCACTTACCAGTCTAGACGCTCCCAAGCACATTAGATACAGAGGCTTGATTAGACGGCTTAGAATTTCAGAAACCCACTTACTATGGAACAACATCACTGCACCGAAAACTTCCAGACATTCCGCACACATTTTTTCATTATTTTATATTAGATATTACATTAGTTTCATATAGTTCCCATAATGAGCTGCAATTTTTCTGTATTTTTACCTTTGGTTTCATAACGTACTGGCTATAATACACTAGCACCAGTTGTAAGCTTCAAAGAAACAAATTTCACCCACACGACAGTCGCCACTTGATTACGGCCGAGGAGCACTCGAACGGAAGCTCGTGGACATTTCACAGGTGTTACGAAAATATTGATGAATGTTAAACGATACTTGGTGAGTCTGAGTTGTATGCCTAACGATGAACTATAAGATGGAAACACTAGAGGTACTGGAAAGAAGGATTATTAGAAAAATAATGGTGCAATGAAAACTGCAGATGGTTGGAAAATAAGAAGTAATGAGGAGATCTACAAAATATGGAGAAAATATCTGAAGTAATGGCTAAACGAAGATTTACCTTTTTTGGACCTCTCTACCGAATGGATGGAAATAGACTAACAAAACAAATACTCCTATATTTCTGGAAGAAGAAATCGACAATAGCATGGATTACAGAAGTAAGAAGTACCTGCAGCACGTGTTTCAGCATATACTGACCAATTAAAACACGATGATATGCGAGGTGCCCTTTGTAACAAGGAACGATGCCAGTCTGCAATTTCGGATAATCCGTCGTACTGCCAGTTCTCCACAGGAATTAGAAGTTACAAAAGGAAGAGTGTCAAACAAGGAAGAAATGTTCGTCTAGCCCATGGAGCGTACTGATTGGTAAAATGTGGGAAACCACCTTGAGATGTATGGTGTGACATCTCGCAGACCACACGCACGTAACTACGGCAGCCACTGTAGGCGCGTGCATTCTCTTTCACTGCGACCTGATTCTTACGGTTGTGGTTCTGCACTCAACTGACTCCTAAGCAGTGGAGATCAGCACATGTTAAGCAAATGTGGCGGCTACTTCTGCACGAATCATTTCCAGCGATTTAACAACAGGTCGACATTGTTGAGGACCTGATCAGAAAGTGTCTACACCAGTAAAAAGTAGGTCCTGCAACCATGCAACCAGCTTTTCCAGGGAGGCTGTGTTGACCACTCTTGCAGCTTTTTAGGCGTAGTGGTGGTAGAGAACCCCTGCCACTTGTTGTAACTATATTGTGGTGGCGCAAGTCAGACACCCCGCGAAAAAAAAGGTCAACTAAGCACCCTTTCATTAATGAGATACATATTCTTGTGACTTTCTTAGCAAAAATGATTGGTGGATATTGAAATTACTTTGTCTTCACCATCTGATGGTCCTTTATCTCAACGACACATCGTAAGTTCCAGAATATCGAAAAAAAATATTGTTTTAGCAGTTTGCATATTAAGTTTTCCTAATTATCACCTCTCGTTTGCGGTCATCAGATTTGTAATTTTTCCTTGTGCATGAATCCGTGATTGGAATTGTTTAATCGAATATTATGTACAATTTTTTTTTGCAACGACTAGACAAAGCAGTTGCTCAGGCCTGCCCACGTGTGTGTGAAACATCGTGGAAAAGACCCGTCTTTTCAGTTTCACCATTTCACGGGCCTGGAAGCTCGAGAAAATTTTATATGGCCGTGCAACTATTCATTCGTACAAATTTCATTCACTTTTATGCAAACAAAAGCACAATCAATAGCAAACGTACAACAAATGAAAATATACATATAACTGGAGACTCATACGATTGGAACTGAGACCAGAGAAAGTGTTCCCTGTGAGACAGTTCTCAGCGTTTAATATTTTTCTGAAAAATACTTCAAGCAGATAACTGGATAATCATCTCATGACGACCTCCTAGTAACCAACAGACCAAAAATTGTCGAAACGTTTAACATAGAGGAGAGCTTAAGTAACCAAAAGGTAACTTTATCATCAATGACTAACGGTGTTTCGAGAAATGTTGAGAAAGGCAGGAAAATATGTTTGCTTAGCGTGAGCGGCAGAACATAAATAGCAGATTATCTGTATCGACCACGATTGTGAGGGATGGGATGGATTTGGAGCGACTCAGCAGCAGGGTTAGAAAGGTGCTACGTAAGTAAAGAGAGCATCATCACAGATTAAAGCGGAGTCAAAGCCTTTTGGGGAAACGAAACCTGAATGAAGCCAAAATGAGCAAAAGGAGATCAATGTGAGATTCACTCAAACCAGTAGTAAGTAAAATTTTGGCGACCGTTCTGACCAAAAATACTAGCAAATTTTGGTCTTAAATGAAACCACTAAGCAGTCGAAATCATCTATTCAAGTCGACGATCCCTCTCCAACTGAAACGGAAAACAGCAGAGAGAAGGCCGAAATAATGGATTCGGTCTTCTGATATTGTTTCGTTCCTCTCTCGAACGAACGCCGAAGAGGCAGATACTGAGAAAAGTTATCACTGTGTGTAAAATAAACTCAAATAGTTCAGCAGTGCAGAAAAGTCTGGACCGGATGAGACTTCCGAAAGATTAAACGGAAGAAACTGCTCCCTTTCTATTGGGTCACTGCAACAATGAAAGGTACCAACCGAATAGATAAAGGACCGGTCTTTGTCGTTCTCAAGAAGAGTCGTCGGATGATGTACAAAACTGCAACAACGAATGGTACCAACCGATTAGATAAAGGAACTTTCTTTACTATTCTCAAGAAGAGCCTTCGGATGATGTACAACATTATGAGCCTATATCTTTGATGTCAATCGGTTGTCGTCGAATTCCGGAGCTTTTCTAAGCTGATGCTTTATGACTTTTTGGAAAATGAAAATCGCCTGTATGAAAATCAACATGAATTTCTCAAGCAAAGACCTTGCGCAACTGAGCTCGTCTGTGAGACAAAAGCGCCTGGTTTGATGCTGTATTCTTTGACTTCCAGAAGGCATTCGATAACAGTTTCACACTGTTGTTCAGTAAACAAAACACGAGCGTACAGGATATCCGACCAGATATTCGATTGGATTCACGACTTTCTTGCAAATATAGCTCAACACGCCGTTCTTAACGGCACGTAGTCGACAAATGTGTGGGTAAAAGAAGGTACCACAAGGGAGCGTTTTAGGGCCATTGTTGTTTGCAGTATACGTGAATAATATATGATGCCTGCTGATGACGCTGTTGTCCATACGAAGGCTGCAACGCAAGAAGATCGTAGCGATATGATTGATCGTAATTGACACGGAACGTAAATAAATGAAATTATTATAAATTAAAGTCCTCTGCTGCGTATTTCCGTCTGTATGTCAAGGGTATTTTCAGGAATTGCTGCAGGGATTTTGATACGGTATTCGCTAATCGATAGACTGATTCACGAGGAATTACGATATAAATAAATAGTCCAGCTGTAGATTCTTGCCACTACCCGTGCTGTTGTTCCGGAATGAACTCTGTCACTCTGCAGTTGACTGTGTGTTGTTATGAAAACCCCACGCAATTTAAAACTGTGTGCTGGCCCATGACTCGATCCCGGTTCAAATGGCTCTGAGCACTATGCGACTTAACTTCTGAGGTCATCAGTCGCCTAGAACTTAGAACTAATTAAACCTAACTAACCTAAGGACATCACACATATCCATGCCCGAGGCAGGATTCGAACCTGCGAACGTAGCGGTCGCTCTGTTCCAGACTGTAGCGCCTAGAACCGCACGGCCACTCCGGCCGGCTACTCGATCCCGGAACCTTGCTTTTCGCGTGCAATCCTCGAGCCGCTGAGTTATTCAGATACGATTTAACAGCTCGTTGGCACAGCTATAATCCTGCCCCTGCATCTGTCCTCGTAATAGCTCTTCACGCTTAGTAAGTTGTTAATATAAGTTGTAGTGAATATAAAAGATAAAGAGAGAAAGGGCGATTATAAAAATAAGATGTGTAAATACAGATAAAATACCTTCTACACCATATAAAATTTTTAGCCGGTTAATATCCACTGACAACTTATAATATACTGCTAATTATGAATCTGTAAGCTTTATTACAGAAACTGTATTTAATACGTTATGGATGTAATAGTGTATTCATTTGTGAATGTATGTAATTTAATGTAATTATAATGTAAATATTGTAAATTGGTAGGTAATCGCAGGGGAACTTTGTTTAAATATATCGATAGCAACGACGTAATGGCAGTACTTGTGCCGTTGTTTATCTTTGCGTATAGAGAGTCTCTGTCGCGCTGCGAGCAGAGAGAAGACACAGTAACTTGAGCCTTGAAAGAGTGCGGAAGTGTACGTTGGGTGCTGCCGTAGATGTGGTGCGCTAGCATGATACCACTAGTGTAAGTACACCTACTTTATTAACCCGCGAGTATTGAGAGCATGGTAGGAGTGGACAGGTGGAGGAAGCTGGCAGTTCTAACTATCAAATGTCCCGTAATTATCCGTGGCACGGGAGACGACTCGTTGTTCTCATTCGCAACCAGCTGCAGCGACAGCTCAGCATTGTCGTCGGCCACATTCTTCGTCGTCCGCACAGCCGCAACATCGTAAGACTGTTAACTGACAGAGTATAAATAATGTAGTACAGGCTATACCCAATCTCATTTCTTTCATAAACTTCCATGTCTAACTTTCTTGAATAATAACCTGCAATAGTTGAAACTTGTAGGGCAAATTGTGTTGTCATAGTCCTCCGACATTGTTGCACCACTGGCCATTAAAATTGCTACACCACGAAGATGACGTGCTACAGACGCGAAATTTAACCGACAGAAGGAAGATGCTGTGATGTGCAAATGATTAGCTTTTCAGAGCATTCACACAAGGTACGTACAACATGCTGACGTGAGGAAAGTTTCCAACCGATTTCTCATACACAAACAGCAGCTGACCGGCGTTGCCTGGTGAAACGTTGTTGTGATGCGTCGTGTAAGGAGGAGAAATGTCTACCATCACGTTTCCGACTTTGCTAAAGGTCGGATTGTAGCCTATCGCGATTGTGGCTTATCGTATCACGACATTGCTGCTCGCGTTGGTAGAGATCCAATGACTGTAAGCAGAATATGGAATTGGTGGTTTCAGGAGGGAAATACGGAACGACGTGCTGGATCCCAACGGCCTCGTATCACTAGCAGTCGAGATGACAGGCATCTTACCTTGATGGTTGTAACGGATCGTGCAACCACGTCTCGATCCCTGAGTTAACAGATGACGGCGTTTGCAAGACAACAACCATCTGCACGAACAGTTCGACGACGTTTGCAGCAGCATGGACTATCAGCTCGGAGACCATGGCTGCGGTTACCCTTGACGCTGCATTACAGACAGCAGCGCCTGCGATGGTGTACTCAACGACGAACCTGGGTGCACGAATGGCAAAACGTCATTTTTTCGGATAAATACAGGTTCTGTTTACAGAATCATGATGGTCGCATCCGTGTTTGGGCGACATCGCGGTGAACACACATTGGAAGCGTGTATTCGTCATCGCCATACTGGCGTATCACCCGGCGTGATCGTGTGGGGTGCCATTGGTTACACGTCTCGGTCACCTCTTTTTCGCATTGACGGCACTTTGAACAGTGGACGTTACATTTCAGATGTGTTACGACCCGTGGCTCCACCCTTCATTCGATTCCTGCGAAACCCTACATTTCAGCAGGATAATGCACGACCGCATGTTGCAGGTCCTGTACGGGTCTTTCTGGATTCAGAAAATGTTCGACTGCTGCCCTGGCCAGCACATTCTCCAGATCTCTCACCAATTGGAAACGTCTGGTCAATGGTGGCCGAGCAACTGGCTCGTCACAATACGCCAGTCACCACTCTCGATGAACTGTGGTATCGTGTTGAAGCTGCATGGGCAGCTGTACCTGTACACGCCATCCAAGCTCTGTTTGCATCAATGCCCAGGCGTATCAAGGCCGTTATTACGGCCAGAGGTGGTTTTTCTGGGTACTAATTTCTCAGGATCTATGCACCCAAATTGCGTGAAAATGTAATCACATGTCAGTTCTAGTATAATATACCTGTCCAATGAATACCCGTTTATCATCTGCGTTTCTTCTTGGTGTAGCAATTTAATTGCCATTAGTGTACCAGGCAGCGTCCCTTTCCATTCCAGGCAGTCACCGAGTTTCGTAAAAAAATTAAAATTGAATAAGTATTTACTGCAAGCTTTGTTTGTTTGCTAAGACCCGTTTCAGTCTAAATTTTCTACCTCAGTAACTGTTCATTCTTCTATTGCATAACACAGGCTTAAATAATTTGCAATTTTGAGAGTTAGCGTAAAATTACACTTTCAAAACTAATAAGTAAAGATACAGCACAAAATAGGAATTCGCAGTTTCATTTATTCTGAATTTATCTTATCGAGTCACGTCCGCTGGATTGGTACGTATTTTATTGTTCTTATGTTAAAAACAAGTCAGTTGCTCATCTGCTTAAAGTAAGTTCAGTTCAATCTTTCAATAACTGAAAGTGAATTATCTGCCTTTTTCCAGATTTTGCATTGAGTCACACTGAGGTTACTGAAAATCAATATTTACGTAAGAAAGTTTCAGTTACAGTCGGTCATTTATTTAACCAGCAACTTCACTTAACTTGTCTTTCAAAATTTCGTATTTCAGATTAAGTAACTGCAAACTCAGTGCTTTCTGATTCATCTATTTTCTCGTGAACCGTTGTGTTGAGGAGAAGTGTGACAATCTTCTGTTGCCACGCTAGTAATTACCTGCTTAATTTTCATACCTTTGTTAAGATTCTGGAGAGTCACTGCCCTAGTGGGATGGCGACGGTTTAATCATCCATTTTTTTTTTCTTGCTAATCAGTATTTTTTGTATTAAATATTACGTGGTACCCTCTACCCCTTGTGTGGTTCGTAAGCGTCTGTACTATATTGCACCCTATTTCAAAATTATCGGTGTTTATATTAGGTTTAGAACAGATTCTTCCTTCGGAAGAGACTATTGTATACTCTCCTACTACTAACCGCTATTACTTTTCTTCGGTAACGACAGCCTTACTCACTGTAAAATTTCATTAGCCATACGCGATCACGGTCGCTTATATCGCAATGCAGTAGGACAATTAGGAAGGGGTAGGTTATAGATGGACGACGAAAATGACGAAGCCTGTGTTGTGGGCCTGTCTTCAACGCGATGATGCGTGACCGTGGAAAGGTGATTAGCCACTTTTGTGCGTCGAAATTACTTTTGCAATAAAATAAAGCTCAAAAATCGACATCGTACCTCGTTATCGTGCAGTTCAATGAAGGCAAGTTCGTTGCTGGAGTGTGCTGCGACAACGGCGTCCGATCCATTGCATCATCGTATATTTGCTGAGAAACGTCGAAAATTAGATGAGGACAAGGAGGAAATTAAAAGTTCAAATTAGTGTAATTCACTTTATTCAAATAACATCATAATAGAAAGTCTTTTATTTCATCCATTCACTAAGACTGCTACGATGGAAGAGAGCGCAAGATAATATTGGGACACCAGTATTTGTCCTAAAAACAAATTCTAAAAGAGAAACATTGTTAAAAAAAAGTGTGTGAAATCTTATGGGACTTAGCTGCTAAGGTCATCAGTCCCTAAGCTTACATACTACTTAACCTAAATTATCCTAAGGACAAACACACACACCCATGTCCGAGGGAGGACTCGAACCTCCGCCGGGACTAGCCGCACAGTCCATGACTGCAGCGCCTGAGACCGCTCGGCTAATCCCGCGCGGCAGAAAAACATTCATATGACATATCTATCAGATCGGGAAGCTATGATGATAGTAAATTTATGATTACATTCTACTTTCTGCACTACACAAAACCTCTCCTCGTCTCGTTGGAATAGCGCTCCTAGAAATAAATTGACTAGCCTCAGTCCAGGCTACTTTGCAGCGGGTTATCTGCGGTTATAGAACTTCCACTGTCCGATTAGAACTGTGCGGCGAAACGTGTACGAATACTGGTGCGGCACGTAGTACATGCACTTTGAACTGACTATGAATTCGAAGCTGACAATCACGACGTATGAGGAATGTTCAGACGAAAACGTTCGAAACAACACCGTCGGTGTAATTGGAATCCTTATTCAGATGTAAGAACCAGAGCCCTGAAAACAATTATCCCACTGTGTCCCGAACCGAATAAATCCCCGTTGTCGTGATTCCAGTGGCTGTGACAGGAACAGTCCTCCATTATGTCCCTCACTTCGTCGTCCGAGTTGAATCACTTCCCGGACCAAACATTACGAAGTGGCGGGGTAACATGTACGGGTTTTAGGGCGATGCTTAAGCTGCTTCCACGTGAACGTGACCATTACACTTTGTGTGACCTTGGAAACGTGTGGAAGCGCGTTATCGTGAAGCGGAATAACCCTCTCCGTGACCAGCCGCGGCCGTTTTCTCTTGATGGACTTGAATAGGCCACGGAGCGTCTCACAGTACGCGTCACTGTCAATGGTTTCTTTATATTCGAGGATTTAGAAGAATGTCGGACCTCGGACGTCGAGAAAGACGGTGAGGATCACGCTGCCTGCCGAGCGCACAGCTTTGAATTTTTTAACAGGAGGTGACGAAACTACATTCGCCTCTCTAAATGTATCACTGCGTTACCCCAAAGCAGCACACTCAAATTTCAACCGGTTTGGTACCGTTTCATTTGAATGCTACATACATATTTTTGAGAAATGAAAACAAGAATACAAAAAAAACGGTTTCATTTAACGAATTGTTCGTGACTCTAGAAACATACATAAAGAAAATTCTACGAGATTATACAAATTTTAAGCATGATGAAGCCATCATAGCATATTCCCTAAGTCACTTCAGCAAATGCCGGGATGGTTCCTTTGACAGGGCACGGCCGACTTCTTTCGCCACCCTTCTCTAATCCAATGAGACCGATGACCTCGCTGTTTGGTCCCTTCCCCCAAATCAACCCAAATCCATGTTTCCAGAAATGCTTCGTCCCAACGATAGATGGCGCTGGCGAATGAAAGTTCCTCTGACCACTTGCCGTGTGTTCCTTGTGTGTCGCAGGCTGTGTGACTGACGCAGCCTGCTGTAAGCAACAGACTCGTCCAGTATTCATGTCAGGAACGAGCCGAGATTGTGTTTGCGTACGGCCAAGCAGATGGAATCGGTCGAGAGACAGTACGACTATAACAAAACAAGTACCCTCACACATACCAACCACATCACACAACATTTCAAGCCTTTTTTGGGCGTTTGTGTGATCATGGATTCCTTCAGACACACGAATGTTCAGGGAGGCGGCAAACTGTGCTTCCACCAGATTTGGAGGAGCAGGTTCGACAGGATATTGAGACGAACCCTTGTATAAGCTCCACGCAAGTGACTTGCCAGCCCAGTGTAAGCCGAAGTAAGATTATGTGCATTGTGCATGACAACCGCTACTACCTCTATCCCCTGCAATTCGACGGAGGCAACTTTTAACATTTGTTGTGACGTGGATGCGATGCAGCTCAGTACTGTGTTTTGAGATGATTCGTTGTCGTTGCATGCACACCGTCTGTTTCTGGACACATGTTCATAGGGCCTTTTCTCCTCCATTTGTAGTCAGGAATCAGTCCCTGGAGTTTGTTGGTTTTATTAATGTTAATACTGTATAAAGCTTAATCATATGAGAAACAACAGTGACTAAATCATGAATATCCATGGACAATAACTGGTGAACCTGTCCTCATTTGTTGTCTGCATTCTGTAGATCGCTAGTAATAGCACAGAGCTTGCAGTAGAGAATATGTGTTTCACAGTAGCGAAGACGAACAAGTTATCATAGCTCTTTAGTTACGCATTCTAGAGCTGATGTTCACTTGACTATTTTTCTTGTTTTAGCTACTGGTAAGCCTTTCGGAATGTGAGGTTGTGGTCCAAGAAACTCTTCTGTTCCTCTTTTCTTATTGTGGTCCGCAATACGACCTCTTACAGGATGGCATCCTTTTTTAAACACCGTGTGTACGTATTATGAAGTCTTCCGCCACGTTTTCTTCCCTGTATCTGACGGTTTCACGTGAGGAAGCACTTTCAGGATTTTGATACCCATTTCAGTAACAGACAGAATGATTCACGGTAATCATCATACACAATCTATGAATATTTCGTGAAAACTGGCCAACGATGATGACGTTTGTCCATTATGTCGTGCCTTCTTAGAACTCACCTGGTGCTTGCTGCTTAGATCGTTCAATCTACACTCATGCTCATAAATTAAGGATAACTGCAGAATGTGGTGCCACACAAAGTAGCACTACGCAAAATAGGCGCTTATAGCATAGGCACATAGGGAACACACACGACACAGACCTGTAAATACACGGTATTGGTGATAAGCCAGCGCATGTACACCGACATCAATATGGGATATGATCACCATGCACACGTATACAGGCCACACAACGGATTGGCATACTCTGGATAAGGTGGTCGAGCAGTTGCTGGGATATAGCCTCTCATTCTTGCACCAGTGCCTGTCGGAGCTCCTGAAGTGCCCTAGGGGTTTGAAGACGAGCAGCGATATGTCGACCGAGAGCATCCCAGACGGGCTCGATGGGGTTTAGGTCTGGAGAACATGCAGGCCACTCCATTCGCCTGATATCTTCTGTTTCAAGGTACTCCTCCACGATGGCAGCTCGATTGGGCCGTGCGTTATCATCCACCAGGCGGAAGGTGGGGCCCACTGCACCCCTGAAAAGGCGGACATACTGGTGCATAAAGTCATCCCGATACACCTGATCTTTTACAGTCCCTCTGTCAAAGACATGCAGGGGTGTACGTGCACCATTCATAATTCCATCCCACACCATCAAACCACGACCTCCATACGGGTCCCTTTCAAGGACATTAAGTGGTTGTTATCTAGTTCCTGGTTCACGACAGATGAAAATCAGGCTAGAATCAATGTTTAGATTACACCTGGTGTCGTCCGTGAACATAACCTGGGACCACTGTTCCAATGACCATGTACTGTGTTCTTGACACCAGGCTTCACGAGCTCCCCCGTGACCAGAGGTCATTGGAATGCACCTTTCAGGTCTCTGGGTTAATAAACCATGTCTGTTCAGTCGTCTGTAGGTTGTGTGTCTGGAGACAACTGTTCCAGTGGCTGCGGTAAGGTCCCGAGCAAGGCCACCTGCAGTACTCCGTGGCCGTCTGCGGGCACTGGTGCTAAGATATCGCTCTTCTTGTGGTGTTGCACACTGTGGACGTCCCGTTCTGTAGCGCCATAATCTTGCAATAATCTTGAGATCACACTTTGTGGTACACGGAGGTCCCGTGCTACGACCTGCTGTGTTTGACCAGCCTCCAGTCGCCCTTGTATTGTACCCCTCATAATGTCATCAATATGTGTTCTTTGAGCCATTTTCAACACACAGTCACCATTAGCAAGTCTGATAACGTCTGCACACTTACTCGCTGCACCGTACTCTGACATGCATCAACACACCTCCGCGTATGTGGACTGCTGCCAGCGCCACCGTGCTACGACCGCAGGTCAAATCCACCGCAGGGTCATACCTCGAGGTGATTTAAACCCGCAAACCGTCCACCAGAGTTTTGTTTCACCATGTGTAACCATTATCCTTAATTTATGAGCATGAGTGTATGTGCTGCGAATGTGATGATATTCTGTTACTTGACATAATATGACACTTCGTTATCGCCGGCCAAGTGGCCGAGCGGTTCTAGGCGCTACAGTCTGGAACCGCGCGACCGCTAAGGTCGCAGGTTCGAATCCTGCCTCCGGCTTGGATGTGTGTGATGTCCTTAGGTTAGTTAGGTTTAAGTAGTTCTAAGTTCTAGGGGACTGATGACCTCAGAAGTTAAGTCCCATATTGCTCAGAGCCATTTGAACCATTTTAACTTCATCATCTACCATTTTTCGCATAGTCTGAAAGTGCTACGTAAAGAAAAGTACCCCAGACAAGTCGTCCGTCTGTAGAAGGTAGGTTTGGTCGACGGTCACGAATAATTTTATGCAACCAAATTATGGCCCAAAGCACCTGGTTGGCTGCAGTCAACGTGAAAGGAAACAGATGTGGATCTCTGCTGTAAATAAGCCAGCATGCGCGCCCCACGCCTCGGACGAAAATGAATGGATACCTGTAACCCAGGCGACACCAGACGAGAGGGCAGGTAAAAATTCGTGGGTCTGGCGCAGACGGCGACACGCGAGGGCGGAGTGACTGAGTGACTCAGCTTCCGGCGGCGTATCGACTGATCGTCACCTTGCTCCCACTTTTTTACACCCTCCCACAATTAAGGCGTAATTTCGCCCTCGAGGGTTGTTCTTTGCTTTAAATTCTTAAACAGCGGTTATTCCCGCGCAAGCCGAGAGCACCTGTGCCTTCGCGCCGCCAAGATTGATTCGGACGAGGAAAGTAGGAGAGCGGCTCGCGGTTCGCCGTAATTGCCGGATCTCGGCCGGTAATTACGCACTGTTTCCGAGGCACGGGGAAAAACGCGGCGCGCTGCGTGCCACGCCGTCTCTACCTGTTAATTAGCCGCATGCCCGGCTGCACGCGCAGGGATGCGGTGCGCTGGACGTGCGCCAGTCACAGCGCCGGGCCGCGTGCGGGTCGCACACGGCTCTCGGCGGGGCCCCGCCGCGGCCGGCGCTCATTCTGTACAGTGAGGCCGCTCATTCTCTACAGGCCGTTCCCGGAGTGGCAACGGATAATATAAACCACCATACATAACGACTAGCGGCTGGAGGAGAGCCTCAGTAATGAATGGCCAACTCAGTAGACCAGGAGTGACAGGATCTTACGGTGTCATCGTTTTTCACACACTGTTTCATACACTGTCTGATCAAAAGTATCCTGACACCCTATGTAATGCGGAATTAGGGGGGTAGGACGTCAAACGGGCCGACTTGGAGCAGGAGAGGCGCCACAGGACATTTTATTTTCTACTGTCTATATTTTTACAAACAAATTCATAAAACTTTGTCAGCTTGACCAGGAAGGATTCAGGATTCAGGCTCATAGCAGTGGAAGTGCAAAAACATAACAAAATAATTTTTTTAGGTACTCTTGGCTGCATTTGTTGCTATAGGTACATTTTTCTTCACAAGTAAGAGAGATTTTTTATGAATTTTGCACAGCTTACAAACCATACTTACAGGTCTATGAAACTCTAGAATTCTCCAAATCTACAAAAACTGTGGTAAAAATTGAGATAATTAACTACAAAAAGTTTATTTTTTTCTAAACATAAAGTTTAAAACGTAACAGGTCATTCATTTTTCATAAATTAAATAGATTCTAGGGTTTCAGACACCTGTAAGTATGGTTTGTATGCCGTACAAAATTCATCGAACAGTCTCTCTTGCTTATGAAGAAAAGTGTACCTATAGCAACAAATGCAGCCAATAGTAAGTGAAAAAATGATGAAATTTCACATGTAAAAAAAATTATTTTTTTACGTTTTTGAACTTCCGCTGCTACGAGTGTGAATCCTGAATCCTTCCTGGTCATGCTGACAAAGTTTTATGAATTTGGTTCAAATGGCTCTGAGCACTATGGGACTTAACTGCTGAGGTCATCAGTCCCCTAGAACTTAGAACTACTTAAACCTAACCAACCTAAGGACATGACACACATCCATGCCCGAGGCAGGATTCGAACCTGCGACCGTAGCGGCCGCGCGGTTCCAGACTGTAGCGCCCAGAACCGCTCGGCCACCCCTGCCGGCTTTATGAATTTACTTGTAAAAGTATAGACAGTGGAAATTAAAATGTCCTGTGGTGCCTCTCCTGCTCCAAGTCGGCCCGTTTGACGTCCTACCCTCCTTAAGCACTAGGCGTCACGACGAGTGCACCCTCAAGTATCCACTGAGGTATCAAAACATGGGACACCTCCCAATATCGTGTCGGACGTCCTTTTGCTCGGCATACTGCTGCAACCCGATGTAGCGCTAGCTCAACAAGTCGTTGGAAGTCCCCTGTAGGAATATGAATCCATGCGGCCTCTACAGCCGTCCACAAGAGCGGAAGTGTTGCCGGTGCAGGATTTTGTGCAAGAACTGACGTCTCGATTATGACCCATAAATGTTCGACGGGATGCATGTCGGGCGATCTGGGTGGACAAATCGTTCGCTCGAATTACCCAGAATGTTCTTCAAACCAGTCGGGAACAACTGTGGCCCGGTGACATGGCGCGTTGCTATCCATAAAAATTCCCTCGTTGTTTGAGATCAGGGCATCCATAAATGGCTGCAGATGGTCTCCAAGTAGTCGAACGTAGCCATTTTCAGTCAATGATCGGTTCAGCGGGAACAGAGAACCCAGCCAATACCAGCCCACACCATCATGGAGCCACCAGCAGCTTGCACACTGCCTCGTCGACAACTTGGGTCCATGACTTCGTCGGCGCCGGCCGCGGTGGTCTCGCGGTTCTCGGCGCTCAGTCCGGAACCGCGCGACTGCTACGGTCGCACGTTCGAATCCTGCCTCGGGCATGGATGTGTGTGATGTCCTTAGGTTAGTTAGATTTAAGTAGTTCTAAGTTCTACGGGACTGATGACCTCAGCAGTTAAGTCCCATAGTGCTCAGAGCCATTTGAACCATTTGAACTTCGTCGGTTGCGCACCACACTCTTACTCTACCATCAGCTCTTACCAACTTAAATAGGGACTCAGCAGTCGTCGAGGGTCCAATCAATATGGTCACGAGCCTAGGAGATGTTCTGCAGGTGACGTCGTGCTATTAGCAAAGACACTCGCTGGGATGTCCTAAATGATCCGTTCGTCCTACGTCCCACATCGATTTTTAAGATTATTTCACGCAATGTTGGTTGTCTACTAGCGCTGACAACTCTACGCAAACGCCGCTGGTCTCGGTCGTTAAGTGAAATGCGTCGGCCACTGCGTTGCGCTGGTCTTGAGGTGCCTCATCTTGATGCTGCTGTGGAAGTAGGCCGCGACCACTCGGCGCGGCGCTTATGTCCTCTTCGCTTAGAGGTCGCTGCCGTCGTGTTGTCGTCCTGGAGAGGGGTCGGTCAGCGTGAATTTGGCTGACGTCTTCTTCACAGTCCTCTGTGCTCTCTGGTTTCCGAGTGGCGCGCCGGCGCTTGACTTCACGCAGTAACAGTTTCGGCTCTTGAGGAAGAATGGGCTCCCAGTCATCAACAGACATGATGGTATCTCATCGAAAGTGTCCTCAGCTGAGTTCAAACTGTCATAAAGGTGTTGGGAGGACACTAATAGGTGTCGAGATAGTTTTTATCAGATAGTATCTCCCTTCAGCAGATTGTATTGGTCAAAACTAGAAGAAAAGTTCCTATAATTATACATCGTTGCCAAAATACATTCAACTCCAGCGCCTGCGTTATGGTCTAGGGGAAATAATCATGCATATCGTTTTCTACAAGCGGGAAAGGAGTCAACATAATGCAGTGTGTAGCTTTTCACGTTTTAATGGAAGAAGAACCTGATGTTTATTTGCGAGGAAACAGGAGCTCTGCTGAATAATTAGTTCGGCTCTCAGCGAGTAAAACCACCCAGTTCGTCCTTTGTGATCAGTTCAAAGAAGTGAAGATATTATACTTTCATATTGGCGCACCGTATAACACACAATGCCCCATCAAAATAAAAGAAAATGTAGATGTGCATCGAATTCACGAGGCACGAAATGACGACCCAACGTGTTAGTCTCAAATCACGACATTCACGTTTTTGATGCCGACACACCGACCCGAGATGTTGAAAACATTCATCATCGTGTAATTTACCTTGCCTTGGTTAGTGATATCAGCATGCAGAAAAGCTAACATTTAACTTTTCTTCATTATTAAAATCTGCAATTGTTTGGTATTCCCTCCAGTAAACCGAAAAATATAAATGTTGGTATATATCTGATTAGTTTAATGATGGTTCTAATACTGGAAGGAAATGAAATCGGTAAAAAATTTACGTTTTCTTTGCATTTATGTACCTGGCCATTCGTTTTCTGCTGAGGTGCCGCGCGGTAGCCGCGCGGTACGAGGCACCTTCCTACGGTTCGCGCGGCTCCGCCCGTCGGATGTTCGAGTCGTCCCTCGGGCATGGGAATGTGTTGTCCTTAGCGTAAGTTAGTTTAAGTTAGATTAAGTAGTGTGTAAGCCTAGGGACCGATGAGCTCAGCAGTTTGGTCCCATAGGAGGCTACCACCACACCCTGAGGTAAGATCCGTCAAGTCAATGTTAATTACAATTAATCTTACTGCGTTTTATGTTGTTTATGCTTTCTCTTTGTATACAGTACCAAAGATATTCTTCCGGATTGTAAAATTAGAAACTTATAAATTATATCCTTTTTGAAGACATTCATAATTTTTATTTTTAATTGCGAGTAGATCACTGTGGTTTTAAAATCTTCCATCTCAGACAGGACAGGCTACACCTGCGAACAAAAATCTGTTCAAATGGTGACATCTGGAAGTTACACAGTACCAAATTGTTCAGGAACATCCCGTAACATCTATAGATTCAATGGGTCCTTTCACTTTATTAAATAATACGCAAATTCTGTCACCCTCATAAAGAGTTCAGTATGTTAAGGAGCCAAGTTGATTGCGACATCCTACAGATGTAGGAAAAAGCAGAGCAAAATGTCCACGGCGGGAAAAGTGATCATTGGGGCCCCGGGAACTATAAGGTACCGGCATCGTGCAGAAAATGCCTCAACTTGTTCTCTCTGGAGGGACCAGCCACCCCGTGAAGCCTAACCTGTCTGCTGCGACGCTCCTCAGAGTTATAACCATTTTTCTGTATTTTTGCTATCCCGGTCTAAGGTAAGTGGTCACCTATTTCTTATTGAGAGGAAATGTCACGTTTCTTTTTTCAATATAATTGTGTTGAAAGTGGCACAGCTTGACTCCATAACTAGTTATGCTTATCGGAGACTCCATAACTTTAGTTACTGAAAGTTCTGTAATGTTATTGCAGGGTACACAGCTTTTGTGTAAATGCGTCAATGCGGACAAAGTGAACACCTCGGCAGTGGCATCTGGCCACTCTGTGTAGGGGTGAAGGGAGAGAACGAAACAGCAGTGCCCGAAGAAGAGCTCCGCGGCGATACGTACAGCAAGTCCTTAGAAGAGTGATCTAGAAATGGGAAATGAGGAAAGACAAGAAAAATAAAGTAAAAAGAGGGAAAAACGGAAAGAAGTCGAAGAGGAGAAATGCAGTAAAAATAAGTGTGCGAAGAGCAGGAAACCCAGCCCTAGAAGAACTCTTTTTTTTATGACGACGATGAGGACTCAGAGTACATGTATTTCAAGGAAACATTTTGAAATTTAAGGCCAGAGGAAGAACTGGATTACTGGCAGTTGCACTCCCTCTGGGTTCACGAATCCCGTACAGGAATTAAGGAACACAATTTGACTTTTATTTGTGAAAAATATAATGCGAATCATTTTTCACAATTAAATATGTTTAGTTCTTGTTTTGACACTTCGTGAAGTCTGAAGACATTATAGTACTTAATTTAATCCTAAAGTGATTAAACTATTGCATATCGTACATCAATAAATTTAGATTACAATCTCTGATTTCTATCCATTTTCATCAGTTGCTGCTCAACTTAAAAGAACAGGAATACCTTAGCCTGTCCACTTTGCCCGGCTCTACCCTACGTAGTTCACTTACATTCCTGCTTCTGTTAGTCTTTATAGGGGAAAGTGATCAGTGCATACTTAACGGCCATTTAAATCTTTGAGTCCGTAGAATGCTGTAATCGCGCGGGAACTGCGTTAAGAGGTTACTCGAAGCCCGTTCAATTAGCAACGTCATTTTATGGAGCCAGGACGTCGCGTTGTCTTACAGTAAGTTCTGTATGGTTCGGAGATCGTTGGATTTTCTTTGAAATATAAATGTGTGGATAGCGTGGTTACTTAGTGACAAATTCCCATATCGACGAGTGCTTATCGGAAGCCGTCACCAGCTAACAACGACTTTTGTCCAATGGCGACTACACGTACACAATAGCCAACCGGTGGCCAATATACCCACACTGAACTAATTTCTTTTTCTTCTGTTTTAGCTGTTATTTATGTGAAACAAATAATGAAAGTAATAAAGGATGCAGCTCAGAACAGAAACATTTTGACGGGTTTAAGACCGTATTCTGTTGTTGGAGAAACTTTCGGCCTTGCAATTAAGAAACAGCGATGGAAAGCGTTTTTCATCCTTTTAGTAGAGAAACCAGAATGTCTGGAAAAGAATGGATCGCTGGTTTCTGAAAAGGGTTTCTAACACTGAGGTTAAGGTCAGATGGGCAATGTGGGCACATTAGCTGATCTAATGATTCAAAAGAGCTCTTGTCTCCTGGTAAATAGTCACTGGACCCTTCTTCCATTAAAACGGCAAAATATACACAATTAATTATGCTGACTCCTTCCCTCCGGGTGAAAAATGAAATGTATGATTATTTCCTCCAGACTTAACGCAGACACCGGAGTTGTATGTATTTTGCCAACGATTGGTGTTTCTGCTTGAAAATAGTGCTTATATCAGTAACCAGTTCAAGTCATCTTGAAGCAACAGGAGTTGAAAGTATATCCTAAAACGGTACATATTACAGCTGCAGTGTACGTTCCTTATGAGTATTGTCACTCGGGTGTAACATGTGCTATAGTTTGGTGGCTGTTCATTATTTATTTTATTACATTACCATATCTTACTACGTTTTCAGCATTTTAAGAGAGCAGTTCTTAAGGTCTAATAGCTATAAATGATAATGTCGCCAGTACAGATGTTTGGTAGTGTACGTGAACAGTTCGAACAATAGCCGGAAATAATAGGTCAGTTGCCACTAGTACCCACTTTGGGCACGTTATTTCAAAAATACTGAGTTGGTTGACTATTAAACCTGCAGCTGGTATTCATATAAATATTTTACACACAAATAAGGTATGTGCAAATCGTTTCCGTTCTGCATTACACTGCTATGAACTATAGTGATGAGGACAAAGAAAATGTTTTCATTTGTTTCTTGATTACAAACATATATAGGCAGAGCCAAAAACAGTACATGACGTACATGTATAATGAGTAAACAACCGCTGAACTCATTTTCGATTTCCATTAACTGTATCTACACCGCATATGACTTTCGTTTCCCTTTGAAAACTAAACATATAGGTCTGTGGAAATGGCATCTGTTGTTACTCTTTAATTTTTTTACTGCTGAAAGAAGCACAGTAAAAGACGGCAGTTTCGTATTCCAATGATGTGAAGTAATTATGTCTCGTTGCTACTTTTTATTTATTTCCGCTGAGTTGCAGTGCAAAATAATTACCGTTTCCACGAATCGTGTGAGCACGGTGGCTACTTCTTTAGCTTTTATTGCGTGGCGTGACCGGGAATATTGCCACCACTGCAGAATGTGCCAGAGTAAGGAAATAAACAAACGTACACAGAAAATGGTTTTGAAATATCTCTGCGAAGCTAGTCAGTTGCGTAATTGAATATATTACAACGGTTTTTTTTTTGGGGGGGGGGGGGGGGGGAGTCAACGGAAAGTAGGTTTTCTTATGAAATGTGCTGTGGGATAGAAACAGACATAAAAATCTATTTTGAATGTGTAGCAGCCCGCGCCATATTATAACTATATTGCTGCGTCAAAAGCAATCGACTATAAGAAGGAAAACAACAACAGTAGCAGACAAGGACAAAAACCACTTATGTGTAATTCAAATATACTCATTTCTGTATACTAGCTCTTGACGTCTACTCTCAAAGTCTTTCATTTATTTCATTCTTGAAATATATCCGTTCCCAACATCACTCGTCAAAAAAATATTTCCTAAAATTTAAAACACCTATCACAATATTTTGTAGTGTACGGCATACCAAGATTCCTGCCTTAACTAACACTGAAGGGCATTAACTAACACTCAAGGGCATTCAGTCTGATCTGATTCTAAATCCAGTATCGCGTTTCCCACATCACTTTGTTGGAGAGCCTGTTCCACTTGCATTTTATCAGACTATTTAATTGCTAACGTTCATTTTCAGCGTTTCCTATACTTCTGCCCCCTCCTTCACAAAAAGAATACTTCGTAGCTGTAATCTTCATTGTCAATCTAAACATCTCTTTTTGAAATATTTTTTCACAGAATGCATGAATTTCCATGTTCATTAAAGCAAATAATAAAAAAAATTATTTTTTATCTTTACTTCATTTAAATTACGAGGCGTATTCCGAAAGTAAGGTGCTATCGGTCGCGAAATGGAAGCCACAGTGAAAATCCGATAAAGCTTCGCATAGGTGTGTTGGACAGTGTGTCCAGTATGCCCGTTGATTGCGTCACGTCTGTCTTTTCAGTTCTGAGAGCACACTGAGCACGTTAAGGTGCCTAGAAAACAGTGTCTCCCTCCAGGTATGAGGGTCCATGAGAGATTTTGTCTGATTTGATGCAGCCCACACAACATAACTGTCATGCACTTTCTTCTTCGTGACAGTTCCAATGAGGACGCCCCCTGCAGCGTTTTCGATGGGGAGTGTTTGATCACCCACTACACAGCCCGGACTTGCCTCCCTCTGATTTTCATATCCGCTGACATGAACCGCTGGCTGTGAAGTCAAGTTTCGGCACAGACAACGAACAGCAGATCGGTGTAGAGAATCGGCGAAAAGTGCAGGCGGCTGCCTTCTATGACGAGAGTATTGGAAAGCTGGTACAGCGCTACGACAAATGTCTCAGACGGAGCGGCGACTATGTAGAGACATTGCTGGAAGGTGTGGCTAACTATTGCAAATAAAACACTTTTGATTTTCACTGTAGTTTCCATTTCGCGACCGATCGGACCTTACTTTCCGAATACGCGTCGTAGCTCTGAGTTTTCAAGTGCATGTCCGTTGACTGGAATATGCAGAGACGTCGGAAAGTAAGTTACTCATTCATATGAATGCTTAGAACAGACACCATTCATTCACATAACTGATTCGCCTCGATGGCCAATGAACCCACCACCTTCCGTGCGGATGCACCATAACGTTGACCTCCTGCGAGAATCTCAAAGTAGCGACCATGGAGGACATCAACGGGGACTGCGGAAAGCTGGTGCTAGGTCGGAATGTCGATTGGTCGATAGGCGTGCCAAATTAGTCCGCTCAATTGCGAAAAACGCTGTGCCCGGATGGCGTGAATCACACTGCAGCTGACGTCAATAGTTCCTTCCGTTTCCTTTTCCCCCTTCCACCACCAATTTACGTAATAAATTACTTATGACGTCACAAGGTAACATTACTGATCAACAGGAATGCCACATTGTCAGACAAGAGCTCAAGTTCTTGGTTTCCTGAAGAGCCAGGCCTGCCGCAATATTATAAACAGGTGCATCAGAGTGTGCGATTGAAATGGCACAGGAGCAGGAAACGCATCTTGTTACGGCGTAAAGTCAGGCACCGGCACACCAGTCGGGAACGATAGAGCAGAGGGGGCTATGAGAAGAGGTCAACCAATAGCACGCTGACCGACTCCTCTCCAGGACGACAACGCGACAGCAGTGGCCCCTAGGTGAGGAGGACATAAGCGTCGCGCCTGACTGGTCGCGGTCCAGCTGAAGAGTAGCTTGACTAGTCATTTCGCTTGTACGATGTAACACTGTCTATACTGAAGAAACTTGATTATTTTGTATGTTGCCCTTTTCTTGCGACATATCTGTGTAATTCACAGAGATAAGTATTGTAATCTTTTCCAGCTGTAATAAAACTCATTAATACGATTTGTTTGAGTGTTGTCTAGCGATCCGAGAAAGTAGGTTTCCTAGACACCTATATTTGACGACTAGGCAGGATTTAACATACCCAAAGTTGAAATATGTCGGCAGTACAATTCGTCTAGGCAAAACGTCTAAACTACACACAGAGTCACCGTGAAATTCTGACAATAACCAGATCAAATGCAATTAAGCGGCCAGCAGTAGTGAAATGGTGCCAACGATTCGACTGAGACTGCACAGACGAGGGTGATGGTGACCGGAAGGAAGAACGATTTTGCACCACGCTATTTACATCTTTTCGGTAAGCTGAAAGGTCATCTGGCATGAAAAAGATTTTCCGACGACGAGGACGTCTACATCTACATCTACATTGATACTCCGCAAGCCACCCAACGGTGTGTGGCGGAGGGCACTTTACGTGCCACTGTCATTACCTCCCTTTCCTGTTCCAGTCGCGTATGGTTCGCGGGAAGAACGACTGTCTGAAAGCCTCCGTGCGCGCTCTAATCTCTCTAATTTTACATTCGTGATCTCCTCGGGAAGTATAAGTAGGGGGAAGCAATATATTCGATACCTCATCCAGAAACGCACCCTCTCGAAACCTGGCGAGCAAGCTACACCGCGATGCAGAGCGCCTCTCTTGCAGAGTCTGCCACTTGAGTTTATTAAACATCTCCGTAACGCTATCACGGTTACCAAATAACCCAGTGACGAAACGCGCCGCTCTTCTTTGGATCTTCTCTATCTCCTCCGTCAACCCGACCTGGTACGGATCCCACACTGATGAGCAATACTCAAGTATAGGTCGAACGAGTGTTTTGTAAGCCACCTCCTTTGTTGATGGACTACATTTTCTAAGCACTCTCCCAATGAATCTCAACCTGGTACCCGCCTTACCAACAATTAGTTTTATATGATCATTCCACTTCAAATCGTTCCGTACGCATACTCCCAGATATTTTACAGAAGTAACTGCTACCAGTGTTTGTTCCGCTATCATATAATCATACAATAAAGGATCCTTCTTTCTATGTATTCGCAATACATTACATTTGTCTATGTTAAGGGTCAGTTGCCACTCCCTGCACCAAGTGCCTATCCGCTGCAGATCTTCCTGTATTTCGCTACAATTTTCTAATGCAGCAACTTCTCTGTATACTACAGCATCATCCGCGAAAAGCCGCATGGAACTTCCGACACTATCTACTAAGTCATTTATATATATTGTGAAAAGCAATGGTCCCATAACACTCCCCTGTGGCACGCCAGAGGTTACTTTAACGTCTGTAGACGTCTCTCCATTGATAACAACATGCTGTGTTCTGTTTGCCAAAAACTCCTCAATCCAGCCACACAGCTGGTCTGATATTCCGTAGGCTCTTACTTTGCTTATCAGGCGACAGTGCGGAACTGTATCGAACGCCTTCCGGAAGTCAAGAAAAATAGCATCTACCTGGGAGCCTGTATCTAATATCTTCTGGGTCTCATGAACAAATAAGGCGAGTTGGGTCTCACACGATCGCTGTTTCCGGAATCCATGTTGATTCCTACATAGTAGATTCTGGGTTTCCAGAAATGACATGATACGCGAGCAAAAAACATGTTCTAAAATTCTACAAGAGATCGACGTAAGAGATATAGGTCTATAGTTTTGCGCATCTGCTCGACGACCCTTCTTGAAGACTGGGACTATCTGTGCTCTTTTCCAATCTGTGCTCCGTTCCTCTAGAGACTTGCGGTACACGGCTGTTAGAAGGGGGGCAAGTTCTTTCGCGTACTCTGATGATGGTTATGCACATAGCGGTTCTTGTATGACTCTATGACTCGAAAGTCTGTTTGTAGCCGGCCGCAGTGGCCGAGCGGTTCTAGGGGCTATAGTCTGGAACCGCGCGACCGCTACGCTCGCAGGTTCCAATCCTGCCTCGGGCATGGATGTCTGTGATGTCCTTAGGTTAGTTAGGTTTAAGTAGTTCTAAGTTCTAGGGGACTGATGACCTCGGAAGTTAAGTCCCATAGTGCTCAGAGCCATTTGAACCATTTAAACCTGCTTGTATCGTCGAGAAACTGAACGATAGGCGGATCGTTACGAGCGCTGTTTACGGACTTTTTAGACTATGTTAAAAAAATAATTTCGTGTACCTGCGTCACTTTGAAGTATAGTGCCACTTTCAATGAAAATTCCTTGGCCTGCCATAATATAGTGTAGCTCACTTTTCGAAGTCCACTCGTGATACATTTAGTAACGAACGTACGTAAAATGATTTTTCATTTCCCTCAACACTGCGTTAACTTTGTGTCTCAAAACGTAACGTTTTAGTCGAACGTTTGCAATAAAATGCTACCAGAAACCTAAGCCAGCACTGCTGAAGAAAGCAAGTGTGGTGAAGTTATTTCCTCATGGAAAAGAGGGACATAATGGGGTAAAGTCAGCAGAGTAGATAGAAGAAATAAACAGGAGAGGAAAAAAAAAAAAACAGATAAAGGAGAGGGAAAGCTGGAAAGAGACAGCGAGAAACATTTACGCTTCTGGATAGAAGAAAGACTGCTGGAAAGCGCCGATAGGGAATATATGCTAATAACAGCAAGAATAACACTTTGCATGTAGGGTATCCATATCAGAAATGTCCCACGTTCAATAGGAAGGACCCTTGGGACTGTTTAAAATCTCTATTCAAAAATTGTGAAACATGTATACATTGGAGGCTTCATGATGGCGTTAGCCCTCATTTTTTATTCACGGACGTTCGCACATTCGATAGTTAGAAATTTTAACTACCTTTATGGAAATCTTTGGGAATGTACTTTTTATAGTTTTTAAACGTATCACTTTCATAGATTGACTATGAACACCTGATGATGCCAATATAGTTTGCGAAAACGTTCCTGCCATTGAATAAAGATTTCAAACAGTCGCAGAGATCCTTCTTATTCAACAAATAATAGGAAAAGTTTCGATATCACCTTGAATGCACTGTGAGTTTGGATCAGACCTCAGTTACTGAGAGGTTTGCTCGTCATTCGAAAGGGTGAAATAAAGATGGGTTTAGAGTAATGTTATAATACATTCAAGTTGCACGATGTACCTGTCTTGTGCTGCAGTTACGGAATGATTATGAGTATTTCATGTCGGAGAAGAGGTACTGAGGATGCCATCTAACTAAGAAACCGATGAAGAAAATACTGTGGAAATCGAATTGCCTAGGCGACTGTAAAAAAACTAGCACGGTAAAACAACCAAATATAACACACACGTATTACGTTATCATTCACAGCTATCCCGATTCGTCTATGTATGCCGTATCCAGCTACGTCACAGTAGCAGAGTTTCGGCAGGACCGGACAAGCATTTGTATTTGAGGTGGAAACACTTTTTTCTAAATGTCTGAATAACATTCAGGTAAGAGAGAAATTTAAAGATTGTTGTGACAATCACTGTTTACCATTTTAGTTTCCCATCGCAGATTATGTCAAAATATTTTTTCTTTTCATTTTTGGTAGGGGAGTAGAATAACATCAAAGAGCAAGAGAAGAACGACTTCATGAAAATGCTTACCTTCTACCGTTTTTGATAGGGTAATAGGCTACAATCAATGAGTACGAGAGGAACTTTTAGATGGAAATGTTCGCTGCGATTTATTTGGGTTTAGTTTCAATTTTAAGATTTTGTGCTCACGTTGATACAATGAAAAGATTTCCAGAATGAATTTTTCTCTCTGCAACGGAGCGTGCGCTGTCATGAAACTTCCTGGCAGATTAAAACAGGGTGCCGGATCGGGAATGAACTCAGGACCTTTGCCTTTAGCGGGCAAGTGCTCTCACCACTGCGCCCCTAGTCTCTCTTTCAGTGGTGCTAGGCCGGCATGATATGCAGGAGAACTTCTGCGAAGTTTGGAAGGTAGGAGATAAGATACTGTTGGACGCAAAGCTGTGAGGACAGGTCGTGAGTCATGCACGGGTAGCTCGGTTGGTAGAGCACTCATCCGCGAAAGGCAAAGGTCTCGCATTCGAGTCCCGGTTAGGCACACAGTTCTAATCTGCCGGAAAGTTTCTATAAAAATGTCCTTGTTCGTGAGTATAGCAAAGTAATATTACTATGTATTTCTGTAAAATACATACAGACGCCGACAGCGTTAGAGGTACAACTACAATAAAGCACCGAAAATGAAATGGACAGAAGCCTGAACCGTAGGAGACTCGTCGTAGCACATTTTTCCCATGGTAACTTCGTTACTCGTTGATAGCTGTTTTTCTGGTAGCTGACGTACCATATGATTGCAATATGTGCGGAATTTAACTGTTTCTTCTTCGAAGGTAATACTTAAGAATCGGCGGCATAAGCTGCCTTACTGAAATGACACTACGACTGTTGATATTTTTAAAAATATTGAATCGATATATCAATATTTAAAGAAGTATCTCGATATATCGCAAAGGAACTAGGGTATATCGACATATCGGCGGATAAAATGTCGACGTACCTGCCCGTAAAAATATCGGCTGCACATTGTAAATAGACCTTTGTATCTACGTACTGATTTATTATTAGATATTCTGTAAATTAACTAGCTAGCAGCCTGCCTGTCCCCCTTACAGCTAGAATTGGAAGGTAAACGATACACGTTAACGCTTGGCGACACCACTTTTCTAATAACGGTAACTCCATGTAAGTGGCACAATAAAAGGTGTCTGATGGGTCCACCGTTCGGTTTCGTCACATATAGGATTTGTCCGGAACACTTCGTGTCAATCTCCTTTCATTTCCACAAACGACAGAGACCTAGCATATGTGTGGTGAAGCTAAACATTGCAGTTTCTGTTTGTAGTGCCGAGCGGAGATTACGTCAACATTTCCCCGCACACGTCTCCGCCCACCGCAACGACCTATTTGTCATTCAGATTTTTGTTCAGCATTTTCAGTATCTGTTTATGAAAAATATCGATGTGAAGAACTAGCACAATAGTGTGCTGTTTCCTCACTTCGGAACACTTGTTATTCCATTCAGACACCCCCCTCCCACCATGCAATCGGAGACTTTTTTATGACACATATGCTTGTTTCACACAGTTAAAGAGAAAGTATGTCCTACTACAATTTCCAAAAACAAGTTCAAATATTTTCCAAAAATTATGAAAAAATATAATATAAAATAAACTACCCCACGCTGTGGTGCGGGGCGTCCCACATCCGGTACGACTTTTATTTTCCGCCTTCCTTCTTCCATTGGTGAACGGGGGATGCGACTTGCTAAATGCTTCGGATGAGCTGCAGTTTCTCTCTAGGAACTTCAACAGTAAACCTCCATTATAGGATCTGCCAGTGGTATCTGTTGGGCATTTCCGTAACGCTCTCGCGCCTGCAACACGACCCAGTGACGAAATGCGCCACTCTTCATTGGATATTCTCTACCTATTCCAGGAACCAAATCTAATAATGGGGCCACATTGACGAGCAATATTCAAGACTCAGTCGAACGAGAATTTTTTACACACCATCTTAGTGGATGGATTATATTTCCTTAGTATTCTTCCAGTGACTCTTAATCTCGCACGTGTTTCTCCTACAATTATTTTTATATGGCTATCCCACATAAGATAGCTCCATTTCGTTACTCATTGGTATTTTATGGTCGTTATGATTTCCAGTGCTCTAATAGCAGATTAAACCACTTTGTTTCCTGCGGTCGAATCTACCAACGTTCCAACACTCAGACCAAAGATGGTGAGAAATTTTGTTCAAGAAATAAGGAGACTGGCATCCTGAGAATGAGAAGGCAAATAACAGGCGTACGACTGGAAAACTATGGTCTGAATTCGTTACTTGATTCAAAACTAGAGTTTCCGAACAACTGAAAAATTTAATAATAATATATTGAGATGAAATGGCTCTGAGCACTATGGGACTTAACATCTGAGGTCATCAGTCCCGTAGAACTTAGAACTACTTAAACCTAACGACATCACACACATCTACGCCCGAGACATGATTCGAACCTGCGACCGTAGCGTCGCGCGGTTCCAGAATGAAGCGCCTAGAACCGCTCGGCCACTCCGGCCGGCTATATATTGAACGTTACCTCATATTAAATTATGCATGTTCCGCGGCTGTCTAGCCATTTTTGGCTATTGCCTATACTTCATGCAGCACGCCAACTGCAACACACAAAAAATGTGCACCAGAAATTGTAGGCCTATATGTAACCTCATAAACTGCGTATTCAAGAAGGAAAGGTGCCGTATGTCAATTTTGATGCTTAAAATTACTGTAGCGGATAATTTTGGGTTGTGGTCGGTGGGCATTAGCTGTCCTCGAATTATCATTACTGCTTGCTGGGTTTTATGTCAGTAGGGTGGTCATTACTTTGTACAAGGCATAATCACATTAATCTGACCACCGCCTACGCTCAACGCCAAAGTGCAGTAAGTTCTCACAGACGGCAAGTGGCAACACCAGCAGTGGAGGGTATGTGAAGTGTATCGGGCGAACGGAAATGGAGCGATTAATCTGACATCCAATATGGCACGATCATTGGCTTTCGGTCCAAGGGTCGAAGCATTTCCGAAACAGTTTAAGTTTGTAAGCTGTTTGCGTGCTGCAGTGGTTGAAGTATGCCGCACATGGCAAAATGGCGCTCTCTAAAACCAGCGTTGATGCAACTTCGTGCACCACGGGCCGCAGAAGGCAGGGGTGAACGACATCTTGCGGAGACGTGTACGTGATAGTAAAAGTGCAACTTCTGAGCAACTGACCGCCCAGAAGAACCAATGGGCTACCAACAGTGACTCCTCAACGACAGTTCAGCGAACGTTACAGAGTACGAGCGTCCACAGCAGGCAACCGGTTCACGCTCCCATGCTGACTGCAGTTCCTCGCTAACAATGGCTGGAATATGCACGCCAGTACCGTAACTGGACGTCCACTGAGTGGCAACAGATGACTTCTTCGGATAAATCACGTTTCGTGCTCCATCGGACAGTTGGCCCTTACCGTGCACGGCGTGAAACTTCTGAAAGCAAACTGCAACAGTTATGGTCTCAGGAATATTGTCGTGGAATTTCCCTGGAGGATATCGTCATTCTGGAAGGCACCAGGGATCAACATATATCGTTGGGGACCATGCCCACCCGTAAACGCCGTTGGTTTTTCGTCGGGACGACGGCATCTACCAGCAGGACAGTGCAAATTGTCACATAGCTCGAAGTGTACGTGCGCGGTTCGAAGAGCTTCAGGAGGAGTTTACCGTACTCCCCTGGCACCAAACTTGCCGGATTTAAACACAATCGAGAAACTGTGGGATCAACTCAATGAGGCTGTATGGGCCAAGAAATCTAGCAGGGCTGGCGACGTCACTAGAGTCAGCATGGCCCCACATCCCTGACGTTACTTTCCAGGACCTCTTTGACTCTCTTCCTGGACGTTTCCCAGCGGTCAGCGCTGCAGAAGGTGGTTATTCAGGTTTTTAATGACTCAAATGCCTCTAAACACTGTGGGACTTAACATCTGAGGTCATCAGTCCCCTAGGCCCTGGCTCTGAGCACTATGGGACTCAACTTCTGAGGTCATTAGTCCCCTAGAACTTAGAACTAGTAAAACCTAACCAACCAAAGGACATCACACACATCCATGCCCGAGGCAGGATTCGAACCTGCGACCGTAGCTGTCTCGCGGTTCCAGGCTGCAGCGCCTACAACCGCTCTGCCACAGCGGCCGGCTCAGTTCTTTAAAAAGTGGTCACATTAACGTAATCGGACAGTGTATGAGGCAGCTTGGAAATGTGGTGAATGTCTTTCCACTGTTCAGTGCTTTAAGCGTTCAACGTTTTTTCACACATATGTTGAATGACAGTCATTGAAGATTGTTAATCGACATACGTCTGTTTTCCTGAAAGAGGTTTCCGTGCAGTGTTTGCACTCTTCATTTTCAATGTCACCACAAGTCACCACGAGTGAGTAATAGAACTTTTTCCCTCCATCACATATATTCGTAAAACGTTCTGGTTGATCCAGTAATTGAAGAAAGAGGGCATCTTTTTAGTAAAAAAGCGGCAATGCCGCATTCGTCTCGTAGCACAGAGGCGTCGTGGCATCCATCCTACTTGTTGTAGTTATCAGTGCAGAGACTGATTTGATGCAACTCTCCATGCTACCCAATCCTGTGCAAGGGTCTTCATTTCCTACTAACTACTGCAACCTACATCCTTCTGAACCTGCTTAGTGTATTCATCTCTTGGTCCTCCTCTACAATGTTTAGCCTCCACGCTGCCCTCCAATACTAAATTGGTAATCCATTGATGCCTCAGAACCTGTCCTACCAACCGATCCCTTCTTCTAGTCAAGTTGTCCCACAAATTCCTCTTCTCCACATTTCGATTCAGTACCTCCTCGTTAGTTACGTGATCTACCCATCTAATCTTCAGCATTCTTCTGTAGCACTACATTTCGAAAGCTTCTATTCTCTTCTTGTCTAAACTATTTATCGTCCATGTTTCACTTCCATACAAAGCTACACTCCATACAAATACTTTCTGACAAGACTTCCTGACACTTAAATCTATACTCGATGTTAACAAATTTTCTTCTTCAGAAACGCTTCCCTTGCCATCGCCAGTCTAGATTTCGACCATCATCAGTTATTTTGACCCCCCCCCCCCGCCCCCCCCCCAAATATCAAAACTCATCTACTACTTTAAATGTCTCATTTCATAACCTAATTCCAAAAGCATCGCCTCATTTAATTCGACTACATTCCATTATCCTTGTTTTGCTTTTGTTGATGTTCATCTTATATCCTCCTTTCAAGACACTGTCCATTCCGTTCAGCTGCTCTTCCAGGTCCTTTGCAGTCTCTGACAGAACTACAATGTCATCGGCGAACCCCAAAGCTTTTATTTCTTAACCATACAGTAAAGCATCATGCCCACGGGAAAAATTACGGCTGTAGTTTTCCCTTGCTTTCAGCAACCTCCTACTGGCGTCCTAAATAAAACAGATTCTAACCTAACCTCCTTGGTCCTGCGAAAAACTGGCGCCGTGACCAAGTTATCGGCCGATGTAGTGAGGCGACCTCTGACGACAGCCTCTGGTGACAGCTGTCGGCGCCACTGTGAACACAGTCTTACAGACAACAGCATCCTAAGAACAATGTCAAGAAGCTTCCTACGTTATCTTACTAAACATATACTCCGTTTACAGGTTATGGCGGGCCCATCGGTACAGTGAGACCTCTGTCATTGCATGCAGTATGGGGAGGCGTGGGCTCAGGACTCCACTCGCCCGGCCATCGTCAGGTTTTCGGTCAAGTAGCTCCTCAACTGGCCACACGAGGCCGAGTTCACCCCGTTCCAGTTCTCCCACCAAGGGCAAAGCCCAAAGCCCTGGAAGTACCGGGAATCTAACCCGGGTTCTCAGCTTTGCGATCAGCCGCGTTGACCACTCACCTGCTCCCGACGTTAGCCAGTAGTTATTTTCTGTGCATCGTGAACAATAATGGTGCTATAAACATCCCCTTCCAGAACTTCATAAACTACCTGTACATTTGTGTTAAAATGGACGTTTCCGATCTATCTAAAGTTTACTTTGAGATTAGCTATTGATTTCATTAATGTAGTTACTGCGCCGTCGGGATTTCGGTGGCCTTTCTTCCTAAACATGAAGCATTTCTTGCTTTTATCTGTTCCATACAAAAAATAGTTTCCCAATCTGATGTACGATCCTTTCGGAAAACTACGCGGTTTTTCGTAGAAGTCCCAATTTTCACCGAATCCGTTACGGGAACCGCTGTCTACATCACGAATAACACCACACCACAAATATTTTTGAAACGTGCCCAGCTTTAATAGCTGGTTCCAACAAGCCGGAATACCCCGTTTGGCTCGGGGAGCAACCTGCGACGGTGCGTGCGTTGCCCTGGGAGGGAGGACAATAGCGGAGTCGCGCTCTTCGGGGGAAGAAGCTCTCGCCAGAAGAAGGCGCGCTGCAAGTCCGCATCAACCGGTCACGGGTGGGCGGAGCAGGCCGGCCTGCAATTACCACGAGCCTCTGTGTTTAGCCGTCCCTAATGCCTACGTGCGTAACATTGTCCCCTGAACGCCAGCCGCCTCCGAACGCCAATCTTGCGGTGGATACATGGGCCGGCTTTGCGGCCCAAAACACACACCCCGTGACATCTCCGCCATATGTCCCTACAGTGTTGTAGGCATTTCCCTACTGTCGCGAATAATAGCCTGTCGCCGTTCGGCTATTCTCTGTCCCGCTTTTGCCCTGCTAGCTGTATGTCGTCTAATAAGCACAGGCTATGCGTTCGGCCGCGTCCCACGACTGTCTTTTGCCATATCACAATTGCTTCCTACATAGCTCGCTTTACAGAACCAAGCAATGTCCCCACACCATAATGATAGTCTCCCGCTACCAAATTATAAACCTCGATATCTGCCCTGACCGGTAAATCTGCTGTTCCTACCTACACTCGTGTTTGATATCAACTGACTTTCGCGTCTTGACCAAAGAAACACAACAGACGGCTGTTACCTCCTCCAGTGCCAAAACGCACACAAGCGTTCTGGAAATTTTGAAATTCCCTATATTACCTCAAAGATTAGTCAAATGCACCTACTTTTCTGGGTTGAATGAAAAAGTAAATAAGAAAATTCTTTCTATCTTTTAGCTAGCTCCAAGACGCCAACGAGATGAAAACCGAAATGAGGGTTTTGGTTGAACTACTACGAAAATTCACTATTGGCGATTACAAATGCAACATCATGCACGCAGAATTGGGCAAACGTCTAACTGGCATGAACTGGCGACATATTTGGATATGCAGATGATTGCCATTTCATTGTGGCTGCAGACTATATGGCGGGGTAAGGTCATTCACTTATTACCGACCTACTTGTGTTCTTTCGGCCGTCTCCAAGGCCTTTGAATATTCCGCTATAGTCAACGACCAGCTAACGAACTACTTATTACAATCTAGACGGAAACTCGTCAGATTTCCGCAAACCTAAATAAGAGACGACCTGACGTTTACCATGGATAGACAAGAGGCGACTATTATGTGCTCATTAGACTTCAGCAAAGCCTTCGCCACTGTCGACTGTGGGATTTGGCCTGTGAAACACAGCAGCCTAATTTCCTCTCCAAGCGCAGTGAAATTGTTTTGCCCATAATTACTGCGCCTCGCCGGCAATGCGTCATGTCCGGCACCGTCAAGTCACAGGGGAGACAGGTTGTGTCAGACGTACCCCAGGGTTCGTTCGTAGATCAATTACTCTTGTTATTCTATGTTAATGACGTATCATCAGTTTTTTGCACATGTATGTTGGCGACCTTCAGATGTATCTAAGTTCAAAACCAATATACATGACGATAGCTACTGAGAATTTCGATACTGACCTGTGAGCACTAACAAAATGGGCACAGATCAAAGGGTTAAAGCTCAACCCTTCCAAAACTCAAGGGGAGCTGATTGACCATTCTAGGCTCATTAGCCTGATATATGGGGAATCCCTACCAACTTTAATCTTAAACGGGACTACTTCTCTCCCTCAGCAAGGATTCTAAGAGTAGTAATAGATGAAAAGCTAGTAGGGCTGACCGCACAGCTGCAGTGTGCAACAAGGCATCCGTATCTCTCCATGACCTATGAAAATATAACAAACTCTTCCATCGCCGGCCGGGGTGGCCGAGCGGTTCTAGGAGCTATAGTCTGGAACCGCGCGACCGCTACGATCTCAGGTTCGAATCCTGCCTCGGGCATGGATGTGTGTGATGTCCTTAGGTTAGTTAGGTTTAATAGTTCTAAGTTCTAGGGGACTGATGACCTCAGATGTTAAGTCCCATAGTGCTCAGAGCCATTTGAACAATTTTTTTGAACTCTTCCATTCCGACCTGAAAAGAAACATGTACGGAAGCTCATACTTCCAATGAATGATTCGAGCGATGTTGCCCTGCGAGGTCGTTCTCAGGAACGCTCACGGCGCCCACAACTAATGATGAACGCCTACTTTCAGTATACCTATGACGTTCGACCCTTTGATCATATTTCAGTCTTATGCACAGCTATCCTGGGTATGTACAGACAAGCGCAGAGATTTAGATACACTCTGTCTCCACTACTATCTTGTCAACTTATACTGTGCCTCATAACTCTCCTAGACAGTTATTTTCTTGTCTGAACAACATACCAGAAAAATCCGTTCCCATCAGAGCAAAATTCTTTTTGTACCACTCAATTCCTCAGTAGCTTTCTTCAAATCCTTTTCAGTAGCAGGGAACTGACTATGGAATGACCTAGCTCTTTATATCACAGAACTGAAGACCATCAACAGCTTCAAAAAACTGTTAATGAATGT
This sequence comes from Schistocerca serialis cubense, assembly GCF_023864345.2. Classification (NCBI taxonomy): domain Eukaryota; kingdom Metazoa; phylum Arthropoda; class Insecta; order Orthoptera; family Acrididae; genus Schistocerca; species Schistocerca serialis. The sequence goes on along the minus strand of NC_064641.1, from coordinate 147,890,816 downwards.
GCGCTGAAGTAACAATAATGTCTACATTTGTCCCTGTACACGCCGGCTACTCCACTCCGCAATTTGTTCAACCACATCTTCTTCGTTTCCCAGTGCTCTTAGCTGGAACAGTTTGCTCGAATTTCTCTCACTCAGAACTCGCTTTGTCACAAAAAATTAACAAAACATCACCTTTGTACACCTATATATAAAATTTCTCTCCGCCACTATTGCTATCTATTATTATTATTGTTAGTGGAAGAGCAGCAGCAACAGTAATAGCAGTAGTGCTGGTATTAACTTCATTAGTTCTTAGTACTCTTTATTCACATAGTCTGTACGTGAATTTTAGACAAGAAGAGAATAGATCTTTTGAAATGTGGTGCTACAGAAGAATGCTGAAGATTAGATTGATATATCACGTAACTAATGAGGAGGTACTCCATAGAATTGGTGAGAAATGAAATTTGTGGCACCTGTCTAGAAGGAGGAATCGGTTGAAAAGACACAATCTAATATATCAAGGGCACACCAGTTTAGCACTGGGGGGAAGTTTGGGGGGGGGGGGGGAGAGGTAAGAATTATAGAGGTGGACCAATCAATGCATACAGAAAGAAGATTCAGATGGATGTAGGCTGCACTAGTTAACTGGAGATGGAAGAGACTTATACAGGTCAGAGTAGCGTGGAGAGCTACAACAAACCAGTCTTCGGAATGAAGTTCGCAACAACAACAATAAAAAACAAATCATGTTAATTGTAGTAATACTATTTATAGTTATATATCACATTAAACATATTTTTGTTCCTTAAGAAACTGTAGGTTAAAAAAGTACTTTATGGCGAGCCCCCGATACGATGTAAGAAAGGGCCTGAAGGCCGTAACCATATCATGTTAAATAAATAACCAATGTAGGATTTGGTAGAACTATTATGAAAATTTACTACTGGCCATTAACAATGCAACATCAAAATGCAATGCGAAAATTCAGAAACGTCAAATTGACATGAAGTGTACTACATGCTTGGACATTCAGATGATTAGCATTTCAGTGGGACTATGTAGGAATGACGCCATCTACCTCCAGTATATAAGGAAAGGTTACGTAGTTGTTACATCTCGTGTAAGAGAGAAAAGTATCTGCCATCGCGTACGCCAGTGGCAGGATCATGACCTATTGTGGTTGTGGTTAATCGTTTCGCGATATTTTAAGGGCTTTTATAAGGGCCAACAGTGAAATGCTAAACAAAAGTCTTATTATTAAAGAGTGAGTTCGACCTTCGTTTCGGTCATGTACATTTAGGTTTACTGTTGCTTTTGTACGTCACCTGCGGCCAAGGCTCGAACTCTACCTTATGTAAGGTCGTTACCATTACCCTTCCTCATCGTCGTCTAACTCGTATTACACCCTCCCTGTATTGAGGTACATGTTTACGAGACACTTAAACTTATTCTCACAAATCCTGAAGTCATTAATGTGATGCGATGTCACGCCATCCGTAAACAACCAGGTCAGTATTTGACTGTGGGAGATATTTTCGCCGGTATAATTTAACCGTCAGATTAAAGAGCTGTGCTCATTAAAATCCTTCTGGGTGCACCTCCGTGACATCTAATAAAAACACGCAAACTTCTAAACTACGAGGAGCGTACAATAAACAATGCGACACATTTTCTACTTGGTCAATTTCGATTGAAAAAATGTGGAATTTGTGGTGGGATATCGTGGAATATTTGCCTTTCAACCTCTGTTGTTTCATGAAGTTCTGATAAATCGCGGCGCTGTACGTAGCATTCAACATGGCGTCTGCAACGGAGGTGCGTTCCAAGCAGAGAGCGGTCCGTGAGATTCTTTTAGCGGAAAACCAGAGCATCGCAGATATTCATAGACACTTGCTGAATGTCTACGGAGACTTGCCAGAAAACAAAAGCGCGATGAGTCTTTGGCCGAGACTGTTATCATCGCTGCATCTCCCACGTGCCGGCCTACCACACCTCCGACTCCTGCAATTTTGGAACTTGCGGTCACTCATTCGACGTGTTCGACGGGTCACAATGAAACACCTCACTGCGCAAATGGACGTCTCTGTTGGTAATGCTGACACACTTTATAACATTAACTGTCCAACCGAACATTTAGTCCTGTCACGGGAAAATCCAAATATAACATTATACTGCGTCACGTGTTATATTAACATACAGTGTATTACCAATTATGGTATTACTACGCAGTAAATGTTACCCTCTAGGAGGATTTTTGTAAATTGACCGTGAATTACCTAATGGGTTTGGCTTATCGAACCTGAATTTAGTGCTACAGAAGAAACCAGAAAGCTAAAGATTGAAATCTGGAAAATGTTTTAAGTAATCAAGTTTACTTAAATCAAATAAAAACGGTCACCAGCCTAATTAGGCATAGAAATGTGAAACATTACTTTTATATAATCTGTATAGAGTTATGATAAGGGAAGGCTACCATTACTTCTTTCTCAAAGAAGTGCAGTGAACTTTACCATAATCAGACAAGAGGTACAGGGATGCTAGCAGTTATAAATAGTATATGCAAGTTCTCACAGAAACAGTTAACAGCTTTATCACTTCTCAACAGTAATACTTTGTCATATATAAATTATCTCATCAACAAATTTTGTGAAAGACACTACTAAACCAAAATTGAACATGGACATAGTCCTTTTTCAGCAGTTTCTTTTCATATAATACAAATTTAATGAAACGTCACTTGCAACAGAATTTTTATGCTCATTAAGAAGTGATATTGTTTCTATTTTTATGGATAAGAGAAATTACAGTAACTTTATCTTCAATGGGCAAAATTGTTGGTGGGGGCTCTCAAATTAACTTTCCAATTTTCATCACACAATGTACACAAAACTCAAATTTTACTTCACTGCAATTAATACATTCATTATTCAAGTAGGTTTATTCATTTTAAGCAACTCAAAATTGGGGACCCTTAAATTGTCCATTACTATAACGCAAACTAAACACACTTTTCTGAGACAGTTTGTAAGATGAAAATTTTGATGTTATTCTTTCACTAATTTCACTCACCTTGCATGGTTTTTAAAACTGTTAATGTCGTCAATTTTTTCTATATAATTTTAAATAAGACATAAAGTGCATTGACACTCTTACTAACCTCAAGACAGTGTGCTGTCTTATTGCCATTAATACAGCCAGCAATTTTCACTAACAGAATTTAATGCAGTTAATCTCTAATGCACAATCACTACGGACGTTTTCATAAATGCAGCACTAACTTCTTCCCTTAACTTCAGTTGAAACCACAGTATCTCTAGATATCTTTTTGCATTCAGAATTATGCTAATAAACACATATTCATTTTCATCAGTTTTTAACACGTAAGATTCTCGGATGTCAGTATTCATGTGGAGTGGATCATAAGAGGTATCATGAGAGGAACCAAATCAAGGATAGGACATAAGTTTCACAAAATTTACCTTATTATTGCAAATTAAACGACACTTAAATGCACTGGTTCATACTTTGACATAAATCTGAACTCTTAGATTTGCTGAAGTGATGGCGCAATATTGGTGGTGAGTACGTGGTGGCTACCTGGTCTTTCCTCTGGATGTAATTTGCTCTATTATCTTGTTCTTGGCTACGATACTTCCAACATTAGAGACTTTTCATTAATAAAGCACCATTTTACAGTCGTACACACATCCGAGGCCTTTCCAAATTAGTCCAGATACTGGATGCTACCCTTGGCACTTGCGCTGTTCACTCACTTGCTGCTCAGACCTAGCTTTTCCAGTAGCTAGCTGCCGACTGACTCCTATTCCACCTTTGAGCCCACGCCAACAACATTTTGGCGCGTGCCAAGTCACTTCCGTTGCATATGGGAAGTACTGTTGCTTTTCATTTTATACAGTTCAAGTCCCTAGGTGTGAACCAGCTTATACATAGTTGTAAACAAACATCTTTTAAAAAATCTTAATATTTAAATAAATTGACATGTTGACACAAAAGCCACATAATTATATAACATTTTCCTCCAATTAATACAAAGAATTTAAAAGGAAAGAGAAAAAAAATTTACACAACTTCCCACTTCATTACAATAGGTCAAATACATTACATAGTGAAAAATACATACATGACATTGAACAGAATTAATATTTACAGTATTCATTATGGTGTTACAACTTGTCCATCAGTGGGATACGTACAGGCGTGTGCTCGCTGGGCTCATCATTGCCTAACAGAAGACCGTAAAGAGCAACAGAGGTCCAATCGGTGCGGAACCGTATCGTCGTTACGAGGCTGATCGTGAGAATTTTTTGTCTCATATCGTAACAGGCGATGAAACATGGGTTTATCATTTCGAAGCTGAAACAAAACTGCAATCCATGGAGTGGCGCCGCACCAGCACACCTCCGAAGAAAAAATTCAAAGTTGCACCCCAACCGGTACAGATGTGGCAACGTCTTCTGGGACTATGAAAGGGTCATTCTGTTCGTTATCCTCCCTCTTGTTGCAACGATCTATTCTGAAGTCTATTATACTACCCTCAGGAAATTGAAAAATATTGGAAATTTGTGGTAAGTTCCTATGGGACCAAACTGATGAGGTCATCAGTCCCTAGGCTTACACACTACTTAATTTAACTTGGACTAACTTACGCTAAGGACAACACATACACCTATGCCCGAGGGAGGACTCGAACCTCCGACGGAGGAAGCGGCGCGAACCGTGACAAGGCGCCTGAGATCGCTACCCCGTGCGGCAGGAAATTGAAGAAACAACTTCCGCGTCCTCGTTGCCACAAAAATGCAAACGAAGTACTCCTTCTCCTTGACAACGCAAGGCCTCACACAAGTCTGCGAACCCGGAAGGAGCTCGCAGAACTTAACTGGACTGTTCTTCCTCATCCACCCAACAGTCCGATCTCGCACCTTCCGATCCATCTGTTTGGCTCAATGACGGATGCACTCCGCGGGATGCAGTGCGTGGAAGATAGGGAGGCTATTGATGCAGCGACACGTTGGCTCCAACGTCGACCAGTAGTCTGGTAGCAAGCCCCTCTCAGTAACCTGGCGTAAGGCCGTCGTGTTGAACGGAGATTATAAGCCAAAAGGATGGGGAATAATATGGAGTATTGATATCCTTAATAAAACCAACCGCCTATGAGAGAAAAAAGTCTTGCATTACTTATTGAACGTCCATCGTACTAAAATTAACTCACATTACGGTTCTTTAGGGCAAAGAGTAAGGCCACTGCAACGCGGCCAAAGAGTGGACTTATTTTGATGCTTTAAATATTTTATAAAGTGGCATGACAGTGAGTACACCCAGAAGGATTTTAATGAGATTTACTCCGACGTCGAAAGCTATGCTACTAAAAGAGTAACCAGATTAGTGGTCCGTGTGGTGCACGGGCTCAGCTGCTGGTTGCCTGATTTCCAGGGTCAACAAAACTTTTATCTCAATATTCCACATAGTTAATGAACGAATCTGAAATGCTTTCATGAGCTAATCATTTGTTGTTGTTGTGGTCTTCAGTCCTGAGACTGGTTTGATGCAGCTCTCCATGCTACTCTATCCTGTGCAAGCTTCTTCATCTCCCAGTACCTACTGCAACCTACATCCTTCTGAATCTGCTTAGTGTATTCATCTCTTGGTCTCCCACTACGATTTTTACCCTCCACGCTGCCCTCCAATACTAAATTGGTGAGCCCTTGATGCCTCAGAACATGTCCTACCAACCGATCCCTTCTTCTGGTCAAGTTGTGCCACAAACTTCTCTTCTCCCCAATCCTATTCAATACTTCCTCATTAGTTATGTGATCTACCCATCTAATCTTCAGCATTCATCTGTAGCACCACATTTCGAAAGCTTCTATTCTCTTCTTGTCCAAACTATTTATCGTCCATGTTTCACTTCCATACATGGCTACACTCCATACGAATACTTTCAGAAATGACTTCCTGACACTTAAATCAATACTGGATGTTAACAAATTTCTCTTCTTCAGAAACGCTTTCCTTGCCATTGCCAGGCTACATTTTATATTCTCTCTACTTCGACCATCATCAGTTATTTTGCTCCCCAAATAGCAAAACTCCTTTACTACTTTAAGTGCCTCATTTCCTAATATAATTCCCTCAGCATCACCCGACTTAATTCGACTACATTCAATTATCTTTGTTTTGCTTTAGTTGATGTTCATCTTATATCCTCCTTTCAAGACACTGTCCATTCCATTCAACTGCTCTTCCAAGTCCTTTGCTGTCTCTGACAGAATTACAATGTCATCGGCGAACCTCAAAGTTTTTATTTCTTCTCCATGAATTTTAATACCTACTCCGAATTTTTCTTTTGTTTCCTTTACTGCTTGCTCAATATACAGATTGAACAACATCGGGGAGAGGCTACAACCCTATCTTACTCCCTTCCCAACCACTGCTTCCCTTTCATGTCCCTCGACTCTTATAACTGCCATCTGGTTTCTGTACAAATTGTAAATAGCCTTTCGCTCCGTGTATTTTACCCCTGCCACCTTTAGAATTTGAAAGAGAGTACTCCAGTCAACATTGTGAAAAGCTTTCTCTAAGTCTACAAATGCTAGAAACGTAGGTTTGCCTTTCCTTAATCTTTCTTCTAAGATAAGTCGTAAGGTCAGTATTGCCTCACGTGTTCCAGTGTCTGTACGGACTCCAAACTGATCTTCCCCGAGGTTGGCTTCTACTAGTTTTTCCATTCGTCTGTAAAGAATTCGTGTTAGTATTTTGCAGCTGTGACTTATTAAACTGATAGTTCGGTAATTTTCACATCTGTCAACACCTGCTTTCTTTGGGATTGGAATTATTATATTCTTCTTGAAGTCTGAGAGTATTTCGCCTGTTTCATACATCTTGTTCACCAGATGGTAGAGTTTTGTCAGGACTGGCTCTCCCAAGGCCGTCAGTAGTTCCAATGGAGTGTTGTCTACTCCGGGGGCCTTGTTTCGACTCAGGTCTTTCAGTGCTCTGTCAAACTCTTCACGCAGTATCACATCTCCCATTTCATCTTCATCTACATCCTCTTCCATTTCCATAATATTGTCCTCAAGTACATCGCCCTTGTATAGACCCTCCATATACTCCTTCCACCTTTCTGCTTTCCCTTCTTTGCTTAGAACTGGGTTTCCATCTGAGCTCTTGATATTCATACAAGTCGTTCTCTTATCTCCAAAGGTCTCTTTAATTTTCCTGTAGGCAGTATCTATCTTACCCCTAGTGAGATAGGCCTCTACATCCTTACATTTGTCCTCTAGCCATCCCTGCTTAGCCATTTTGCACTTCCTGTTGATCTCATTTTTCAGACGTTTGTATTCCTTTTTGCCTGCTTCATTTACTGCATTTTTATATTTTCTCCTTTCATCAATTAAATTCAATATTTCTTGTTACCCAAGGATTTCTACTAGCCCTCGTCTTTTTACCTACTTGATCCTCTGCTGCCTTCGCTACTTCATCCCTCAAAGCTACCCATTCTTCGTCTACTGTATTTCTTTCTCCCATTCCTGTCAATTGTTCCCTTATGCTCTCCCTGAAACTCTGTACAACCTCTGGTTCTTTCAGTTTGTCCAGGTCCCATCTCCTTAAATTCCCACCTTTTTGCAGTTTCTTCAGTTTTAATCTACAGGTCATAACCAATAGATTGTTGTCAGAGTCCACATCTGCCCCTGGAAATGTCTTACAATTTAAAACCTGGTTCCTAAATCTCTGTCTTACCATTATACAATCTATCTGATACCTTTTGGTATCTCCAGGGTTCTTCCATGTATACAACCTTCTTTCATGATTCTTAAACCAAGTGTTAGTTATGATTATGTTGTGCTCTGTGCAAAATTCTACCAGGCGGCTTCCTCTTTCATTTCTTAGCCCCAATCCATATTCACCTACTATGTTTCCTTCTCTCCCTTTTCCTACACTCGAATTCCAGTCACCCATGACTATTAAATTTTCGTCTCCCTTCACAATCTGAATAATTTCTTTTATTTCATCTTCATTAAGATGTATAATTTTATCTTGAAGGTTTCACAGAATAAGACAAGTATTTCAGCAACAAGCTGTGTATATATTGTGAGGCAGCGTAATTTGCGGCGCGCAAATTGCCCTGTCTATACTCGTCCAGTATGAGACCACTTCGCGGCTTCCAACAAACTTTACAGATAATTTACTTTTACGAAGCTTTTTCTCGATAACATCCCCATAAAACTATGAAAAGAAATAAGTTGATAGCATACTACATTTCCGGCTGCTTAGATTTTAGTTTCTCCTAAACTATTTCTCGGCAAACTCGCATATTATTAGTAGACTGTTCACACAATGAACGAATGTGAGCCGCTTCGACCCTTTCTTTCAGGATGTTGCAATATTTCACAAAAGCTAGACGATAACAACTAAGAATTTCTATCGGCATGTAATCCCCAGCCGGCCGAGGTGGTTCAAATGGTTCAAATGGCTCTGAGCACTATGGGAGTTAACATCTCAGGTCATCAGTCCCATAGAACTTAGAACTACTTAAACCTAACTAACCTAAGGACATCACACACATCCATGCCCGAGGCAGGATTCGAACCTGCGACCGTAGCGGTCGCGCGGCTCCCGACTGAAGCGCCCAGAACCGCTCGGCCACCAGCGGCCGGCCGGCCGAGGTGGCCCACCGGTTCAAGGCGCTTCAGTCCGGAACCGCGCGACTGCTACGTTCGCAGATTCGAATCCTGCCTCTGGCATGGATGTTTGTGACGTCCTTAAGGTAGTTATCTTTAAGTAGTTCTAAGTTCTATGGGACTGATGACCTCAGATGTTAAGTCCCATATTCCTAAGAGCCATTTGAACCATTTTTGTAATCCCCAGTTTTCATCGAACAATCAGCTCCTTGCTATTCGTGTTGGAATCAGATGAAGCTAGAGCTCGGTGACTATCTGGCAAGTGATACGGCTACAGCGCTGAGAGATATTATGCTTGTTGTACAAGGGAAGAGAGATGGGGGTGCTGCCAAATTCCAATGTGCTCGTTTACATTCTTAACTTTTTCAGGTGCAGTGGTTTGAGCATAACACGAAAACCTATGCCCATTCCTCCCGACCACGAGTCCATTGCCTTAATGCCAGCGTGGGACCAGGGATGGGTGTCGTGAGCACCCTACCCAAAAATTTTACTGAAGTGTTGATATTTTTTGATACAAAAATTTGAAGATTCTCGGCTAATATTAGGGAAATAATGTACCATGAAAACTACAGCTCTCGAAAATGGCAAACAATTCTCGAAATTACGAGCTGTGTTCAACACAGAATACTTAGAGCTGCTTGCGTAAGGACCAGCCAAGTGCAGGCACTTGTGGTCTGACTGCCTGTAATGGTCATTCCATCATGGAAAAACTCTCCATTCACAGGCCGACCATACCTGCTGTCAACAACAAAGATCCGTTAGTCAATAGGTAGCACTGCAAAACACATTAAGTCGAGAAAAACGAGAAGAAAGAGGAAAGCAGTCCAGTATGGAAAAAATAAATCCCAAAAAGACTTACTTTCCAGAGCGGAAGGGGAAGCATTTTAGACGTTCACGTAGCCAAAGTCTGCAGACGTGTGTTCAAACTTGCATTGCCAAGTGAAATATCGATAATGGTGTGTGTACACCCGGATTTTATACCACATGACATTGCCAGAGATGTGACCTTTGTATTACTATCAAAAATCTTAAAGGAACCGTATGATACTTAATATTCTCTAATTTTCCGATAACTTCTTTTAAAATGATATATCTTTCTGAATTGCAGTTTCTTGTAAGTTAAGCCGAAACAATGTACTGAGCACTAATGTACAAAATTTATTCTCATTATATTAAAACAATTTATACAGGGTGGTCGAAACAGTATAAAAATCTTGTAAGGCTGTAGCGGGGCAGGTTGTGCTGAGAAATAATTGTTGCAAAAAATCTCCGTTGCGCTGCAGCGTTTCTGAATTAAATGTCATTTAAGTCAGCCAACCAGGCCGTTGCGCACGCAAATTCAAATGGTCCGCCTGATGCAGTTAGAATCAGTTGTTCTCTCGCAGCGTATGACAGCGCACGAGACTCCTTAGCCATAGGCTGGGGTTCAATCCTTAATTCCGTCCCATGTCCAATTTTTGCATTGCTCTCAATTTCGGTTTTAGGAAATCAAACGAAGAACATGTGTCGTGACACCGTCTCTGGCGGGCAGCTTAAATCTGCGCTTGCAACGGCCTGATTGCGTAACTTCAGTGCTGATAAACTCGGAAACGGCGAAACGTAGCGATTTTTTTCATAACAATTATTTCTCAGGACAACGTACCCTGCGACACTCTTACTTCTTTTCCACACCGTTACTCGTCACCCTTTATGCATTATTATTAAAATCCTGGGCAGAAACCAATCTTAGGTCCACGCTCACTTTATCACTGCGCTGCTGCACCAAAACATGGACGGAGACAATAAAATACGAAGGTTAAATCACAAAGTAATGCCTCCCATTTTTTTTTCTTTTTCACGAGAAAAGTGAATGACATGTCATAGGGTAGCAGCAACAACATTAATTTGTCACTTACCTAGTCACCATCTTTGTCCACAGTTCTTTGCCACTTTGAGACAAGAGGATGTATACATGTGCTGTAGAAGTCATGGTCTTGTTTCCTGGGCCACTGAATCACAGAATTTTTCAAGTGTCCACATCTTCAAACTGATGTTCAAATAGTTCAAATGGCTCTGAGCACTATGGGACTCAACTGCTGAGGTCATTAGTCCCCTAGAACTTAGAACTAGTTAAACCTAACTAACCTAAGGACATCACAAACATCCATGCCCGAGGCAGGATTCGAACCTGCGACCGAAGCGGTCTTGCGGTTCCAGACTGCAGCGGCTTTAACCACACGGCCACTTCGGCCGGCAACTGATGTCCCCTGTGAACTGCTTTGAGTGGTCTCAACCGATGGGAGTCTGACTGTGCTATCGATTGGATGCAGTAGTTTCCCTTGCCCCAATATTCTGGTTGGTCAGCATTCACGAAAACCAGCGTTCAGAGATCTTCTGATAGCCCAGCTTTTCAATAATCCTTTTCAATAGTCCTTTGCCGATGGATAAGCGGACACACAATTCGCCTGTTGTTAGCCGGCGGTCGTCACGGAAGATATGGTCGTCTCGATGGATACTGCATGAAGTCGCTGGCCGACCCTCTGCTTTCCATCAGTCACCTGTCTTCATCCTTCAGCTTCCCTACAGAGACGAACCCATCGTCTAGCGGCATCCACGTCCACCATAACATCTCCATACCCCTTTTCCACCTTTCACGAATGCCACTGGCCTTTCCACCTTATTCTGTAAGGAATTCCATCACAGAACAGTGTCTTGTATAGGGACAAGTCACATTAATAATTTCCGACGTCAACGTCTAATAACCACTCAAGGACAGCACGTGGCAACACTAGCAGTGGAGGGTATACAGGGTGGTCCATTGATCCTGACTGGGCGAAGTATCTCACGAAATAAGCGTCAAACGAAAAAACTAAAAAACAACGAAACTTGTCTACCTTGAAGGGGAAACCAGATGGCGCTATGGTTGGCCCGCTAGATGGCGCTGCCATAGGTCAAACGGATATCTACTGCGTTTTTTTTTTTTTTTTTTTTAATAGGAAACCCCATTTTTATTGCATATTCGTGTAGTACGTAAAGAAATATGAGTGTTTTAGTTGGACGACTTTTTTCGCTTTGTGATAGACGGCGCTGTAATAGTCACAAACGTACGTGGTATCACGCAAAAGCCGGCCGCGGTGGTGTCGCGGTTCTAGGCGCTCAGTCCGGAACCGCACGACTGCTACGGTCGCAGGTTCAAATCCTGCCTCGGGCATGGATGTGTGTGATGTCCTTAGGTTACTTAGGTTTAAGTAGTTCTAAGTTCTAGGGGACTGATGACCACAGATGTTAAGTCCCATAGTGCTCAGAGCCATTTGAACCATCACGTAAAATTCCGCCAAAGCGGACGGTATTTGCTTCGTGATACATTACCCGTGTTAAAATGGACCGTTTACGAGTTGCGAAGTAGGTCGATATCGTGTTTATGTATGGCTATTGTGATCAAAATGCCCAACGGGCGTGTTATGTATGCTGCTCGGTATCCAAGTGTCCGGACCGTTCGCCAGATAGTTACGTTATTTAAGGAAACAGGAAGTGTTCAGCCACATGTGAAACGTCAACCACGACCGGCAACAAATGATGATGCCCAAGTTAGGTGCTGTCGTGGCTAATCCGCACATCAGTAGCAAACAAACTGCGCGAGAATCGGGAATCTCAAAAACGTCGGTGTTGAGAATGCTACATGAACATCGATTGCACCCATACAGTATTTCTATGCAACAGGAATTGCATTGCGACGACTTTGAACGTCGTGTACAGTGGGACGATGACCGATTTTTTGCACGCGTTGTATTTAGCGACGAAGCGTCATTCACCAACAGCGGTAACGTAAACCGGCATAATATGCACTATTGGGCAACGGAAAATCCACGATGGCTGCGACAAGTGGAACATCAGCGACCTTGGCGGGTTAATGAATGGTGCGGCATTATGGGAGGAAGGATCATTGGCCCCCATTTCATCGATGACAATCTAAATGGTGCAATGTATGCTGATTTACTACGAGATGTTCTACCGATGTTACCACAAGATGTTTCACTGCATGACAGAATGGCGATGTACTTCCAACATGATGGATGTCCGGCACATAGCTCGCGTGCGGTTGAAGCGGTATTGAGTAGCATATTTCATGACAGGTGGATTGACCGTCGAAGCACCATACCATGGCCCGCACGTTCACCGGATCTGATGTCTCCGGATTTCTTTCTGTGGGGAAAGTTGAAGGATATTTGCTATCGTGATCCACCGACAACGCGCATCTGCGAACATTAGGGAAGTCGAACTACTCGCTGTTGAGAGGAATGTAGTTACAAGTATTGCCAAATGCATTGAAGTTGACAGAGTTGATTTTGAGCATTTATTGCATTAATGTGGTATTTACGGGAAATCACGCTGTAAGATAAGTTCACAAAGGTATATGTATCACATTGGAACAACCGAAATAAAATGTTCAAACGTACTTATGTTCTGTATTTTAATTTAAAAAACCTACCTGTTACCAACTGTTCGTCTAAAATTGTGAGCCATATGTTTGTGACTATTACAGCGCCGTCTATCACGTAGTGAAGAAAGTGGTCCAACTAAAACATTCATATTTCTTTACGTACTACACGAATATGTAATAAAAAATGGGGGTTCCTATTTAAAAATACGCTGTTGATATCCGTTTGACCTATGGCAGCGCCATCTAGCAGGCCAACCATAGCGCCATCTGGTTTCCCCCTTCAAGCTAGACGAGTTTCGTTCTCTGTAGTTTTTTCGTTTGATGCTTATTTCGTGAGATATTTGGCCCGGTCACTATCAATGGAGCACCCTGTACAGAGCGTCTACGGGGGAAGGGGGTGGGGGTGGGGGGATGCGGAGAAAGTCACTCGTTGTCGTAGTGCGAAAACAAAGCCATTAACCTGACGTCCAAAATGTCATGATCATTGGGTTTCGAACTAGGATTTGAAACATTTCCAAAACGGATAAGTTCATTAACTGTTCGCACGCCGCCGTGGTTAAAGTATACCGTGCACTGCAAAATGTGGCTATTCAAAACCGGCGCCGAGGGATTTGAGGTGCAGCACGGGTCATAGATGAGAGGGGTGAGCGACGGTTGCGAAAATGTGTACAGGAGAATGGACGTACAGCTGCTGAGCAATTGGCCGCCCAGATGAACCAAGGAGCTACCAACAGAGTGTCTTCTCAACGACCGTTCAGCGAACGTTGCTGCATATGGGTCTCTGCAGCAGGCACCTGCTTCATGCACCCAGGCTGACTGCTGCTCATCAGCTACGAAGTCTGAAATTTGCACGCCAATTCCGCAACTGGACGTCTGCTGAATGACGACAAGTGGCATTTGCAGAGGAATCACGTTTAATTCTCTATCAGACAGAAAGAAAATACTCTGGAACAATTTTCGGAAGGGTTCGAGCCGGAGAAGGGAGTATTATGGTCTGTGGAATGTTTTCGTGGCATTCCCTTAGTTGTCTCGTCATTCTGGAAGGAACAATGAATCAACGGAAGTACGTGTCTACCCATGGGGTTCATGTTCACCACTACATACAGTTGCTTTTCCTCGGCACGACAGACCATCTGCCTGTAGGACAATGTATCATGTCACACAGCTCGCAGTATCCTCTAGCGACCCCTTGTACCATATATGATACATCCGTTCAAATGATGTTCCTACACAATGTGTGCAATTTTTTGTAAAAGCGCCGTCTGCATCATATTCGATACACTCCGCAGAACAAGCAAGCAACCTACTCATAGTTCTCAGAATGACCATTAGGTGTCAGGAGCAGTCAGTAACAAGTGTGGTTTGGACGAGTAAGCATGGCTTCAAGAAAGAAAGGTTAGTATTGTTAATTCATTGCTTATTTACTTCTAAATCAGTACTAAAATATTGTTAACCGTTCACTGACTACAGTTCTATTAAAGAAAGTGACTTGAAAGACGATTTTACTTCTGAAAAGTCGTATTTTAGTAGACGTAACATATCTGATACATTGGGTCTCTATGACTACATTTCATATGCCTGTGAGCGGGGTTCAAAGAGCACCAGAATGGGTTTACCGCAATTCCGCCGGCCACCAAGCTCCCCGGATATAAAACCAATCGAGAATATGTGGGACCACCTCATCGGACTGTTCGCGCCTCAGATCCTCAACCGAGAAACCTAGGACAGCTGGCCACAGCACTGGAATCATCATGGCTCTCGACATCCCTGTCGGTACGTTCCAGAATCTCACTGAGTCTTTTCCTGCACGTCTCGCGCTGCAAAAGATGGTTATTCAGGCTTTTCACAAGCGATCACATTAAAGTGACTGAACAGTGCACGTACGACGATGTCAGCCATGTTCTAAACTTATACAGTGCTATCATCTGTTGATACTGGTGTGGACTGTAGAAGAAGTTTTACGAAGCGCGTCAAATGCATGACTACTACATTACCAACTTAATGAAGGAAGACAAAAGTAGGTGGCATTAGTTTCTCACTGGCCCTCGTACTTTTAAAAATGATCCCGTATTAATCTCTACATTACCTCGGTACGCCTGCTACTTCAATTGTCGACAACACAAACATAACATTCGCACTCGTTCCAGTGGCCTCCACCCAACAAATACACCTCAGACACTCAATCGCTCAAGTGTCGTGAACGAGAAGTGCCAATACTGGGAGTGACTGTGAGTCTCTCCAGCCCGATGGCTCGACATACCGATCGAGTCTTCAGACAACAACGCCCTTCTCTCTCTATCTCTCTCTCTCTCTCTCTCTCTCTCTCTCTCGTTCCGACCCTTTTTAGCCCTCTTTACGTACCTGTGAACTGCGGATGACAGCCACGGCAGCTTCTCATTTACAAGTACCCATTGTCGGATAATGCGGCGTAAAACTAGGCAAAGAAATTGCTTTCCAGACGACCGGAACGGCTTCCTCAGGCGAGGTGGTTAGCCGGTGCGGTTTTTACCCCCACGCCCTGCATTGTACAGCCCCTAGTTAAATACTACTTGACAGGAAACTTGACGAGGAAGGCGAAAAACGAACACCTCATGGCTAAGACCTTGCGCGCATCTGAACTAAGGCGGATTCCCGTGAATAACCAACAAGTAAAGGCGTCTGCCAAAACGATCATTCCCTGCACGGTGTTTCCGACGGCGACAGCTAAAAACTGGAGGCAATTTCATAGTGAATCTGTGAGAACCAAGCACATCATGCACACAGGGCAATGAGCCACTTCCACAGTTAATGGAGTGTGACAAGAGACGAAGTCCCCCTGTGATGAGAAAATAAACGTATCTGAGCGTTGCAGGCAACTAAAACCAAAGAAGTTTTACAATACTTTTTAGCTTAATGATCAACAATCTCTTCGTTTCATTGGATGCTATTCCTTTATAATTTTTACTTAATCCTTCTTCTTCTTCTTCTTCTTCATCTTCCCCTCTTTTTCCTAAGCCTGTTTCCTCCAGCATCCCTCAGTCTACCCTGAGGTTGTCGCTCCATCTTTTCTTTGGACGGCCAATATTTGTTTTACCCGCTGGTGATTTATTTCTTACGATTTCCACAATTTTTCTTTTCTCCATCCTGTCTATGCGTTCGTTCCATTCACGTTTTCTGTGATGAAACCACTCATTAATGAAGTCCACCATACACTCTTTTCTAATGCTTTCACTTCCCTCTGCCTCTTAGTGTCTTCTCTGTAATCCTTCGCAGAATTTTCATTCCTGTGGTTCCCAAAAGACTATTTGTTTTTGATGTTTCCGCTGTTGTCTCAGCTGTTTTGTCACAAATGGTCTGACTATTGTTTTGTAAATTCTTGTCTTTGCTTTTTTATCTATGTTCATGTTTTTCCAAATAGAATGATTCAAACAACGTACCACTTTGTTTGCTTTTGCTACTTGTTCTCTAACTTCCTTTTCGACATTTCGACTGCTAAGCAGTTTGATACCACGATATTTAAATGTCATTACCTGCTGAATAATTTCTCAATCCACTTCCAGTTTGTATCTAACTGGTTCCCCAGATGTCGTCATACATTTGGATTTTTGAGTGGATGTGACCATATTTAGGTTTTTGGCTGCCACGTTAAATATATGTAAAAGTTTCTATAGGCTATCTTCAGATATTTGCCAGCAGAACTGCATCGTTAGTATGACAAATGATGTTTATTTCTTCGTCACCTAATCTATTAACTACCAGCAAATAACACCTTCTTCATCACCTATTCCAAGACTGTATTAAAAAGTAGAAGGCTCAAAGACTCACCTTGTCTAATACCACTATTAATTGCTATGCAGCTAGTTAACTTGGAACCAATTTTCGCCTGGGTATAGTAGCTGGAATAGATGCCTTCAATTGCCTTTATTAATTTGGAAGGAATCTCCCTACTGTAGAACAGGTTTAAAACATCTGTTAACTGAAACCTATAGAAAGCATTCCGTAAATCAGTGAAACAAAGATAACCTGGTCTGTTGTATACAATGGACTTCTCCACAACCAGTCTAAGAATTAATACTACATCTGTGCATGAACCATCGGATCTAAAACCATACTGCTGCTCTGCAAGGGTTGTAATGCTTTTTATTTTATTTGCCATTATTTTTGTTATGATTTTAAGAATTGAACTCATTAGATTTACCCCTCTGTAATCGAATGGGATGGGTCTTCCTTATCTTCTTTTTTGTGCATGAGAATTGTAATACTAGTTCTCCATTCTTCTGGAATTTTATCACCAGTCATAACATTGTTAATCAACTTCGTAAATTGTTCAATTAGTGTATATCCTCCATACTTCAGTAATTCATGACGAATTCCACCTTCCCCTGGAGACTTATTACAGCTTCTTCTACTTCTGCATGTGAAACAGTTACATCATCATTTACTTGTATACTCACCACGTATCTCTCTCCGTTTTCTGATGATTTTTTTTGCTTTATACAACTCTTTTTAAATATTTAACTAATTATTCCTCATTTATGTCGTTCACTTTCAAATTTTCATTTAGTTCTTTCCTTTGCTATCGAATCATCCTCCAACTTTTGCTTCTGCAACCCACAGAAGTCATGTTCTGAATTTTTTGAAAAGATTTTCCAGTGTTCCTGTTAAAACGATTGACTAGTAACTTTGCCTCATTAAGAGTTCTTTTCTATTCTTCATAAGATTCTTGAGTTTTCAGGGTTTTCTATTTCAAACGACACACCTCTTTCTTTTTACACATTTCTTTAACCTCTTTCAGAAACCATGGTGTTCTGTTTCTCTTCATCTGTTGCTTTACAACACGTGTAAAAGTCTCGAAGAGGCAGCTCAAGCATTAGGTACACGGGTTACTTAATCCTAGCAGCAGTAATTTCGATCGAATCATCCTCGGAATGTAAAACAGGAGCTCACATGTCTAAATGAATTATTTATTGCCATATTCCTGAAGAATTTGTAAATTTTTTCGCCAGTGATAAAGAGCTGCAGTGTGTTTATTACAGTGTGAAAAATTAGGTATATAGCTCTAACCCTGTCACTAAGACTTACGCAAACTATAAAATTTTCGGTCGTAACGTTATGCGATTCGATTCTTTTTGTGTGTTATTTTGCGTTTTCAAATATTTCCTTACAAATATGTGTAATTAGTGACTACTACTACCATTACTACTACTACGGTTGGTTCTTTTGCATTATATTTGGTCTACGGCGGACCTTAGGCGGCCTATAAAAGCTCGTAGTAGTGGTAGTAGCAGTAGTACCAGTACTTCATTTATTTGACTTCAACTACGTGGAATTACACTTCAGTTTTCTGAGCACAATATGGTCTACCATATGACAGGTGGACAAAGGCAACTAAATCAGACAGCAGTGCTGTTTGACATATACCTCATATTTTCAGTGAACTGATGATACAAATTTAAAACTTTCACCCAAAGTGCTCGTAATTACAGTATTATATTTACTATCAAATAAAGATAGGTAACACTGATTGAAATGTGCAATAATCACCATCAGACTACTAATTAGCGCCTTTTCCTTATCTTCTTGTAAAGGTTATTCCTTCTCATTGCAGTTACAGTTCTCTATTTTCAACTGCCTTCGTTTCTAGATAAATGTGACATTTAGTTATCGATAGAATATTTTTATCTTACGTCGTGGCCTCACTATTCTTTCTTCAACCAAGATTTTTCTTTCGAAAATATATGTTAATTAAGTTTTATATTACACAATCAATGAGAAGATTTTCGTTTTCTTTCCTGAGAAGGAGTCGCGGTTCTTCCTTTCTCATTTTTTAAAATTGTTTTACTGGTTATCTAGTATGTCCACCTGCTGTTCTCCACAGCGCCACCTTCGTCGCACCGTCAATAAGCGAGTCTCGTCTGATGTTAACTGTTCCCGGCTTTCTTAGCCATGACGTAGAACGTTTCAGCTGAATGTCTTGAACAACTGCTTTAGCTTTCTGTTCTAAGTGATTTGTTTATTTATAATTGTCTTTAATCTGAAGGAAATTTCGTTTTATTGTTTCTGCGCAGCACCTGCTGTTGTTTGTAATTATACTGCCCTAGTATATTAGCTCATTCTACACACACTATACTTCTTTGTGTCAGTTCAGTGCAATCTATTTACTCTAACTTCCTTCGATTTCCTGACGGTCATTGCATTTCGTGTGCGATATTTTCAAGGTTTTTGGAAACTTTATTAGCTTATGCTGCATTACGTTTTTCACTGGTGACCACTAGAGCAATGTCATTTTGTTGATTAAAAGTCTATCGTTAATCAATTTCGTGGGTTACCTCACATTTCTTGCGCGCTATGCGTGGAAAATGAGAATTAACCTTTGAAAATGACAGTCTTGGCTTGAAATGTGCCTGTGTTTTCAGTCCTCTGACTGGTTCGATAAGGCATGCCACGACTCCCTCTCCTGTAGCAGGCACATCATCTCACAGTATCACTTCATTCATCGTCCTCTATTATTTGTTGGATGTACTCAAATCTCTGTCTTCCCCTGTAATTTTCTGCTCTACGGCTCCCTTTCAAAATTTAATTTAATACTTTCCTCTGCTGTCCTATCAATCTCCAAATCTGTTTCTGCGACCCACAGAAGCCATGTTCTAATTTTTGAGAAAAGGTTTCCAAGTGTTCCTGTTTAAAACGATTCACTAGTATTTTTGCCTCATTACGAGTTCTTATGTAATCTTCGTAAGATTCTTGTGTTTCGAGTGTCTTATATTTCAAACAGGGGCACCTCTTTCTTTTTACACATTCCTTTAACCTCTTTGCTCAATCATGGAAGTTATTCCCTGATTCTTCATTTGAGTGACCATATTGTCTGTAGTCGCTTTATAATCATTGGAGGTATCTTAAATCCGTCTTTGCAACTACAAGGAAATGTGTATTTATGTCACTAAACGCGTTTCGTTTTATTGAATTGTATCATCATCTTGTACTTGCAAAGACGGGTTTAAAATAACTTCCATAATTATTCCCTGACATCTTATCATATATCCTGTCATCGTGCTCCTTCTTCGAACCAGTGTTTTCCACATACTTCTGTCCCGTCCATTCTCAGACTATCTCCACATTTCGTATCTTATCAGTCCACTTAATTTTCATAATTGCTCTGTAACACCCCATCTCAGACACGTAGGTTGTCTTTTTTTTTTCTATTTTCCCACAGTCAGTGATTCACTTCCATATAATACTGTGCTCCAGATGTACTTCCACAGAAACTTCCTCAAACAGATCTATGTTTGATATTATTCGACTCGAAACATGCACCGCGCCTCGGATACAAGCTGCTGGGCGCAGTATTATGCTATGGTGGACGTTCACCTGGGCTTCCCTTGGACCACTGCAATCCAAGAAAGCAAGGCGGGAGTGGACTGCGTGCATATTACTCCAGACCACCTGCATCCCTTCATTCTCGAAGTCTTCCTCGAGGGCAATGACATCCTCATACTAGATAACTCTGCCACAAAGACATAATCGTACTCCAGTGGATTGCAGAATCAAGATTTTAAATCGCATTGATTTTTTGGCTGCCTAATCCTGATCTGAACCCGACAGCGCATCTGCGACGCTATTGGCCGCCAGCTCGCGACCTCAAATCAGGAGTCTGTAATTTATGTGAATTATTTGCTCTGTGCTTAAACATCTACTGCACAAATTCCGCAAACTACCCAGGAATTGTCGAATCAGTTCTACTTCATATCGCTGTTCTATTGGGTTCCAAAGGTGGACTAACAATTGACGATGTGTTTTGGCTCATCAGTGTATTTTTAAACACCAAACACTAGTGAAGCTACTAGTGATTAAGGCAAAATACAATAGTCAACGACAACATATTCACTATTGGGAAAAGGTCCGTCCAGACTTCTGGGTCCATTGAAGTCTTCCACATGGCATCTGCTCGTATTGTAATGTCGTCTACCTCCTTTAATTTAGCTGTTTTGTTGGTATTTTCTTACCTCTGGTGATACCAGGAGGCCAATATGGTTGTCCTGAGGGTTGTCAAGAATGTGTGAGAAGCCATTATACGATAGATTAATGGCCAATTTCTCAGAAAAATATTCATTGGAAGAGACGCAGTGTGATTTTAGAAATGGTTCTTCAGTTGGAAACTCTTTCTTTCACGAAACACGGAAAATGCTCATAAATACCTATATGGTTCAAATAGCTCTGAGCACTATGGGACTTAACATCTGAGGTCATCAGTCCCCTAGAACTTAGAACTACTTAAACTCAACTAACCTAAGGACATCACACACATCCATGTGCGAGGCAGGATTCGAACCTGCGACCGTAGCAGTCGCGCGGTTCCAGACTGTAGCGCCTTAATACCTATAGTCACTGAATACCTACTGTGACTTAACCAAGCCGTGGAATTGGGTAAGTAAGTTCTAACATCGTGGACTTACGGTATAGCATTCGTTTGATTTCAATCTCATCTAAATAACAAGAAATGAGCTACTACCCTACTGGAGTAATATGCCGTCCCGTCTGTAATGGCCACGTCGTCAACGGGACGTTCACCCAAATCTCTGCTTCCTACCGTGTAACAAGGCGTGTTTTTCAGGGTTATATAGTAGGGAAATTCCTTTTTGTAATGTTCATGAACGACTTGCCTTCAAATGTGATAATCAACTTCAAAACTGTACTGCAGCAAATGATTAAATTCCAGTTTTCTTAATTCAGATAGGCAATTGCATACTATAGCAAGTTCTTGGCTCGCAAGTAGTAGGTAGACGCACCACATTCTGGTCGCGATGGCATTCAGCTTTCGTCCATGGTGAAATGATTCGCAGCGGTGATGAGGTCTCGTTTCGGGGAATAAGAGTACCTGGTAAACCACATATTGCTGACCTACGCAGTATCTAAATGCACTAACCTTTGCGATTAAAGTGTTGTCCTTAACCAGCACCAGTAATTTAGTGACGTGTTTTGACTTCAGGTACTTACATTTCTTGATTTAATTTTAGAGTAATGCGGTTCAATCAAAAACAACGTTGTTAGTCCTGATAGTAACTACTCCTGAATACCGTAGCAAATGTCCTACTAACTTTGTAAAGAAAGCTTTCTCGCCTATGCTGAGGCATTTCTGATATCTTCGTTGCTCCGGCCGTTTAGTTCACTGCTTACTCCATGGGAAAGTTCTTCCACTGCCATGTTTTTCGCAGTTCGGGCGTTAACCAAACCGTTGTTCTCGAATCAGATACTCCTTAATCTTTGCTTTGTTTATTCATAAGCCTTAGTCCGTGCTAACTAAGGTCTCCGTTCTTTTCAACGGGTCCAAGTGTTCCTTACTTCTGTTTGGACGTCCCTATCATATGTGAACTTTAGCACTGATTTTTTCCGCTCTCACTTTTATTCCTCCTCCAAAATTTTCTTTCACTGCTTCATTGGCTCTTCGAAACTTCACCTCTAATCCGTCTTGTATTAAGTGGAAAATCAAAGTTATGGTGCACCCTTCGACCAAAGTTATGGTACACCCTTCGACAAGTTTCACAATTTTCTGAATATTAAACAACGTAATATAATTTCTCTATTTTACCCCTCTAGTAACTTGTAGATTGTATATAGCGAGTCGTAATCGACACATTTTAATGTACAGCAACGCTCCTAGGTAAAGCGTAGTCTCGTTAATAGCATCTGAAGAAAGCGTGATAATAATTCACTTCAACGAGTATCTTGACATCTACCGATGCACTACATTACAGTAACTGTTTCCCTCCCCATACAGTACAACATTACGACAAGCAAAACTTACGATAAAAAACTGTCTCTTTTTTCCTAGACTGAAGTTCAGTCAGAGCAACCGCAAGTCACTCGTGCACGCAACAGCTTGTCAACAACAAGATTCCGAAGACAGAGGACGAAATGAAATGGCTGGCTGTTATTCAGAATTAATATTTTTAAAACTTTTTTTATTACTCATCCACAAAAACAGTTTAGCTTTCGGCAGCGAACTCTGCCGAAAGAAAATATTATCCATTGATATGCCCTCTTACTGTATATTCCCAACCATTCACAATGAGCCCTTGGTGGATATGTAAGGGTCGATAGATCCGATCGAAATCGGTCAAAACAGCGCCGTATATTTCTAATAAAAATGTCGGCAGGAAACAACAGTGGCCTCCTATCATTCTCATGCAATGGTCTGCAAGCGAACATCGTTCACTCGGAGAGTACCACGCCTGAGACTGCAAAGTCTAGCTGTAGTTTCTGGAATTAAACATATTGATTTACTACAGCAAAGATATTGTCCAGGATTCGAATCTGAGGATACAAACCAGCAATGGAATGTTTTTAAAGCAGTTTGTATGCCCTCTGCATTACTCATATATGCCTTGCAGTTATGTAATGCGAAATCTCGCTTAGTAGCCCCAGTTCTGTGCGCGTAATCTGTTCTGGAATATCAATATCTTAACTGCAAACGCCTGTCTAATTCCCGACTGAAATCTGTAATTATCATTATTTCTTACAACTAGGACTACCTAGCAATTTGAAGTATTCTTCTTTCTGTCGTTGTTTCGTGTTTTTCCAGTACATCTTCGTCTTCTCCCCACGCACTCTTTTCCTTCCTTCTTTCCATCTTGTTCATGATTTCTCATTTAGCCTGCCTGGAAAGCATCCTAAATTTATAACCTTCGATGTTTCTGTCTAGTCGTTTTCTTGTTTGAATAACCCATGCTATTGGTGACTTATTTTTCCTGAAATACAGCATTTTTGCTTTGTTTGTCTGTTCTCATTCATTCGATAGAAATATCCAAAAAAGAGTGACTTTTGCTTTGCCATTACTTCTAATATTTTCTGCGTATTTTAGTTTATTTCATTACTCTTTACTTTCCAACTATATCTAGTAATCCGTTTCTCATGTATGTCTATTCTGTCCAGGTTATAGTTAATCGTTAGGCAATAACATGCATTCTAGTCGTATCATTGTGGTACAGTGTTTTTGTTTTGTATTTCTAGAGACGTTAGACTTTTTTTTTATTAAATCATACGCTCTTTCCATTTTACTAACTCTTACATCAGTTGCCTTCTTCTTTTTCTGCGCTTATTCCATATCTTCACGACGTCGGTATCTTAATCTGGATTTGTCAATGCTGGCGGTCAACGGTAGTGGCCGGGTGCCCTTCCATTTATAGGGCGTATTTAAGATAACTATGGGTACTTTTTCGTCGTGATGTGACATTTAGGATATCACTAGAGCAAACGTATGGTCGAAGCATTTAACGGATTGCACCGAACTTATTCTGTAAATATATCATGAAGTCAGATATTTTAATGCATTCCTTCTTGTTGACCAAAGTTATATGTCTTTATGTTTTCAAAGTAGTCATTATTTTCAGAATCTTGTTCTCCTCCATATCAGGCTGACGTTTCGATTTGAACCTTTGAAGCTGGTTAGTAGTTTGGAGGAGAACTGCTTGTAAAAGGTAAGGGATTGAACTAGAAATGCCTTTTTTTAATTCTTCAGGAATGTCCATTACAGCTCACATGTGACTGTGTGTGAAAATTCGTTCTGGATACATCTCTTAGGCTTGTCACATTTATTTCCACCGTTTTTTACACGAATGAGCAGCCACAGATCAGTGTGTCACCGGAATTAAGAGTTCTCGTCCGTATTCCTTGGCTTAAATAGGTCATAACCAGGCTCTCTTCCAACATATTGTAGACTTCAGACTACCCAGTAAATCAATCTTTGACCATTAGCTACAATCCAGAAATACACAAGCAAATTAAATATTTTTAGCATTCTGTTGTATTTCGAATTTGCGTACGCGTAACGGAAAACCCCAAAAAGTCATTATTTCTCGGAATAAAGGCGCCGCCTGGTGTCGGTAGGTTCAACAGACCCATACCGGCGGCTGGCAGCTAGAGAGTTGACGTGAAACGTGCCTGGGCAAGTGTAGACGAAGAATATTTCCCCCGAAAGTTTCAATTTAGATACGACAAATAGTTTCAATCTCGCAGTTGCTGTAACTGCAAGCAAACAACACTGCTGATAGATAGGTAGTTATATGTTCCGTAAATCATTTGAACGATTGTTTTATCGAAATGACGTGGAACGAATCCGTTTACGTGATATGCATACATGACTACTGTTAAATTAAGCAACACACTATTTTGTAATCCTACTCATGCAACTACATCTAGAAACTAATTTGTTTTCAGATTACCAGTTTTTAAATAGTAATTCGTTCATTGGAGAGAAGGAGTTGTCCAGAAGAAATGATTTTAGGTTAGATTTAAAACCGTCTTTGCACTCTGTTAGCACTTTCATATTATTGGGCAATGGATCAAAAATTGTTGTTGCTGCATGCTGAACTCCTTTCTGAGCCAATGACGGCTTTAATAATGACTAATGCGTGTCATTATTTCCTGTACACGTAATTATTTCCTAGGTAATACGTGTCATTATTTCCTCTGTTATTGGTATGGACATCAGTATTCATATCGAACTGTGATGGATTATTTATGACGAATTTAGTTGGCGAATATATGGATCGTGATGGTGCAGTTAAAATGCCTAGCTCCTTGAAGAGGTACCTACATGACCAATGCACATGAACGCCTCATATTATTCTTACTACTCTGTTTTGTGCAAATCAATACTCTCCTTCTCAGTGATGAAATACCCCAGGAAATCATTCGATAAGACATTATAGAATGTAAATTTGTAAAATATGTCAGGAGGCTGAGTCTTTTGATTCCGAGACTATCAATAACAGAAGAAGCAAAAGTAGCTAAATTTAATTGTTTGAGAAGCTCAGTAAGAGTCTTCTTCCTATTCAAGATTTTAACAGTATGTACGCCCAAAAATTTTGTGCTTTTTATCCTGTTTACTGACTCCTGTTGATCTGCTACATCAATTGTTGTATGACTATTTGTTGTACAGAATAGTGTTTTTTCAAAGTTTAGGGGTACACCATTTTTAGACAACCACTTAACAAATATTTGAAGAAAATCGTTGACAACCTCTTCTGTTATTTTTTCGTCTAATAGGATGTTCAAATGGTTCAAATGGCTCTGAGCACTACGGGACTTAACATCTGTGGTCATCAGCCCCCTAGACTTAGAACTACTTAAACCTAACTAACCTAAGGACATCACACAGATCCATGACCGAGGTAGGATTCGAACCTGCGACCGTAGCAGTCGCGCGGTTCCGGGCTGGAGCGCCAAGAACCGATCGGCCACAACGGCCGGCTAATGGGATGTATTGTGAACTAGTATCGCCTGCAATATGTACCAGTTCTGCTTGTTGAATGTTGAGTGCAAAATCATTCACACAACACACACACACACACACACACACATACACACGCGAGGAATAGAAAACGAGAGTGGAAACGCAGTGGCTAACACATTGGACCCGCATTGGAGAGGACAACGGTTCAAAGCTGCCTCTGGGCATCTTGATTTCTCTGAGTCCGTGATTTCCCTAAATCGATTAAGGCAAATGCTGGGATGGTTCCTTCGAAAGGGCACGGCCACTTTCCTTCTCCATCCTTCCATAATCCGAGCTTGACCTCGTTACCGACGGGACGTTAAACACCAATTCCTTCCCTCCTCTTTCTCTAGCTCACAAGGAATAGAAGTGGAGCCAAATTGAACCCTGTGAGACTGCCTTTGTGATTACCTCCTCAGTCACAAACATTTTTTGTACCCCTCCAACATTGTTTCAGTTATTCAGCACAACCTTTAGCATTCTGTTTGTTATGATTTGTAGATACTTCTCAGTTCCTTTCTGTCCATTCCATCGAGAGCTCCTCCCTGCTGAAAGGAATGAGTGTGCGTCTCCCGCTTTGTCCGCCAAGCACAGAGAGCTGGCTCGTTTCCACAGCATAGATTAGCAGCAATTTCGACCCGTCGCGCCGCTGCGGAACTGGCGGCCTTGGCGGCGACACGCCATGCTCGCCGCATCGCCAGTGAACATTGCCCCCTACCTCTGGTCCCCTCCCCCACCCCTGTGCTTCCCCTACTCGAGCTTTGCACGCTTTGGTAAATTTCCTCCCCTCCACTCGGCAGCCCACCTTCTATGCTTACCACCTCTTCCTGCCAGCCTGCCTGCCTATCCACCCACTACACTCCCCCCTCCCCTCCCACGTCAGCAGGAGGGGGTTCCCCTATTGCGGGTGCGTCCGGCTGTTGTCGCCATAGGAGCACCCGAGCCGACCAATCCGCCGCTCCAGAGGGAAAAAAGGAGAACGGAGACGTGCGCACGCCATTCTGCCATTACTTGATTTGCATCCCAAGTGCGGCGTTAAAGCGTCCATTTACCAGGCGCTGCCGGCAATCGATACACGGGCAGCGTCGCGGCTCGCGTGTCGCGCGCGGCGGTCGCAGAGGCCGCGCCGTGGGGACGCGCTAGGCAGCTACCGCTGCTGCCGCTGCGGCTTCAGGCTACTGCCTCGATAGCCATCGCTGCGCCACGCAATGCGCCAGCCGCTATCTCAGCTCGCTCCCTCTGTTCGCACGCGGCAACCGTGCGCCCGCGCCCGCGTCATCCGACGCCCCTAATATGCAAATGAGACCAATTACGGTGCAACCTGCGTCATTAGCGCAGATGTAGGCACATAAATACTGTGGCGCCGTGGGTCGAGCAGCTTATCTCTCTAACTACGGAAACCTGTACACAAGAGACTCTAGCCTCGCTCGTAATCAAGGCGGCAGTGCGGTAAACTTGAAAATGGGATATGCTTAAACTATGTGCTACAGCTGAAGACTAAAACACCCAGCCCCAATTCATACGTTGCACATCTGACTTCCTTCTGGAGAAACAAAAATTTGTTTCTCAATAAAAATGGTCGTACTTACCGGGTGATCAAAAAGTCAGTATAAATTTGAAAATTTTGTAAATCACGGAATAATATAGATAGATAGGTAAAAATTGACACACATGCTTGGAATGACATGGGGTTTTATTAGAACAAAAAAAAACTAAGTATAGCTACACGCGTGAAAGATCTCTGCGCGCGTCGTTTGGTGATAATCGTGTGCTCAGCCGCCACTTTCGTCATGCTTGGCCTCCCAGGTCCCCAGACCTCAGTCCGTGTGATTATTGGCTTGGAGTTACCTGAAGTCGCAAGTGTACCGTGATCGACCGACATCTCAATGTCTCACCATAATTCCGGACATGCTTTACAGTGCTGTTCACAACATTATTCCTCGACTACAGCTATTGTTGAGGAATGATGGTGGACATATTGAGCTTGTCTTTGCTTTGTCTTACTTTGTTATGCTAATTATTGCTATTGTCATCAGATGAAGCACCATCTGTCGGACATTTTTTGAACTTTTGTATTTTTTTGGTTCTAATAAAACCCCATGTCATTCCAAGCATGTGTCAATTTGTACCTCTCTATCTACATTATTCCGTGATTTATTCAGTTTTCAAATTTATACTGACTTTTTGATCACCCGGTATATATGTATTAATCGACCACAGTATTACTGCAGCTGGAGGGAGAGGGCGCTTCAGTCGGCTTGTCATCTGTTTTTGTCGGGATATTTCACGTCGACACGCTGAACAGTTTAATAGTAAGCGACAAAAGTCATGAGATACCATCTAATATCGTGTCGGATCTCCTTTTGCCAGTGAAATGCGACAAGTCGACGTGGCATGGACTCAACAATTCGATGGAAGTCCCCTGCAGAAATATTGAGCCACGGTTCCTCTACGGCCGTCTATAACTGCAAAAGAGTTGCCGGTGCAGGATTTTGTGGACGAACTGATGTATCGATTATTTCCCATAAATATTCGATGGGATTCATATCGACATATCAATGTGGTCAAATGATTCGCTCGAATTGTCCAGAATGTTCTTCTAAAATGGTTCAAATGGCTCTAAGCACTATGGGACTTGACATCTGAGGTCATCAGTCCCCTAAACTTAGAACTACTTAAAGCTAGCTAACCTAAGGACATCACACACAGCCATGCCCGTGGCAGGATTCCAACCTGCGACCGCAGCAGCAGCGCGGTTCCCGACTGAAGCGCCTAGAACCGCTCGGCTACAACGGGCGGCCCAGAATGTTCTTCAAACCAGTCGCGAAGAATAGTGAGGCGGTCACATGACATTATTGTTTTGGAACATGAAGTCTATCAATGGCTGCAAATAGTCCACAAGTAACCGAACATAACAATCATCAGTTCAGCTGGACCGGAGGACGCAGCCCATTCCATGTAAACGCAGCCAGCACCACTGGGGCGGCACCACCATCTTACTCACTGCTTCGTTGACAACTTGGGCCCATGGCTTGTTGTGGTCTGCGACACACTCGAACCCTACCATCACCTCTTACCAACTGAAATCGGGACTCATCTGACCAGGCCACGGTTATACAGTAGTCTAGGGTCCAACCGATATGGCCACAAGCCCACGACAGGCGCTGCAGGCGATGTAGTACTGTTAACAATGGCATTCGCCTCCGTCGTCTGCTGGCAAAGGCCATTAACGAAAAATTTCGTCACTCTGATCCAACGGATACGTTCGCAGCAAGGCCCACATTGATTTCTGCGGTTATTCCACACAGTTTTGGTTGTCTCTGGCTCTGAGCGCTATGGGACTTAACATCTGTGGTCATCAATCCCCTAGAACTTAGAACTACTTAAAGCTAGCTAACCTAAGGACATCACACATGTCCATGCCCGAGGCAAGATTCGAACCTGCGAACGTAGCGGTCACGCGGTTCCAGACTGAAGCGCCTAGAAACGCACGGCCACACCGGTCGGCTTTGGTTGTCAGTCAGCACTGAAAACTCAATGAAAAGGTCACTGTTCTCGGTCGTTAAGTGAATGCCTCCATCCACTGTGTTGTTCGTGGTGTGAGGTAATACCTGAAATCTGATATTCTCGGCACACTCTTGACACTGGGGATCTCGGAATATTGAATTTCCTGGCGATTTCCGAAATGGAGTGTTCCATGTGTCTAGCTCCAATCACAATTCCGTGTTCAAAGTCTGGTAATTCCCGTCGTGAGTCCATAATCACGCCGGAAACCTTTTCACATGAATCAACTGAGTGTCCGCAGCTCATGGTCGTGCGCTAGCGTTCTCGCTTCCCACGCCCGGATTCCCGGGTTCGATTCCCGGCGGGGTCAGGGATTTTCTCAGCTTCGTGATGACTGGGTGTTGTGTGGTGTCCTTAGGTTAGTTAGGTTTAAGTAGTTCTAAGTTCTACGGGACTGATGACCATAGATGTTAAGTCCCATAGTGCTCAGAGCCATTTGAAACAATCAACTGAGTGCAAATGCGAGTTTCTCAATGCACTGCCCTGTTATACATTGTGTACTCAATACTTCCGCCATTTGTGTGTGTACGTATCGCTATCCCATGACTTTTGTTACAGTGTACGAATATATGCACAGCTGTCTCC
The DNA here is from genome assembly GCF_023864345.2 of Schistocerca serialis cubense. Lineage (NCBI taxonomy): Eukaryota > Metazoa > Arthropoda > Insecta > Orthoptera > Acrididae > Schistocerca > Schistocerca serialis. The sequence continues at coordinate 147,860,317 of NC_064641.1, read as the reverse complement.
AAAAAATGGCTCCAAGCACTATGGACTTGACCTCAGCTGTTATCAGTGCCCTAGACTTAGAACTACTTAAACCTAACTAACCTAAGGACATCACACACATCCACGCTCGAGGCAGGATTCGAATCTGCGACCGTAGCGGCAGCGCGGTTCCGGACTGAAGAACCGCTCGGCCACAGCGGCCGGCCACAGCTGTCTCAAAACCACTCACAGTGAGACACGTTTTCCTTAGTTTCCCCCAAAATCACTGGACTGATTTCAGCCACTCTTGATACACATATCACTTACTATCTGGAAAAGTTCGTTTGGAGGTAAGAACCACTTACCGTATTTAAGAATGAGAGCACTTAGTGACTTGCAACCAACTTTGCATATAATTTCAAACTATTTAGGTACTATTTTACGTTGAGACACCACACAAAATGATGAAGGGGAAAAAGTTTATCACTTACTATGTTTTCATTGCTCATGCAGTAAAACTGCCGCAAGAAGCATGATGTTTTAAGTTAGTACTTTTCTTTACTGCTAAATGCAACGGCCTTGCCGCAGTGGATACACCGGTTCCTGTGAGATCACCGAAGTTAAGCGCTGTCGGGCGTGGCCGGCACTTGGATGGGTGACCATCCAGCCGCTATGCGCTGTTGCCATTTTTCGGGGTGCACTCAGCCTCGTGATGTCAATTGAGGAGCTACTCGACCGAATAGTAGCGGCTCCGGTCAAAGAAAATCATCATAACGACCGGGAGAGCGGTGTGCTGACCACACGCCCCTCCTATCCGCATCCTCAGCTGACGATGATACGGCGGTCGGATGGTCCCGATGGGCCACCTGTGGCATGAAGACGGAGTGCTTTTTTTTACTGCTAACCGTTATCGCGACACATTTTGCAGACAGTAATCACGTATACCAATGAATGTACCAGCAAAATTATATCTTTGTTTGGTACACAGTTAAGGAGAAATGACGTCTTAAACATTGAGATGCTTGAAAAACAATCTCATCATGCTCGGCGTAGAAATTTATTACTTCGTTGCTACTTACTCTATTCGGGAAGGTTTTTGCAGCATATACGTGGCTAGAAACTGACACATCATACATGACGTTTTAATGTATCACGTCTTTACTCCTGACTCTATCCACAACACATTATGTAGACAGTATCCACAAACGCCGCTGAATCGACCAGGAAAAATATATCCTTCTGCTGCTCATAGTACAGTAGGCCGGCATATGACGTCGCAAACACCGAGATGCGTGGAAAACTGTCGCGTCATGCAAGGCGTTTGAATCTATCGCTTCGTTGCTACTAAATCTATCCACAAAATATCTTTCAGACATCAGCCACATATACCACTAGATGTACCTGCAAAATTATATGATTCTATAGGATATAGTTCAAGAAATACGACGTGATAAACACTGTTGGTTGGTTGATTGGTTGGTTGGTTTGGGGAAGGAGACCAGACAGCGTGGTCATCGGTCTCATCGGATTAGGGAAGGAGTGGGAAGGAAGTCGGCCGTGCCCATTCAGAGGAAACATCCCGGCATTTGCCTGGAGTGATTTAGGGAAAATGACGGAAAACCTAAATCAGGATGGCCGGACGCGGGATTGAACCGTCGTCCTCCCGAATGCGAGTCCAGTGTCTAACCACTGCGCCACCCCGCTCGGTGATAAACACTGTGTTGAGTGAAAATGAAACGAGGTGTGCTAGAGGTACAGGGGAAATATGCTACCAATTACGTGTGAAATATGTTAAATATATCTGAACAATATTTCACATACGCGTATGCGGGGAAAGTCATGAGTAGAAGGCTCATCCTAAACCCCTGAAACGATTACAAGCAAATTTGGTACGTCTACATACACATAGATACTCTAATAATCATACTTAAGTGCCTGGCAGAACCTTCATCGAACCTGCTTCACAATAGTTTTCTATTATTCGACTCCCGAACAGCGCGCAAAAAAAACTAACAGCTATATCTTTTCGTGCCAGGTCGAATTTCCCTTATTTTATTATGATGATCGTTTCTCGATATGTAGGTCGGTGCCAACAAAATATTTTCGAGTTCGGAGGAGAAAGTTTGTGATTGAAATTTCGTGACAAGAATCCTCCGCGTCGGAAAACTCCTTTATTTTAGTGATGTCCACCCCAAATCCTCTATCGAGTCAGTGACAGTCTCTTCCCCATTCGTCGACAGTACAAAACGTGCTGCTTTTCTTTGAACTTTCTCGATGAACTCAGTTAATCCTACCAGGCAAGGATCCCAGATAGCGTAGCAGTACTCCAGTAGAGGACGGACAAGCGTAGTGTAAGCAGTCTCTTTAGTAGATCTGCTACATATTCTGAGAGTTCTGTCAATAAAACGCAGGCTTTGGTTTTCCTTCCCCACAACATTTTCTGTGTTTTTTTTCAATTTCAGTTGTTCGTAATGGTAATTCCCAGATATTTAGTTGAATTTACGCCCTTCAGATTAAATGGTTCAAATGGCTCTGAGCACTATGGGACTTAACATCTGAGGTCATCAGTCCCCTAGAACTTAGAACGACTTGAGCCTAACTAACCTAAGGACATCACACACATCCATGCCCGAGGCAGGATTCGAACCTGCGACCGTAGTAGTCGCGCTGTTCCAGACTGAAGCGACTAGAACCGCTCAGCCGCACCGGCCGGCCGCCCTTCAGATTTGACTGATTAATCGTGTAACCGAAGTTTAACGCGTACCTTTTAGCACTCATGTGGATGACCTTAAAGTCTTCATTATTTATTGTCTATTGCTAATTTACGCGCCATTCAGGTATCTTTTCTGAATCGATTTGCAATTTGTTTTGATCTTCTGACGAGTAAACGACAGCAACACCTGCAACCTAAGACGGCAGCACAGAGTGTCCACTAAATCGTTTATATATACAACGAACAGCAAAGTGCTTGTAACACTACCTTGGTGAACGCCAGAAATCACTTTGTTTTACTCGATTACTTTCCCTCAGTTACTACGAACTGTGACCTCTCTGACAGGAAATCGGGAATCCAGTCACATAACTGAAACGATATTCCATAAGCACGCAATTTCACTACAAGCCGCTTCTGTGGCACAGTGTCAAAGGCCTTTTGGAAATCTAGAAATCTGGAAATAATATGAAATCCTTTGTCAATAGCCCTCAACACTTAGTGTGTGGAAAGAGCTAATTATGTTTCACACACACTGTGTTTCACATATACTATTTACTATCTGGAAAGAAATACTATGTGGGTAAGAACCACTAGCCGCCTGTTAGGGTGAGCGTGATAATGTAGAGATAGAGAGAGAGAGAGAGAGAGAGAGAGAGAGAAAGAGAGAGAGAGAGAGGACCAGGGGGAAGGGGAGATGAACAGACAGCTAGGGGAAGGAGGAGATGATCACAAACAGGAGGAAGAGGGGATGGACAGACGGATGGGGAGACGAGGAGACGGACGAGGAGACGGACGGAGAAAGGAAAGAGGAGGAGATGGACAGGGACAGCGGAGGAAGAGATAGGCCCAGAGAGGGGGAAGGAGGGGATTAAAAGAGAGAGGGTGAGAAGAAAATAGACTGAGAGAGGGGGGAAGGGCAAAATGGACAAAGAGAGGGGGAATAATGAGGGGATAGGTGCAGAAAGGAGGAAGGAGGACATGGACTAGCAGAACATTGGAATAAACACATATCCGGGCAACGCAACGTACTCAGCTAGTTTCATATAATTATTGACCGAATTTAAAAAATCTAAATAATGTCATAATCTATTCATTTCGCGGTAAAATCTCACGTTAACGGTTTAGCACAATAAGTCAAGTTTTTAAGTTACGAGCTGTGTATATGTCTTTAGGCAGTGTAACTCAAGTAGCGCACATAACTTCCGTTGAGCAAGCAGTAAAGGAAACAAAAGAAAAATTCGGATTAGGAATTAAAATCCATGGAGAAGAAATAAAAATTTTGAGGTTCACCGATGACATTGAAATTCTGTCAGAGACAGCAAAGGACTGGGAAGAGCAGCTGAACGGAATGGACAATGTCTTGAAAGGAGGATATAAGACGATCATCGACAGAAGCAAAACGAGGATAATGGAATGTAGTCGAGTTAATTAGGGTGAAGCCGCGGGAATTAGATTAGGAAATGAGAGGCTTAAAGTGGTAAATGAGTTTTGCTATTTGGGGAGCAAAATAACTGATGATGGTTGAAGTAGAGAGGATATAACATGTAGACTGGCAGTGGCAAGGAAAGCGTTTCTGAAGAAGAGAAATTTTTTAACATCGAGTATAGATTTAAGTGTCAGGAGGTCGTTTCTGAAAGTATTTGTATGGAGTGTAGCCATGTATGGAAGTGAAACGTGGATGATAAATAGTTTGAACAAGAAGAGAATAGAAGCTTTCGAAATATGGTGCTACAGAAGAATGCTGAAGTTTAGATGGATAGATCACATAACTAATGAGGAGGTACTGAATATAATTGGAGAGAAGAGAAATTTGTGGCACAACTTGACTATAAGAAGGGATCGATTGGTAAGACATATTCTGAGGCATGAAGGGATCACCAGTTTAGTATTGGAGGGCAGCGTGGAGGGTAAAAATCGTAGAGGGAGACCAAGAGATGAATACACTAAACAGATTGAGAAGGATGTAGGTTGCAGTAGGTACTAGGAAATAAAGAAGCTTGCACAGGATAGAGTAGCATGAAGAGCTGCGTCAAACCATTCTCTGGAATCAAGACCTCAACAACAACATTTTCATCCAGTAACTGAGAATGAGAGCGCTCAGCGACTGCCAACAAACTTCACACATAATTTCAAACCTTTCCGGTACTTTTTGTCGCTGACAACCCTCCCGCCCCCCGCCCCCCACGCACACACACATAATAATGAAAGAAAAAAGCCCACCGCTTATTAATTTTTCGCTGTTCATGTACATACATCAAAAAAAAGTTTTGCATCACCTCGTTTCCGAGCGTGCCGGAACCTGTACAGAAAACTGGAATAGAGGTCAACATAAACATCATTTCGGCCCTTTTCATTGCTCATGAAAACCACACATTGCATGTTGTACCACCAAACAGCTAGACCTTCAGAGGTGTACACACAGATTGCTGTACACACCGGTACTTCTAATATCCAGTAGCACGTCGTCTTGCATTGATGCATGCCTGTATTCGTCCTGGCATACTGTCCACAAGTTCATCAAGGCACTGTTGGTCCCGATTGCCCCACTCCTCAACGGCGATTCGGCGTAGATCCCTCAGAGTGGTTGGAGGGTCACGTCGTCCATAAACAGCCCTTTTCAATCTATCCCAGGCATGTACGATAGGGTGCACGTCTGGAGAACATGCTAGGCCTTCTAGTCGAGCGGTGTTGTTATCCTGTAGGAAGTCATTTAGCGATGTCGTTATCCTGAAGGAGGTCATAGTATGGCATTTATGTATCGTACAGCCGTTACGGCGCCTTCCGTGACCACCAGCGGCGTACGTCGACCTACATTATGCCACCCTAAAACAGCTGGGAACCCACACCTTGCTGCATCTGCTGGACAGCGTGTCTAAGGCGTTCAGCCTGACCGGGTTGCCTCCAAACACGTCTCCGACGATTGTCTGGTTGAAGGCATATGCGACACTCATCGGTGAAGTGAACGTGGTGCCAGTCCTGAGCGGTCCATTCTGCATGTTGTTGGGCCCATCTATACCACGCTGCATGTTGGTGGTTGCAAAGATGGACCTCGCTATGGGCGTCGAGAGTGAATTTGCGCATCTTTCAGGCTATTGCGCACAATTTCAGATGTAACACGACGTCCTGTGGCTGCATGAAAAGCATTATTCAACATGGTGGCGCTGCTGTCAGGGTTTCTCCGAGCCATAATCCGTAGACAGCGGTCTTCCACTGCAGTAGTAGCCCTTGGGCGGCCTGAGCGAAACATGTCATCGACACTTCTTGTCTCTCTGTATCTCCTCCATGTCCGAACAACATCGCTTTGGTTCACTACGCGACGCCTGGACACTTCCCTTGTTGAGAGCCCTTCCTAGCACAAAGTGACAATGCGGACGCAATCGAACCGCGGTATTGACCGTCTAGGCAAGGTTTAAGTACAGACAACACGAGCTGTGCACCTCCTTCCCGGTGGCATGAGTGGAACTTATCGGCTGTCGGATCCTCTCCGTCTAATAGGCGCTGCTCATGCATGGTTGTTTTCCTCTTTGGGCGGGTTTAGTGACATCTCTGCACAGTCAAAGAGAATGTGTCTGTGATACAATACCAGTCAACGTCTATCTTCAGGAGTTCTGGGAACCGGGGTGATGTAAGACTTTTTTTGATGTGTGCAATAAAACTTGAGTACCAGGCATGACATTTTAATTTATTGGTTTCTTACTGTTAAATGTATTCACAACATATTATACAGACAGTATGCACATATATGCCTTTGAATGAACATGCATAATTACGAGTAGGCCTATATCATTGTACGACACATAATTCAGGAGATATGACGTTATAAACAATGAAATTCGTGGAAAACTAGAATTTCTTAAAACGGACCGTCTTCAACCGTAAAGGTTTTGCATGCTTAACGTCAAATATTTGACACATTAACTTGGAGTTTCTTCGGTATTACTTCAGTAACTTGGTTCCACCAACACACAGGGACAGTAATCTTGTTGCTTCCAATGGCGTGCACGAATAGAAAACGTCAGCTGTTAACTATTTTTATTTCGGAGGATTAAACTATGTAGTCACCTATTATTACTATTTTATCTCTAATCAACTACACAGCATAACCCAAGTATAGCGGATCATCTCAAGTCAGCTGCGAAATAATGCAGTTTTAAGTCAAAACTCTGAGTACGGCAATGAAAGACTCGGTTGTACTGTTGACTTAATGCTTACTAATGACTTTTCTTGATGTTCCAGAGTTTTTACTTGTTTATTCCTCAGCTAAATTATGATAACCTTGCAAACTTGCGGATCTATTCTGCATCGACTGCCGTGCTAAAATGTCTGAAGAAAGTATTTGTGAAATCGTTATCAAACATTTTGAAAAGTGTTTCGAGATAAAATAATAACAAAAGAAACAGCTTTATTCTTCCGAATGAGGAACGCGCAGCTAGCTAATTCCCACAGTTCGAAACTACCCACGCTAGTCAGCAGTTATTTGATTTGATTGTATTGGCATCTGTTGTACCTAATTTGCGCCCAGCATCATATTACGTTAGTGGTACATCTGATTATTGCAAAAGATTTATGTTAGTATAAAGATTGTGGGCCAACGGCCTTCCCGCAGTGGTAACACCGGTTCCCGTCAGATCGCCGAAGTTAAGCGCTGTCGGGCTGGGCTAGCACTTGGATGGGTGACCATCAGGCCTTCTGGGTGCTGTTGGCAAGCAGGGTGCACTCAGCCCTTGTGAGGCAAACTGACGAGCTACTTGACTGAGAAGTAGCGGCCCCGATCTCGGAAACTTGACGTACGGCCGGGAGAGCGGTGTGCTGACCACATGCCCCTCCATATCCGCATCCAGTGACGCCTGTGGGCTGAGGATGACATGGCGGCCTGTCGGTACCTTTGGGCCTTCATGGCCTGTTCGGGAGGAGTTTAGTTTAGTTTAATAAGAAGTGTTAAAATGAAAACGTCGTAACAACCAAACCGGTTAAAATTAGCATATGCCTCTTTGGGATACCTTAGTGAGACATCTAGGAATGCGAATGTAGTTTCGTCACCACTAAGCCCTCGGCAGGCAAGGTGATGTTCAGCGTCTTTTTCGACGTCCAAGGTCCGATACTCATCGAAATCCTCAAACCATTGACACTGACGTGTACTGCGAGACACTTCGGAGTCTACACAAGTACATCAAGAGCAAACGTTTTGGGTTGCACACAGAGGGAGTGATTCTCCTATAGCGCGTATCCGCATGTATCCGAGGTCACGCTAAGTGTAATGGTCAAGTCCAAGTGGGGAGTGGGGGCAGGTTGAGCAACCGTCGTAAAAACCGCATGCGTATTCAGATACGGCACACAGTGCCACCTACGCTGCTTTACAGAGCCGGCAAGCCTTCGACATCCACGTTTCGTGACGAGGCGTGGGCGTCTAGAACCTTGTCGCCTATTCACTGTGTCAACATCCTTAAACCTCTTTCCGTAGATACTGTTGACAGCAGCATGTAAACAGCCGACCAGCTTTGTTGTTTCCGAGATACTCGACGCTGGGCTGAAGTACTGCGCCCTTTGTCAAGGTATCTCGTGTCAGTGGATTTCCTTATATGGTTCGCTACTGCTGTGCACGTGTTGTTCTGAACTGAACTTTGCATCGTAATTTGTAATACCACAGGCACTGGAGCATCGTATTTGTCCACAGACACCAGGCAAGCGACTTCCACGTAACACGTCTTACCTTTACGGGAGTGTACACGATGGATGTACGACTACAGGTTGTAGATGCACGGTTCACGACATATGTAAATTTGGGTATGGCCTTGAATCGTGCACGGATAGCCAAATAGTAAGGTGACCCCTCACGATAAGCGGGAAATCAGCGTTCGAGTCCCGCTCTGGCACAAATTTTCGTTGTCATCGTTCCATTGTACAGCTGTTGGTTATCCACATTCGCACTTGCGAATGCGTTAAATGTATTCCTCATATGGGGCCCGTATCGTTGCTATACACTTTCCGTGCTGTGCCACGTGCCCGCAACGCTTCCATCTCGAGATGGGCAGTAGTCATGAAGTGTGGCTCCTCTGTGATGCAGATTTACTTGTAAATCTCATCTGATCCCAATATGTGACACACATAAGTAGGAAACAGAATATTGAAAATGAAAGCACACCCCCAATATCTTAGTCAGAAAGATCACGCTATAAAAATCACCATTCTGCCGTATCACACAGGTTGTAATGAGGAGCCACCCCGCCTTTCTGCCACCATTGAATAATTGTAATACACATTGGAGGATCTGACCTATCTATTTTTGCGTCTCTGGAAAGAAAGTTTCGCGACATCGATAGTATTCTGACCTGCGAACTACGGAAAAATGCGGGGCGGAAGATACTGTCTACCAGCATTTACAATTTTTTCCTTTTCAGTCTGGCATACGGTGAGGGAAAATTTACCACGGTTGCCTTCTAACACCATACCGAGCGAGGTGGCGCAGTGGTTACCACAATGGACTCGTACTTCGAACTTAGGTTTTCCGTCATGTCGTATTTCACTTAAGACAAATGTTTGGATGTTTCCTCTTAAAGACGCCCCGGCCGATTTCCTTCCACATCCATTCCTAATCCATTCTAGGCTTTCTCATTCTTGGCCTAGTTGTTGCCGGAACGTTGAATTACCCCTTAGTTCTTGCTTCCTGAGACACTCCCTAATCACTGTATCTTATTCTCAACTATATTACTACATCTACATCTATACTCCGCGAGCCACCTTACGGTGTGTGGCGGAGGGTACTTATTGTACCACTATCTGATCCCCCCTTCCCTGTTCCATTCACGAATTGTGCGTGGGAAGAACGACTGCTTGTAAGTCTCCGTATTTGCTCTAATTTCTCGGATCTTTTCGTTGTGATCATTACGCGAGATATATGTGGGCGGTAGTAATATGTTGCCCATCTCTTCCCGGAATGTGCTCTCTCGTAATTTCGATAATAAACCTCTCCGTATTGCGTAACGCCTTTCTTGAAGTGTCCGCCACTGGAGCTTGTTCAGCATCTCCGTAACGCTCTCGCGCTGACTAAATGTCCCCATGACGAATCGCGCTGCTTTTCGCTGGATCATGTCTATCTCTTCTATTAATCCAACCTGGTAAGGGTCCCATACTGATGAGCAATACTCAAGAATCGGACGAACAAGCGTTTTGTAAGCTACTTCTTTCGTCGATGAGTCACATTTTCTTAGAATTCTTCCTATGAATCTCAACCTGGCGCCTGCTTTTCCCACTATTTGTTTTATGTGATCATTCCACTTCAGATCGCTCCGGATAGTAACTCCTAAGTATTTTACGGTCGTTACCGCTTCCAATGATTTACCACCTATGGCATAATCGTACTGGAATGGATTTCTGCCCCTATGTATGCGCATAATCGGCTAAAACAATAACCTGGCCCAAGTTGTCGTTTCACTATGTAATTGCTTTGATTTTCAGTGCTTCATTTCATTACTTACGGGCTGACTACTTAATGGCTTTCATTTTTAAGCACTTACCAAATATAAAAATAGAAAATGCTGTCGTAATCTACTCACTAATAGGTATAATCGTGCATTCAAGGTTTACGAAAATAAATTACATATTAATGTTAGAAACTGTGTGCACGTCTTGAGACAACATAACACATTCACTCACTTGTAAAGTAGTCAGACGTTTGATTTCCGGACGGGAAGGCTTGCCGCTCCTCGGCACAAATCCGCCCGGCGGATTGCTGTCGAGGTCCGTTGTGCCGGCCAGTCTGTGGATGGTTTTTAAGGCTGTTTTCCATCTGCCTCGGCGAATGCCGGCTGGTTCCCCTTATTCTGTCTTCGTTACACTGTGTCGGTGATTGCTGCGCAAACACTTTCCACACGTACGCGTACACCATAATTACTCTACCACTCAAACATTGGGGTTACACTCGTCTGGTTCAGTGTGGGGCGGCGGTGGGGTGAGTAGTGTGGTGTCACCGCCAGACACCACACTTGCTAGGTGGTAGCCTTTAAATCGGCCGCGGTCCGTTAGTATACGTCGGACCCGCGTGTCGCCACTGTCAGTGATTGCAGACCGAGCGCCGCCACACAGCAGGTCTAGAGACACTTCCTAGCACTCGCCCCAGTAGTACAGCCGACTTTGCCAGCGATGGTTCACTGACAAATTACGTTCTAATTTGCCGAGACGATAGTTAGCGTAGCCTTCAGCTACGTCATTTGCTATGACCTAGCAAGGCGCCATTATCAATTGTTATTTATCTTGTGATGCATGTACCGTCAGACCGATGTTCACCAATTATGGATTAAAGTTAAGTATTCCAGAAGCTACGTACTTTTTTTACTAGACTCAACTCCTTTAACTGTTACAGACCTCACGCCAGCCTGCGTGAGCTTAAACGCGTGCCTTTCGGCTACCTCATAATGGCTTGGCTGTCTTGCCAAGTCACAACAAGTAGACCGCTGTAACCTGTTGTGGAGTTATGTACCACTGAGGGCTACGACGAGGACGAAGCCTATCCGTCGTTTCTAGGTGCCAAGTTCCATACAATAGAATCAGACGTTTCCAGGTGTTTTATACATGGGAGTTAGATTCACCAAAGAATCGGAGACCGGGTTTTAGTGGTTAAAAGGGCATGGTCATTGGTTTTCCGGCCAAGAGTGTAAGCATTTCCGAAACGGCTAAATTTGTAAACTATTCGCGCGCCGTCGTGGTTAAAGATACCGTGCATAGCAAAATGGCGCTATCCAAAACCGGCGCCGAAGTAACTGAAGTGCACCACGGGCCGTAGATGACGAGGGTGAGCGACGGCCGCAGAGATGTATACTGGCGAATGGACGTGCAGCTGTTCAGCAACTGACCGATGATCCAGACCAGCCAAGGGGCTACCTACAGTGTCTCCTCAACGAACGTTTGGCGAACGTTGCTCCGTGTGGGCCTCGGCAGCAGGTGCGAGGTCCATGCACCCACGGTGACTGCTGTTCCTATACAACGAACGCTGAAAATTTGCACGCCATGAGACTGAAAGCAACTACCCTGTAACAATCGTCGTAAGAGTCCTGGCTGGAAGAGGGAACGTTATGGCCTGGGAAATGTTTCTGTATAACTGCCTGGGTGATCTCGGCATTCTGGAAGGTACAAGGATTCAACACAAGTATGCATCTATCCTTGGGGACGATGTCCACCCCTACGTGCAGTTTGCTTTTCCTCGTCACGGTGGCACCTACCAGCAGGACACTGCAACGTATCATGCAGCTCGCAGTATAGTTCATGGCTCAAAGAGCACTAGAATGAGTCTACCATACTCCCTTGACCACCAAACTCCCCGGATTTAAATCCAAATGAGAATCTCAACCTGGAAATATAGCGCAGCTGGCCACTGCAGTTGAGTCGGCATGGCTCCACATCTCTGACGGTACCCTCCAGAACCTCGCTGAGTCTCTTCCTGCAAGTCTCGCAACGCTCCACGCTGCAAAACGTGGTTATTCGGGCTTTTGACAGCTGGTCACTTTAATGAGACTGGACAGTGTACATTATGGAGTCAGCACAATTGTCACTCAGTTTGCCTCCATGTTGAATTCTGGACAGTAAAGGATACGGGTTCATTAGTTAATGCAGCCTCCACGCCTCTCCACGCTCTGCCTCAGGTGTGGTAGAGAAGTAACGGACTTTGATTTGTGAACGATGTTGTAAGAATCGAGTAAAGTAATTTGAATTCCTATCAACTGTTTACCGTAATGCCGTCCAATGTAAAATCCCGTGGCAAATAGAATTATTTACTTGGGAAGAATTGATTTAGGTAATTACAGCAATTTCCTGAAATCTGTTTTTGGGTGAATGATAATGAGTGATCAAATTATCAAGCGACAGTTTACCAGACAAATTTTTCGATTTACATCAGCCGTACAGCTAGCGATTTCTCAATGACAATTATTAGGAAGGAAATTTTAAGTGGTTCAGTTTCATAAACAATTACGATGACTGTAAAGGACTTGGTCGTCGTGAATGTGAAAGAATGTTTCCAGCATATTATCAGTTTTTCTAAATAAGTACAGAAAGTGTTTTTATCTTCCTTTAAAAAAGCTTTCAGCGCACAGCTGTGACGGAAAAGATGTGATATTCAGACAAGACACATGGGAAGGAGCGAACAGTAGTAAGTCGTACTACGAGGACATTGGTACTGCAAGTACTTTTCAGACGAAATTTCCAACCGCATGTGTTGACACTGAAGGGTGAAAAGCATCAGCGATTTCGTAGCAGGATAAGCAGTGAGGTGGCTTGTTACAGACACAAGGAGGGCTGAAGACATCGTTAGGCTGGAGAACTGAACATGAACAATTAGACCAGTAAGCAGTTACTCCGATAAAAGCCGCTCATTCCTCCAAACTTAGTCTTTCCGTCTATCCATGCAATGTCTAACTAATTACGAGTCCAAACGCTAAACAGTACTCTCGAAATCGCCTCCCTAGCGTCTTGTACACAACGTCCTTTACAGGTACACAGCACTTTCCCAGGACACTTCCGACAAACACAAGCCTTCCACTCTCCTTCTCTGCTACCGAAATCGCTTTTTCGTCCCAAATCATATCACTTCGTAGTATTACCGCCAAATACCTAAACGTGTCCACATTTCAATATCTTTGCATACATTCCACCAAGTAGAAATTCCGTCATTGTCGTTCTGCATTTACTTAAGATCATTAGTGGCTCTATCAAACTTCTTGTGAGCAAACCCATTGTTGCTTTAGTTTCTGTCGAATATTCGATCTCCAGTATAGTGTAGTGGATTCTCTTGGTCAAACGTTCTTCCATCTCGTCGCATACTTGTGAATACTAATAATACGATCGAGTCTTTCTAATTTCATTAGAATCAGTAACTACACGAAATCGTCATTTACTCAGAGCAATCTAAATTGATGGTAGGTACTTCATACCGGGTGGTTATAATTAAAATGCAGGTTCTCACAGAAGTCCAGTGTCGGCTGTTATCATCACACGGCAGTGGAACTTAGGAGATATTCTAATTCATTAATGCGAATTCATTTAAGCTGAAAGAAATTAGTCCCCAGGTGGAAATCCGGCGTCGTGAATTCAAGAAGGATGTACAGAAATGTTGCCATATGCAATGGATTAGAAATGGGACGTGGGCAGAAAGGTCAAACAACAGAGAAAGGCATAATGATGATTTTATTGTTAACCGCTGCTTACACAGTTCAATATGCTTGTTCAATATGAGAACCAGAGACAGCGATGAGACGCTACACAGCGCCACACTTGCATCTGGTGGCCAAAAATAGAATTACTTTTTTCTAACGTAAATCGGCTCAGCATTAATGCATTAGCAAACAAAGTTTCGCTGCCATGCGATAGTAAATACTGCCCATATTGGATCACAGTGAGCAGCTGTACATTAATTATAGCCACCCGGTAAATCTCATTGTTACTCAAGAATCACAGCAATTTGCAGGGACTTCACCTCCTGCTAAATACTTGTCATTTTTCCTTGTTACTGTTGTTTCAGTCTCGAAGAATACACTCCCGATCATGTATGTGCTCGGTTGAGATAGATCTATCACATTTTCTATTCGTATTTACGCCGCCAGCTTCCTTCACACTTCCTTTTTCATGTATTTTATCTAGTTCTCAGCTTCAGATGCTCGTTTCTCCTCTTGCTGCCTACGTTTCTCCATGTTTTCGATGCTAGAAGATCCTCCTCCCTCTAATACTTATATCTGTATCAATTCTTTGTGCAGAATATCCCAGGTCTTTAAAGTAGATATGGAAAGCCTTTTTAAAATTCATCTCTTCTGAAAGCCGTTACCATCTGTCATCTAAGATACATTCATTTTTCTTACTCAGTCCCCTCATATTCTTCTTCTACCACACATTACCTCGGTGCGTCAAGTAGTGTCTCATTTCACACTTTCCATTTTTTTAACCTTTTATGACCTCGTTGATGGCGATTAGCGAAGCTGGACTCTTTGCTAATGCACGAAGGTATGAGGAGCCAGTACGATACTTGTTCCAGCGCCTTATAGAAAGCACATAACATTTAAGTCAGAACGTTTTGGTGAATGTAACAGTTCCTTCTTCCTTCGCAGAGTTGTGGTTTGCCGGCCGGGGTGGCCGAGCGATTCTAGGCGCTACAGTCTGGAACCGCGCGACCGCTACGCTCGAAGGTTCGAATCCTACCTCGGGCATGGATGTGTGTGATGTCCTTAGGTTAGTTAGGTTTATGTAGTTCTAAGTTCTAGGGGACTGGTGACCTCAGAAGTTAAGTCCGATAGTGCTCAGAGCCATTTGAAGTTGAAGTTATGATCTGTTCCGTCCCTTTCAGAAAAAGGGTTGTCCTCTTTTCATGTGAAGTTCATTTCGTATAATCTAACTGTACCTTCCAACCTACTAGAACTATCAAAAATGCTGAGGCCAGGAGAATACCGCTTTATTTGACCAAGCTGCCTGAGCACAGACGATTATAAGAACTTTTCGTGATTTGATCCACCGTTTTCTGTTTAGTATTTCGCATTGGTTTGAATTAATTGTATTCCAAGGGTCCATACGACAAAAAATGCTTGCATCAAATGAGGTAGAAACAAACTTCTCATCATTGTGAAGTATAGTGTCGATAATGCATTATTTTACTGGGCATGATGCCTACTGCAGAATGTATGTCCATCTACCTCTGCCTTTCTTCAGTGTGTGAATCAGCTCATCAACTCACACTAGAGGACAGTTCAGAGAAGGCATCCGTTGATAAATTTGCACTGTGAGTAATGGTGCTTCTTCTCGCTCTTCAAATAAGGAAAGTTCTTCCACAGCTGCAACTCACGTTAAGCCATATAAAGCCTAGGACAAATTTGAAATACTAGCTAGTGAAAATGTCGTGTGACTAGGGCCTCCCGTCGTGTAGACCATTCGCCGGGTGGCAAGTCTTTTGATTGCGAGTCGATGGAGATGAAATGATGAGGATTAGGACAACACAACACCCAGTCCCTGAGCGGAGAAAATCCTCGACCGAGCTTGGAACCGAGCCTGGGCCCTTAGGATTGACATTCTATCGCGCTGACCACTCAGCTACCAGGGGCGGACCACAAGCTAGTAGTTCTCCGTTAGCACTTACAACTAAATTCTGTCGTTCCATCCTCAGTAATTTCGTAGTGCAGTTTTCGCTTATTCCCTAACCTTCATTTAGTCTGTGGCATTCTCTTTCAGACTTCCTAGTAATGTTGTGACGCTAATACATGGTTGAGTCAGGTTAATGTGATCACATGACAGAAGCCTGAATAACCACCTCTTGAAGCTAGAACCGCTGTGAGACGTACAGGAAGAGTGTCAGCGACGTTTCGGAAGGTACCAAAGGGGGTGTGGAGCCATGGCAATTCCAGAGCCGCCGCACTAGGCATCTCTGTTGAGGATACGTGCCGCTAACAGTCCGATCGAGAAGGTCCCACATACTCTCGATTGGGTTTATATCCGGAGTGTTTGGTGGTCAGGGAAGTACCGTAACCTTATTCTAGTAGTATTAGAACCACGCACGTACACTGCAAGCTGTGAGACCAGTTGCATTGTCCTGCTGATAGATGCCATCGTGCCGAGGGAAAACGAACTACATGTACAGGTGAACATGATCCCCTACGATAGACGCATACTTGTGTTCGTCCAACGTGCCTTCGAGAATAACTAGATCACCCAGAGAATGCCAAAAAATGATTCCCAAGATTATAACTCTCCCTGCACTTTGCAAGGTGTTTTTTTTTTTCAGGCGTTTCACGCCGTACACGTCGACGCCCATCCGTCCGATAGAGCATGAAACGCGATATATCTAAAAAGGCCATCTCTCGCTACTCAGTGGACGTCCAGTTGACGTATTGGTGTGAATATTGCAACCTTCGCTGCCAATAAACAGCAGTTAGCACGTGTGCGTCAACCAGGCGCCTGCTGCAGAGACCGATACTCAGCACAGTTCGCTGGACGGTCCCTGAGAAGACACCTTGGGTAGCCTCGAGGTTCATTTTGGTTGTCAGTTGCTCAGCAGTTGCACGCCTACTCGCCCGCACACGTCTCTGCAGCTGTAGTTGGGACCCGTCACCTATGACCCGTGGTGGGCTACTGTTGCCTCGGCGCCGGTTTTGGATAGCACCGATTTTACGAGCACGGTAGACTTTAATCACGGCAGCAGGAGGAATAGGTCACCAACTCAGCCTGGACTCTTGCAGCGTTGTTGCACTTCAAATTCAGGAAAATAATTAATGCACCAAAATGAGGTGCAGCTTATTTTATTATTGTTGCACTGTGTACCAGGACCGCAGAGATGTACCTACATATAACAAAAAAGTAATTACACTACTCGCTATTAAAATTTCTACACCAAGAAGAAACGCAGATGATAAACGGGTATTCATTGGACAAATATATTATACTACAACCGACATGTGATTACATTTTCACGCAATTTGGGTGCATAGATCCTGAGAAATCAGTACCCACAACAACCACCTCTGGCCGTAATAACGGGCCTGATACGCCTGGGCATTGATGCAAACAGAGCTTGGATGGCGTGTACAGCTACAGTTGCCCATGCAGCTTCAACACAGTTCCATAGTTCATCAAGAGTAGTGACTGGCGTATTGTGACGAGCCAGTTGCTCGGCCACCATTGACCACACGTTTTCAATTAGTGAGAGATCTGAAGAATGTGCTGGCCAGTGGAGCAGTCGACCATTTCCGGTATCCAGAAAGACCGGTACAGGACCTGCAACATGCGGTCTTGCGTTATCCTGCTGAAATGTAGGGTTTCATAGGGATCGAATGAAGGGTAAAGCCAGGGGCGTAACACATCTGAAATGTAACGTCCACTGTTCAAAGTGCCGTCAGATTGAACAAGAGGTGACCGAGACGTGTAACCAATGGCACCCCTTACCATCATGCCGGGTGATACGCCAGTATGGCGATGACGAATACACGCTTCCAATGTGCATTCACCGCGATGTCGGCAAACACGGATACGACCATCATGATGCAGTACACAGAACCTTGATTCATCCGAAAAAAAAAAAAAAAACGTTTTGCCATTCGTGCACCCAGGTTCGTCGTTGAGTACACCATCGCAGGCGCTCCTGTCTGTGATGCAGCGTCAAGGGTAACAGCAGCCACGGTCTCCGAGCTGATAGCCCATGCTGCTACAAACGTCGTCGAACTGTTCGTGCAGATGGTTGTTGTCTTGCAAACGTCCCCATCTGTTGACTCAGGGATCGAGACGTGGCTGCACGATCCGTTACAGCCATCCGGATAAGATGCCTGTGATCTCGATTGCTTGTGATACGAGGCCGTTGGGATCCAGCACGGCGTTCCGTATTACGCTGAACGTACCGATTCCATATTCTGCTAACAGTCATTGGATCTCGACCAACGCGACCAGCAATGTCGCGATACGATAAACCGCAATCGTGATAGGCCACAATCCGACCTTTATCAAAGTCGGAAACGTGATGGTACGCATTTCTCCTCCTTACACGAGGCATCACAACAACGTTTCACCAGGCAACGCCGGTCAACTGCTGTTTGTGTATGAGAAATCGGTTGGAATCTTCCCTCATGTCAGCACGTTGTAGGTGTCACCACTGGCGCCAACCTTGTGTGAATGATCTGAGAAACTAATCATTTGCATATCACAGCATGGTCTTCGTGTCGGTTAAATTTCGCGTCTGTAGCACGTCATGTTCGTGGTGTAGCAACTTTAATAGGCAGTAGAGTATTTAACGTTATGCCTACCTCTCGTATAGAATTGAATCCGTCTCATGCGGGCGTACTTGCATATTCATGACGTGGTGCAGACCTCGTTGGCCCTTTGCGATACGCTTTGTGAGGTGGCGTTGACCCGCGCGCGCCTTAACGCGGCGCCAGATCTGCGGCCCGCCTCGCCTCATTCGGATGCCGCCTCCGGGCTGTCGCGGGCGGGGGCAGCACAGCCTCTTTCCCACCTCCGCTTTCTTCCTGCCGGCTTCCGCGTGGCAAACAGCGTCCGGCGGGTTCAACAGCCACATTTACATAGGCGTAACGGTGGCCGCGTACGCGCCCAGCCTCGCAGCTGTAATTGGCGCTGGCTCTCGCTCTAATTGTTGCGCCTTCCTGCCGGCGCTGGCTCCGCCACTGGCCGCTTATCGTGGGAGGCGCCCCAGGCTCGCACAGAGTTCAGCCCCCGAAACTCGGGCCGCCTCTGCCGGAGAGTGGAAACCTGCAACAGGCTACAGCCTTACTGTTTTCTTATGTATGTGTAATAGGGGTCGCCCACTGCCCTGCTACAAAACCTAGGACCTTTAGACGCAATAAAACAGTATTCCAGATTATTCCATTTATTATTCAGAATAGAAGATTTGCCGTGTCTTCTGCGACGGTTGGTGGCTACATAATCAGAGAGGATTTCGCTGAATTCAACAGCTGACTCACGGTTGTCGACGACGCTGCATCAGCTCGGATTGGAAGTCGATGACACCCTGGTGCGGCGGTTTACCACCCACTGGCGAGAGGCACGCCCCGTCGGCAGCTCTGCGTGCAGATGGCGGTGAAAAAATGGTTCAAATTGCTCTGAGCACTATGGGACTTAACATCTGATATCATCAGTCCCCTAGAACTGAGAACTACGTAAACCTAACTAAACTAAGGACATCACACACATCCATGCCCGAGGCAGGATTCGAACCTGCGACCGTAGCAGTCGCGTGGTTCCGGACTGAAGTGCCTAGAACCGCTCGGCCACCACGGCCGGCCGTACAGTATGAACAGAAGCCTGATAGGGCAATAGTCCTTTATATCTTTAGAACTTGTTTCCTTATAAGATTATTTTGGCTCTATTCTAATCTCTGGGTAACGTTCCGCTGTGCAAACACAGTGCTCAGAGGAACAAACACTTCGTATAAATCTACACAAAAACCAATGGGACTGAGAGCCATGTAATGGCGCTTAAATGAGATAGGACTTCCCCCTCCAACTCAGCGACGGGGTATCTCTTATTCAACTGCTCGTGAGCATCAGCATTTAAGTGGGAAAGAGCACCATCGTGTTGGAACCATAAAGTCCTGCGAAACAGAGATTCTGCCCCGAACCACTGTTGTGTCACATCTCGAAAGAACTACATGTAACAGGTGCTTTCAAGCAGAATGACAGCAAATAACATCCTACTAGTCAGTCTTGTACAATTTCACGTTTCGTTACTGCTGTTCTAAGATGACTACACCTAGCACTGCTGTTGCCGTGCAAGTTCAAAAACGCAGTGAACAAACAGTCAGGAAGTTGGGATAATCCTTTGGCGAAATAGACTTTGGGATCAGCATCATTTACAGCCATTGGATGTACACAGATTTATTATAGAGGATTAAACTGCTGAGTTCGCCTGAAGATGATGGATACGCAATCCATTGAAACGTTGCGCCTAGTAGACGACGCCATTCAGCTGATAACCTGTGAAGATTTCATTGTTGGCTGATGCTTATTGATTAATCACTTATACGCAATCCACTACTATTTCCTATAGCATATTATTGTGGAAGCACTAAGCCAGCTCTCGGTTGCTTTAACGGCACATAAAATCGTGAATTTCTATCCACGGTGATTAGCTTTTCTCAATCAGGATGACGCAAGTTGTAACAGTTTTCCAAGCTCACTCATTATATTTCCCAAGCGGTACTTCATCTTGCACCATTCATTTTATAAATTTCTGTAATTTCCTGTGGCTAGTAATGATCCATCTTTAACAGCCTTTGGTCAATGCAGCCGACTGTAAACTCCGCGGTGAGCACATTAGAGTGCTACTTACGTCGATATGGCCAGTTACTATTTATTTAAAAACATAATCAGTTTACACACAAGTGCCTCAGACGAATGTCTCATTCAGGGCCTCGTACCGTCTGAAATGTTCAGTTGCTTGCATCAGTATTCTCAGTTTGGATTCCTCTATGGTCTGTATGAGTTAGGTCCCAGTATTTGAGACGCATTGTATGCAGCTCTCTGCTATAGTGAAAAAACGAGAGTGGAGTGCAGCGGCGCTGGCTGTAGTATCTATTGCGGTTTCTTCGAGCTCCGCTAATTCAAGAAGATCAGTATATAAGTAAAACACGAAACAGTAAAATGAAACACTGACTCATGAAGCAAGCAAGACATCTAATGATGAGGATATTAGACTTCCATATTAAGGGTACGTGAACTGAAATGAAATTAATTATTGGTCCTAGAAATAGGAACTAGTGGCTTTGAATTTGGTGCGTTAAATTTTATTTCAATCATTATTAAAGGTAATTTTAGAGTATAAGTTCCCTTTTCCTTTTCTGTCAGCCTCACGAGACAATACCAAGCACAATGGCTGATCTATAATATCATAAAAACACGAAGTTTTGTAAAAACTCTCAAGATAGATTTTTGTTAACTGTAAAGCAACAGCATTTTCTTTGTGAACATTAGCTCTTAATGCCAAACAAAAGCAAGTATATTTTGAAGGTGGTCGTAGGGTTACTAAAAGAGAAATCATAATGAAGATGGGAGCCAGAGTATAAATTATTGATTAGCATTCGCCCCACTGTCGAGAGTCCTCAAATGTTTCTCTGTTTCATTTCTGCCCGCACGATGACTTTATTTGTACTGCACTGTGGTGTGTAGCTGTGTTGAACAACGCGGTAAGTAGGCCAGTTTGTGTGTTCAAGGACAAGCAGGAAGTAGCTGACTGTTGATAGGGGCCTTGTCACTAGTATTCCCTTTCTGGTGCGCTGTCCGTATTATTGACTGAATTCGCTATTGCCACTCGCCAGAAGACGGTCATAATCACGAATTCAATGCACACCTGCGCCTGTAACAATGTATAATTCGTATGTTACGATGTGTTTTCGGCTTATTAGGTCATCCGCGGCCAGCATTTGCTGTACTGCATTTCACGAGAATAGAGTAGAAGATAAACGATTCTCTTTGATCTATAGGTACATGTAAATGTAACAGAGCCCATACAGCCTTACCAGCCGTCGTGTATAATAAACAGAATGCCTCACGCTACGTGGACGAGCCTAATATCGCATGACGATTTCGAGGTATCTAAACAATGTCTCCGGCAAGCGATAGTTTGCAGTTGTGTGAGCAATTTTCAGTCCGATTAATCCTCATATATGGCCTTTTAAAATCAGATGAACGCACTTTTTAGGTCGTGGACCATCCACCAACATTCATTCTGAAACGTTATACGTAGCTGTGTGCTGCCAGTGAACGCAGATAAGTCGAATGAGGCATATCCTCAACTGAAATATAGAAGATGTATGGTCTGGAATAACCCGTTTTTAGTCTAGGCATGACATACCAAAAATTAACACAAAACGACATTCTCCCCAGAATTTGCGAGCCGCATTCCCAGGGCAGCTGGCATCAGAACTTACCAGTATGAGTCAAATACGCCACACGTGCCCATCAGAAATCAGCTCCAGTAAGCCGTCATTCTAATAGAAATACCGTAACAGTACTGCCCAAAAACACTTTGATGGCATCGCCTTCACAAACTTCATTTTTAGTTAGTGGAGATCCACAAAACAGTTATTTTCCTTCAGTAGTTTAGTTACTACCAAAATAAAGAGTTACCCTACATGCGTTGAGATGAAGGTTTATTATTGAAGTGAAATTTTCAGTGGGAGGAAGGAAGGGAATTGTGGTCCAACGTCTCGTTGACGACAACCAGACTTTCCTTTTTCTTTGAAATGGCTCTGAGCACTATGGGACTTAACATCTATGGTCATCAGTCCCCTAGAACTTAGAACTACTTAAACCTAACTAACCTAAGGACATCACACAACACCCAGTCATCACGAGGCAGAGAAAATCCCTGACCCCGCCGGGAATCGAACCCGGGCGTGGAAAGCGAGAACGCTACCGCACGACCACGAGCTGCGGACCCTTTTTCTTTACTTCGTGTCAAGTATGTTAGGAATGTACGTAGAGATAGTGTGATGGTTGGTACATTAATGTGTATCCACTTCAATATGTTAGTTTTTCTCTGCGTGTAACAGTCTTTCCAGAAAAACGTCACATAATTTACTAACTAATGGATTGGCACAGTCGATACTGTATCTCGATGTGGACTACGCCTGCCAGTATACACTATCCGTTTTGCATCCACATATCCACACTTCAGTATTTTACCAGCTTCCCAGGGGAAAATGAACATGAATGGTTTGATGGTGCCACGCATACTTCGAGCTACTAACCAACCGAAAAACATCCTTTTTGTGACAGCTATAATTATTAGTCCGTAAATGAAGTAAGTGCCGACGTAGCGTTGTTCACTACACTTTTTTCAGTCATCAACAGAAATATCTGCACTTATACCACAAATACTCCATATATTACAGACATAAAAATAACGTATGTTCCCCAATTCACAATAAGCTATTCACTGAAGTTCATGTTTCTACTGTACTATTTTTCTTTTCTTTCCGTTTCTTTTATTTCAAGACTCCAGTACTGAATGTCAAACCATTTGCAAAAGACATATGATTCGGTATCGGTTTGAAAATTTCATACCGAAATAATCACCCTCGCCGTGGCTCCTCAATACTGTTTCTTCCTGGAGTGGTGATCCTTTCGCAAGAGAAATTCCGCCAACTTCGGAAGAGCGGAGATGAGGTACTGAAGGGAGTAAAGCTGTGAGGGTTAGTCGGGTGTCCTGCTTCAGTAGCTCAGTTGATGAGCACATGCCCGCATCAACCCCAGCATCCCAGCATTATACGTAAAACCGTTTGAAAAATATGAAGGATTCAGAATCACAGTGAAAGTTTCATTCTCTAACAGCCCCTCATGTTATGGATAAACAATGTCTCCGCAAGTGCTAATCCTGTAAGTTTCGCAAGAGAACTTCTATGCACAGAGATGAGATGCTGAAGGAACTAAAGCTGTGGGGATGGATCGTGCGTCGTGCTTCGTTAGCTGAGTTGCGCAGCACTTACACTCTTAAGGTAAAAGTTCCGGGCTAGAGTCCCGGTCCTTCACATTGTTGCGATCAGCCAAATTTTTTTTGCAAAGGATTCACTTTCTATCTATTAATTCATGATTTTCCTGCTGAATTCATACGGTTATGTACACGGTAAGTTGTTCCCTTATGCCACTTACTTTGCTTTGTTTTTAATTCCTATACTGCCGGCCGTTGTGGCCGATCGGTTTTAGGCGCTTCAGTCTGGAACCGGGTGACCGCTACGGTCGCAGGTTCGAATCCTGCCTCGGGCATGGATGTGTGTGATGTCCTTAGGTTAGTTAGGTTTAAGTAGTTCTAAGTTCTAGGGGACTGATGACCTCAGCAGTTAAGTCCCATAGTGTTCAGAGCCATTTTTTCCCACATTTTGGGTCTATAGAAATACAGGGTATAAAAAACAGTGTCTTATACTCGTACAGGAGGTAGGATTGGTCCAAACTAGAAAGAAAGCTCTTATTATCTGGAAACTAATACCTGTTGACATATGGGACAATCTGCCTCCCATTCCAATCTGTCTGTTATTTAGACGTAGACACTTTGGGCAGTGCTGTATAGGGTTATGACGCATCTTGACACATCCTTGAGCAGTTCTTCTCTGTGAATCACTAACTTTTCGAAAACTCACTCTTTCAAGTCTGGCTCTATTCGAAGTGTGTCACAGGGACTGATTACACGCTCCTGTAACGTCTGCACATTATCCAAGTGTTGGGCGTAAACCAATGCCTTTAAAGGTCCCCTCAACTAGAGTCTAACGGATTCCGGTCAATTGAATGTGGAGGCTATGCGCCGGACCTCATTGACCATCCCAACGCCCAAAGCTACCGTAGGGTCCTGCCGGACAATCGGTAGAAAGTTCGGTGGTGCCTTCTCGTTCATAAATCACAGTCGTTACCTTGCCAGTGACGCTGGTAATCATGCACACCTGTGATACACGGCACCTGTTAATCTGTTTCGTAAAGTGTATGGCCCAAAGAGTTTGCCACCGACAACTCCTGTCGAAACAGTAATGCAGTAGCGATTCTGATGGCTCATGTCCATGATTGCTCGATGATGTGTATCTGCTCACACAAGCGTATCATGGTAATGTAGTATGCCATATCTTGCAAAGGTGAAATCCATCGATTACTGCACATACCTCATTACAAGTAAAACGGACGATATCTCAACACTTATTGGTTTCCGTACATCTGATTACGGGAACTTTTCTTCTAGTTTTGAATAATGATACCTCCTGTGCAGCAATATGTGACACTTTTTAGGTTCCCTATCTCAGTCGGTAGAAGTGGGACTCTTAAAGGACCACTTTGCTATCCATCTTCTGTCTGTCCGACTGTTGACACCCATTTTCCTCAGGAATGAGTAGCGGTACCAAGTTGAAATTTATCACACAGTAAGGTCTGCGGCCCTCCTTAGTGTAAAAATAAAATGGCTCAAATGGTTCTGAGCAATATGGGACTTAACATCTGTGGTCATCAGTCCCCTAGAACTTAGAAATACTTAAACCTAACTAACCTAATGACATCACACACATCCATGCCCGAGGCAGGATTCGAACCTGCGACCGTAGCAGTCGCGCGGTTCCGGACTGCGCTCCTAGAACCGTTAGACCACCGCGGCCGGCAGTGTAAAAATATCTAAGCTTCTAAGTCAATGCAATCAAAATATATGGCCGTTTTTTTATACTAGCAAAATGACTCATCAAAACCTGTTGAGCTAGAATTAATAAATTTCGCAAGGAGCAAGGTTTCACAGTGGACGTAAAGGAAACAAACCAAATTGTTAATCTGTAATTATGTCACATAAAAAAATATATTTTTGCAATCACAAATTTACATTGCTTTCATAACCCATCAAAAATCTCAGGAACTACAGTAGGGATTTGGATTAAGTTTTCACTAATAGGTAGTCTGATTCACGAGGAAGGTTTGTGTGCGTAATTGACAAATATTTCATACTAACTGGCCTCAGTTGCCGATGAAGTGAAGTCCCCTAGCGCTGTGAAAACGATGCATTTGCCATCAAGCGGTGATACACAGCGTCTGTAATGTTCCTAACCAATACTGGTAACTGATTCTGGGTTGCACTTACGTTGCCGGCCGGTGTGGCCGAGCGGTTCTAGGCGCTTCAGTCTTGAACCGCGCGACCGCTACGGTCGCATGTTCGAATCCTGCCTGGGGCATGGATGTGTGTGATGTCCTTAGGTTAGTTAGGTTTAAGTAGTTCTAAGTTCTAGACAACTGATGACATCAGACGTTAAGTCGCATAGCGCTCAGAGCCATTTGAACCATTTTTGCACTTACGTTGTCTGAGATGAGGCTCCGCTATCCCATAAAATATACTTTAATCAAACAATGGAAAATCCAGGATGGAATGTAACAATACTAGAGAAGGAAAGTTGCTACTCACCATATAGAGGAGATGCTGGGTCGCGATAGGCACAACAAAAAGATTCACACAATTACAGCCTTCGGCCATTAAGGCCTTTGTCAGCAATAGACACACAAACACACACGCACATACACACAGTCACGCAAACGCAACTTGCACACACGTCTCCGGTATCAGATAACTGAAACCACAAATATACGTTAAAGCATTCCACAAAATAATTCGACGTTAACGTAACAACAATAACCCTAGGCCCAGCTGTACCGTTTTCCTCTCTGGCGACTTTCATCAAATCTTACTAGTAATCGTAACAGAGACGAGAGGGGACGAAGTCTATGAATCTGCAATTGCCAGTTAGCGTAGAATATTGATACAATTCCAAAATTAATAATATAAATTGAGAAATTAAACCAGCAAAATCAAAACTGAAAAAAAACCTCAAAACTCGAAAGTGTTGGAACTCTCGCTACCGACAACTTGCCAGTATCGTTATCGATAACAGGCAGAAATCGTCTAGATTCTCGATTCCTGGAATCGATGGAATATATACTGGCTGCCTCAGAAATGTCGCGACAAACTTCGAGGGACTGTAGAAGATATCTTGACGAAAAAATCGAGCATAGGAACTTGCAGAACCATGGTAGAGAGCTCCGAAGTTATAGATGCAGGTGTCTCCAGCTAGGTCACCCCTTTGGCTGGAAACCTGACTTTTTATGCTGACGGACTGTAGGCGAAACGTCTCACAATGTCGTTTGTTATTCAGTGATCGCGACTGGTTACCACGATCGCCAGTGGAGAAGAAGGAAAGAGGTGCCGCGTAGAAGGGCCTTACTTCCTGTGAATGCGATGCTTTGTTGCTTCAGTGGACGACGCTTCCGACAAGAGTTTCCATCTGCAGTTAATTTTCTCCTGGAACGCTCTAAAATCTGAGACGTGTCTCGCCGGCCGGTGTAGCCGTGCGGTTCTAGGCGCTGCAGTCTGGAGTCGAACGACCGCTACGGTTGCAGGTTCGAATCCTGCCTCGGGCATGGATGTGTGTGATGTCCTTAGGTTAGTTAGGTTTAATTAGTTCTAAGTTCTACGCGACTGATGACCTCAGAAGTTAAGTCGCATAGCGCTCAGAGCCATTTGAACCAGACGTGTCTCGTTATTCAGGCGATACATAAACTGAAGATGGAAGGCCGTGTCCAAAAACGTCATCTACCAAGGCAACAGAGCATCATATTTCATAGTAGGCAAGGCCTGTTTACACAGCAGCAGGTGATCGCGCAATCAGTCACGTCTGTTACGTAACTGTTGTATCTGTTCGCAGGTGCCCGTCGTTAGAACTCATCGCGATCAAGCGGTTACCGTTGAGCTTCGTAAGATGAACGTGTATCAGACAACGCTTCGACTCCCGCTCAAACCTTCATTTTTGAAATACAAGTGTAAATTCTGTGACATTAAAAAAATTTGCACCTACACTATTTGTTCCTGCAACATCAACTAACGTCTCAAGCTGCGCAGGTCAATTGCCAAATGGGACCTGCCTTTGTGTCTGCAGCTCGAAGCGTTGAACTGGAAAGTAGTTCCGGGTATCTTATCAGACCGCGTGTATAAGGAATTTCGAAAATCACGACAGGCATACATTTTTAGGAAAATACTATGCGTGTCTTCATTTACTTGTAGACAGTTACAAATATGTTTGCTCTGATAATTAAATTTAATTAAAAATAGTTAGTATTGAAACGTATTGTATGGAACTGGGGACGGAGAGGTTTCCTTCCCGCCGTCGCCCTCAGTGGTACACAACCCCACAACAGGCTACAGCAGTCCACTCACCCCACCGCCGCCCCACACCGAACCCAGGGTTATTGTGCGGCTCGACCCCCAGTGGACCCCCACGGGAACGTCTTACACCAGACGAGTGTAACCCCAATGTTTGCGTGGTAGAGTAATTATGGTGTACTCGTACGTGGAGAAAGTGCTTACGCAGCAATCGCCGACATAGTGTAACTGAGGCGGAATAAAGGGAACCAGCCCACTTTCGCCGAGGCAGATGGAAAACCGCCTTAAAAACCATCCACAGACTGGCTGGCACACCAGACCTCGACACTAATCCGCCGGGCGGATTCGTGCCGGCCGGAAAGCAGTGCGTTAGACCGCCCGGCTAACCGAGCGGGCGAAAATAGTAAGTAGTCATATAACATGAAATTCAGTAAAAAGTCACGCAAATACACATGGTTCTTTTAATTATATTACCTCTGAAATGTCATATAAATTAAATATTATGACCAGTAATGCAAAAACATAGATTAAAAATTAAGTTCGAGCGGCAGTCGAACCGTCGCTTCGTATACATTTGTCTTAGGTTGCTCAAATGCTAACCGCTTTTCCTTTTCTTTTTTTTTTATTTAATCTAATTTTGTTCGTTACGGCTCGTTGTATTTGTTCGAGGCGGACGTGTCATGGCATCCATTCAAGTTCATCGTTGATCCGTTCACTCAGTTTTGCATTACAGAGGTCAGCTAGCCCTCTGACCGAACACGCTGAGCTACTGTGCCAACTTGACCACCAGGAACTCTAACGCCGCCGGCCGTTGTGGCCGAGCGGTTCTGGGCGCTTCACTCTGGAACCGCGCGACCGCTACGGTCGCAGGTTCGAATCCTGCCTCGGGCATGGATGTGTGTGATGTCCTTAGGTTAGTTAGGTTTAAGTAGTTCTAAGTTGTAGGGGACTGATGACCTCAGATGTTAAGTCCCGTAGTGCTCAGAGCCATTTGAACCATTTGAACTCTAACGCCAGACACCTACAGACACATAAATCAGTTACATAATAGATCGCAAAACGTCTATTGCGATTTTCTCGGTATTGCCAGAGTAGTGAGCCTTACTACTGTCACATTACATTGTTGTAAAGGACTACTAAAGATGAACAAAGTTTGAAGTAAATCTGTGATCCCAACGTCGTGGCCCCCTCTTGTGAGTGACAAACGACATTGCGAGACATTGAGACGTTCCGCCTACGATCCGTCAGCGCACATAGTCATGTTTGCTGCTGAAGGGGCAGCCTAGTGGCAGGCGCCAGTGGCTATAACTTCAGAGCTCTGTAGCATCGATGGATGGTGTTTCTGGACACAGGTTTCTGTTCTCGACTTCTTCCTAAAGATAACATTTACACAATCCATCGAAATTTGTAGCAACATAGCAACATTTCTGGAACATTCTGTATATGCATACTTACTTGTCTGGCGCTCTCTCTCTTTTTCTTTGTTTTTTTTTTACTCCTAACTGGAATGCCAAATTGCTTTGACAGGCTCAAACTGCATGGTGGGAAAACAGCTGCTGTAGTCGCTATCCGAAAGTAACTGAATGGATTTGTACTACTGGTAGGACGACTGGGAGTCGTACTGTGAGCGTGGTTCAAAAATGGTTCAAATGGCTCTGAGCACTATGGGACTCAACTGCTGTGGTCATAAGTCCCCTAGAACTTAGAACTACTTAAACCTAACTAACCTAAGGACAGCACACAACACCCAGCCATCACGAGGCAGAGAAAATCCCTGACCCCGCCGGGAATCGAACCCGGGAACCCGGGCATGGGAAGCGAGAACGCTACCGCACGACCACGAGATGCGGGCTGTGAGCGTGGGGCTGCTATTCTGTTATTTTGCGCAACAGATTAATCTGAGATGTACCCTTTACCCTGTGGCTCCTACAAGATGCAATTTCTACCCCCACATTACTACACTACTACAGAAGTCACACAGACGCTCCCAACGTTCTAAAGAGAAATGCCTGAAAAACTTTCAGCAATAAATATCTTCTGGAGTCGTCCACTTTAAGGAAATGACACAAAAATTCACAAAATTTCTTACGTAACTAGTGGGATACTTGGATCCTGGTGTAGTGCTAGTTAGTGTAAGAAAAACATGAAACTAATGAAAGTTATTATTTATTTTGCAAAAATTCTGAGAAATCACAATGGCACTTTTAGTTATGAATTGAACAAGTTATATCCTGGTTCTTTTCGGAATGTGAAGTTACCTCTCAAGGATAGGATTCGCTAATGAAATTTCTATACAAAGATTGTTATTGACTTGGCAGAATGGCTGAGGCGCACCTACTCAACTTGAATAATTATCCTTTAGAATGTTGCTAGGTACAGTCGAGGCTGTCGTGTGTGAAATGCAGTGAAGTGTACTGTTGTGGAGGAAATATGGCACTTGCAATAGCTGTAGCGCACAATACTGTAAGCTGTGATGACTGCTGTCTGCACCGCTCGCTGCTGACAAATAAGATAACTCTCATTCTATCTGGATTGACCATCGCCAATCAAACTCTCCCTACGCCTTGATGAAGTCAAGGATTCCTATTCCTCCTAGTCTAACTATTGGCGTGGTACACCGGTCAGATAACCAGTCCACCGCGATGCCACTCAAAAATTGGCTCGCAGGCGTTTAACTATAACTCTGTCCGTCCACACTGCACAATAA
This sequence comes from Schistocerca serialis cubense, assembly GCF_023864345.2. NCBI lineage: Eukaryota > Metazoa > Arthropoda > Insecta > Orthoptera > Acrididae > Schistocerca > Schistocerca serialis. Next base: position 147,829,805 of record NC_064641.1, on the reverse strand, counting down.
GTGTGTTGGCCAACACAGTGAACAATGCTTAATCGCAAGGACTCAATATAGAGAGTCGCACTTCGATTCACTCTCGACAGAGGTGCTCTCCCAGTGAAGTACTGAGGAGAGACTTGTTCCTCACTCCAAGAACGACAACGGAACGGCGCCTCTCCATGCCAGATGTGAAGGGGTATATCTTTCGGTCTCTTCCATTACTCCTTCAGCTCAAGGCATCAGAAATATCGTCTGACAATCAGCATTGCTCTTCTAAAACGGGAGAATGACGTTTCGTTTAAGGTGACCAATCCGGAAATCTGTTTTATCGGCGTTTGGCGTTTGCTGTCTCCCTGTGAAAATCTCTGAAACTGCGTGCTATGTGTAAAGAATGCGTAGGCTGGCCGCTCCCACACAATGTAGCGGAATTTGGTTTTAAGCTGAACACGGGGTTGTTCCCCCTTTTCACTCGGGCCCACGCTGTCCGCTCCATGAGCAGTCACCGGCCGACATAGGCTGGGTCATCCTCTGAAGGAACCAGCGTCCCGTTGTGCGGTTTCCCTCCCGAACTAAAAGCTCCTGTGACCGTCGTGTCTGGAATGTATGTGCGTACGCCAGCCTCAAGTATTTCAAACACGGTGTGCTTACTTGTTATTTGCATATCGTTTACATGAATTCATACAACATTGACTTTATCTTGTCGAGTTTGGGTTGGAATGAAGCGTCGTGATGTGCGGAATATGATTGTGAGGGCGGAATATGTAAGCAATGAAGGTCAGGAGACCACGACGTCTTACAGTACTTGAATGGTTAAGTGAACTGAGTCGAAAACTGCTGAGCGGAGAAGGAGAAGGTGAAGAAAGCGAGGAGGTACTGGTAGGAACACGCTGCGACTTCGCTTTCGCTCTGCAGCATCCGGAGGAATGAGGCGAGATTTGGTAGAGCATTAAGCTGTTAGGGCGACGCGCGCAAGGGACCGGGCAGCGGCCGCCGCAGTGATGGACGCGGCACGTGCGCCCGCGCCAGCGCGGATTTACATACAACGGCGCCACACATCACCCATGCTAATGCCGTATTGACAGCGCGGCGCTACAAACACACACAAAGCAGCGCCGGAAGCAGATGGCTATCCGCCACCTGCCCGCGCTGCCCGCTTGTCCGATCCCTATCTGCTATCTGCTATCGCCCGCCTGGGCAAGGTGGCCGGACCCCGAGATCTGGTCCCAGAACGATGAGCCCGCAGGGGGCCTGGACTTGAGGAGCTCTAATCACGGCCGCGTTTTACAAGCGTAGCGTACGCTGCCGATCCGACTTAAGTCTCCGTTAATAAGCTTTAGATATATTTCACTCTAGCGGCTTATTCACTAACGTGTGGCATCCTTATCTGCATACTGATCAGCTTAGTTATAGGACGCCAGAGGACTACTGACGGGCCAATGACTAAGCGTCACGGGTCGTTCCTCACTCTCTGGATATCAGCGCACTCGTCAATCAGAAGATTTGAATTGAGCAACGCAGGCTTTGCTAGGCAGTTGGGCTGACTTCACTCACATGAAATGGACAGAGACAAAGAGGATTACATCCAGGTGGGGATCGAAAGTCATGGAGGTTATGCCCTCGCCCATTCCAAAAAACACGTTTTAATGGACGCGTTTACATTTTTACTTCAATCGACTTTGATAATACAAAATATATACGAAACTTATTAAACATGTCCATGAAATGTATTTTATCCATAGTGGATGCTGTCGAACTCCGTGACTGTTCCTTTATAGGGTGCAGAAAAATATCCGCTACCAGTCACAATAAAAGGTTATTTATTTGTCACACGACCGGTTTCGGGCTTGCGCCCATCCTCAGGTGTTTATACATTCATTTACATGTTTATACTGTTGGAGATCACTGTATAAATACAAAAAATTTATTTGCTGGTAACTATCTACGGGTATACTAGCGACACTGCCCAACACATCTGAGCAAAGCTTCATCGGATTTTCACTGTGACTTCCATTTCGCGACGTATCGTTCCTTAATTTCCGGGTAGCCCTCACATACACTGCCAAACAAACAAAATGAAACACCCAGAAAGAGAGGCAAAACCGAAATGAAATTTGAATGGGTGAAAATGTGTGTGATTTACTGCAGCAATTACAAAATTAAGTCAAATTTACAAAGCACTTGGTAGTATGAGTCCACTTACCAGTAGGACATTCCACCCACTGGGCTGGACGCACGCATTGATGATTTTGGGAAGAATGGCATTAAGCCATTGTATCCTCTGGTCCGTGGTATCCTGGATACTGGCAGTGGACCGGCGTTGAAGCCCATGATGGCCCTAGACATGTTTTATTGGGGACAGAGTTGGGTATCTTGCTGGTCGCAGGAATACCTCTACGTCACGCAGATAGTTCATTGAGATATGTGCCATGAATGGACGAAAATTGTGCTCTTGAAAAGTGGCATCAGGGTACTGTCGCATGAGGGGTGACACATGAGGACGCAGGATGTCCGTGACATTACGTTTTCCCATCAGTGATCCTTCGGTTGAGGGAACACTCATCAGTGTTCAAGCCCCTTATATACCCCACCAGGCCTTGTAGATGACACTAAATACGAACAACACAAAAAACCCTCTGTCGGCTGTTCTATCTGCCAAACAGAATTGAAAACTCTTATTATTTGCATACCAGCCGATGGTGTGTCCATGTACGAAATTACATAGACATCCGATTATATCTTCTGGGTATTTCACTTTTTTGTCAGGCAGTATATTTTTTGCTGTTATTATTATTGCCAAGATCGTAGATATTTGTGGTACGTTTACACTGATGGTGACAACAAGTTGAATTAGGGAGGGGGGGAGTCTTTAACAAACTGGCATCCTCATTCCATCCCCCCGCCCCCCCCCCCCCCACTCAACACACACACACAAAACCGATCCCTGTACCCGCTCCTGTTTACATCAATGAAACTCGATGACTAGGTCGTGCTTAACGAAACTTGTGCCGGACTGAGATAGGAATCCAAAATTCCTACCTTTTCCCTCGCCTTAACCATTAAACACTACCAAAGCACGCATCATAGCACGACTCGAAGTTCCTTTGTCACTAAAGTTTCCTCAGGTAGCCTAATGATTAATGTGGCTGCTCGCGGAAAGCAGACAGTGCGGGATTCAAGTCCTGGTCTCATACAAAATCTTCATTAGGAACGTTAATTTACTTGGAATGTTTCAGTTAATACACTACTGGCCATTAAAATTACTACACCACGAAGATGACGTGCTACAGACGCGAAATTTAACCAGCAGTCGAGATGACAGGCATCTTATCCGCATGGCTGTAACGGATCGTGCAGCCTCGTCTCGATCACTGAGTCAACAGATGGGAACGTTTACAAGACAACAACCATCTGCACCAACAGTTCGACGACGTTTGTAGCAGCACGGCAGACCACGGCTGCGGTTACCCTTGACGCTGCATCACAGACAGGAGCGCCTGCGATGGTGTACTCAGCGACGAACCTGGGTGCACGGATGGCAAAACGTCATTTTTTCGGATGAATCGAGGTTCAGTTTACAGCATCATGATGGTCGCTTTCGTGTTTGGCGACATCGCGGTGAACGCACATAGGAAGCGTGTATTCGTCATCGCCATTCTGGCGTATCACCCGGCGTGATGGTATGGAGTGCCATTGGTTACACGTCTCGGTCACCTCTTGTTCGCACTGACGGAACTTTGAACAGAGGACGTTACATTTCAAATGTGTTACGACCTGCGGCTGTACCCTTCATTCGATCCCTGCGAAACCCTACATTTCAGCAGGATAATGCACGACCGCATGTTGCAGGTACTGTACGGGCCTTTCTGGATACAGAAAATGTTCGACTGCTGCCCTGGCCAGCACATTCTCCAGATCTGTCACCAATTGAAAACATCTGGTCAATGGTGGCCGAGCAACTGGCTCGTTACTATACGCCAGTCATTACTCTTGACGAACTGCGGTATCGTGTTGAAGCTCCATGGGCAGCTGTACCTGTACACGCCATCCAAGCTCTGACTCAATGCCCAGGCAAATCAAGGCCGTTATTACGGCCAGAGGTGGTTGTTCTGGGCACTGATTTCTCAGGACCTATGCACCGAAATTGCGTGAAAATGTAATCACATGTTAGTTCTAGTATATTTGTCCAATGAATACCCGTTTATCATCTGTATTTCTTCTTGGTGTAGCAATTTTAATGTCCAGTAGTGTAATTCACGGGAGTCGCGTGACCTGAGCGTAGACGTCAAGTGCCACGTACTTGCCAAATCCACACCACTTGGTGTCACCACCGTATAGCGATCCAAAGGTGGATCAACAAGTTGCGGCTTAAAGTCAAGCGCCGGCACGCCACTCGGGGACGAGAGAGCAGAGAGGGCTGTGAAGAAGACGTCAGCCAATTGCACGCTGACCGAGCCCACTCTAGGACGACAACGCGAGAGCAGCGACCTCTCTGTGAAGAGGACATAAACGCCGCGCCCGACTGGTCGCGGAAAGTTCAAGAGAAGCTTCAAGACTAGAGTCCTGAATAGAAGCATCAAGAACCTTATTATTTTGCCTGTCACCCTTGGTTGCGACACATCTGTGTATTTATCAAAGTTAGGAATTGTCATTTATTTTTCGTTATAAAACTCAGTAATAAGATTTGCTTGAATTATTGTCTAGCGATCCGGGAAAGTAGGTTTCCTAGACACCCCATATTCGATGACTAGGCAGGATTCAACACAATATTCTATTAATCAGATGATCATAATATCTTATGACATCAATGTGAATTGTATTATAAGCTTATAAGACTAGATCATCATAATTTAGAGGATAATACATAAATTTATGCTTCTGCAATTTGCTATTGATATTCAGAAAGCATATTTTGTAAACAAGAGCAGTGTCACCAAATACCTTTGCGTACGTTTGTGGCAATAATTGTTATTTACTTCACGAAGATGTCAGTGATAGATTATTTCTTTTCTTTTTTCTGGTCTAAATTAAACCGTAGCCTTCAGTCTCCATAATCAGAGCATTTGTTTCAATGATTCTACGAATCGTAATTTTCATAATTTCATTATGGAATTACTTTTAGACGATAAGACATACATTAAGCTCCTCTTGTGGCGTATTTAAATTCTGTGCTTTAGGAAAAATTAATAGAAGATACTCCTGACAGTAGCTTGTACTCATTGATAGTAAATATCAGCTTGTTGATTTCTGATGAAGTAACTGTATTTTCCGATTGATCCGGAAACTGTACACGGAAAACATTAACGGTCTCTTCAAACTGCCGTAATAAAAAAGTACTTTGAGGGCGGAAAGCAGCAGCCAGTTTGTGACTTGATGATTTAGCCTTGAAGAGGCATAACTTTATGATAGTGCTAATCTAAAAGCCTTATTACGCAATTATACGATTCCATCGCACAATCTGATGTTCCCACGACCACCAGTCTTGTAACTGTACCGCTTTATCCTGTTTCCTCGAGACAGACGGAGATAGAGAGAGAGAGAGAGAGAGAGAGTGAGAGAGAGAAGTGGGAGGGAGAAATAGGCAGTTATTAACATCTGATTTGCAACACTCATCACGTAACTGAAAGTTCCCCCACTTGCTATTCATTTACCAGCAATTGTAACTTAGGACGGCTTTTTTCTGCGCATCTAGAGTTCCTTGTTTCAAGATTAGCATACCAGTATCGCACCTGTTGCACTGTTGTAAGATGGTGTTCTGTGCCCGCTCCTCTTCCCCTGTCTGAAATGCGCTTTGTTTTAGGTCTCTTTCACCTTTTAGGTCTCTACTCGTGAGGGCAGGGCGGGCTGCTGCTGGACATCGTCCTTCAGAGCCAAGCATCCTAGCAGGCTAGGAACGGGGCGGATGGAATCACAGTTGGGAGTCTTTGGAAGGGTATATCCAGCTCCGTAATTCGTCGAATAATCAAGGGAAACACCCCGATTCCCATGGTAGGACCCAGAGATTGGAACAATTTGTTTTGGTCAAATTTCTGAGAGGATCGATAACAGATTACCTATAAAATACACAATGGATTTTTATCCGAATTTTCATAGCCAAACTAAGAGTCGGAAATGGATAAATAGTGTATCAAATTCACCATCGCGAAGTCTAGGTTTGCAAAAAAGGGTGTAACTGCTTGAAAGCTATCAGGGTAATTAATAAAAGCTTAATTAAAGATCTAAGGCAAAATTTTTCTCCGACTTTTGATAGTCAAACGAAGAGTGGGTAATGGACAAATAGGGTATCAGTTGACCACCGTAGGGTCTATATTTGACACTCCCTGGCAGATTAAAACTGTGTACCAGACTGGGACTCGAAAATTGGACTTTCACGTTTCTTGGGCAAGTCCTCTCCCGACTGAGCTTCCCAAGCATAACTCGCGACTCACCCTCATAGCTTACTTCCCCCAGTACCTTACCTTCTTACCTTCTGAGGGTCACAGATGTTCTCCTGCCAAACTTACTGCACTGGCATTCCTAGAAGAAAGGATATAAATTTGGAAAGTAAGAGATGAGGTACTGGTGGATGTATAGTTGCGCGGGCAGATCGTGAGACATGCTTGGATTGCTCAGTCGGTAGAGCGCTTGCCCGCCAAAGGCGAAGGTCGTAGGTTCTAGTCCTTGTCCGTCACAAACTTTTAATTTACCAGGAAGTTTCAGATCAGTGCACACTCCGCTGCTGGGTGAAAATTCATTGAGGACAGGGTTTAACTGCTTGAAAGTAATGAGGGTAAATAAGAAAATTCTATCTGACAAATATCTTCTAGTGCTCTAAGTCAAACATTGCACTTTAAGTTGCCAATCGACAGCTCATTGCTTTCTCTTGATCTATATACTCTTAATAATAGCAGATAATCAAAAGATATTGAAATGTATTATATGACATTCTTTCCGAAAAAAAACACAAGAAAATTAAAAAAACAGATAACTGGCTGTCAATGTTTCTGGAGACGATTTGTCTAAAAGTAGGATACAAACTAGATTAGAGAAATATTATAAGTGCCTTTGAATCATGCTTGAAATCATGTACAGTGAATGAGCTGCCGATTAAGAATTAAAAATTCAATATATGCCTCGTTGATTACGCAGATCGTACAGTCGGCTGTTGTGTGGCCTTGTATTGCTACCACCTATGCCCGAAGGTGTAAACAATTTCCAACAATTTTTCAGTCTCAAAAATTTTTCAGTAGGGAATCCTACAAATATAAGGAAAGCAAGAAACGACGTCTCCATTACGAGTGCTCTCTACATCATTGTTCTTGCTTTCTGACTTTTCTGGTGAAAAAAGTTAATACAAAAAATAGAGTAAACTGGAACAGTAAATCAGGAATCCGTTCCGACCGAACAGCGGATTCTGCTAATTTCTCTCTTTCTTTATAGCTAACCGAGGAGCTTTCCAGGTGTTATGGTTATTTGTTTATGCAATTAAATATTAAAAAAATTGAATACCTGAGTTCAGAAACCTGCATCAACCATATTTTTGCTTGTGTTCGAATTGCTATACTCAATTTCGAGCATTATTCAAAATCACGTCGAATACTTCTGAAGTTATTTTATGTCTTACTTTTAGACAATATCATTTCACAAAACATTTGACATTTTTTTCTAATTTTTCAATGTATTTGTGGGACCAATGTAGTTGACTGTCTCAGGCCGCATTTAAAGTTTTCTGCATTTGTGCTTCTACTCGTTTGTTGTCTGTGTAACTGTATTTGTACTTGTGTGTGTGTGTGTGTGTGTGTGTGTGTGTGTGTGTGTGTGTGTGTGTGTGTGTGTGCATTTGTATGTAGATTTCTGGATTCATACGACATCTATAACTGTGAATTTGTGATTAACTTGGAACAACAGTAAATAGTTTAAATATGAAAGTAAAGCTATAACGGCTGTCATAGATCGAAACTTTTATTGTTAAATTCTAAGTGACCGTTGTAACGAATGTAATCAATTACTGCCGGCCGGAGTGGCCGTGCGGTTCTAGGCGCTCCAGTCTGGAGCCGAGCGACCGCTCCGGTCGCAGGTTCGAATCCTGCCTCGGGGATGGATGTGTGTGATGTCCTTAGGTTCGTTAGGTTTAATTAGTTCTAAGTTCTAGGCGACTGATGACCTCAAAAGTTAAGTCGCATAGTGCTCAGAGCTGTGAGATTTCGTGCGACATCTGGAAGGTAGTCGGAGGCAACCCAAAAAAACTGAAACGAACTCACCTGGCTGGAAACATACAAACTTTATAATAGTTAAACGCATTCGGAAAGATAACGAGATGATAGAATGCTCATAGTTTGCCACATACACAGCCGAAAAAAATGCAACACCCTCAAGCAGTGTGTTCAGTAGCACCAAGGTATGATATGCGCATACTGAGGTATTGTAGTGTTAGCGATTCATTTGCTACGGTCATCGGCGATCAGGAGGCTTGTCGATGCACCCTCTGCAGGCAGCAACCGTGCTGAGTCTAGAGCTGAAAAGTGTTTGTGATACCTGTCCCAGTCTACAACCATGCCGCCCCCGACGGTACGTACTCCTGTTGAACAACGTCAGCCATTTGAAAAATGGTTCAAACGGCTCTAAGCACTATAGGACTTAACATCTGAGGTCATCAGTCCCCTAGACTACTTAAACCTAACTAACATAAGGACATCACACACATCCGTGCCCGAGGCAGAATTCGAACCTGCGACCGTAGCAGCAGCACGGTACCGGACTGAAGCGCCTAGAACCGCTTGGCCACAGCGGCCGGCCGTCAGCCATTTGAACTCGGTCGCACTGTCGGTCTGCGGAAAACTGGGTGGACGTATCGACCGACTGCTGCACATGTTGGGCACAATGTATCGCTGCTTTCGGAAGTGGTTGTGGAACATTCCCACATCCGCAGACCGGGTTCTGGACACCCGTGTACTACAGGCGCTCGTCACGATCGTCGCATTGCAACGATGTCCGACCGAACATCATTTGGAGACGAAATACGAACACATGTTGTATCTGCTAAGTCACCGAGGACCACTGGGAACCGTCTACTAGCAGCAGGACTAAGATCATTTGTGCCTCTGTCCAGGCTACCGGTAGCACCACGACACCACCATCACGGTTACTCTGGTGTCGTGAAAGTGTCGGCTGGAGAGTGGAATGGGCTCTGTTGTCTTCAGTGATGAGAGTAGGTTCTGCTTGCATGCGAATGATGGCCATACTCATGTACGACGTGGAGCTGTTGAGTGTCGTATTCCAGAGTATATTTGCCCACTAAACACAGGTCCCACCCCGGGCTTCGTGGTGGGGGGTCACCAGTTACAACTCGCCGTAACATTTGGTGTTCCTGCGTGGTAAAGTAACCAGTGTCCATCATATTGCACAGGTTGTTGCTGCCATTTCTTCAATAGGAAGATAGTGTGGCTTTTCAGCAGGAAAATGCACCTCCATCCACGGCCGCTCCGACGCGACGTGCTCTTCGTCGGGTGCAGTAAATGCCCTGCCCCGCAAGATCGCCAGATCTTTCGCCAACCCAACACTTATGGGTCATGGTGAAGCGGGAACTTGCCCGTTCTCCAGAGCCTGCAAGAATCATTACCGAATTGCAACAAAAGGTGAAAGACGCTTTGCAGAATCCGTCGCAGGATGCCATTCGACCCCTTTATGATCGTTTTCATGTAAAAATCCACGCCTGAGTTGCCACCAGAGGGGGATACACTGTGTATTGATGCGAATATTTGGGCACTCTTTACTGTGACCGTCCGCCCCCGGTAGCTGAGTGGATTAACCGGCACGGTAGCTCAGCGTGTTCGATAAGAGGGTTACGTACCCTCTGTAATAAAAAAACTGAGTTAATCGATCATCAACGAACTTCATCGGATGTCTTACGACGTCCGCCCCGAGCAGATGCAACGAACAAAAGCGAACAAAATGAGATAAAAAAAAAGTGGTCAGCGTGAAAGAATGTCAATCCTAAGGGCCCACGTTCGATTCCCGGCTGGGTCGGAGATTTTCTCCGCTCAGGGACTGGGTGTTGTGTTTTCCTAATCATCATTTCATGCCCATCGACGCGCAAGTCACCGAAGTGGCGTCAAATCAAAAGACTCGCACCCGGTGAACGATTTACCCGACGAGAGGCCATAGTCACACGACATTCACATTTATTTTTTACTGAGACTGGGGCATTTCGTTGATCTGATTTTGCTATAGTATACTCCTGCAATGATGAACTACCTGTCACATCTCTTGTGTGTAAAATGATCTCATCGTTATGGGTATAGCTGCTTTGTGTATATGGAAGTGTACTTCTTTCTCCTCAGTTTCGTTCGTCATTGAGACATATTTTCCCGGCGCCATTATATGTAGCATCACATTAATTTTATTGTTTTCTATTTATTGCCTGCTGATAACCATAGATCATGTCATCTATTTTTAACAAAAGTCTGACAGCACATATTTGAAAATCTAGTAACCGAAAATCGAACTAAGAGTAGGGAAATAGAGGTTTTTCCTTTAAATTCCTGTTTATTAAACGTAACTACTTACTAACAAGTTTTCTATCTAGAAACTACTTTTTTGTCTGCAGTGATAGTGACTTTTTCAATTACTACTGATATCGATCATCATCATCACCATCGTTATCAGAAACAGCAGCAGCCCGCATTCGATATTCACTCTTCAAAAATGGTTAAAATGGCTCCGAGCACTATGGGACTTAACATCTATGGTCATCAGTCCCCTAGAACTTAGAACTACTTAAACCTAACTAACCTAAGGACAGCACACAACACCCAGCCATCACGAGGCAGAGAAAATCCCTGACCCCGCCGGGAATCGAACCCGGGAACCCGGGCGTGGGAAGCGAGAACGCTACCGCACGACCACGAGATGCGGGCTTTTACTCTTCCATTACGGCCTTCAGCTAAAAGCATAATGTTGCTCCTAATTGTTTTAATTATTTATTTTTCACTTAATGTATCTACCATACATTAGGTCACTGTATCGCTCCAGTCTTACCTCTGAGAATCCAGCAAAGAATATCCCTGATGCATCCACCATCAACCATTTGGCTGACTCGGTGTCCTGCCCACACCCATTTCCTTTTCAGTGTGGTTATAATTGTCTCTCTCGCTACAGTCTTTTTCTCCGAGCCACTTGCTTATTTTCCCGACTCTCCTAAGAATTAGCAACATGCATTAGTCCACCGCTCGTTGAGAAATAATCAATTTTTGTAGTACCCACTGATTTTCGATTACCAAAACTGGTGTTGTACACTGACCGTAAACTTCCTATTTCAGACACAAGTGCCCAGTTTTGAAAACTTTTGGCAGTTAACCAGGAACACTGAAGATCATTTTTACACTTTTTCTATCAATCTAATTGTTGTTCTCAACTGGTGTGAATTCAAAAACCCATAAAGGTGTTGTACGGCTTCGTTGTTAATTTGTACAATTTTCAATTCGATGGGTTCAATGTGCCATTACAATTGATAATCAGAAACACTGCTGCTCAAATACTAACGTGTACACTGTTTTAATAATTGCGAACTATAACTGTGATTAAAATAACAGGAGTAATTATCGGCATTTACGTAGTACTACAGTTAAGTTACTTAGAGATGCTGTCTGAATTTATTAGAGCACTGAATTTGAGTAAAAATTAATAGGAAATTAAAGAACTATTGCCCATCTGCTTACAGCGAGCTGATTTTGAGGTCTCACTGTTCTTATCATTATTTAGTCATAATCAGATGACCAAGACCTCCAGTATCAGGACAGTTTTCCTTGAATATGGAATTATTAGCTGGGTCACGAAGCATAAACAACATAATTCCTTAAATTTCCTAACCATTTTATAAATCACCAGCTGTTGTGCGTTTTCACGTTTGCACTTCGAGCTGCCTATCTATGTCACTCTACAAGGGACGTATGCCGTACGTCACCGAGCGTCCCACCTCCTTAAAGAGTCTCCTGGTCGCTCACATAACAGACCATTGTGCTTTGATACGTCGCAGAGGAGAGACTCTGGGACCACAAAAGTTGTACGTCCTGGCTATCCAAAACGCTTACCCCATGCCACATGCAGTTCTACAAGAGTGTTACATCGCCAATGTCTTGCATTACGCAAAGAGACTTACGTGGAACTTCTTGCTGACATTTTGTATGCTGTAACGTCTTATTTATTTCATTATTTTTCTATTATGTGAGTCTTTCTCCTTTGTTTTCCCTCGAGGTAAATTTCCAGATCTGTACTGAAAATCTTCCAAAACAATACATGTATCTTGTGCCACAGTGTACCATCTGGAGCAAAACTGTGCTTTTTCTGTTGCCCTTTCTAATCTGGTTACGTGTCTGATAATAATATATTGCTTACCAGTGACGTCTGAGAGTACGCGTTCTCTACAATTAGATTTTCCGTCCAATGTTGTTAAAGTTCATGTATCGTATGTCTCCTATGCCTCATAGGAGGAAGAAAGTGCTTAAACTGCTGTCCTTTCTTCACGCTGCAAAACAACTTACACTTCTTCCTCCTGTACCAACATGCCGCTCTTCCTGCTAGTACTTCCTCTTGCCAAGCTGCCCTGGCACAATAAATCTACAACAGTATCCTTGCGATTATGTAACGTTCCCGGAAATTGGCTGTGCTCTTCCATAACTGTACAAAGCAAGCTCAGTGTAATGATGCTCTCAAACTCTTGAGTTAGTATGTCAATAATAACGGAAGGTCACCTCTAACGTCTAGCGTCATCAACTTTTGTTTGCCTATCCTGAAACGTGGAGAACTACCTCGGGGTCGTAACTTCATAATACACACATCAACAAAAGTTTTGCATCACCCCGGTTCCCAGAACTCCTGAAGACAGACGTTCACTGTGGACACCGTATCACAGACACAGTCACTAAGCCCGCCCGAAGATGTAAACTACCATATATGAGCAACGCTTATTAGACGGAGGGGGTCCGACAGCCGATCAGTTTCAGTCATTCCACCAGGAAGGAAGTACACGGCTCGTGTTGTCTGTAGTTCAACGATGCCTAGACAGTCACTACCGCGGTTCGATCGCGTCCGCGTTGTTACTTTGTGCCAGGGAGGGCTCTCAACGAGGGAAGTATCCAGGCGTCTCGGAGTGATCTAGAGCGATGTTGTTCGGACATGGAGAAGATACAGTGAGACAGGAACTGCCTCGCTCAGGCCGCCCAAGGGCTACTACTGCAGTGGATGGCCGCTACCTGCGGATTATGGCTCGGTGGAACACTGACAGCAACGCCACCACGATGAATAATGCTTCACGTGCAGCTGCAGGTCATTCAAACTGTGCGCTATAGGCTGCATGATGCGCAACTTCACTCCCGACGTACATAGCGAGGTCCATCTTTGCAACCACGACACCGTGCAGCGCGGTACAGATGAGCCCAACCACATGCCGAATGGATCGCTCAGGATTGGCGTCACGTTCTCTTCACCGATGAGTGTCACATACGCCTTCAACCAGACAATCGTCGGAAGCGTTTGGAGGCAACCTGGACAGGCTGAACGCCTTAGACGCACTGTCCAGCGAGTGCAGCAAGGTGGAGGTTCCCTGCTATTTTGGGGTGTCATCATGTGGGGCCGACTTTCGCCGCTGGTGGTCATGAAAAGCGCCGTAACGGCTGCACGATACGTGAATGCCATCCTCCGACCGACAGTGCAACCATATCGGCAGCATATTGACGAAACATTCGTCTTCATGGACGACAATTCGCGCCCCCATCGTGCACACATCTTGTGAATGACTTCCTTCAGGATGCCGACGTCCCTCGACTAGAGCGGCCAGCATTTTCTCCAGACGTGAACCGTGTCGAACATGCCTGGGATAGATTAAAAAGGGCTGTTTATGGACCACGTGACCCACCAACCACTCTGAGCGATCTACGCCGAATCGTCGATGAGGAATGGGACAATCTGGACCAACAATGCTTTGATGAACTTGTGGATAGTATGCCACGACGAATACAGGCATGCATCAATGCAAGAGGACGTGCTACTGGTTATTAGAAGTACCGGTGTGTACAGCGATCTAGACTACCACCACTGAAGGTCTCGCTGTATGGTGGTACAACATGCAACGTGTGATTTTCATGAGCAATAAAAATGGCGTAAATGGTGTCTATGTTGACCTTTATTCCAATTTTCTCTACAGGTTCCGGATCTCTCGGTACCGAGGTGATACAAAACTTCTTTGATCTGCGTATATTCGCCGTAGACTCTAACTACTCTTGACGAATACTGCAGGGGATAAAATTCTTTGCAAGTAAAATTTTGTAATCACGGCTGAATTCGAACAGTTGGCATACATTGTCCTGCCTCCATATACTCATCGTGTACAAACTGCTGCCATACGACAAGACATTCACAATAAAGACAGAATGTAAAATTTGGTGTGCATATTCAATCTGAATGAATAACACAAAGAAAAATCATTATATCTGTAAATATATACAGATATATATAGTTCTGTATCAGCTTTATTTATTACTGAGCCGTGGTAAAATAATTGCTGTTTTGAAGAGCGCGCCGCAGCGCGTTGTGTGAAGTAGTCGCCCTCCGTTTCTGGCGGTAGCGCCGCTGTGGTAATCGCAGCTTTGGTGCCTCCCTCTGGTGGGAAAGCCGAAAGGTTGCCTGTTCACGTGCATTTAAGGGGCGTTATGAGCTCAGGAAAGGTGAGTCGGTCAGTCGAGGCGAGTCTAGTCAGTTGATCAGCCGGCTCAGTGTGGGGCAGTCAGTGTCTGTCTGTCGTCGGAGTGCGAGTATGTCTGTCGTTTGGTTCAAACTTTAAGCCAGAAAATGAGAGTCTTGCCACTACGCCAGTAACAGAACTCAGTTAGTGGTTGCCCTGTCGGGGCTGAGTTCCTGCATCTGAGTCTGCGCGTTAGTTCGCCAGTCTGCTCGAGTTGCTCGGGCAACGGTCATTGGCGATTGGATTGGTCGGTTGGTCGGTCGCGCACTGAGACACGAGATGACTTGTCCACCTTGGGCACCGGCACATGTGAGGTCTCCACGTGAGTCCAGTGGACAGCGCCGTATAGAAGGGGTAGTGGCTTCGCGGTTCACAAGAGAGCCACAGGAGCGGAACCACGACATCGGGCTGGCCGGGGCGAGCTGCGACGCCGTGCGACGGGAGATCGGCGCGCCTTCCTGCGTCCGTTGAAGCGGCTGGCAGCGGTCGGTTCGGGAGAGGGTTGGGGGCGCTGCGCCAGGTCTTCGCCAGAAATCGCAGTTTATTAGAAGTTAAGTGAATGGAGATATGTTGTTTCATTTACTTGTTAAATTCTACTTGTTTTCTTGGTGAGGTTACCAGCCGCTTTGTTTTGGGGTCGTCCCACCATTCTTCTCCGTTTGCCCACCTGCGGGAAGGTGGTTATTGTGAATTGGGTGGTCCGTTTTTCCTTTGTGGAATTGGGGAGGTTTAGAGCAATCTGCGGTTCGGATTGTTTAGTAACCCCCCCCCCCCCCCTGTCAATCTGCCATACGTTAGTAGCTGCCTCTGTCATGTTTGTCGGATTCGGTGTTAGCGAATTTATTGGTTAAAGGCCGAATTCTTGAAATATGTTTCTATCTTGCTTATCATCTATGTGTAATGTAGAGCGTGTTGCACATTTTATGTAAGTCTGCATTTTATGGGCTTTATTTAGTCATTTTAGGTTATAAGCTTGCCACCCTTCCACCGTAAGAGTCCTTTAAAAAAAAATAAAAAAACCAATTGCACTTTCGGTGGCAAATAATTTGAGGGTTGTACCATTTCCATTCCTCTTACGGGGTGCATAGTTTACATGTTTGTATGAGTTGATAAAATTTTTGTTTAAAGTAATCTGGTGTGTTGCAGATTTGCACCAGTGTACTCTTTCAGAGGTTGTTGTGAGCGGTCATGACTACGGCCGTGTTGAGAGGGAGCAGGCAAGCTTCTTAGCCCGAAGGCTCCTACTGTTAACAATGTTATTGCCTCTAAATAAAACTGTAACTTGATATTTCGAGGGTGCTTTTCTGATTGTAATTTCAAGTCTGTTTTGAAAAGGTTTTTAGGAATAAATTTCACATTTGTTAAATTGTGACTTGATATTTCGAGTGTGCTTTTCTGCTTATAATTTTAAAACTGTTTTGAAAAAGCTTTTAGGAATAAATTCACATTTGCTAAAGGTAATTTTCCATCAGTTACTTCCAGGCAACTACTTCCACGCTCACCTAGTGTGATTAAATTTGTCAATGTTTTGATAAATCACCAGTAAATAAAGTAAGTTCTTTAAGAAAAGATTTTGAAAGTAAATTCACGGTTCAGTTACCGTTCCTTTTTCATCCTAACCCTGCAGTTTTACTTTTACTGTACGTAATCATCCTAAATGTCAACAAATAGCAACATATTATCCACGGAGGACGAGTAAAACATAGTGACTGAAGAATTAAAATGCACAAAATAAATCACACGTTGTTATTTTACCATTCATTTATGTGGCCAGTAACACATTATTTGTAAAGAACTCTCTCTGCTTGCTCTCTGTGCCGACAAGCCTACATACGTACCTGATGCAGGGCAAAAATATTATATAGGCTAGTCAGTGTAGAGAACATAGAATCGGGCAAAAATTGCCGACTCACCATGGGAGGGATGCACAATGGTTGAGCTATGACCATAAACTTGTCCCAGCTAATACCTGTGAAGCTACAAAGCTCAGTCACCGGTTACTTTTGCTCAAACGTATGAATAGTAACAACTAGGTACCGTAAATTTTTATCCGTGGCTGGTTTCGTTAAAATGATTTTCTTAGGCTAAAGCTTAACTATTAACTCGGCACAGATCAACTAATTTGTTAACATACGATGCGCTATTCACTCAGCACTTTAGAAAGGTAGATAATATGTGTTACAGCAAATTGCAATATGTTAAAATAGCTTACGAGAATGCAGCTGTGTAACGTCATCTACAAACGCCAATATTTCGACAGGTGAATAACTTGCCATATGTATGACCCAACTTGCAAATGACTCGGTGTTCACCACTCCAAATATCAGTGGTTTTTCGAGTGAGTCACCCAATTGCATTACGATATTTAAACATTCGATACGCCGGGAGTATATCAAGTTTAAAAAATTGCCATGTCTATAAAAATGAAATCTAAAGACCACGTGTTTCAATGTTTGTTATTGTACGGAGAATGCAAACGAAAGAAAACTGCTTACAAAACACTCTGTGCGATCCATGCTACAACATTGCTCTAATGTGTTGGACCAGTGTTAAATTGGAATTAGATGAATACTGAATGCATACAAAGATAACAGCAAGAAAGGTCACTGGTTGCTTTGATCGATGAAAAAACTGTACTGGCAATGACTTGAAGACAGACGAAAACTGCTGTTTGCAAAGTTTAAAGAACCAGCATTAAGTATGGAATCTAGGAATATGTTACAACCACCTACCTGTTTCCCTCATAGGGATCATAAAAACAAGGTTAGACTATTAACAGCCTGCACAGAAGCGTTTATGCAATCATTCTACCTTCACTCTATACCGAATGGTCCAGGAAGAAACCCTAACAGCTTGTACAATGGGAAGTACCCTGTGCCATGCACCTCGCGGTCGTTTTCAGAGTAAATATATAGATGCAGATTCGCACTGGTGTGAACTGAGAGTCATGCTCGTCTAATGAGGATTACTGTACTTCCGATTTCGTAGGGCGACCTTGTGTCCTAAATTTCTTGGCGAAGTTTACATCTAACGCACACTTACCTGCAATCACAAGGACGTGAAGTTTCTACAGATGCCATTTGAAGCCTTAGACAACTTTTCACAGACGCACAACTTCTTAGATCAGCCGGCCGCGGTGGCCGTGCGGTTCTGGCGCTGCAGTCCGGAACCGCGGGACTGCTACGGTCGCAGGTTCGAATCCTGCCTCGGGCATGGGTGTGTGTGATGTCCTTAGGTTAGTTAGGTTTAAGTAGTTCTAAGTTCTAGGGGACTAATGACCTCAGCAGTTGAGTCCCATAGTGCTCAGAGCCATTTGAACCATTTTTCTTAGATAAGTACAAAGTCGATAGAGGGTAAATATACAGGAAAAATACCTTGCCCCAAATGCTCAACGAAACACAACAGTATCTGCAACATAATTCTCTGTGGAGCTTAGAGCTGCGTGAGGGGAACTTAACAGATGTGTCGCCACTTCAGGCTATATACATAAAAATACGTATGAGACCAGTAAAGTCTCTGAAACTGTGTCATTTCACCTGCAACATGATTCTCTATGGAGCTAACAGTGCCTGAGGTGCTTACGAGTACCAGAGCCTCAGGGCAATTGGTCTAACACACCAATAGCTGCAACATAATTCTCTATATAGCCTACAGCTGCCTGAGGAATATCTGTGTACTAGAAGCTCTGACAAGTTGGCACTAACACAAAATACATGAAATGTATTCGCAGTTCAGAATATGGACCATTAACAGTTTTAATGCTCTTAGAGGCTTTGAGCTCCCTGATTGGTTTCTGAGTTTTGGCGGTTCGTAGTGGTATATCGTAACACAACCATAATTGCTACTTAATTTTCAGTTCACCTAGAACTGCCTGAAGGGTTTCTGTGCACCGAATGCCCAGTGCAATTAGTCTTAATACAATAACACCTACAGCATAATTCTCTATGGTGCTTACAGCTGCCCGAGGGGTTTCCGTGTACTCGAGACTGACAGCTGGTGATCGTAACGACAGTCTGCCGGGACCCTCATGAAAATGCAAAGACAAGCCACAATTAATGTGGAGTCAGCAGCATTGGAATCAGGCCGTAAGAGAGTAAAATAACGTAATCTTAGCAAGTTAACCCTGATTGTCGCACATTCACCTGGAAGAGATGTGGTAGCTGCTGAAATCTCAAGAACACCATGCCAAGTGGTCTGGTGGTGGTATGGTCTTTGAGTGGAAAAGCTACATGACTACATGTTGGATGTGAGTACAGAGCTTAATACATTACTTGTAGGAGGAAAACTGTTAACGCAAAGGTACACAGATAAAGTTCTGGACCAGTACGTGATGTATTTTAAGAGACGTTTCTGGTCTAGTTACCTTCTCTTTATACGCTAAATCCTGCCTGCAGGGTGTGTCTAGTGCATAAATACCTTGTAGGTCTGAATGGAGAGACCAGCGAAATCCCCGGATCTGAATATTACAAAACATGTCTCGGAAGCACTGGGAAGATGAACTGAAGTCGATCAGCCGCTACCTAGGACTCTCTACAGAACTCTTTCAGAGAAATCGAACATCGGCCAAAAGAGAGAATGTCACATCGTGGCCAAACTACTGTATCCATACTCACTAATAATTTTTCTTTACTGTTGTAGAAGAGGTTTTTATCGTTTTGTTACTTTTCCAATTGTGCTTCAGTACTTTCCTAAATATGTCTGATGATATCTTGCGATTATTTTTCAGCTTTTTCTATAAAAATCCGACATGTTGCTCAGGAAATACATTCTTATTTCTTCATTATACTTAACTTCTGAAGTGTAGTATTTCTACGGCATACTGTTGCAAACAAACGCACCAACTCTCTAACCCTCTCCTCTGCTGTAGACCTTTGTAAGCACATCTGTATCTACATCTACACTCCGTAAGTCGCATTATAGTGTGTGGTGGAGCGTACTTGCAATACCATCATCATTTTCTCCATCTCCTGTACCAATGGTGAATGGTGCGTGGGGGGAACAAGTGTAGATAAATCTTCGTATAAGCCCACTCTTCTCTGATTTCAGCATGGTCATTGTTTCACAAGAAGTAAGTAGGAGCATGTTACACGTCACCTCACTCTTCTTGGCACCCACTCTCAGAATTGTAACAGGAAACTCTCCCTCATTCACACCACCACTTTTGTCGCGTCTGTCGCTGAAAACTGATAAGCGCTAATTGAACAGCACTCTCACCCTCTATCTGGATCCTTCCCATCTCCTCTGTCAACGTTACCTGATAAGAATCCCAGAATGATGAACAGCATTCAAGAACAGGTCAAACGAGTGTCTTGTAATGCCCTCATTTCGTATATACCGCTGCAATTTCACGGCATTGCAACGGAATCACCAGCGAACAGCCTCACTGACCAATCGCCAGTAAATACTGTCATGAAAAGCTTTCTGCCACTAATTTGGGTTACTGCCGAAATTGCTTTACATCTGACGACATCTCTAAGTAGGGCCATTCACTTGAATCACCAATACACCTCACGTTGGCGTTACGAGTTAGTTTTAGTTATCTTCGACAAATTGAGCACTGAAACATGCAAAAGTAACGGTAACGATGAGTTAGATTCACTTAGCTGGAATAAAACGCCTTACTCTATCTACATAACACTTCCACGAAAAATTAAGTCTTTGGCTGGCTCTCTATCGTTTTACTGTTATTTCTCGAGCATCTTGAGTAAATTAGGAACTCAATCTTTCACGCAGGGCTGAATATTTGCAAAGAGTTCCAATACATGACAGAATTAAAAACGAATTCTGCGTATGCTCCTCTTACATTTTGTTAATAATGATGAATATACACTGGGGACAACATAATTCCATCCTTTCACCAGTCGTTTGTGGAGTGAACCTACGCTTTCCACAGTATCTTGCGTTTAGCAAGTGCTGACAAGAAAACTACAGAAATGAGTACGTTTTGTGCTGCCTTCAAGCCATATATTAATTCAAGCCAATCGTCATTATTACTCCAGTAACAAAAGTCGCTCTCTCTCTGTCTCTCTCTCCGCCCCCTCTCCCCCCCACCCCCCTCAAATGCTCACATATCAACATAGTAGGCTCCTGCTTTCGACACTGCGATGACCTATCACTTACAAAACGGAAAAAATGGGGAGAGAGGAGAATCAACGAGCTTTCTTAGAAAATTACTTTTCTACGCTCATCACCGAAAGCTGACTTGCCAGTTATTCTTGTTACTTGAATGCTGAATATTCTAAGTTAATATTTTAGCCTTACAGCTTTCGTGCATGACCGTCTCGCTTAACGCGGCAGTAACTACGTTTTTATGGCTTTATTTATTTATTTAATCGTATGGCTAGAACCCCTCGTCGGGCAGGCCGTTCGCCGGGTGCCGGTCTTCCAATTTGACGCCACTTCGGCGACCTGCAGTCGATGAGGATGATAGGATGATGATGAGGACAGCACAACACCCAGTCCCAGGGTGGAGGAAACGTTTTTATGGTGAATGATATTGATAGTTGGTGTAAAGAACAACAGCACCCCCCTAGATATGGTCACGATCGTGCCGTTGTCCAGTGACCCATGACTCGTATGTAGTCAGCTATAATCCTGGATTTGAGAAGAACAAAGCTGGCAATGGGAACAGAGGTGGTGATGATCAGATTGTTCGTCGACTTCATCGCTTGTCACGAAACGTTCTGCAGTGTCTCATGAAGTGATATTAGGCGACACCGTTATCTGGGGTCACCGTTGGAGGGGGTCATTAAATCGATGGCCTCCGTGCCACTGTTCATGAAGACTATACCAAGTGTTAGAACCAGGTTTCACTCCCTGCTCTTCTTGTACCTACGTAAACATAATCATCATGTTATGTTGGCTCAAATGGCTCTGAGCACGATGGGACTCAACTGCTGTGGTCATAAGTCCCCTAGAACTTAGAACTACTGAAACCTAACTAACCTAAGGACAGCACACAACACCCAGCCATCACGAGGCAGAGAAAATCCCTGACCCCGCCGGGAATCGAACCCGGGAATCCGGGCGTGGGAAGCGAGAACGCTACCGCACGACCACGAGATGCGGGCATCATGTTATGTGCTCTGCCGAATTATACATCACAGTTTGTCCACACACGCTACATAACAGTCGTATTTTGCCACCTCATATCCACCTCGATATGTCGATGTGGATCCCAACACTCTGACTAAAACCAAGCAGTTTTTCACATAGGCCTAATGCTCAACATATGACAGAATCTATAATCCCTCACGAGTTGTGGTAATTTTTTTTTCAGACGGTAACGTCAACAACCAGTTCTGGTATACGGCGAATTCATTGCAGTTGCTGTCATGTTAAGCGCAAACACTTAACTAAACATCACCAGTTCAGAGCGATGGAAGCAGATTAGATCTTAAAGTCTAGGCTGCACCTCTAAAGCGTCGCAGGTACAAGGAAAAATCGTGCAATTACATTATTTCATTTGTTTGGCTATATTATAGTTGAGAAATACGGTTTACTGCAAACCGTTATAGGCTATTAGGCAAAGAAAATAGCAGAGCCATACGGGGGAACACCTCAAAACGTGCAGGCGGATAACGCTTAAAGACGCCAGCGAAAATCGGAGAGAAAATACCACCACGAGTGATGTCTTACCCTGTAAAACGAAAATACGCACTTTCTTGTAGCTTCACCTTTAAAATATTACGATAAAAGTAATCGTGCAATTTTAAAATACACATGGTTTGTCTTTTGATATACCAATGCTACTTTTTTTTACTTTTGACGCTCTTCGTCTGTATTTTAGACTAGATCTGACAATGGTTCCATCGAGCTGAAAAGGGCTGCGACCAATTAAATATTTGTGACTTGAATAGCAAAAAATTTATCGAAAGAAAAAGTGATGCCAACTCTACTCCACAGAAATAACGTCCGGTTTTATATAACGTCATTTACTTGGGGTAACCTGTCAAACGAGATCACTTGTGTCAAAGAGCAAAAAGAAAAGAGAAGACACCTTACTATTTACGCAACCAATTACAGTGAATAATGTCATTGCTCAATACTTTCATTGCAATTATGATGCAAATCTTTTTTACGTAAGAAGGTGTTGAATAGCAACACTGCAGAAATAGAAAAGGTTGTTTCAAAAGACGCACAACAAGCACAAAAAAATGATGGATTTAAAATTCGTCTGTGGAAATTCTCTCTTCGAGACATTCGCAAAAGAACCACACAGTAACCTTAGTTGAACACTTTCTACGATGCTAACCAAAGATGATTGGAGATGGCTAATTCTAACGGAAAAGAGTAAAAAATTAAAAGCAAAAGATACATTTGCCGGCAAACAGAAAAACTGTAGTGTAATAGTATTACAGCAACTTTCAAGAGTTATTTTTTCGACTAAACAATGATCGCATATACTTACGCGCCTCGTTTATAACTACCGGATGTTTATAATAGAGCAGATAATCGTGGAGTTCCAGGATGAGCTATATTATCGTATAGCGGAGAAACTTGGTAAATATTGTAACGCGTTAATGCGAAACCGATTTGTGGCGGAAAAAAAATTAGTTGCTATTTTGGTTGCAAATCTTTGATTGCTAGGCAGACGTATAGAAATGCTATGTAACGGATTAGGAATGGGACGTACGTAGAAAAGGTCCCAAAAGTGAAAAGCAGAATGTTGCTTTTATTATTAACCGCCACTAACACAGTTTGTTCAATACGAGCACGGAAGATGTTGGTGAGACGCTTTACAGCGCCAGATATGTACCTATACCAGGTGGCCAAAATTAGAACTAATTTTTTCCAACGTAAATCAGTTCCGCATTAACATATTCACTAATTTTCGCTGCCATACGATAATTACGGACAATACTTGACCTCCGTGAGAGATGTACTTTCATTGTAACCACCCGGTACTTTTCCAAATGACGACGGTAAAAATAGAATATTTAATCCCGGGAAGAAACAGATAGCAACAATTATCATAGTAAAATATTGCAGATGCGAGCAACAATTAAATGCAACGCATAGCAAGGAGCCTTCGCTACATGTCCTAACGGTCACAGAAATCGAATCGGCTATAACAAGCAGGAAGGGGTGCTCTGCAAGATCGAATGAATAGGTTATACTAGCTCGAAGTTGATTCATTTACTGAGATTAAAGTCGCTGCCATAAATGCGATTTATTGTCACCAATCGTTCTGAGACGTGTCATCGGTTACACACGCGAGCCACTTCGTTCTCGTCGAGCATCAGTTGCTCTGCGCCCAGCCCCCCGGGCAGACAGTATGCAGTACACGGAACACAGACACACTGCCGTCGTACGTCACAGACATGGCCGCGCGCCGACTCCGCCCCCGGATTTCCATTGGCCCGGGCACGAGCGCGCGCTGCCCATTGGGCGCTGGACGCGCCAATGGGCGCGCGGCGCCGGCCGGCCAGACTGTCGCTTTCATGCATAATTAGACGCGCAGAGGCGCCGAGCCGAAGCACTGCACGCTCCTCGGCTCCCGCCTCAGATTGGTATCGCGGTGATTTCTCGGCGTCGGGCGCCCTTTGGCAGCCGCCGAACCTCCGTTCCGCGTCAGCACCTTGTTATTTTTTGCAGCCGGCTTAACACAGTCGTCTCGCACTGCGATACCTGTCGTCGGGCGAGCCAGTATTTCACAGCAAGTGGCTGGTAATGAGACCGTTCTGTACTCGCCCCACGCAGTTGCACTTACAGGATGCTCGACCGCTCTCCCGTGCGCGATAATCCTGCCGCACGATGAATTTTCCGTCTCGTTAGCAATGTCACCCCATGTCCTTGGCAGCAATGTGGTTAGCGTCTCGATACTACTGCGTACTGGAAACAGTGCCACAAATCAGCAGAATCGTTGCACTGGATTTATATCGAATACGTCGTACTTCCAGTCACAGCAAGCTTTTGCAGAAAGTAGCTGAATGCCATCTTATTCCCTTTTACCTTTTTTACCTATTTTTGGTAATATGTGAGTAGAAATTATCCATGTTCCTTTTTCAACTGTTGTGTGGTATTCTTGGAGTTAAATACCTTTCACAACTGTAGGGTTATGGGTAAATTATAACTTTGCTTCAAATAAAATATTTTGCTTCCATAAAAACTATATTATTTCTTGCGATAATATCCCCTTACAATTTTTGGAGGTCTGAAATGAAAACAAATTTCTTGCAGTTAGTGCGAGAGTGCAACAATGCAATGAACTCAAATCAGATTTTAGTAACAATATGCTATTATTTTTCGTGCAACCTTAGTATTGTCTTTCAACTACTGTACCATTAAGAAAAAAAGCATGTGATGAAGTAACAAAGCAATCCATCGGGTTGATGATAAAACCATAGCCTCATGAACTGTAGGCCTAACGCTTTCAAATTACGGTAATATATTCTTTCCCTTTTCAGTTACACGGCTATTTGTTGTGTAAAATGATCTTAGTTGTGTTAAGTCCGAAAACAATGGATTAAGGCATTACTAGTGCTCTTTCTTTAAAAAAAATCATATTCTGTATTCATTATACTAATTTTATTACATTACAATTAGGAAAAAAGTACCCTATTACTTCCTACTATTTAAATGAAAATGGCAATGTTTCCTTCTCTCTGCCGCAGAAATGTTGACAGTATGAAGTTGCCACTCCACTCAGCACCCAGTAAATCTGCGAGAAAAATGGTATATTGGGTTTCTGAGATTCCATTTTCATTAAAGCCTCTCTTTTGACTTGCCTTATAGATAATGAAAACTACTTTTCTTTGAGTAATAAGATATTGGCAGTAATTTGAAGTAACTAATGTCAGTTATAATGGTTCTTTTCAATTCAGGCTTCCATATGCTTGAAGTGACAACATCTCGTCAGTGAAATCTTTGAAATTCGTATGTGAATAAGGAACAGTTATTCAATATAGGCATTAAGAAAGCAGAAGCAACTTATAAGATTTTAAGAGCTGTCAATCCTAAAGCAAAGTGCTGATGAAAGCAATATATTGATCGACATCACGCCGCCTAAAATCCAAACATCCTGGACAGCATTACTTCTCAGCTGCGTGGTATCGCTCCGTAAAAGTAAAATATCATGAGCTACGTTTAATTTCCAGATATCAAAGTACAACAGCACGCTGCCAGCATCGTAGTTCAGGCTGGTTCTAACCGGTCAGCATTTTAGTAATAAATTCATATTTACTGTCAACAGGCTGTTGACAAACTACTTAGCGTAATTCCACTACACAAATCTCGAAGAATTATTGTAGAATAAACAACATTGCGAACCATGCTCTCGATCACGCTTCCCACTCTTATCTTCGAATACGTGCGGCATTATACATCCCATAAAAACGTTTCATGTTGATCACTGTTGCCAGCTGTGGTGCATGGTGGGTGACGTTCCCGTTGGCGCCAGCCGTGCATGTGGGTCGTCACTTCAAACCCGAACACTAACAATTACTCGTACACGTTATTCAATATTTATCGTTTGTGGCTCATTCTCGAAAATTTTACGTTTGTTATCTTTGTATATACTGGAATATTCGACGTTTGTGTAAATAGCAGCAGTCTCCTTCCAGGAGATAACTTCTGTTCTGTCTGTACGTTGGCGTTCGTAATAAATGAGCATTTCAGTGCTAATGTTGTAGTTCAATGACGTCCCACCATTCGGATTTTGATCTATGTGCGTTTATGACGTGACAGTGATATAGTGTCGTCAGATGAGTCACTCCAAATCCAAGTGTGTATACAAGGTCTGTTCAAAAAATACCGGAGAATTCGTAATTTCGCGCCAATGGTGTGTTGGAGCGAAATACGGTCCGTATCCCTGCACACACCTGTGTTCAGTTTGTAAAAAAATTGGAAAAATGTGGTAAGGTCTTACGGGACCAAATCGCTGAGGTCATCCGTCCCTAAGCTTACACACTAATGAACCTAACTTAAACTAACTTACGCTGAGGACGACACACACATCCATGTCCGAGGGAGGACTCGAACCTCAGACGAGGAGAGCCGCACCAACCGTGACAAGACACCCTAGACCGCGCGGCTACCCCGCGCGGCTTGTTCAATTTGTAGCTGCCGGAAGTTTCATTGATGTATGTCTGTTAGATATTGTTCAGTGGTGTATTCAATAGAACGTTGTGTTGCACAGTTTGTTAACTTCGAGATGGCGGAGTTGGAGGAGCAACGCGTTTGCACCAAATTTTGCGTGAAACTCAAGAAAACCTTTACAGAGACACGCCAAATGATACAGGAAGCCTACAGTGACGAGTGTTTAAGCCGTACTCGGCGTTACGAATGGTTCACACGGTTTAAAAATGGCCGGATGGGAGTTAAAGATGACCCTCGTTCAGGACGCCTTCGACGTCTACCGACGACGCTCATATCCCGAGCGTCAAAGAAATTTGACGTACCAATCGAAGACTGATTGATCGAGGGATTGCAGAAGAATGTAACATTTCAGCCGGATCATGACATGAAATTCTGTGAGAAGGAAACGGCCTGAATTGTAGCGAGACAATTCATGGCTCTAGCATCATGATAGCGCACCCGCACATTCATCTCTGTTGGTGCGTGATTTGCAACGACAGACAAGATAAAACTAAATTCGCAGACGGCTCTTTCCGCTGTCCTGCAAGAGACGTATCAAGGCAGCTTCCGGAAGTGGAAACGACATCGCGAACGGTGTATCAGTTGTGGAGGAGAGTATTTCGAAGGAGACCACGTACAACAAGTAAAAAGTAAGCTTAGAAAAATTTTGTGGGTGAAGTTCCAAAATTTTTTGAAAGGACCTCGTGCATTCAAAATTATGAGTATTATTTCGACAGCTGCCGCAAGAAACAAAGCGGACAACCACGGCTGTTCATCAAGAGCCGCCACATACAGTGTTTGAGGATGGAGCGGAGAATCACCGAGGGAGGAAAAAAAAGTAAATATGCTTCATTCTCGATCGTTTCCGACTTACAGGTACTTGGAACCGCCAGGAGAAGGAACCGTGCAGATGGTCACTAGTTGAATTTCGTTCTCAATACTCATTGACAGCTTTTGTTCATCCCACTGTCAGCATCAATGCATTCTAAAGCTCGTACAGACTACTACTGTGTTCCTACTGGAAGCTGGATTCTACAAATATTATCGTACCTTCGGACTACCCGGAACCACGCAAATTTTTCCTTGTTTGCAAATTTTTGTCTACAAGCAGGTTTTGAACCAGTTCCACAAACAATAGTCTGTTTGACAGAAATCAGCTCTTCATTCAAAATTATTTGGCCTCACTGTTCGCTCACGATGTTTATTACGGAAGAGTAATTGATGTTTTGCCAGTACTCTACCGTAATCTTCGATTTTGCAGTTTACGAGCAAGTTGACGGCTACTTATTGACAAACATTCTCCGACACATCCAACACCATCTCCAGTTATACTGCGCGAAATATTCATTACCAAGAACCTTGTCCAGGTCTTTGTGGCTTGAACGAACCACTTTTTATCTAGTTTCTGTGCACGGGAATAAATTTCTTCCAATCAGAATGATACCTGGTGCGAAACTTTTCTCTTTACATTCTTTCTATTTCCCCGGTACTGTTGCAACTTTGGTGATATGTGTGTCTGCTAGTTCTCTTAATCGTCCAACGTCAACTGGTCATCAGCAGTGTGTGGAGGTCAGCTCCACTCATCCTAGACGACTGTGTAATTTTTTTAAGGTAGCGTTATCAATGTCGATTGGGCAGGTTGTTGCTGTTATGAAACATAAGCAGTTTACTAGTACGTAACTCAAACCTTTGCTCATTCAAGATCTTGTACTGCCTGAAATATTCCAGAACTGAGTACTGGTTTCTGATCTCAAACTAATCAGTCTATGATCTTCTGTCATCTTACGACATGGGTCCTAAAGTTTTGGGACATCTCTTAGGCTATGTCCTTCTCCTCAGAGAAGTACACCTACAGTGTGAGAAGAGACAAGATTCTACTTAAAAATGGTTTAAATGGCTCTGAGCACTATGGGACTTAACATCTGAGGTCATCAGTCCCCTAGAACTTAGAACTACTTAAACCTAACTAACCTAAGGACATCACACACATCCATGCCCGAGGCAAGATTCGAACCTGCGACCGTAGCGGTCGCGCGGTTCCAGACTGAAGCGCCTAGAACAGCTCGGCCACTCCGGCCGGCCGGATTCTACTTACATTTTTCCTAAATTGGATATCTCTGACAACCAGTGTTACTCACGACGGTGGCCTTCTTCTTCCTCCTCCTCTTCTTCTTCTTCTTCTTCTCCTCTTCCTCCTTACCCTTTTCTCGATTCGCTGCTGGGTCGACGTTGTTGTATGGGTTGAGGTTATGTCAGTGACAGTTGGTGACCGAATGCACCTGCTGACTTGACGGAATCTGTATACCCAAGCTATCTGCGACTTGGGTAAATCTGATGTTCAAGTATGAGAACATTTCCTAAATGTTTGAGTATAGAGTATCTCGGTTGGGATGTGGGAAACAACGCAGTATTTACCTAGCTGAATGTGGAAAACTGCCTAAAAACCACATTCGGGCTGGCCACCTCACCAGTCCTCGTCGTTAATCCGCGAGACGGACTCGATCCGAGGCAGGCTGGCCTCCCCGTACCCCAGAGGTGACGCTTTGACGTACTCGGTTGTCCGGGTGGGTTTTTCTCTCGACGAAGGTGATCCTCAGAATTTAAATAACAAAGGGTAATTAGGTTTAATCTTCTTCAACGTCAAGATTGTTACACGTGGGCTACTCAGCAGGGTTTGCCTTGGAAATGTCGGGTGTGGTCTAGTTAAGGTAAGTATTCTGACATTCCCGTAGAAATAAAGGAAAACCGAAACTAGTGGTCCTTCCGAATACGACTGCAATAACTCATCCATTACGACAGCCCACTGACGAGGTTTGAGACTGCATCCAGGTTCCCTACTTGCCTTTACAGAAAGCTGTACTATATTACTGTAGCATACTTAGTATCTCATTTTTCATGAACTTTTTAATGCGAATTGCAACATCAAATAATACAGCTGACAAAAAATGGTTCAAATGGCTCTGAGCACTATGGGACTTAACATCTGAGGTCATCAGTCTGGTTCAAAAAATGGTTCAAATGGCTCTGAGCACTATGGAACTTAACATCTGAGGTCATCAGTCGGGTTCCAGACTGAAGCGCCTAGAACCGCTTGGCCACATCGGCCTCCAATACAGCTGACAAAAATTGATACAAATCACTTTAGAATCACTATCATTATGGGAATAGCTATCCGACATACGTTAACTAGATACTTCGTAGTACAAAATGTAGTCTTATGCCCCGTCAGCAACATACCTGACAACTATTGATTAAAAGGCATTTAACTTGCACAAAATCAGCACTAACTTCTCAAGGTTTCCATAGTCTACTAGCATTTTATGACCAGTATTATTATCATTCTCTGTTTGTTTCTTTGAACAGCATGAGAAAAAATATGAGTAAAGAAGTTTGCAACTCTATAGTTAGTTTTAACAGTTCCACGTAGAATTCAGGTAAGGACGCAAAATTCGTAATGTACAAAGTCCTAGAACCATCTGAGGATGTAACTACGAATTTATGGACTCATATTGTCATTAAACTGGCGTAGTCATCTAGCCATATAGGAGAAACGTGAGACAGCATGTCTGCCAGGAGAAGAACAGGTTAACTGTTTGCGCCTATTGTAGAAGTAAGAATCGATAATTCAATGTATTAACACTGCAACGAGAAGTTTTTATTGCCTCTGTGACGTTACAGTAAGAGCTTGCATCACCTCAAAATCACGATAGAAATTTCATGATATATGTTGATTATTGCGCAGAAAATCTAAAATGCAGTTTTCTTTTTTGACTGCCTGTCCACACATGTAAGTAAAAGATGCGTACCTGCTAGAAAGTTAATTTCATTTCTTAGCATGTGCGCTACTGACTGGATCGTTATTATTGTTAAACTGTGCAATAGCAAGCGATAGGGACTGATTAACAAAGAGGAGAAAACATCTTTACATGTAAAACTACATATGATGCTGTTCAGCCAATGTTGATATATGAAATTAAAATTGTGATATTTAAACAATGGAAAATCCAGGATGGATAGGAACAACAAAAAAGACTGTCGCAAAGTGAGATTTCGGTCAACAAAGCCTTTGTCGAAAATAGAAAACACATACTCACGGAAATGCAACTTATACACACATTACACACATGACCACAGTCTCTGCCAGCTGTGTGTGTGTGTGTGTGTGTGTGTGTGTGTGTGTGCTGTCCCTTTTCGACAAAGGCCTTGTTGGCCGAAGGTCGCTTTCCGACAGTCTTTCTGTTATTCCTATCTGCGACTCAGCATCTCCGCTATATGGTGAGTAGCAACTATCCTTTTCATAAATTGTAATACCTATATTTTACGTAAATGTGTCAGCAAGATTTAGCTTATTTATGTTTTCTGCAACACGATGCAGTAAGGATCCTCAAGCCAGTCCAGGAGACGATTGGTGAATTATCCACGGCATTCTGAACAGCTTTGCATAACGTTCTGGAAGAAGAGACGAAACATAACTTTAGTTTGAGTAAAACCTCCAATTGTAGCCCACTTAAGTGTGTGCAGTTTCTCGTTCGGTATATGCAATGACACGATAGTTTCATCTAAACTGCATTTTCGAGGTGATTCTTTGCCCACCCAGACATTCACTTGTTCATTTCAAACAACACAGAGAATTAACTAAAATCGAGTAAGCTGTATTTTAGACATGACGTTACTGTTGCAAAATGATGGCAAAGAGATAACTACGCCCTTTCACATTACGTGGCTCAGTTACCAGTAGATAAAAACACACTTTGTGCACAGAGTGCCAAGAATAACAACTGAGATTGAAGTAATCCAAAGCGATTTCTTGTAGTCCATCTCTCCACTGCGTCCCGCTGTTACATCATTCAACACTGAGGCGTTTAGCCGATCTCTCCGCAATTAACTTACAACGGAACCTACCTTTCAGTTTATACAGTGTTCTAAACGATTTGTATAGCGGGTTGAACTTTTGTTTAGTTGCCAAATGGAAACTGGCTTCTAATATTGAAGCAACAGCCGACGATCTTTCAGCCTATACATTGTCTTACAAGATGTCTCCAGTTATTATTGTCAACGGAAGCCAATTTCAGCAACTATCTTTGAACTCAGAAATAAATACCAGCAACCCTTAAGGGGTTGGGAAATGGCTTTCAGTACTATTAGAAGGGAAACAGTCACCCCGTAATGTAAGCAAGCGCCGTTCTTGTCTCTGACGAAGTTATTCGTGTCTCGTAATTACGCTCTCGGTCCGGTATCTTACAGCAGTTGGCACACAGAGGCAACGACTTTTGTGAAACACTACGGTCTCGGTATCTATATGGGGATCAAAGGGAGCTAAAACTGCGCGGTAGCTCTTTGGAATCTACTGGTTAATACACGAAAGAAGGAAGGCTCCATTTTACGTCCCGTTAACATCGAAGTCATTACAGACGAATCAATAGCTCAACTTAGCAACGTTGTACGAGTAAATCTCGCCGCAGACAAGTTTCAAAGACGTATGCTGGCACTCATCACAGAAACAGACCTCTTGCCTGATCAGTTATCACTTACATCTCATTTAGAGCTAACTCTAGGCATTACATTCAAGCTGTAAGCCTAGAAATGAGTATTTGAAAGTCTTGAAAATTAAGTTAAAAATGACAGTTTATTCGCGAGAGTAAATAAGTTTAGTATGACTGACCTCGAAGTGTTCGGTTTCTTGTTTCTTGACCTCTAACATTAGCAGCATAAGGTCGATCATTACTATCGGAAGCGACTGTAAATATAAATATACGGCACCGATGTTTTCCTCTCAGCTGTAAACATTTAAAGAGGTGCTGTCTTTCATCTGAGTTGGAAACCCTCATAACTGAAAGCCTTCGATGTAAGGCAAATAACAGACCAGCCAGTTACCACCTAATCTAAAGCACGACGAGAACCCACGTTAAATATGGAAATGTGCCGTTGATTTGTGTGATTTTTCAACTTTTCATTAGCTTTACACAGTATTTATGTTCCATAAAACATGGTGTACGTGAGTGACTTCCTCAATACCAGGATTTACATGTTCCGTTGTAAAAACTACACTTTCACATCCGCATGTCGCTATGCTTTTGTGATCTGTGTCACAGAGTATTTATCAGTGTACAATAAAAACTATGATATATCACACACACACACACACACACACACACACACACACACACGCACACGCGCGCGCGTAAATGCATGCATACAGGGGTTGGACAAAAGTATGGTACACCGCGAGATACGTATGGTTGAACATAAATCCAAATGCGAGCCAAGCTGACATGTTGCTTTCTTATACAGGGTGACAGAAAAACGGGAACATTTCCCCAGTCCAATAAAACTAGAAGTGATGAAGGAAAGAAATTGCAATTATAGTAACTGAAACCTTACACCTTTGCCATTTACGAAAAACTTATGGCATTTATAATTTTTTTTAATTACGTCCTTTAGATAGTGTCCTCCTGTACGAATACATTCGTGAAATCTGCTGTTGAGATTCCTCATTGACCGCTGCAACATCTCAGCTGGGATACTGTGAATTGCATCCCGAATTCTCTGCTTTAACTCATCCAGGGTTCTTGGTCAGGCCGTGTAGACTTTGGTCTTGAGGTAGCCCCACAAGAAAAAAATCACAAATGGATAAACCTGGCGATGTAGGAGGCCAGGGAATGTTACCGAATCGTGAGATCACACGGTTGCCAAACGGTTCTCACACATAGGCCATAGATTGCCGTGCAGTATGTGATGTCGCTCCGTCCTGTTGAAACCAGGCCTCTTGAAGGTTTGGAAAGATGTTCAATGCAGGTGTAATGAAAGTTCCTAACATCTCGAAGTAACGATCGGCATTGACGGTTATTGTCTTTCCCTGTTCATTTGCGAAAAAATACGGTCCGATGATCCCATGCGATTAAACACCACACCTTTTATCACTTACGTAGCGTGTAAAGGGCGCTCATGAACGTCATTAGGATTTGTGTTTGCCCAGCAACGGTAGTTCTGTTTATTCACATAACCTGTGAAATGAAATGTACCTCATCTCACATCCACAACTTGTATAGAAATTCGTCGTCATTGTTTATTTTTGTTATCATTTGTTGTGCTACGGTCGCAGGTCCCAATCCTGCCCCGGGCATGGATGTGTGTGATGTCCTTAGGTTAGTTAGTTTTAAGTAGTTCTAAGTTCTAGGGGACTGAAGACCACAGATGTTAAGTCCCACAGTGCTCAGAGCCATTTGAACCATTTGAACCATCATTTGTCGACAGTATCCTAATCGTAACCGGCAATAGTTGTCCTTCAATTGTTGTACCATATGTAGTTGGTACGGATGAAATTTTAAATCAAGATGAACAATTCTGCGAACACTTTCCCGGTACATTCCAACCACTGCTGCTTGCTTACGAATTGAACGCCGTGGGCTCCGTAAGACAGACTCGCGTACTACATCAATGTTCGCTGGAGAGCGCACACTTCTTTGTCGTCCTGTTAGTTTGTTCTTGAAGGCAGATCCAGTCTCTTCAAAGTTACTAATCCAACATTTTATCATGTGTTTTGACTGAACGACATCAAATTATCAAAAATTCGTAACTCGCTCTGCGCCGCTACCAAACTGTTATTGTTTTTATAAAACATTTTTATGGCTAGCGCACGCTCTTGTCCGTTCCACTGATCTATGAGTACTAAAATGGCGGACTGTTTATTCGCCCACTGTCACGAACCCGCCAGTGCTGCCACCTGCTCATGGCTGCCACTACTCATTTCAAACATTCCCGTTATTCTGTTGCACCCTGTATTTGGCCACGAACGGCACCTGTGAAATATCCTCAAAACTTTGCAAGAGTCAGTCGGCATCAGAAAATTGTTCTGTGTGGTTGTGAGTGCATTATGTCGAATCTAACTGAATTCGAACGCTGGCAAATTGTTGCTGCTTCTAAGTGGGTGCTTCCGAGCGTTCATTGAAGAGGACTGTGACGAAAAATAAAAGGACGACAGCTGCAAAAGTCACTGCAGAACTGAAGGCGCACTCACGAACCCTCTAAGCACCAAAACAACACGAAGGGTTATTGTAATCAGGAACTGCAGAGTGAACTAGAAGTACAAAACCATTCCTCAGTGAAACGCCCGTAACAGGAAAACGTGGTGCCTAAGACATAAAACCTGGTCTATCGAGCAGTGGAAGAAAGTGATTTGGTCGCATGAGTCTTGTTTCACACTGTTCTCAGCTTCTGGCTAAGTTTACGTCCCAAGAGTAAAAGACGGCGGCGGTCTGGTAATGATCTGAGCAGCAGCCATATCGTGCTATTCCATGATCGTCATGGCTCCTCTGCAAGATCGCGTTACTGCCAATGATTTAACGACAATTTTGGCCGATTAGGTCCATCCCAAAGTAGAATACAGGGTGTATCAATAGGAATCATCCGATTTGGCAGGTCTATATTTCTGAAACTAATAAACGTATACAATGAATTTTGATTTTTGATGTGCGGTAAACTAAAAAACGTTTTTTTCGTTCCTTTTCACGGGTGTTCAATATGCGCCCCTTGAGATGCACGGCATATGTCAATGCGGTATTCAAATTGTTCCCACACTGCAGCGAGCATCTCCTGAGTTACAGCTTCCACAACTACTGTTATGCGATGTCTCAGTTTATTCATTGTTGTAGGTAACGGAGGCACATAAACAGAATTTTTTATGTAACAGAGTCTTTCGTACGGTCTGGTCCGGTGACCTTGGAGGCCAGTAATTTAAGGCTGAATCATCTGGTCCAGTGCAATAGATCGATCGTTCAGTAATCCAGTGATTTAAAACTTCCTGCACTTGCACACGCCAGTGTGGCGGTGACCCATTCCGTTGGTAAATGAAGTCGTTCGATTCAGTCTACAACTGTGGGAAAAGAAAGTTCTCAGTCATATCGTGATATGTGCTTCCTGTAACAGTGTTCTCGGCAAATAAAAATGGACCGTACTCCTTTTCTCGTGAAACTGCACAAAACACACTAAATTTTGGGAAGTCGCTCTTATGTTGTACAACTATATGTGGTTGTTCCGTACCCCACATTCTAACATTATGACGGTTCACCTTTCCATTTAAATGGAATGTTGCCTCGACACCACACAACAGCCTGAAAGAAAACTGTCATCCTCCATCTTTTCAAGAACGAAATTGCAGAATTCCAAACGTTGCTGTTTGTCATCTTCACGGAGAGCTTGCAGTAGCTGAATTTTGTGTAGTTTCATGAGTAAACGTCGACACAACACACGCCAGACGAACATCGGGGGCACGTTGAGCTGTCGAGCTGCACGGCGAACGGATTTCTGCGGACTCCTTGTGAAACCTTGGCGGACTCGTTCGATATCTGTGTCAGGCACTCTGGAACGGCCCGGCAATTTGCCTGTACACAAACAACCTGTTTCTCGAAATTGTTCATGCCATCGCCTAATGCTCTTTGCTGTAGGAGAATCCACACCATACCTAGTACGCTGAACAGTTATTACTGGCCCGCACTGCGCAAAACGTAGAACACAAAACGCTTTGTGTTGTCCCGACACCATATTTACTAGAACTGTAGTGGTCGCTCACTGTTGCTACCTAGCGGGAACCATGTAAAACTCGAGAGTTTGATCTTTCCAACAGTACGTTGCTCAAGCACAAATCTCAAATAATGTCCTAGTTATGACTTTTTTAAATCGGATGATTCTGTTTGATACACCCTGTATATGTTCCTCAATGGTGATGCAGTGTTCCAAGAGGACGGGGCCCCTGTTCGCAAATATCTCATCGTCCAGGACTGGTTTTTTGAGCAGGAGGATGAACTGTCGCTACTCTCTCGGCCACTACAGTGACCACATTTCAATATTATTAAGCCTTTGTGGTCTACTTTGGAAAGATATCCATCCACCTCCATCACCGTTACCTAACTTGCATCTATTTTGCAGGAGGAATGGTATAAGATCCGCTTGAAAGCCATACAGGACATGTACTTATTCGTTCCGAGAGTACTGGAAGATGTTCTGAATGCCAACAGTTTCTCTACACCGTATTAGGCATGTTTTTGGTGTTTCCATATTTTATCCACCCCTTTTTCTGAGTGGATTGAAGCCAGTCTAAAACTCCGAAGAGCTGTGTTTCCATGTATTTTGGTCCTTGATTCTGCCAGTTCACGTGAAATTCATCTTTGCATTAATTCACAGGAACTGGACGAAACAAGGACCTGCCGGCCGATGGGGCCGAGCGTTTCTAGGCGCTTCAGTCTGGAAATGCGCGACCGCTACGGTCGCAGGTTCGAATCCTACCTCGGGCATGGATGTGTGTGATGTCCTTAGGTTAGTTAGGTTTAAGTCGTTTTAAGTTCTAGGGGACTGATGACCTCAGATGTTAAGTCCCACAGTGCTCAGAGCCATTTGAACCAAACATGGACCAACGGGGCATAGAGCGAGCAACTTCCGCCTTTGGCTTGCCATTAGGCCCCACAGATGCGAGGCTATAAAACAAAAAATTTCTCTTCCCCCCCATTCCTTCTGAATTTTTTCGACACAAAGCACATCGGCGCAGTTTGATTTAATATTACTGCCTGTAACCCGATAATCAGTAAGCTGTCGACAGTGAAGTCTAATTGATGAAAGCCTCGTACTTGGGGTAATCAACAAACATAAAAAAACTGACTTGTAGTAGAGATTTCCTTTTTTTCTCAAGGATACAAATGCAAATGACCGAACAATCATTTTACGGCGCATAAAATGGAGCGCATATGAGTTGCAGCACTCACAACTTGTTTTATATAAGCCGGTCAAGCTGTAAATCTGATAAAGCGTGGACTTAGAGCAATAAAGATGTATAAGAAAACTAAAGGTAGCGGAGGAGGGAGTTCACACCAAAATCAAGCTATGGAGTAGACTTTCGAGTATCTATTTTATAAAGACAGATTAATACGAGATGGATCTTCAGACTTCATGTAATTAATAAACATGATATATACGGCTTACCGCTGTAAATAATCTCATTTATTGTCGTTGGAAAACTTCTATGAAGGACGCTGCACAAACCTACACAGTAGCTAGAAGAAAAGTACACGAGCGATGTGAAACCCGACTCGTGCTTTTCGACAGCGACATCCTGAAACCCACGTGTCAAGGCAATCAGGTAATTGAAGAATTCCTTGAATTTAGAAAAGCATTTGATTTAGCTCCAACCACTGGTTGTCAATTAAAAACTGATCGTATGGGGTATCGAACGAAGTTTGTGACCGGGCTGAGGATATCCTGGCAGGGGGGACCCAGTATGTTGTCTCGGATAGTCGGATGGACAGTCATGTAATGTAGAAATAACATCAAGCGTGTTGCAGCGAAGTATGTTGGAAACTTTATTGTTCATGCTGGATTTTTTGCGTGTGGCGAAGATATCCATAATAGACTATCACCTGAAAAAAGCTGCGCAAATATTCACTCAAATCATGATAAGATATAAAACTGGAGCAAAGATTGGAAACCTACTTTAAATGTTCAAAATTGTAAAATTTATCCCTTCACAAATCGCAATAAAGTCGCATTGTACGACTACACCATCAATAAGTCACAGATAGAATCAGTCAATTCACAGGAACAATTTGTAGGATCCATCAGATAGGCTCGATTGTAAACCAGTTGGCATATTTCGCATCAGTGGTAGGATATAGGGAAAATGCAAAAGGTATTGTTTACAAAAAAAAAAAGCTCGTGTGATCAATACCATAATATTATTGGAGTGTCTGGAATCCCTGCGAAGTAGGGCTGTTCAAAATATATGGATATATCGATGCATTGGCCAAGAAAAATCGATATATATCGGCGATATCTTTCTCATTGACATACCGATATTTTTTTTTTTTTTTTTTTTGTCATCAGTTTACTGACTGGTTTGATGCGGCCCGCCACGAATTCCTTTCCTGTGCTAACCTCTTCATCTCAGAGTAGCACTTGCAACCTACGTCCTCAATTATTTGCTTGACGTATTCCAATCTCTGTCTTCCTCTACAGTTTTTGCCCTCTACAGCTCCCTCTAGTACCATGGAAGTCATTCCCTCATGTCTTAGCAGATGTCCTATCATCCTGTCCCTTCTCCTTATCAGTGTTTTCCACATATTCCTTTCCTCTCCGATTCTGCGTAGAACCTCCTCATTCCTTACCTTATCAGTCCACCCAGCTTTCAACATTCGTCTATAGCACCACATCTCAAATGCTTCGATTCTCTTCTGTTCCGGTTTTCCCATAGTCCATGTTTCACTACCATACAATGCTGTACTCAAGACTTACATCCTCAGAAATTTCTTCCTCAAATTAAGGCCGGTATTTGATATTAGTAGACTTCTCTTGGCCAGAAATGCCTTTTTTGCCATAGCGAGTCTGCTTTTGATGTCCTCCTTGCTCCGTCCGTCATTGGTTATTTTACTGCCTAGGTAGCAGAATTCCTTAACTTCATTGACTTCGTGACCATCAATCCTGATGTTAAGTTTCTCGCTGTTCTCATTTCTACTACTTCTCATTACCTTCGTCTTTCGCCGATTTACTCTCAAACCATACTGTGTACTCATTAGACTGTTCATTCCGTTCAGCAGATCATTTAATTCTTCTTCACTTTCACCCAGGATAGCATGTCATCAGCGAATCGTATCATTGATATCCTTTCACCTTGTATTTTAATTCCACTCCTGAACCTTTCTTTTATTTCCATCATTGCTTCCTCGATTTACAGATTGAAGAGTAGGGGCGAAAGGCTACAGCCTTGTCTAACACCCTTCTTAATACGAGCACTTCGTTCTTGATCGTCCACTCTTATTATTCCCTCTTGGTTGTTGTACATATTGTATATGACCCGTCTCTCCCTATAGCTTACCCCTACTTTTTTCAGAATCTCGAACAGCTTGCACCATTTTATATTGTCGAACGCTTTTTCCAGGTCGACAAATCCTATGAAAGTGTCTTGATTTTCCTTTAGCCTTGCTTCCATTATTAGCCGTAACGTCAGAATTGCCTCTCTCGTCCCTTTACTTTTCCTAAAGCCAAACTGATAGTCACCTAGCG
Source organism: Schistocerca serialis cubense (assembly GCF_023864345.2). Taxonomy (NCBI): domain Eukaryota; kingdom Metazoa; phylum Arthropoda; class Insecta; order Orthoptera; family Acrididae; genus Schistocerca; species Schistocerca serialis. Next base: position 147,789,994 of record NC_064641.1, on the reverse strand, counting down.
CTTTCTCAATTTTCTTTTCCATTCTTCTGTATATTATTCTTGTAAGCAGCTTCGATGCATGAGCTGTTAAGCTGATTGTGCGATAATTCTCGCATTTGTCAGCTCTTGCCGTCTTCAGAATTGTGTGGATGATGCTTTTCCGAAAGTCAGATGGTATGTCGCCAGACTCATATATTCTACACACCAACGTGAATAGTCGTTTTGTTGCCACTTCCGCCAATGATTTTAGAAATTCTGATGGAATGTTATCTATCCCTTCTGCCTTATTTGACCGTAAGTTCTCCAAAGCTCTTTTAAATTCCGATTCTAATACTGGATCCCCTATCTCTTCTAAATTGACTCCTGTTTCTTCTTCTATCACATCAGACAAATCTTCACCCTCATAGAGGCTTTCAATGTATTCTTTCCACCTATCTGCTCTCTCCTCTGCATTTAACAGTGGAATTCCCGTTGCACTCTTAATGTTACCACCGTTGCTTTTAATGTCACCAGAGGTTGTTTTGACTTTCCTGTATGCTGAGTCTGTCCTTCCGACAATCATATCTTTTTCGATGTCTTCACATTTTTCCTGCAGCCATTTCGTCTTAGCTTCCCTGCACTTCCTATTTATTTCATTCCTCAGCGACTTGTATTTCTGTATTCCTGATTTTCCCGGAACATGTTTGTACTTCCTCTTTTCATCAATCAACTGAAGTATTTCTTCTGTTACCCATGGTTTCTTCGCAGCTACCTTCTTTGTACCTATGTTTTCCTTCCCAACTTCTGTGATGGCCCTTTTTAGAGATGTCCATTCCTCTTCAACTGTATTGCCTACTGCGCTATTCCTTATTGCTGTATCTATAGCGTTAGAGAACTTCAAACGTATCTCTTCATTCCTTAGTACTTCCGTATCCCACTTCTTTGCGTATTGTTTCTTCCTGACTAATGTCTTGAACTTCAGCCTACTCTTCATCACTACTATATTGTGGTCTGAGTTTGTATCGATATCATAATGCAATATCGAGTGCCGATATTTTCGTTTTATGTTATATTTTTTTCCCCAGTTTTCGGTAAATATTTGAAATTGTTCTTTGAAATTGCAGTATAACATAATTTTACTTTTACTGTGTGAAAGTAAAACACCTAATTTTCTACATTTTGAGCTTACACCACGACTAGTCTATCTCTCTGAATGTGTGAAGCAAGTTCAGATGGCACAAAGACGAAGTCTGATTGTACTGGGGGTGGCGGTGTGAATGGAATAACAAGCTATCCTACGTAAAGAAATAGCACACCAGTTGGATTAAAAAACAATTTGCTGAAACTGCTGAACAAAAATCTAAATGACAGATTGGTCTTTGCGGTGGCCGGAGACGTGTGAGAGGAAATGCTGACGTAATCGGCATTACCGACAGGAACGGCAACGTTTAACTTCACCACACAATTTCGACACTACGACTATAGTTCTCTAGCATTTACAGATATGAAAAAAGGGAAGTCGACACTCCAGAGAAATCCGATATGTGACGTAACCGAACGACAGACCCATCGAGCACCTTTTACTGTGCCACGTACATGCAGTTACCATTGTGGTTATCGCCAGGCATGAACGTGCATGTTTTCCTTTCAACTCTTGCTCTAAGGGGGTAAGCGGGCTGCTAGTTTGTTGATGTACAGAATATCTATTAATAAATCAATACGCACCTATGAAGATCTGAAGCTGGCAGTAAATTTACAATGTGCAGCCTTTTTTTTTCGGTACGTCTTTTTTTTTCCGGCGATATATTGATAATTTGTTCGACATATCGAGGGCCCATAATGATACTTTTTTAAACACAATGTATCGGACTCTCGATATTTTGAAAAATATCATCAGTCCTAGTACCAAGTAGGACTAACAATAAAAAGTGAAAGTGTGTCAAGAATGGCAGCAAGAATTGTCACAAGAATGTCTGACTCAAAGTAAAGTATCACTGTGACGCTGAGAAAATGAACCGATGATGCCTGAAGATAAGCGTCAACTATCTTGTGGAAACCTATTACTAAGTTTCAATAAACAGTATATTACTAAGTGAGGAATCTAGCAATCAACTGCAACCTTCCCTCCTGTGTGTCGCTTCCCTAGGGCCCACGAAGACGAATATAGACTAATTTCTGTGTGCACAGCGACATTTAAGCACTTATTATGTGTTCCATGCAAGACTAGAAGGAGAAGAAACCTTATTACCTGGTATAATGGGTAGCATTCAGGGCCACGTATTTCACAGGTTTATATATATATATATATATATATATATATATATATATATTTAATCGTATAGCTAGGGCCCCCCGTCGGGCAGATCGTTCGTCGGTTGCCGGTCTTTCGAATTGACGCCACTTCGCCGACCTGCAGTCGCTGAGGATCATAGGATGATGATGAGGACAGCACAACACCCAGTCCCTGGGCGGAGAAAATTCCCCAACCCAGCCGGGAATCGAACCCGGGCCCAGAGCATTGACAATCCGTCACGCTGACCATTCAGCTATTGGGCGTGGACATTTCACAGTGGTTTGAAGAGTATATGGGTAGAGGTAGATTGACAGCTTCGATATGAACTCCTTAAATTCGTCGTCGCTTAGGCGTGCTGGCTGGCTTCACGTTGAGTGCACTTGTGTTTCTCTCACGTACGACACGTGTGGGAGGTGCGACTTGACAAGTGCAGCTTCCGCACCGGAAGAACGAACCTGGCGCCACCTGTACACGCAACTGCGGCTTCCGCGAACCGCCGTACGTGTGTGTTTGTGTGTGTGTGTGTGTGTGTGTGTGTGTGTGTGTCTGTGTCGCCGACCAGCTGTTGTCACCGACGCAAAACACTGCCAGCAGCGCTGCGGAAAGAAGTCGTTACTGCTCTGGTGCATTCACTGCCAGAGTGCAACGACGCTTCCTGATGTGGCTCACGGGAGCATTCGATATGAGCAGTCTCCTTTATTTTTCTATCCCTCTTCTTACGTTTTTCGACAGAAGATGCTGTAACTTTCTCTTCGCGTCGTCTCAGTAATACCATTCTAAGACTTAGTGAATTACGTAATCCAAAATCGTCTTTGCTTGACTAGTTTACGGATCTCTCATCCTCCCAAGCAAGTACTAACAACAGCTTCCAAGCTCTTTGCAGCTGTGCTAATACCAGTTTATTCTTTATGAAGAGCAGACCCAGACCAGTAACTGTCAATAATTTTCACGTACAGTTTTGGTATGGCAGTATATGCTTGAGAAATATTTGAAATCCATTGTACCTCCCTTACAATCCAGATCAACACTCTTTGCAATAACCGGGGATAGACGACTTCCTTTCTGCTGTAGAGGTTACTACGCTTCGCATGTTAGCAGTTAATTGTCATTTCACCCTAATATATTGAAGTAAATTAGAAATTGGTGGTAGTAGTAGTTTTAACAATGTCATTAAACGATAGCTGTATTAACACTAGAGACAATACGAAAATAACGGAGATACGCGTTCTTTTCGTAGGAATCGAAAGAAAATTGAAGTCCCTGAGGCTTTTTAGTTAAAGAGTAAATATAAAAAGGCGTTTACAAAGAAGAAAATTACATTAGATAAACACTGACGTAACGGGATATCATTTATAGTGTGACCATGATTAGTGAACTGAACGGTCACGATAGCTGCACTATTTCACCTTGTTCAGAAGTTTCACAATTTAGGTAATGTCAAACGAGAGCACAAAATTCATTATTAAGCGTCAGACCAAAGTTTTCAGAAATATTCTGTTCAGCCTTTATCTCACAGTAGGTCTGTTTTTGAAATTTGAAAGTCGAGGGGAGACAAATTTTTCAGAGCCCCTGTGCACAAAAGGCTACTTTTAAGCTGAAGAACTGACGCACTGAATATTGTTATTCTCAGAATATACTGATTTGAAGAAAAAAAAAAAAAGATAATGTCCTCCAAATGGAACAAGACGCCGTGGAGAGCCCACACTGACCTATGATATGCTAAAGTAGACAGCTACCAACACTTCATCTTCAGTTTTATGTGGACTATTCTCTATACTACGAATCGTATAGAAATTAATGGACCATTTCGCTAAATCAAACGTAGTCAATAAAACAAAGAAAAATAAAAAGAAATAAAATAAACCGGAGACGCGGCACTTATGAGTTTACTTCAACAAATATAACGTTCTCAATAGTTTAATGAAATATACTGCCGTAGTTTTCTCGCCAACTAGTCCATAATGAGACAGCAAACGAGATTTGAACTGTCAAAACTGGGACACAACAGGCAGGGAAACCTTTCCCACAATCACGTCCCTACTCTGAATATATCTGAAGACTTCTTCTTCGCTAGACAGTTTACCCTTCATTCAGAAACGGAAGATGTATTTCTAATGAAATTTTTCCTGTTTCCATTTTCAAACCTCGTTACTGATTTTATCCATCTTCAAATCACACTTTTCACTTTCATATTTTTCCTAGTATTAAGCCCATCCACTGCGGAGAGAGACACTTCACGTGATTACAATTTACAGATGGTTTCTATTTTTGATCAAATTTGAAGTAATTACGAAATGAACTTGTATTCTTAGCAAATACATTATTTTGGAAAACATGTCCCTCAGCAGTATTTACGCGTACATAGGAAGTAGCAAAGTCGTAGCTTTGATCATTCTGTAGGTAAGTGATATTTCAGAGAAGACTGCAGTGCATTTATTTATGAAGTCCTGGAAAATCCTTCACTCCATCAAAATTATAAAGTATATGTTCCAGAAATAAAACTAGAAATTTGATTCGGCATCACATAAGTTTGGATGACATGCGAAAGTCACTTTTGAGCGGAAATGGGTGTTTCGAATTAACCCTATTTTGCTTATCTGATGATATCGGTAAGAATGATATTACACAACGCGTTAGGATTAGAAGTGACAAAAACCTTATTTCGTGAGTAACTGGTTCTACCCTCATTCTTCACCGCCTAACTTTAGTGTATTTACTAGGCGATCTCCCCACATCACTTCATATCCTGTATTGTGTCTAAACATGAACCTACTGGTCGGACCACAAGTATTTATGTACCGTGGAAACGGGTGCGCTGATCAGAGAGCAGGGAGAACTAGCAGAAGCGTAATGCGTGACGCGACATCCGAAGAAAGTTTCGTCATGACCCCCACTCAAATATTAACACTGGCCCATGAAATACCAAAAGCCTTCCGGCACGACAAGCTAATAATGACCGTAATTCGCTGCGCATTACTAAGCGCTGTTGTTACACAAGCGACTTGAATGAGCTCTTTTTTCCTCTAATTGCTTACAAATTAAAAGAGGAGACAGGGAAACGAAATTTTAAGGAAGCCAATGAATGGCAATAAGGTACCAATTTTAATTCATTGCGTCCGAGGAAATACTAGCCTTGAGGCAATCTACACTTAGTGTCGTAGGCCGAGGGGATCGAGTCCCGTCCCGACAAATGGATTACCTGCTCGGTCAGCTAAGTTATGCTCAACTTTACTTAGATTGGTGGAACGTTCGGAGTGCGCAGTTACATTTAGTATTTTCCGTCGGTTGTTCCGTTTTTCACGGTATTGTTCGGACTTCGATGAAGATAAAGTCAACAAAGGCATAACTGTTAATCATATACAAAGGACTCATCCATAGTAGATAGTACTCAACATTAAAGTGCGGTAATAAAGAAACTACTGCTTGAATAAAATATCTGAAACTGAAAAAAAAATTGTAAACCTAGTGAAAATTATAAATTCTTTCTGTTGTTTTTCTTTTGATGGGAAGAGAAAAAAATCTGTCTGAGTCAACAACAGATTCCGTTACTAGGGGGCTACATTACCAACATTCACAGAAAAGAAGCCATAAAGGAATAACCGAATAGACAGTGACATATGAAAATAGTAGAAAATCATTCAATAGACTGTAAGGAGTCATAAAGAGAAAGGAAACAGAGAAACTAGAAGAAGAAACTGTTTTCGATAGGATGTAGTGGCTTTCAGAGATTATGATAGACCGAACCCATTTTAAAAATCACGCTAGAGAAATTTAACACTTAGAGGTCGATCGGATTAGCTTACCTGCAATGAGAAAGAACCGATAACGGATAACATGGAACGAATGAAACGAAAATCGAACTGTGATGCATAATAATTTATTCAGGAAAAAGTCATTTGTAATTCAGAAAACATGCACCTAATTATTAATGAGCTGTTGTTGGACAGAGTGTCCACAGACTAAAAAAATAAATTCTTATTTCTCATGATTAATAACGACTAGCGGAGAAGAAATAAATGTAATGAATGCTTAAAATGTTGCGAACATACATAGCAATAAGCAGGTGGGACACTTGCTACTTCCAAATGCGTCTAGATAAGATTAACAGCGTTTAACTTCTCCACTGCAGATGGAGCTCTTACGAACTGATTGTAAATTTATTCACCTACATCTGTAATGGAGTTTCGAAAACAGGCATATTTTATAGAGCGATAGTAGTGCCCTACATGGCAGCAGAATATTTCTTTGGCATGAAATCTGGTGGTGATTAACACCTGTTGGTATTTAAAAGGCTACTACGTCGAAAATAATTTTCAATCCCCACGCCACAGTTGGCCGACATGAAAGAAACACGCACCACAAAGCTAACAGTACGTGGCGGCCTGCCAGCCTCTACTGTTAATACTCAGAAAAATTAATATTAGAATGCCTCACTCCAACGATTAAGATGCACCTGAAAATGTTCTCGAAAATCATCAGAGCAGAAAAGAAAATGAAAATGTGAGGAGAGTGTAACTGCTGTAGTGACTGAAAGGTCATAGCGGCAATTATTTACCTTAGAAGTGTAGAATTCTTCACACCTACGGTGGCCTGCAAACAAATATTCACTCATCAAAAATTATTTCAAGGTTTTATAATTTCCGTAGAGTGAAACTGGAAATTCCTAGGCATCGAACACAATATAATTATTCGAAAATAATTATGTGAAACAACTGTCGCATAAGCTTCTCGTCATTACGTGAAAATAATCACATCCACAATGGTACAGGCGAGAAAGAAGAGAAATAAATTTTTCTCCGTCTCCCTGTGTCCTCCCTCCATAGTATCAATGTCTCGGCACCAACTTTACAGAGACAGCGAATATACACAGAATCCAATTTTGGCAGTAAAGCGCTACGACACTTACGGAATGTACAATAAGTAGCAAAGGTAATAACACAAAAGTATAAGGAAACAGAAGAGTACCACTGAAGAAGTCGTGCAGATGGTAACAGCAGCGCACAAAAATATTTTATAGACAGATAAGCGCTTTCACATAAATAAGTCAAGTCCATTGTCGTATATCTATCTCATAAATTATACCAGAAATGTAAATAATACGAAATGAATCATTCTACAAGGTTTGTTCATACTGAAGATATCGCTTACACGGAAGTAAACGGCTGCCGCTTGGTCCAAACCGACTGCTCGATTCAATCGCATTACATGTCATACAGATCAATTTCTTCAATTTTAGCAAAATAAAACTCCATTGCAATTCGCTGTGAAGATAAGACAGTCACTGGATGGAAAACAGAGTTTCAAGTCCATATATTCATGTAATTTTGCGCCCGGTAAGCAACAATATACCATAATGCGATACTGTTGCCATTGCTTTCGATTTTTAGCTCTCTCGTGATCAATAAACTAATCAGCAACGATTTGCGGATCTCTTCAGTAATCTTCTCTCCTCTCTATAAAAAGAGATGAATGGGGATTACAGAAGAGTGAACAGCATTTAAAACATATTTCTTTTCACTAAAACCACTGTAAACAAATATTTTGTCGTATATATAATATATTAACGTTATTCTGTACATTTCATAATTTTCAAAACTATTATCTCGAAAACTAGTAGACATTACATACCAATAATAAAAATAAAAAAGTGAATACTGGAGAACTTCACTCAATGGCAAGTAGAACATTGGTCTTAGTCGTTAACCATGTGATTAACTGAATAACGGTGATATTTACTTAAAAGCTAGGCTTTTTGTCACTTTCTTTGACTTTTTCAAACGACAGTTCCTCTTATAACGTTTTTCGTCAAGTTGGCCAGTCCTCAGACGAAATGAGTAATTTCGGAAAAGTGTGAATAAATTCATTTTCGCGACGTAACTTTTCTACAGGAGGATTTAGTCAAACAGAAAAGTTATGGTACTTAACTGATGCAGAATTTAATGCTCTGCATTTATGGTAACCTTGGCCTTTTTCGATTAAACATTTAGTTCCGGAGGAATCTGAAGAAAACCAGAAAAAGTTCGAAATTTTGGGCGTTCGAAGTTAACTCGTACCTAACTTCCTTCACTAATGAAGATAATGTATTAAATTTTACTCGGCACCGAACACAGAGTAATATCGACAGAAATTTATGTATCTCATGAATGGTGAAAGGCAAAAAACTAACATGAAGTTATAGGACCACCACGACCGAACCTGACCAACATTCCCGATTAAGAGCAAGCAATGGATTGACATCGAAAATATAGTTGCCGATTCGTTATCAACGATATTTTTTCGTTCCGATGTTGAAACAGCACAAGCGCTGGGAATTGTACGTAGTAGCCTAAGGGGCAAAAATAGTGCCGTGAAATAGATACCAGCGATAAGCTCACCTTCAGCGTCTTTCGCCAGCCGAGGCGATTTTAATAAGTTTTATCCGGTACGAAGAGAATAGAAGCTTTCGAAATGTGGTGCTACAGAAGAATGCTGAAGATCAGATGGGTAGATCACGTAACTAATGAGGAAGTATTGAATAGGATTGGGGAGAAGAGAAGTTTGTGGCACAACTTGACTAGAAGAAGGGATCGGTTGGTAGGACATGTTCTGAAGCATCAAGGGGTCACCAATTTAGTATTGGAGGGCAGCGTGGAGGGTAAAAATCGTAGAGGGGGACCAAGAGATGAATACACTAAGCAGATTCAAAAGGATGTAGGTTGCAGTAGGTACTGGGAGATGAAGAAGCTTGCACAGGATAGAGTAGCATGTAGCATGGAAAGCTGCATCAAACCAGCCTCAGGACTGAAGACCACAACAACAACAACCCGTACAAAACACAGAGAAATATCGACAGTAATTTATTTATGTCAACAGTAGTAGAGAAAGTAAGACTATGGCATATTTGGCCGGAAGACTGCTTCTGAGAAGGATAACAGCCTGAGGCAATTTTATTTTTTTAGTTTGACACCAGTTCGGCGACTTGCATGATAACAAACACATCCCAGTCCAGAGCGAAGAAGATCCCGACCCGACCGGGAATCGAACCCGGGGCCCGGTGATCGAGAGCCAGCAACTCTAGTCACAAGACCTCACACTGTCGACGTCTGTAACAATGCATGAAAAACACGGTCCTGAAGTAATCATCCCCCTATGACCACCTCTGCCTACCTCTCCCCACTGAGATCGCGCTATGCAAGGAAATCCACAGTACAGTCACTGACTCATTATCTCGCTCGCACGTCCTAAGACCACATATGGTGCGTGGTTTTGTTATCAAGGGGTCGTGCATGGTGCCTTGAGGTAAAATCCGGTCCTGAGCTCGCTTCTGCCGTCCTTTACCATCGAGAACAGGCTACCGTGATTCGTATTGAGAAAGAGCAATCCAAGGAAATCCACAATGCACCTGCTGACTCTATATCTATCCCCCACGTTGACAAGTGCTGGTGGATGTCATTATTAAGGGGCCATAAACAGTGCCGTGAGGTAAAATCCGGTCCGAAGCTCGTTTCTGCCGTCCTTTCCCGTCGAGGACACTCGACCGAGGTTTGTCCCGTGCGAAACACGGAACGCAGTCGTGCGGTAGTGCGGCAGCGGCGGCCCGGCAGAGGCCCGCCCCTCGCAGTCATCGGCGCGGAAATCATCGCGGCGGTAATTGATTTCCCGCAGCGGGCGGTGGCAGGGCGCGCTCCCCCCACCGCGGCGCGCTGCCCCGCCCCTCCGCTCCCCCTCCGCCCCTCCAGGGCGGCGCTAGCTGCGCGCCACTGGTCTTTGGCGCCCCTCGCCGCCCGCGCGCCGCCGGCAAGCGAAGCGCGCCGTGCTCACTCACGACCGCGCAGTCGCCGCTTCCTCGAGGCCCGTGACTCAGCGCCACCTCCCAGCCGCCGTGCTCGCGCCGCGCACCCACGGACAGAACACAGACACTCTCTGCAGTACCGCGCGGTGGATGGAGGCGGCCCGGGGCGGAGTGAGCAGACTGCGGACGCGGACGCAGACGAGCGCCTAGCCAGTGAACATGCTGATCACGACGAACGCGCTCGCGCCGCCGGCCAACTGCAGCGACCTGAGTAGCCTGTGCTGCCTGCCGAGCCGCGCCGCGCCCTCCTGGGGCAAGATGGACCTGCCAGGGGTGCCACCGCCGCTCACCAGCTCCGCCGCTGTCGCCATGTTGCCCAGCCTGCCTTGCTCGCCCGCAGGTCAGTCGCCCGTCGCACTGTGTTTAGCTGTAGTAACACCGTCCCCCAACGGAAAGTACCCTTCGGCCGCAAACAAGTGCTTCTACGTGCCACCCTACTGCTGACAACTGCTCGCTCGTCGACGATATAAAACTGTCACTGAAGGCTGATTCACTACAACGCGCCTTTTTCGAAAAAAATTACACTCTACCTCGTACGTAAGTTGTTGACATTTCTTCGTTCACTTTGTACATTTTTTGGCAAATCACGTCACCACTGCACAATGCCGTAACAGTTTGCGACCGGCCAGTAATCACGTCAGGCTAAATTCACATTGCGTTCGAGTATTGTTGACAAGGCAACGGATCCCCCTTGCGCCATATGCCGTGACCTGACGACAATACTGGCTGGCAGAAACCTATTACAACGGTGAAAAAAAAAATGCTCGTCTAATAGTGTCATAAGAAATATAAAAATTTTAAAGGATCCTGTCAACCGCGAAGTTCATCCTCACACTCTGTCAGTATTACCACAACGAGAGGAAAAATGAAGAAAAAAAAACACGAGTTATGCGCCAGTTGTGGGCAGCGTACACGTAGCCATCAATTGGTGAGGTAGAGTTGGCCTTAGGGTGACAGCTCTTCGAGAGCTGCAAAGAGTAGGCCTAACATCGTTCAGAAAACCATGGTCCATAAGTAGAGAAGAATCAAAAACGTGTCCACCCTTGCTTTGATTGAAGCCAAGTTATGGATTTGCTCACAATTGCGAAAACTAAGGCACGTCACTCAATTAGAATGGCTGTGGAGAAATCTAACTCCATTTCTCAAAGCTGGGAATCCACAATTTTGGAGCTACATAAAAGACCGCCAGTGGGAGCTAGAAATCGGTGCGAAATTTCCTGTCCGACTATACTTCCGTTATTAATATTAATGGATTTTTTTTTCAACTGGGAAGTTTATAGTCATCATTTTATCTTTTACCTGTAATCAGAGTGTTCATATATTTTACATTGCATTCATTACGAAAAAGGGTTGTAAGTTACATCACTATAGGATTCAAAATTGGAAATTACAATGCAATAACCAGTGCTGAAACAAAAGACAAGTTAGGCCTATATTCGATCTTGAGAACTACAACAATAAGGACAGACTAAAGACAGATTAAATATGAGCACTAGCAGCAGTGGGCATGAGGGCGCGCAAGAAGGGCTAGAACATGGACAGAAAGAAGAATGTAGTAAAAAAACTGAAAAATTAAGAACATTGTGTAACTGCGGGAACAGAATGTGGTGTGAATGATGGGGAAATGATATGAGGATGAAGTGGAACTCGGATAAGACAGCAGCGTTTGCTTTACTGTTTGACTGAAGGAAAACTTAACATACACGCTAATTTTTTCGGTAAATGTTGCGAGGACGGTAAAGGATGTGGATGTGCTTCAACTTCTTTTTAAAAGTGGCAGGGCACTGAAATGTGCGCACAGGGCACCGGGCATCAGAAACAGAGCGAGACTTTTCTGTTTTATGGATGGCACGGCTATGATATTAGGTAAGTGAGGTCTTATGATGCGAATGTGATGTGATGCGAGGAAGCTGGGGCATGCGCCATGAAGAGCCGAAGAAGTAGACGTAGCCTACGTTAGTCACCCAACGTGTCTGGCCGGTATAGTGACTGTTATTTTCCACTTCGTGTTAGTAAATACCACATCTCATTGTGATTAAATATTACGCTTGACATGTACTATCTCTCTGTCAAATATATCTATATTCATAACATGGTCAGGGGTGTAGATGAAGAAAGTAATGAACATTTCACTCGTAAAATCGACAATGATGAAATTAAATCGTGTGGTCGACTACTGTTCTTGTTATTGCCACAGATCAGTTTCAGTAACAGTATGTGTCCTATGCCCGTGATCCCCAATTACTTTGTAGTATCTAATACACCGACTACATCACTTCTTCTCGGTTGTAAGCTGTTGATAAAAAGTAATCAGGGTCATTCAGTACCAATATGTGTCCTGTTCGTGTGTCTTTGTACACTTTTACGGTATCTGCAGCAAATACTAGATCTATTATTTCTCATTGGAAGTTGGTGATAACTTCGTAATTATATTTGTGGTTGATTATCTTGGCTATCACGACTATTATTATATTTAGTTTAGTCCTGCACCACGCATTTCTGACCCAGCACTCTCTCACCCTGGTGCTGTGTGTTTTTTTTTCGCCACTGGCTTAATTTCGCTCCAATTCCCAGACGACTGTTGACTGCTTCAGTGTCTGGAGAGGAGCTGATGCTCTGATAAGAATCTTGTACTGATCTCTGTCGTGAATATCGTTATGATAAATCTAACTAGTTTTCTCCGCTTGGTGCCATACACTATCCCTCCAGAGACAGCAGTACCGATCCTGGAAGTGATTTTCCAGTTGTCTGTCCTGACTACGTGACCCCCAAGGACCAGTTGCCTCTTTTTCATTGATTCTGTATATTCCACCTCCTTTGGGAGGTTTGCATTCTATTCTTTAGATGTATGTTCATTTTTCTAATTCCCAATTTAAATCCACACCTTTATCACTTATAGATACTGTGACATCGACCTCTGGGATGTCCATGTAATTTAGTCTGTATTAAAATTACAGCAGGTATCATGTGGAGAATACCTTAAGAAGTGTCACATGTCTCGCGAAATCCTTTAAGAGTCCACCATGCCCGCTAAAAACGTCATCGCACGCTCTCCGCTAGTTTTGAGGAATCTCGTCGGTACATCCCCTTTCCTGTTCAAAAATACATGTATTAGCGTGTGAAATAAATGTAGTAGTAAACACGCTCGTTCGTAGACAGTTGATCGCTGGGCGTAAAGCTGTCAGCTGTGAAGTTCGCCCAACGCTAGGTCCGCATTACTAAGAGCCTGTTGTGTGCAGCATACACGTAGTCATATGTTCAGCATTTCTTCACAGAACTCCGTTACCTGTCACATTTCACAGATGGTAAGCATCTTTTACGAAACCGCGAGAAACAACAATTCTGTATGCCTAGAAGTTTGCCTTCGACGTATTCGTCTCGGAGAAATATTGTCTCATTTTATTTTTTTCTGCACAGAGGTGGTCACCAGGTTAGACTCCTCTACAAGATTTACATCAGCCTAGCAAAGCAATGAACTGTCAATTTGGGAATTTGTGTTTTGTAATTTCTTCATAAATTCTTTTGAAGTATAATGATTCCATTAACATTTCTTCTGTGAACCGACAAGATACAGAAATAAAGGAGTTGCAAACATCACAAATGGGAATACAGTATTTTTCCACAGATTCGTGATAACACAGACTCAGACGTAAATGTTCTACGCTGTTTCTAACGCACTTTTCCGCAAATTCGTGAAAAATTGAATCAGTCTCCGATCTCCCATGCACTTTATTCAACAACAATATCAGAGAATCTGACATTATCTAGTTGTCCGAGGTGTAGCTCTACTTCACTGAAGTAGGCCTAACACTGATGATACTTTGGTTTCTCACATCCAGATAACATTATGTTACCTGTCACATGCAGATGCGATTCTCAGATGTACGGAGTTTCCAACGCCTTCACCTTTTCAAGTAATGGCACAAACAAACTACCTTTCTCTTAATCTGTGATTGTACTGATTTACAAAAGAACATTAATCACATTACCTTTGCGATATTCTGTAATCCAAAATCACATACCTTTATCCATCCTTGACGATTGGCATAAAATCATACTGAGATAAGAACCGACGCGAAAATTGCGAATAAAGGTTACAATCCCTTCACGAATGTCTGCAGTCATGCAATGAATAAAAACTAAACTAATCTCTACCTCTCTCAAACACGCACACACACACACACACACACACACACACATATATATATATATATATATATATATATATATATATATATATATATAAACTGGTCTTTCTGTAGTGACAAAATGAATTAATGTAATGATGAAACCGCAGTAACTTTCAGTTTTCGAATAGTGTAAATGTCTTATGAGATTTTAGTGATATTTTCATGAGATTATTGCTAAATGGAAATATCATGAATGGTTGACAATATCCGTAAGTGTAAACCAGTTATTTTAAACGCTACTCATACTTTTATACTACATAAACTGCCTTATGGTTACGTACAGCAGGCTGTATATTAATTTGATAAATACATGTTTCAACAGTTTGAATATTTCGTTCGCTATTTTATTGGTACTCTAAGGCATTTACTCAATTGAAAAGTTGTAGGAAAGAAATAAATAGTAGAAATACTACAGAAATAAGAAGTATCAAATTAATAAGTTACCAAAACCTTCAAATCACATTTAAAAAATCCTCTAAAACAAAGCATTACTCTCCCCAGTCAATCTACATGTATCATGAGAACTACTAGAAAATTTATGACTCTCCGACTACTTAGGCCATCTTTAATTGTTCAGACTCCAAAACATGGTAACTCGCCATAGGATATTCTTTAAATCAGATGTACATATTGATTGGTTTCCTTTAAGATGTAGACCTATCATGTTTGTTTCAAAACGTCATCTGACCTCTAGCACTCTGTGTAAATAAAAAAAAAAATTTCTTTCAGGAGTTGTCAGATGCAATGTCATAAATGAATATTATAATTTTGGAAACAGTAGCAACTGACACCAAGAAATCACGCACAAGTACCACCTACGTAAGATACGTGTGCACCTTTTACAAAAGAAAAAAAGCAAACAGAACTGAATTTATGTCATTTTGAGGCGCTACAGAAACAGTTTGGTACGATAATGCCAACATCATTATAGCACAAGCCTCTCTGTCATGTGCTGGTTTCCAGAGATTATACTTTAACATTGCTTATCATTTGATCTAGAAAAGACAGCCTCTCTTTCTAACAACCCATTTTTTTTTTTTAGCTAAAGCATTCACTTATCACATGACAGTTCCGTGTGCAGGGTACATGCTCAAAATCTACAACGCTTCTACCTGTTGTGCTGTTAAAAATTTTGTTAGTGCTGGAACGTGTCACGATATTCGTCGTCTGGATATCAATTTTAAGAAAGCACTGAAATGCTGACAGCAAAACCTGAGGACAAAAAATGTCACCACCAATGTAGAAGTTCATACTGATAGACGCTATGTTACTGAAAGGCTGTCAAAGCAATTATTCACAAATACTGTAAATCTTACTCTCACCATTCCGAGGCGATATACGATAGTGGCAACGTAGCTGTCGCACTCTTTCTATACTATACAAACACTATGCTATACAAATACTGCAAATTTTGTGCTCACGATTCCGACGCGATATACGATACTAGCAACATAACTGTCGCACTCTTTCTTCGGAAATTGGATTTTGCGAGAACAGTGTATCTGTTCTTCCAAAGATAACCATTTAAGTTCGGCGAGAATCTCTGTCACGCTTTTTGTAAGGAACATACTGATCTGTTACAGTGTGAGCAGTGGTCTCTGAATTCCTTCGATGTATGCTGTTGCATCTACCTGAGGGGAACCCAAAACTCTGCAGAGGTACTCTAAAATTCGCCATGCTAGTGTCGTGTATGCGATTTCCATTACAAACCCGCCACACTCTCTCAAAACTCTTCCAACAAATCTGAGTCTTCATTCACCTCCCCTACTACTGATTTCACGTGTACGCCATATTTCACCATTGCTGTAAGGTATTATCCTTAATTATTTAAATGATTTTATGGGCCTCTGACGCTCACTATTAACCTTGTATTTATATTAAAAATGTAGGAATTCCTCCAGCTGTATTTAAGGTGTCGATTTTATTTTGGCATCTAGTTTCAACGTTGTAACAGCCGCACGCAGTTAACGCCAACAAGTGTATGGGCCTGAAGATGACGTTGTTACAACGTTGAAACTAGTTACCAAAATAAAATCGACACCTTAAGTACAGCTGGAGGAATTTCTGCATTTTTAATATAGTTTTATACCAGCTGACGTCCCACTGTCCTCTATTTCAGCTATGGATGTACGAAGATTAACCTTGTACTCTGAGAGTATCGTGTTCATTTTCTTGTGATGAGTATTATTTTGTATTTATCCGTACTTAAAGAGCGCTGCCATTCGCTTCACAACAGTTTATTTTCTGCAAGTCTTCCTGCATTTCCACACGTTATTTTGCTGTTGATAACTTAGTCGTAGCACAGTTTGATGCTCCTGTTTGTCCTATCTGATCATTTTATGTATTCATCGATCCACTCGGATTTTTGTGAATAGATGTTGTATGATGCTATTTCGGTTACTAACAAACTATGTGGTAGAGTGTCGAAGGGTTTTCCGAAACCAAAGAAGAACTCGTTCATCTGCACTTGCTGTTTGCAAGATAAAGCCTGTGAATTAAGTAACATCACCTTTCAAACAGAAAAACAGCATGAAGAATGCGAAAATGAATACAAATTGCAAAAAACATAAAGAAAAATGGAGCTCGAATACTTCAGCGTTGTGACGAGGCGTTTTGAAGGGAATACATGAACTTGGAATAAGAAGAAACGCATTGTTCAGAAATTAGTGAAGTTGATTTGTAAATTTTGCAGCGTATTCTACAATTATGTGACCTTCTTGTTTACTTTTTTGGCACTTTCATGACAGGTACAAATAGCCTCTACACAATAATCTTAAATAAAGCAAAACAGTAGACGATGATAATGATGTAATAGGCACTTCAGGACGTCACTAGGCACGCTGTTATGCAAGGTTGCGTTCTCTTGACTTTTCCCAGTTAGGAACAAGTGCACACAACCTCATCCTACCACAAACACAAAAAAGCCTGTCAAGAGTCATAGTGGGACTAAAAGAAAATTGGATCAGTCTGGAACGTACATGCAAATCTAAATATAAATCTAAGTACAAATCAAATATTCCGAGCTCCCTCAAGAGGTCTTCAAAGCACGGAGCCTGCTTCGATCGTAAAACTTGCCCGCTAGGAGTGCCTCCACCTGTGAGATGGACTTAAGCGAACATCTGCCTTCTTGACCACACAAAGACGGCCCCATCACTGTTCCTTAATGACCGGAAAAGCACTGTTACGCTCTGATTTAAACCGCCTATCCCAATGTTTCGCCCATATACCTGTCTTCCGTGTGCGGCCGTAACCTCTTTAACCTCTGGAGCAGTGAGAAATGCGAGCACAAACATCAGTGTCACGGGCGCTGCGCAAAAGCGAGGCGCATCTCTAGCTCTGAATAAGTATGGCGCAGAACGAATCTGGCTCCCAAGGATATCAGCATCGAGGCACGTAATGCACGCAGAGGTGCCCACGCACCCATGCACGCGCATTCGGCTGTCTGCTGCCTGCTGCGTGACGAATTACGCCTTGTTTTCCAGCGGCCGGAAAATAAATTACCGGTGACATCTGTCACAGTCAACAATTCTCGTTACACAGCCAATTCTTTTCATTGCTCCGAGCAGTAATAACATCGGAATGCACCACAATTTTTGTCGCAAAATGGCAGGAGTTAGTAATGTCACTGGTTTGACATTGTGGAATGTTACGCAAGCACGCGAATGTAAAATCTTTCTGGTTCCTGAGAAAATATCCACTCTTCTCCCTTTTTCTGACGGTGCGGCATCTGCCGCTGTTATTCCTATACAAAGATATCGTAAATTTCTCATAAAAACATTTATTAATAGTATAAAACTACTTTTATGCAATTCTTACTTCCATTTTGCCATTCTCGGGAGTTCCAGTAGACTAGATTGGTTTTCAGACCTTGAGTATCGTACGTTTATCTTACGCAGTGATTGTTTCACCAAGCTAATTTAAGAAAAAGTTTATTTCCTTTTCCCTGTATTTTGCGGTAGAATTTTCGTACATAAACTCGAAAGAAGTAGTAGGAATCTACGGTGGAAAACAGATGTTGCGGAAGAAGCGATACGACGAGGAAATAACGTCCACGGCGAACGATTACTGTAAATATATGCACTTCCAATTTTTACTCTCGACATTTAGACATTCGTCAAGAAAAGAGGTCATCTACATCATTATTGGAAGTTTCTGACTTGTCACTTGCCTTCACTTCCGTAATACCAGCGTATTTCACAAGTCCATACTTCTTCCAATATACGCCCTGCCGCAATACTACAGTGCCATTCGAAATTCAAAGGGTGTGCCTACACAAGGCACAGTTTGGAGCGAAATTAGATTTTTCTTCTTTATTTCACTTGATAAGTATTTTAGCAACGATTTTACTTTAATTAACAAGTCAAAAACATTTTTGTTTCTCCATTTTAGAATGGTGACCAACAGCAGCAAAACTTAACCAATCCTCGTGATGTGGGTCCTGAGTTTCTTCCTCTTCATTATGCATTATTTTTTTATCTTGCCTCTACAATCCAACTTTCATTTTCAGTCATACTTTTTGGAAATCATATCCCACCGTATTTGTTCTACATGAATTAACGCTTCAGCGTCGTTTCATGTTGCTTCAGTTGCACAGACGGTGATCGATGCAAATGAAAGGCAGTGGGACTCCGTTGATGACGAATCATTAATATTACAACTGTCGAATGGGGACAAAGGTGATGAAGAAAACACATGTTTTACATGACGTTAACATTAGAAGTGCTGTTATGAATGGAAAAAATAGTTAGTGTAACAACAGAGAAGACTTCCATACCGGTACACGGGGTGCGTTTAGCACCTGGCTCGGGAGCTGCGTGATATTGTTGTTGTTGTCGGTTATTAAGTTCAGCACCTGTCTCTTGTTGTCTCTGGGCAGATATAAAATGACATCTGCACGTCCTTCGGAGCAAAAATTCGATTTGTTTCCGCCCGGAATTTATTACAGTGAATACTTCATAGAGACTACGAAAATGTCTGTCTCACGATCACGACGAAGAAAGAGATACCGACATCCAGAGAGTTACTTTATCTGACTGTAACAGAAATCGGTCATATCACAAAAAGGAACGGGCTGCTGTGGCCGAGCGGATCTAGGCGCTTCAGTCCGGAACTGCGCTGCTGCTACGGTCGCAGGTTGGAATTCTGCAACGGGCATGGATGTGCGCATTGTCCTTAGATTAGTTAGGTTTAAGTTGTTCTAAGTCTAGGGGACTAATGACTTCACATGTTAAGTCCCATAGTGCTTAGAGCCATTTCAACCATTCTGAACAAAAAAGAGGCGGAACGGCTTCGTTGTTGAATACCTCATATATTACTATCATCTGAATTCAAGTGGACAGTCAGCAGTCAGATACACTCAGGAAAATGCTATTAGATGATTTTAGCTTGCCTTATCTTTGATAGAATTCTGTCTCGATTGTAGATACTGCGGTGGCTCATCGCTGTACTTCTAGGCGCTATTCTCATTCCACGATAAATATACATGCTACGATCAATTGTGTAAGCAGTTTACAAGACTGAGAAACTACGATTTGCTATTGCAATTCTCGATCCAAATACACTCGAGGACGTTTCCGAAATTCGTCTCTCTTCAGAGTCTTATACGTAACGACTTTTCAAGCTGTATCAATGTTGTTCTGCACGCCATCCTAGAGCAGCTCATGTTCCGTGCGGTCCTTCATCTCTAGCAGTCAGCATGGAGTAACGCTCTCACTATGATCAAACGCTGATCGAAACTCGTCACATCTTTAAAAATAAATGTATTGTGTGCGTTACAAGCTAATTTTTTATTGTATAAAAAATTTAATAGCATTTACATCCACTGTTATTTCCAAGAACAATTTTTCAAAAAAATCTTAACGTATTTGTAATCCTAAACATTCCTTTGCCTTTCCTTTCCATGCCTTCTATGGAGATATTAGTAAATGTAATACAATGCGCATTGTTTCGGTTTATTTTCAATGTAAGTACCGTGAAAATTTAAAATACATAAAAGGAAAATGTTTCCGCATACGGGGCCTACACCACTATCTTCGGTTTGCAATCATGCACTCTTTCCGCTGCGCCACCCAATCCCAGGTGTAACATAAACGGTTCGTGCCTCGCCCGCCCGTGCCAAAAATGCCATTTTTTTCTGAAGGTTTGGCCATCTGGAGCTCTCACTTCTGTCACTTTCATTTCCGGCAAAGCCTCCCGTATACGTCAAATTTGGACGAAATCCCCTTGTAAGATGACCGCGAAGCCTAACATTTTCACACTACTCAGCTATCATTAGCTACAGCATCACACCGCTTTTCATCTTATATAGGAGAATGTGTCACACAGCAAGCCTTTTCTTATACTCGGCCTTCATATCATATCGAAGTACGTAAAGCAGATTATGCCTCTAATGCCCTCCACTTCTGCAATATTTCCCGACCTTATACGGGGTCATTCCGTGATGATATTACAAACTTTCAGGGTTATGGAGAAGGGTAAATGTACCAGTTTGAGTTCAGCGCCAAGGCCCAAGAAAGAACTAATCTTGCATCTTTCGGCGCGAGCACTGATTTCCCTTTTTTTACTATGGTGATCGTTTCTCCCTACGTAGATCGGCGTCAACAAAATATTTTCGCATTCGGAGGAGAAAGTTGGTGATTGGAATCTCGTAATAAGATTCCCCCGCAACAAAAAACACCTTAGTTTTAATAATGTCCACTCCAAATCCTGTATCATTTCAGTGACATTCTCTCCCCTATTTCTCGATAATACAAAACGTGCTGCCCTTCTTTGAACTGTCTCGACGTACTCCGTCAATTCTATCTGGTAAGGATCCCACACCGTGCAGCAGTACTTCAAAAGAGGACCGACAAGCGTAGTGTAGACAGTCTCTTTAGCAGATCTGTTACATTTTCTAAGTGTCCTGCCAATAAAACGCAGTCTTTGGGTAGCCTTCCGCACAACATTTTCTATGTGTGCCTTCCTCTTTAAGTTGTTCGTAATTGTAATTCCTTCATATTTAGTTGAATTTACGGTCCTTAGATTTCACTGATTTATCGTGTAACCGAAGTTCAATGAATTTCTTTTAGCGCTCATGTGGATGACCTCACACTTTCCGTTATTCAGGGTCAACTGCCAATTTTCGCACCTTGCAGATATCTTTTCTAAATCGTTTTGCAATCGTCTTGATATTCTGATGATTCTACTAGTCGATAAACGACAGCGTCATCTGCAAACAACTTAAGACGGCTGCTCAGATTGTCTCCTAAATCGTTTGTATAGATGAGGAACAGCGAATCAACTATAACACTACCTTGGGGAAAGCCAGAAATCACTTCTGCTTTATTCAATGACCTTCTCCGTAGGCTACAACAAACTGCAAGATTGTCACAATATCTCTAACCTTCCAGTTGTGGTTGTTGTTGTTCAAAAATGGTTCAAATGGCTCTGAGCACTATGGGGCTCAACTGCTGTGGTCATCAGTCCCCTAGAACTTAGAACTACTTAAACCTAACTAACCTAAGGACATCACACACACCCATGCCCGAGGCAGGATTCGAACCTGCGACCGTAGCGGCCTGTTGTTGTTGTTGTTGTTGTGGTCTTCAGTTACTACGAACTACGACCTCTCTGACAGAAAATCGCGAATACATTCCATAAGCACGCAATTTCGCTACAAGTCGCTTGTGTCATACAGTGATACAGTGACCTTCTGGAAATCTATAACTGTGAAATCAATTTAAAATCCCTCAGTAGCACACAACACTTCTACTGAAAAAGTCCCCACAGCTCTTAAGTTATGCATTTTAGAGATCATGTTTACTAGACATCGTTTTGGTCCACGCTACCAGCTCTGGAAGATACCCTCTATGCTATCTTAGCAAGAGCAGTATTGGTACATGTACCCTACTGTCAGAAGTATCAGTACGAGTTTCGCTTTTAATTTTCGACTAGGTTTTCTCTAGACCAGGATGCCTTAGATTGATACATTTACCCTTCTCCGCCATTCCAAAAGCTTCTGATATCGTCTAGGAGACACCTTGTAGAAAGAAGCCGTAACCTATAACGATAGATTACCATTTCGATTTGAGTTGCGTTAGAGATCAGAATTAGTATCAGTGAATGTTGCGCACACGTAACACAATGACAGTGTGTACACTACTCACAAGCAGCTGTTGTATTATCACCTTTCCCATTCTATGAATATTTGTCGACTAAATTGATTTCGGAGACAAAGATCACTTGCTCGAGCTATTGTCACCTACACTTACGTAACCATATTGTTTTAACTGCTGTTACCATGCACCCCAGTCCTCGATAAAGTCTTTCTATTGTAAACTGAAACTTTATCAGAATTATTATTATGAAATTGCATTTCTAAGAGTCCAGTGTTTGTTACTCATGTACATGTCATATAATTTCAGAATTCCAACGTCTCATCTCTTCTGCATACCTTCCAGACCCGAAATAATTTTTCTTTTAGCAGATATGCACCAAGACTTTGCTACTTTGTTTGAAAAATATTAACTGATATAGTACATGATACAGACATTCCACGAAGCAAAGACGATAATACATTTCCCGTAATCTCTCTTACATAACTTCAGACAGATCCTGGAGTAATAGTTTCATTAAGTCCAATGTCGATCTTCCTCTTAGTTCAACTGTGACAGTGTTGCCTCCCCAATAACCCCATCAATGGAGAAACATAGAGAAAAAAGAAAATCTTCGATAAATTCCCTAGGATGTGTTAACGCTGGTTCCTGTACCCCAAATTTACTTCCAATTAGAGAAACTGGGTTTCTAGCTTGTTACTTTCTCAATTATGGACTGAGAACTTCGGCAAATTACTGCAGAAGAAAGTTGAGAGTTTAACGATTCCACCATCGATGAATTTGTTGAAGATGGATCACTATCACAATTGGACAAGGAAGGAACTCGACTGCCGACTCGGCAAGTGAGGGTTTCCTGTGTCTCTCTGAAACTATTTAAAGAAAACCACGAAAATGTGTATCAGGACAGTGTAAGTGAGATTTCATAATAAACCTTCCCGAAGACGATTCCAGAGCCCTAGCAATTGCACCACATCAAAAGGTTGACTGCCTGAATGCGGCATCTAGCTCAGCGTCGTGTATAGTGGACTCCCTGTCAATAAAGAAGCATTGTTTCTTTTGGTATTTCTTGTATTTGTCATTCTATAGTTGCTCTTGTCTCATAGTTCATAATTGTTAGAGCCAAACTGCAAAAAAGCAACATATTTGTCGAATTCTTGCTTGCTAGTGGGTAGATGTATGAGATGTCGGATCGAGATCTCGTCAAGGAAGACACAACACGGCAAAGATACGAATTAATACATCGATGCAACTGATACAGAAATTTTTTTTCTAGGTCTCGATTTCTAGACACGAAATTAACTTATTACTACGCTAACCGACAGAAGGAATAAAACTTTTCATTGTTTATTGATGCAACAAAAGGATAAAGATCAGCCTGGAAGTTTAAAAATTTTCGACATAAGAAGATATTTATTAACACTGCAAAAACAAAAATAACGAACTGTTTTATATTAAGTTCCTTAACATCCACACAGTCGCCATAAACTGGAGTGTTTCGTATCTCAATATCAGTTTAAACTGTCTCTCTTCATACCATGCTGTCTTTTACTGATTCAATCACGTCGCGACTAAGTGCTGAAGATTTTAGTCATTAAAAAAGCTGTTTCTGGTAATATAGCCCATTACCTCCTGTGCTCTGCATTCTCAGTCTTAAACAACATCTCTATTTCCGGACGCTGAAAGCGTTAACAACACCTGCTCAGTAAGCTACAACCAACTGTGATGATTGTGACAATATGTCTAACCTTCCACCTGCTTTTGTTGCTGTTGTGCTCTTCAGTTCAAAGAATGGTTTGATGCAGCTCTCCATGCTACTCTATCCTGTGCAAGAGTCTTCATTTCCGACTAACTACTGCAACCTGCATTCTTCTGAATCTGCTACCAGCCGATCCGTCCTTGTAGTCAAGTTGAGCCACAAATTCCTCTTCTCCCCAATTCTATTCACTATCTTCTCGTTGGTTACGTGATCTACACATCTAATCCTCCTGTCTAAACTGTTTATCGTCTGTGTTTCATGATTAAAGCAGAAGAAATGAATTAAAATATGTGCTGCGGCCGGGATTCGAACCCGGGTCTTCTTAATAGCTAAGCAGAAATGCTAACCATCAGGAAGACAGGGTTCGAGTCCTGGCCGCAGCACAACTTTTAATTCATTTCTTCCGCTTTAGTCATTATCGTAGATAAAGAAGAGACTTAAATGTCTGAGGGAAAAGTATAAGGTCCATGATTCACTTTCAAACATGGCTACACTCCACAAAAAAACTTTCAGAGAGGATTTCCTGTCACTTAAATATATATTCGATGTTAACAAATTTCTCCTCTTCAGAAACGCTTTTCTTGCCATTGCCAGTCCACATTTTATATCCTCTCTACTTCGACTGTCATAAAATATTTTTCTGCCAAATAGCGAAACTCGTCTACTACTTTAAATGTGTAATTTCCTGATCTAATCCCGTCAGCATCACCTGATCTAATTTGACTACATTCCATTATCCTAGTTTTGCCTTTGCTTATGTTCATCTCATATCCTCCTTTCAGGATACTGTCCATTTCGTTCAACTGCTCTTCCAAGTTCTTTGTTGTCTCTGACAGAATTACAGTGTCATCGGCGAATCTCAAAGTTTTTATTTCTTCTTCCTGGATTTTAATTCCTTCTCCAAATTTCTCTTTTGTTTCTTTTACTGCTTGCTCAGTAAACAGACTGAGTAACATCAGGGATAGGTGCCAACCATGTCTCACTCCCTTCTCAACCACTGCTTCCCTTTCGTGCCCCTCGACTCGTATAACTGCCATCTAGTTTCTGTACAAATTACAAATAGCCTTCTGCTCCCTGTGTTTTTCAGAGTATTCAGAGTCGACATTGTCAAAAGCTTTCTCTAAGTCTAGAAGTGATACAAACATAGGTTTACATTTCCTTAACCGATCTTCTAAGATAAGTCGTAGGGTAAGTAGTGCCTCGCGTGTTCCTACATTTCTGCGGAATTCAAACTGATCTTCCAGACGTCGGCTTCTACCATTTCTTCCACCTATAATTATCGAATCGCCGGTTTAACTGGTAACCGCTAGCTAGAAATACGATTTAAAAACTGCACTGCCACGACTCCACATATCACCAATACAGCTGCACGGTCATAGGCGAAATGTTTGTTTAATTTTTCAGCTATATCTAACAAACACTACATTTATTGCTAGTTTTAATTTTAGCTTCTTATTAACCATTTCTTCGTCTTAAGTACACACATAACATCAAAACATGTCAGCCCGATAAACATCGCACGCATATACGCAATCAGTGGGGTTTCTGTAAGGTCGTTTTTTCCTAGTGTGTTTTTAGACGACTATTATAGGGCTGTGTAATAATATTATATTAGGCATCTGAATAACATTCCGAACGTTTATATGTTTGTATGTACTTATTGTTATTACTGGAACTGTGTTATTTCTCAGCAAATGTGTATTTGTGTCCTGAAGACGTAATCACGTATGAGGAATCCTCTACAGTTGTATTTATATAACGTCTCTGTAAACAAATACTCGTTTTGCCTAAACATCGGGTGTGATTTTCAATTTTACTGACATTGCTGTGAATAAAGGTTCGTTTGGAAAGTTTCAAATTTCCTGTGATATTTCTTGCAGTAACTAGAGTCAAAGACGCCGATCATGACTGTAATGCTAGCAACAATGCTGAAGTTTCTTAATATAGCTGGTGATTTGTTTTTAGCACATAGTTTTTAGCTTTCGAACTGCAATGTGCAAATAACAGTTGGCAACAAATTATTAAACGAAATTTCCTTCGGCTTGCATACACGGCGCTATGAATATTTAACCTGATATATTCAGAAACACACTACAGATAGAAAAATATATCTTCTCCGTTTAGCAAATGATTTTGTATTACATACATCAATTTGTAGCACACTGTTCTTCTGACTTATGTCAGTTATGGTATGCTAACGATGCCGAGTGACTTTCAAATCAAATAACAGAATTGGCTGCGATTGGCGCTGGAAGATGGAAAGGTAATTAAAAGTGCCACTGGGAAATTGAGAATGTTTTCACGACAGAAAATATTGCAGGGCTCATCAATCAACTATTTCGTCTATTCGTGATAAATACGGATATCTTGTTTCCGTGATTGTTGCATTCGAAACGAGTAATGGGAAAACTAGTATTGAAACAACGTTTGTGTGCTCTTCGCCTCTATAGTGCATATAAAACTGCGGTTAGCAGAAAAGGCATGTGTGTCATTCATGAAACAGTAGGGATGTACGACTATAAGAGTTGGGCATGCATTAAATAAAGAGCACTGGGATCAGTGACGCAGTATTGTGTGTGATATCGGACCATAGTGCCAGACAATGATAGGCTTCCTGTCGCTTAATCTCAGATCAACTGGACAGTAAAGTGCTACAAGTGCTTTACAGTTGAGGGCAATCCACATTTCTTAACGCAGAAGTGAGAGCTAATTGAGAAATATGCCGGAGAATGCTGCTTGGATCTACTGAAACTATGCCACTGCACTTCCACTAACGGAGAATCATTTACGATATTACGGGCTGCAGTTAAA
Organism: Schistocerca serialis cubense; assembly: GCF_023864345.2. Taxonomy (NCBI): domain Eukaryota; kingdom Metazoa; phylum Arthropoda; class Insecta; order Orthoptera; family Acrididae; genus Schistocerca; species Schistocerca serialis. The sequence goes on along the minus strand of NC_064641.1, from coordinate 147,763,062 downwards.
GCGACTATCGTGGTAGGACTCCTGGAAAAAATGTAATCTGTAACGCGAACTGTGACAAACATTTCTTCAACAGTGTATAGCCGGACTTTTGTATGGAGAGACCTTGTATAATATGAAATTAGCGTTCAGCCTACACCACAGAAGTGTGATACGACCACAAGTGTTTGAGATGTATACTGTCTGATAAAAAATATACAGACACTTATTAGTTGACAGTAATTGTGAGGTGTGTCCATCCTTCGCGTTTATGCCGGCTTGAAATCTGTTGGGGGCACTTCAATGAGGTATCTGAATGTCTACAGAGGAATGGCAGTCCAATCTTCCTCAAGAGCAAAAACCACAAAATGTGTTGATGGACACTGGAGTCTGGAAGGTAGTCGACGTTTAACTCATCCCAAAGGTGTACTACCCGGCTCATGTCGGGACTCTGGGCAGGCCAATCCATTTCAGGAATGGTACTGACCATAACCCGTTACTTCACAAGTGCTGCTTTATGACAGGGTGCACTGTCATGCTGATTCAAACAGCCATCGTCTCCGAACAGCTCTTCCACTGTATAGAGTACACAGGTGTAAAATGTATTCAAATCCTTCCGCATTCAGCATTTTCTTAAACACTATAAGGGGACCACACCCTAACCACGAAAACATCCCCATGCCGTAAGACCACTTCCTCCGTACTTCGCTGTTGGCATGATGGCACGAAGTTCCACGGGTATTCGCCATACCCAAATCCTGTCATTGGAGTGACACAGTGTATAGAGCGACTCATCAATCCATATCATCCGTTTCCAGTCATCCACTGTCCAGTGGCGTTGCTCTTCAAACCATCTCAGGTCTCGCTTAGCATGTGCGACTTATGAGGAACTGCTCGAGCGTTGTACCCATTTTTTTTAAACTCCCTATGAACAGTAATTGTACTAGCTAGACTACTAGTTGCACTTTGGAATGAACTGTACTGACTTATAACCACTCCGCGCAATTCTCGCTGATTGCTGACGGTCAGCACATGAGGTCTACCTAGTCTTGTTCTAGCTGTGGTTGTCCCTTCACCTTTCCACTTCCCAAAAACATCACCAGCAGCAGACTTGGGTAGCTGTAGAAGGGTTGAAATGTTTCTGATGGACTTGTTACTCAGGTGACATCCAGTAACTACCACCCAATCGAAGTCACTGAGATCTCCTGACCAATCCATTCTGCTGTTGCTGCTTGTTTACTGACAGTACAATACTCTCCTCCTTCATTTATACTGACGGGTCATATCTTGAAATTTCGTAGTCATTTCCGCTTTACATAAAGGTGTCCTGCTACTTCTGATAAGAAAGCGTATGCATAAACTTGCAGGTGACGTTGCTATTCTCTGAGGACCCAGAATGAGATTTTTACTCTGCAGCGGAGTGTGCGCTGATATGAAACTTCCTGGCAGATTAAAACTGTGTGCCCGACCGAGACTCGAACTCGGGACCTTTGCCTTTCGCGGGCAAGTGCTCTACCAACTGAGCTACCGAAGCACGACTCACGCCCGGTACCCACAGCTTTACTTCTGCCAGTATCTCGTCTCCTACCTTCCAAACTTTACAGAAGCTCTCCTGCGAACCTTGCAGAAGAGCTTCTATAAAGTTTGGAAGGTAGGAGACGAGATACTGGCAGAAGTAAAGCTGTGGGTACCGGGCGTGAGTCGTGCTTCGGTAGCTCAGTTGGTAGAGCACTTGCCCGCGAAAGGCAAAGGTCCCGAGTTCGAGTCTCGGTCGGGCACACAGTTTTAATCTGCCAGGAAGTTTCATTCTCTGAGGATGTTCGCAAAGTCAAAGTTGAGTACAGCGAGATCACTCCGTCATAAAAAAGTGTTGTGAAACGCAGGACGACCTGCAAGTGAACAGCGATTTCTACACTTATTGTAATTGGCGTTTATATACAAAAACAGAAAAATATAGTTAGATTACACGATCGGCGATCAGTCAGTGAATTCAGACATAATTGACAAATATCTTGGAATATCTATCCCGAGCGGTCTCAGGTAAAACGACCACATAAATCTTACCTTGGGAAAGTCAGAAGTCTGACAATAATTTATCGAAGGATTCTTTGGCATCCTACCTTTAACCCGGGAATTAAAGTCCTTATAAAACATTTTTTCGGATGATTCTCGCGTACTGTTCGTTAGTTTGAGACCCTTAACAACTGCCTCATTGGAGAAGATTGACAAGATCCAAAGAAGAGCTGCACGATTTGTCATCGGTCTGCTTAAGGAATGATCAACAAATTAAAGAGGCATCACGTTGAGACTTCCAAAGTTACGAGCGTCTACGTTTCAAAACGTGGCGAGAAACACACTGCTTCGTCCAATATGCACATCCTCTTCTGATCACAGTAATGAAATTAGAGGCACTGACAGTAGTCATAGACGAGTACAGTCAGAGATTGGAATAGGAGCGACGGGAAATAATACTGAGATACAGGGTGACCACACGAAACCTCCCCGACTTCCAGATGGAGATAAAAAGCTATGAGGTAGCATGAGAAATATATTTAAGGTTTGTTCAGTGACGGATGTTTAGCTCTCGCGATCCTCGGCGAACTGACTTTGATGGACTCCTTTGGAAGGTCTTCGTCATTTCGAGGAAACCGCAGTGAGTGCGAAACCATCCCGTTATCCACCATCCTCACTTTTTACTATAGTCTGTTGCCATCCTCCACATTAATTACCACTCGTTTCCTTTGTTCAGACTTGTTCCCAAAACCGCTCAGCTTCTTAGTTTCGAAACGGTGATACACCATGCGTACTTGACGCCAGGCTGGCTTATGTGCGGTGGAACATCTATTCTGAGCGCTACTTATTCAAATTCTGCGCTACGGCAGGTCGTTTGTGCAGACTGTTATCCTTACAGAAGATCGAGGCAGCAGACGTAGCGGCATTAGAATCACAGCTATGTCGCGAAAGTCTTTGCTGTCAGGTGCTGCAGGTTCTCATTACGGCGAAACGCGAGTTATAAAGACGAGAGAGAACGGAAGGCGCAATGGCCTCACATAAAGTTGACAGGTACTTGCAGAAGTTATGTCCATCTGCCGCCCTGCGAGACTGGCACCGAGCTAATCTCTCCGCCTGTGCTTAACACCGGTAGCTGCCGCCGCACGTTTACTGCAATTCACGAGACGCCACCGCCCGACAGCCGCCAGAAGTCGGCGCCAGCACATCTTTATGCGGCGGATCCGCAGCCGCTGTTGAGACCTGCGGCCGCTGATAAAACCTCGCACGCCTCCGTCGGCGCGGTGGGATGTGCAGCAAGGTGTATACGTAACTAGGCACGCGGCGCTACTTGTCAGCGCTGTATTTTCGCACCAGTCTTCGTGCTGATACCGTCTTCTGTAGTTAAACAGCCGCATACCTCCACTCGAGTGCTTCTCTCTGCCAATAACTCGAGGTAGCCATCAAGTTTTAATTAACACACTGAGGAAATGAAGATGCGACCAGGAAAAATGGTGACAATGTTAGTTCTTCTCTACATATTAACCTTTCAATGCCACACATTTTCCCAATGAGGGAGGACTTGGCTGAAACTTTGGTTGTAGAAGGCCGCATTTCGAGTGTTTCTGAAACAGAAGACTGGACAAAGGTGAAAACGGAGAGATGGTGACAAGACAGAAGACGATGGAGAGGCCTATGTTCCAAACAGACCCGGTTAGAGTCTGGAAACTGTCCAAGATGATGATGATGATGTGGAAACGCTCCTCCACGAAAATCTCCTGATCATCATTGTGATAATGCCTGACACAGAATGGTTCCTCCTCCGAGAAAGCAGAAAAAGGTAACCGGTTACCATGTCAGCAAAATACGGGTCATGCGGCAAAATTTGATAGCACAAGGAAGCAACATGTGTGACCTCGTCGAGTTCAAAATATCGTGCAATAAACTGAAAACAGATCTGTGACTCATTTTCATTGTTTCTCCTACGGCTTTGATTGTAATACACCGGTCTTCAAGTACCTGTACGTCCATTTCTCTTGTGAGTCTCGTTTCTTAACTGAGATACGGTCTGCCATTCCGTTCTTCCTTGAGTTATAAACACACTGTAGGCTTACAATGAAGGCTTTCACGACCGGATGGTACTGTTGTTGATAATTCTTCCGGGTTATATGGCCGTGGTCCATGGAAGTTTAGCTAAGGAGTGAAGCTAAGTGTCCCAGACTTTATGGTTTACCTAAAGTTCACAAAATAAATCTTCCTCTGAGACCCATTGTTAGTGCGATTGATTCCCTTACTTATCAAATATCTAGGTGTCTAGCTACTCTTCTACAACCATACGTTGGTAAGACTGATTCTTATGTGAGGGATTCACGTCATTTTATTGAGAAAATTGAAGGTCTAACCTTGGCTCCTGAAGACATTTTGGTCAGTTTTGAACTTGTATCTCTGTTTACTATGATACCGGTCAATGAAGTTATGGTTTACATAAGGCAAGTTTTCCCTGAAGATTTGACCGCTCTGTTTAGACACTGTCTCACATCTAGTCAGTTTCAGTGGGAAGAGGAGTTTTATGAGCAAGTGGATGGTGTTGCCATGGGTAACCCGTTGAGCCCTGCGATTTCTAATTTTTACATGGAGAAATTTGAACAATTAGAGTTGAATAGGAATAGAAGTACTCCATGGACCACGGCCATATAACCCGGAAGAATTATCAACAACACTGTAGGATACCGTGAATAAGCGCGGACTACAGTAGTTTTCCTAGTAGCTTTGATCAGCTAAGAGCGTAACCGCATTACCAGTATGTTACTTGTGTTGCATACCTACTGGGGATTACCTCATTTCGGTCGCTGTCTTACTAGATTCCTCTAGAAGCTAACTGTGGATACATAAAAGGACGTGTAACTTATGGAACATTTTTGTTCTGCATGGATGTCCTCCTAACTATTATTTAAAAATAAATCACATTCACCTCTACTCACATTAACCGTTGGCTACGAAAACAACATTTTAGCACAAACAACGAAAGACAGACCAACGTAGAGAATTGGCAGAAAGCACAGGCGGCTGCTTTCTGTAACAAGGGTACTGGAAAGTTTGAACAACCCAATGACAAATGTCTAAGTCGTAGCGGCGACTATTGAGAGAGGTGGCTGTAAGGTGTGGCTAACTGTTGCGGATAAGAATTTTTTATTTTCTCTTTGGTTTTCATTTCGCGACCGATCGGAGCTTACTTTCCGAACAAACCTCCATCATTGATTACATTAAAGCGCAGAAGTTTCGCAAGCAGCTGTTGTTTCCTTTTTTTCTTTTTTTGCTTATAAAATGCAGTTTGTATTTTGTATGGATATAAAATAGACAGTGGACTAACACTGAACGATGTGTGGTTCGAATTATGTGCAAAACAAACAAAACACAGTTCCTCTCCCTCATGTTCATTCATGTTTCTCTCCCTATCAATACTACCAGTAATCTTACCATTTACTGTGTCACTTACGTTCAGCACCAAAACTATCGAACAGTAGTTTTGATAGAATGCAACTTTAGTTCTTCTTTATTCAGTCTTCTTTCACCATAGCCGAAGAGCTTGCGCCACCCAGCCCCTGTTATATGTCACGGTCTATTTTTGCCGTATTCTTCCATCAACTCTTCATGTGTTATTGCAGCGTTTTTCACCTAAAAACGCCGAAAATAAATTGCAGCACGGTCCTCCACTGTATGAATTTTGTTTTTGCTTCTCTAGAGGGTGGTACGGTTCTGTGACATGGAGATTTAAATATGTGCCTAGACTGCAGACATTACCTTCTAACAAAGCAAACACGCAATAACGTAACTTTATTTTTTCAGGTGATAATTACAAATTTATGACTACCACTCGTATACTGTCTGACAAAAGCGATGGTATTACTGATATCAGTCTGAGACTATTTTTGAATGTTGAACTCTGTCCACACTGTGGCAAACTGCATGAGAATCGATCATTTCAGAGGCGTAGTGCAGCCAAGTTGCCCTCCACTGTAATTCTAGAGTTCCAGCGCAACATAACGGGAAAATGGTTCAAATGGCTCTGAGCACTATGGGACTCAACATCTTAGGTCATAAGTCCCCTAGAACGTAGAACTACTTAAACCTAACTAACCTAAGGACATCACACACATCCATGCCCGAGGCAGGATTCGAACCTGCGACTGCAGCAGTCCCGCGGTTCCGGACTGCAGCGCCAGAACCGCTAGACCACCGCGGCCGGCTATAACGGGAAACTACATGAATGTTCTGAGCAGTGGAAGAAACGAAAGCCGACTTTTGAGGGACTCAGGAGGCGGCTATTTTGCAAGCTGCTACCAGTCAATGAACATATTTCGGTGCCGTCACTGTTGTTGTGATCTGAAGCCTGAAGGCTGGTTTGATGGACCTTGTCCTCATCAGTGTACTCTGTGTAAGTTTCATCATCTCATCATAACTATAGCCATGCATATCCATCAACCTTCTTACTGTGGACCAGTCTATAATTTTCACCTCCAAGACTCCTCTCGCCTCCCCATTGACAAAATAATCATTCCTCGATGCCCAGGAATGTGTCCTAGCAGCCGGTCCCGTCCTTTAGTGAAATTATCCCATAAATTTCCTATCTAACCGATTTTATACAGTTCATTACTTATCCGATCTGCGCAAGCACAGTTTTCTTCTGTAGCATGACATTTCAATAACTTCTATTCTCTTCTTGCCTGTGCTGATTATAGTCCACGTTTCACTGCCGTATGAGGATACGCTACAGACAAATACTTCCAATAAAGACTTCCTTAAAGATTAATTTGAATTAGACATTACTTTTTTCAGCGTTAATCTCATAACCCTTTTTCGACGGTACTATTCTTTCTTGTCAACTGAACTTCACAGTCCATTCTTTATCCGACAGAATTAAAATGTCAGAGCAAACCTTAAAGTTTTTATTTCTTCTCTCTGAACTTCAATAACCTTTCCAAATTTCTCCTTAGTTTCCTTTACTACTAGCTCACTGTAAAGATAGTATAACACAGAGAGAAGGCTACAATCTTGTCTCACCTACTTTTCAATTACTGCCTCCTTCGATTCTCACAACTACAGTCTGGTTTCCGTAGAAGTTGTAGATAACTCATCGCTCCCTATACAGCGTGTTCGAGAAAGAATTGTCAATATTTAAGGGATATGACAGGAAGAACTACACCAAGCAAAAATTCTAGTAAACATGGGCTCTAGAATGCATGCCTGAAGAGCTACGAGCACATATTAATCTTCGATTCTATGAAACAAATTTCTGCTACTACAAGCTCTTTGCTTTCCATATCTTGGGAGGAGATGGTATGGACCAAAACAAGAAAAAATTGTCATATAAACATGGGCTATAAAGAGCAGATCTTAACAGCTATGATCAATTATTCAGCAGCAGAGACATGTTCCACAATATCAAAGATGAAAAAGTGCGCTTATAGCTCCGCACTTTAGAGCCGATGTTTATTGGGGCATTTTTCCCTACTTTAGCCCATGCTGCCACCTCTCAAAATATGGAAAGGAAAGTACTTGTGGTAGATGGGACTGTTTCACAGTATCGGACATGAAAAAGTGCACATTGTTCTATATCCTGTTTCCTAGACTTTTTGCTTGGAATCCCTGAATATTGTCCATCCCTCCTAGAACAACCAGTATTTTATGCTTCCTTCCTTAAGAATTTCAAAGAGAGTAATCCAGCCTACATTGTCTAAAGCTTTCTCTAAATCTACAACTGCTACAAATGTGAGTTTGCTTTTCTTTAGTCTGTCTTCTGTGATAAGCCATAATTCCTACATTACTAGGGAATCTTCGTAGAGCTCCCCTTAGTTCGACTTCTGCTTTTCTTTCCATTGTTCTGCAAATAACTCGTGTTAGCTTTTTGCGACCATAACGTATCAAAACGATGGTAGGTAATATTCACACCTGACAACCCCTGCCTTCTTCGCAATTGGCACCTTTCGTGTGTGAACCAATTTGCACCATACATGCCCTGCCTCATACACAACGTATTACGTTAGAGCCCAGAAATTATTTGTAGTTACTTTTTCGTCAACTGACATACAACAGAGTGATTTTTATTAATCCTGGCACAGCATAGGAGCACAGTTCAAAGTTTATGAGCGGTCGCACATTAATGCATGGCGATAAATACGAGAAGCCGCCTTTTTTATTTTTCCTTCTTTTATCTCTTGATAAAATTACTGCAATACGAAAGGGCTGCCCTTCGATTCCACGTTTCCTGTTGGGGATACCCCAGTTCTTATTGAACTTCGTTGACTGCTGGTGCAATGCGCAGTTTAAAAGGGGGCTAATACGCTGTTGTTTTGTTTCTGCCGAGAAGGGCAAGTCCTCCCACAACCGAGTAGATGCATGTCTCAGAGATCACAGGAGGGTGAGGTATGTCGCCCCCATAGGACTTTCGCCTGTAGAACACTGAAGCCGGTGTCGCAGCCCAAACGCATCTTTTATAGTGATCATTGCGTAGTGTTTTAAAGCGGGATCACCCAAGATATCTTAAGCGAGGCATGCAGGAGAAGGAAATTGGTGCAGGTGAAGAAAAACAACAGTAATAGCGTGCACAAGTAAATCATTTCTGCTATGTCCAGCCCTGATGAACATAGCTCCCTCTTTCCTTTGGCCGATAAGGCAACTTATTTCGTAATTTGATCTACAGTTAAATAGTGTCCTGTCACTCGGTCTCGCTCCATTCTTACCTATGTTCCTTTCACTTCTTCCTCTTTTTTGTTGTATCCTCATTCAGATTAAAAATATTTCGTCTTTGGCTAGTATCTTCAACCATCGACTGAACGCAAGCGTACTAAATGGTCGATCTTTGTTCCTGACACCTGTCATTTGGTTAACATTCAGGATTCCAACTATAATGGTATCTTACATTGCCACGATATTAGAAAACTTAAGCATTACATCCTGTCCGCATAGTCCAAACCTTCCCTCGACATTTTGTAAGTTTGCTTTACTACTTTATTTTCGTTTGATTTGTTTTTCAACACGTACTGGCTTGGTGGGTAACTTTGCTGTTGCTTAGCTTTGGGTGACTTTGCGCATTTGCAACTGCGGGTGAAACCAGACATAGCTGCCTGCGAGAATACAACATGAATTTGGCCGTGTCTTATAATCTTTCTTAAAAAACGTGCAAATTGATTAAATCCTGAACCTTACTATTAATCTCTTTAATTAAACATAGTGGTCCCTGTGCGTGAATGATCAGCCTAATAATACTGTTCATGAAATAATTCCTGTGCTTTGGTAATTTTCGTAGCAAGCTAACCCTGAAATGAAGATATCTTACCTCGTAACGTAACTGCTTGGAAACGCTGTGCTTGCTGCTCACTGTGAGCTAGTTGCAAATTTCCAATCACAGTTGCAGAGAGCTTAGTGCAAAGCTCCGAACAACAAGTAAGCTGTGAGACACACATTTAAATAAAAACTAACTTGGATCGAGGATGTTGACAATGCTGTTAGACGAAGTATTACTTTCACAAACTATTTTTTAAACTGTTGTTGTTGTGGTCTTCAGTCCTGAGACTGGTTTGATGCAGCTCTCCATGCTACTCTATCCTGTGCAAGCTTCTTCATCTCCCAGTACCTACTGCAACCTACATCCTTCTGAATCTGCTTAGTGTATTCATCTCTTGGTCTCCCTCTACGATTTTTACCCTCCACGCTGCCCTCCAATACAAAATTCGTGATCCCTCGATGTCTCAGAACATGTCCTACCAATCGATCCCTTCTTCTAGTCAAGTTGTACCACAAGCTCCTCTTCTCCCCAATTCTATTCAATACCTTCTCATTAGTTATGTGATCTACCCATCTAACCTTCAGCATTCTTCTGTAGCACCACATTTCGAAAGCTTCTATTCTCTTTTTGTCTAAACTATTTATCGTCCACGTTTCACTTCCATACATGACTACACTCAATACAAATACTTTCAGAAACGACTTCCTGACACTTAAATCTATACTCGATGTTAACAAATTCCTCTTCTTCAGAAACGCTTTCCTTGCTATTGCCAGTCTACATTTTATATCCTCTTTACTTCGACCATCATCAGTTATTTTGCTCCCCAAATAGCAAAACTCCTTTATTACTTTAAGTGTCTCATTTCCTAATCTAATTCCCTCAGCATCACCCGACTTAATTCGACTACATTCCATTATCCTCGTTTTGCTTTTGTTTATGTTCATCTTATATCCCCCTTTCAGGACACTGTCCATTCCGTTCAACTGCTCTTACAAGTCCTTTGCTGTCTCTGACAGAATTACAATGTCATCGGCGAACCTCAAAGTTTTTATTTCTTCTCGATGGACTTTAATACCTACTCCGAACTTTTCTTTTGTTTCCTTTATTGCTTGCTCAATTTACAGATTGAATAACATCGGGGATAGTCTACAACCCTGTCTCACTCCCTTCTCAACCACTGCTTCCCTTTCATACCCCTCGACTCTTATAACTGCCACCGGCTTACTGTACAAATTGCAAATAGCCTTTCGCTCCCTATATTTTACCCCTGCCACCTTCAAAATTTGAAAGAGAGTATTCCAATCAACATTGTCAAAAGATTTCTCTAAGTCCACAAATGCTAGAAACGTAGGTTTGCCTTTCCTTAATCTTTCTTCTAAGATAAGTCGTAGGGTCAGTATTGCCTCACGTGTTCCGACATTTCTACGGAATCCAAACTGATCTTCCCCGAGGTCGGCTTCTATCAGTTTTTCCATTCGTCTGTATATAATTCGCGTTAGTATTTTGCAGCTGTGACTTATTAAACTGATAGTTCGGTAATTTTCACATCTGTCAACACCTGCTTTTTTTGGGATTGGAATTATTATATTCTTCTTGAAGTCTGAGGGTATTTCGCCCGTCTCATACATCTTTTTCACCAGCTGATAGAGTTTTGTCAGGACTGGCTCTCCCAAGGCCGTCAGTAGTTCTAATGGGATGTTGTCTACCCCCGGGGCCTTGTTTTGACTCAGGTCTTTCAGTGCTCTGTCAAACTCTTCACGCAGTATCGTTTCTCCCATTTCATCTTCATCTACATCCTCTTCCATTTCCATAATATTGTCCTCAAGTACATCGCCCTTGTATAGACCCTCTGTATACTCCTTCCACCTTTCCGCTTTCCCTTCTTTGCTTAGAACTGGGTTTCCATCGGAGCTCTTGATATTCATACAAGTGGCTCTCTTCTCTCCAAAGGTCTCTTTAACTTTCCTGTAGGCGGTATCTATCTTACCCCTAGTGAGATAAGGCTCTACATCCTTACATTTGTCCTCTAGCCATCCCTGCTTAGCCAATTTTGCATTTCCTGTCGATCTCATTTTTGAGATGTTTGTATTTCTTTTTGCCTGCTTCATTTACTGCATTTTTATATTTTCTCCTTTAATCAATTAAATTCAATATTTCTTCTGTCACCCAGGGGTTTCTACTAGCCCACGTCTTTTTACCTATTTGATCCTCTGCTGCCTTCACTATTTCATCCCTCAGAGCTACCCATTCTTCTTCTAATATATTTCTTTCCCCTATTCCTATCAATTGTTCCCTTATGCTCTCCCTGAAACTCTGGACAACCCCTGGTTCTTTCAGTTTATCCAGGTCCCATCTCCTTAAATTCCCACCTTTTTGCAGTTTCTTCAGTTTTAATCTACAGTTCATAACCAATAGATTGTGGTCAGAGTCCACATATGCCCCTGGAAATGTCTTACAATTTAAAACCTGGTTCCTAAATCTCTGTCTTACCATTATATAATCTATCTGATACCTTTTAGTATCTCCAGGGTTCTTCCATGTATACAAGCTTCTTTCATGATTCTTGAACAATGTGTTAGCTATGATTAAGTTATGCTCTGCGCAAAATTCTACCAGGCGGCTTCCTCTGTCATTTCTTAGCCCCAATCCATATTCACCTACTATGTTTCCTTCTCTCCGTTTTCCTACTCTCGAATTCCAGTCACCCATGACTATTAAGTTTTCGTCTCCATTCACTACCTGAACAATTTGATTTATCTCATCATACACTTCATCAATTTCTTCGTCATCTGCAGAGCTAGTTGGCATATAAACTTGTACTACTGTAGTAGCCATGGGCTTCGTGTCTATCTTGGCCACAATAATGCGTTCACTATGCTGTTTGTAGTAGCTTACACGTACTCCAATTTTTTTATTCATTATTAAACCTACTCCTGCATTACCCCTATTTGATTTTGTATTTATAACCCTGTATTCACCTGACCAAAATTCTTATTCCTCCTGCCACCGAACTTCACTAATGCCCACTATATCTAACTTTAACCTATCCATTTCCCTTTTTAAATTTTCTAACCTACCTGCCCGACTAAGAGATCTGACATTCCACGCTCCGATCCGTGGAACGCCAGTTTTCTTTCTCCTGATAACGACGTCCTCTTGAGTAGTCCCCGCCCGGAGATCCGAATAGGGGACTATTTTACTTCCGGAATATTTTACCCAAGAGGACGCCATCATCATTTAATAATACAGTAAAGCTGCATGCCCTCGGGAAGAATTACGGCTGTAGTTTCCCCTTGCTTTCAGCCGTTCGCAGTACCAGAACAGCAAGGCCGTTTTGGATAGTGTTACAGCGCCAGATCAGTCAATCATCCAGACTGTTGCCCCTGCAACTACTGAAAAGGCTGCTGCCCCTCTTCAGGAACCACACGTTTGTCTGCCTCTCAACATATATCCCTCCGTTGTGGTTGCACCTACGGTACGGCTATCTGTATCGCTGAGGCACGCAAGCCTCCCCACCAACGGCAAGGTCCATGGTTCAAGGGGGGTGGTTTTTAAACTAACTGATATATTATTACTTATAAGCAATTCATGTTACAACATTCATTAACATTGGCGTAGGCCAACATTGATACCGAATTCTTACTCTCACAAATGTTAGCCAAATCATTAATAAACATGAAAAATACCAAACACTGAAAACTACTCAATCTTTCATGAAAAATCTAAACGTCCCTAATAAGAATGTCTCATGTGGCGATGATAAAACAAACCCATCTTCCAGCGAAAGAGCTACTCTGATCAAAGACTGCGCGCGAATGACAAGCGATTCAAAATTGTCACTTAGTGTGTGATATATCCAAAGTATGTACAAATACCAGAAATGCAAATAATAAACTCCGAATTGACCTGTTTCAACTTGTATGGAAGTACATACGTTATAGTAGTTTAAATCGCCTGTCGCTCTCGTTAAAAGTGTACACATTTTCGAAGCCCAGAAGACCGGTAACCAGTGATATTGTTACTGACTGTTTTAGGTCATTCTAGAACTGTTTATTTACTACCCTAAGCACTATCGTTGCTAGCAATCATCCAGTACTGAAACTATAGTGAATTTAGTTCTGTGTTAAGATCGCAAGTGACACATTACTCGTTCCTTTTATTAAATGGTTGTATGTGTGGCAATATACCAGGCAACCTGTTCTCTTCAATTACAGAATTTTGTGACACTGCTAATGTAATTTTCTTTATTTACTGCAGTATACTAATTTTCTACTTGAACGAATTAACTCTAAACATAAGGAAGTAATAAATGAGATGTTAAAATTATACGCTTTGTTCGAAGTTTAAATTAGCTGTGTTTTGTATTCTGTAGGTTTCAGAGAGTCCATAACATTAATTTTAGCAAGCCGCTTTGTACCTTTGTCCCTCTTTCCGGCACTTTTAAATCAGTTTCTCTTTATTTTTAAACCGATTTCTTTCCTAAAGTATATTAGCGGGCTTGTTAAAGAATTGTTCTCCTATGTCACGCTAACTTTCAGCAAAAAATATTGGATCATTTACTCCCTTTCCGAAATTAGCTTTCAGTTCTTTCAGTTATTCAGTGATAAACAACACGAGAGGTACGCTACAATCTTGCCTCAGTTTTCTTGTAATACGAACCTACCTTTCTTGATACACCACTTTTATTGCTATTTGGCTCAAATGGCTCTGAGCACTATGGGACTCAACTGCTGAGGTTATTAGTCCCCTAGAACTTAGAACTAGTTAAACCTAACTAACCTAAGGACATCACAAACATCCATGCCCGAGGCAGGATTCGAACCTGCGACCGTAGCGGTCTTGCGGTTCCAGACTGCAGCGCCTTTAACCGCACGGGCACTTCGGCCGGCTTTATTGCTCTTTCCTGATTATTGTAAATGTTTTATGTTAGTTGTATCCCGCTGTGAAAGTGGTCACAGAATTTTGAGCATATTACACCATTTCATACTGACGAAGAATTACTCAATGATCCCAGAATCGCAACCAGACAAGAACTGATTCTGTGCGTACCTCGCTCCATGCAAATGCACCGCGCCAGCGGATTTCTCCCATGTGATTGCGAGGCGTCTACCTGAAGATGGCGCTTCTGCATTAGTAGAAACAGTCGCTCACCTGACGTACACGGGAATGGAAACACGCCTCTTCCTGAAAGAAAGCTCCATTGTGGCTCATATTATTCATGAGGCGGAATCATTATCGTCCTTTTGTTTGCAAATGCTAACTGACTTCCCAGTCGGCCGGTGTGATGGAAGATCCCGCTGGGAGATGCCCGATAAGCGAGTATCAGCCGGATTTCATCACGATGCGCCCTGGCCCCGTATCTCGCGACTCGCTATTCATACGCCTACGCCGCCTCGGCACGGATTGGCGCTCTGAAGATGCCTTTTGTTCGACCGCTTAATGGCGCGCACCGCTCGCCGTTCTTCCTGCGTTTTCTGCACAATGGCTGCCGGCTATCATCGTTGCAAAACCGAGTTATAGCCTTTATTCTGCTACAGGGTAATTCCGTGGCAAGAACTCCACAACAGGCCACGTTAATTCGACGTAAAAGTGGGCGCGTATTCTTCGCAGTACGTACCTCCGTTACGGGGCGTCATAAAGCTGTCATCTTTACTAATAAAGCTGAAGTATCGCGCACGCATAATAATTTCGATTTATTAATAAATCTTTCATTTACAATTGAGTATACAGCACTTAAACGACGTACTTTGTACTCGAACAGCGCAGCAGTCGCAGTTATCAATCTGCGCATTTTTGTTGACATTTACAACTCTCTTCTCCCTGTCAAAATCTATGCCTTATACGAAGAGAAATCCTTATACTATGGACCTTAATTTATTGTTAGATCCTTCTCGTACAGCGCAGGTAAGTTACAACGCAGTAAGATAAGCTAGGAGAGGATCGAATTCGCGCATCGGATAACGACCGCGGCTCATACTGACAGACATAGCCTAGTATCCATTTACTTCTACATCTACGAAGATAATCCGCAAGCCACAGTATGGTGCGTGGCGGAGGGTACCTGTATCACTACCTGTCATTTCCTTTCCTGTTCCACTCGCAAACAGAGCGAGGGATAACGACTGCCACCGTATGCGTCCTAATCTCTCGTACCTTACCTTCCTGGTCGTTACAGCGCAATGTATTTTGGCGGCAGTAGAATCGTTCGGCAGTCACCTTCAAATGCCTGTGCTCTAAATTTTCTGAATGGTGTTTCTCAGAAAGAACGTACCTTCCTTCCAGGGATTCCCAATCGAATTCCGGAAGTACCTCAGTAACACTTACGTATTGTTTGAAACTACTGGTAACAAATCTAGCAGCCCGCTTCTGAATTGCTTCTATGTCTTCCTTCAATCCGACCTGGTGCGGATCCCAAACACTCGAGCAGTACTCAAGAACAGATCGCACCAGCGTCCGATATGCCGTCTCGTTTACACATGAACCACTCTTTCTTAAAATTCTCCCCGTAAACCCAAATCGACCATTTGCCTTCCCTACCACAGTTCTCAAATGATCGTTCCACCTCACATCGCTTTGGAACGTTACGCCCAGATATTTAAACTACTCGATTATGTCAAGCAGGACACTAGTAATACTGTACCCGAACATTACCTATTTGATATTCCCATTTATCCGCATTAATTTACATTTTACCACATTTAGGGGTAGATGCCATTCATCACACCAAATGGAATTTTTGTCTCAGCCGTCTTGCATCTTCTTTCAAATAGTTTCAGACACCCGTTCAAACAGATGCTAGACTGGTTCGCATTTCCTTGTTGCGTAACATACACGCAAATTGTGTGTCGCATTCATAGCGGAGATTACGTGACCCACTTAGAAATGATATTCATTACTCTTCCGCTCTTAGGTTCCGTTTTAGCTGGCATTGCCATTATGGCGACGGAAACAAACATAAAGGTGACAATGTCTGTATCTTTCGGATCCTACGACAACAGTAAATGACTATATGCTCTTATACGCTAATCTGAAATATCTCATTCATTTTGTTTTTCCTTGTCGGGATACTACTTTAAGTAATATTGCCAACACAACGTCATAGTTAGCAATCGGATATCTGATATCAGTTACGAAATCAAATACTTCGAACTCCTAACAAGATAAATGGCACTCTTTAGAATTTACGAGCGTAAATGCTATTAACCGTATTTATGTAACAGATGGAACCTAATGTCTATAATACATTGTACGAGATCCCGTTCTATGATTTATGTATAATTCAAACAAATTTTAAGGTGTTATATTTTATGAGGGAAATATTATAAAATCCAAACTTGGCTACAAATTTTCCAGTTTTCTAGGACTTCTATCTGAATTATTTTCAGAGCGTTGTTCTCAGTCTCCTTGCTCATCATCTTAACACTCACGTCTTAACCTCGCAGTGTTACTTGGTCTTCTGTAAGTACCACATTTTCACTACTCGAAGATACTGAGAGAAAAATATCTTTTTGAAATATGTACGTTCACGCAGCATGAGGTCTTCGTCCTTCTCTGGTCCCCATATTCGCCAATGAAATCCCATCTTTCCTTTCGTCCTGTAAATATCATCAGTTTGTTGATAACGTTTACCTATAATTGAATGACTACGATTAATCCCGGTCACACATTTGAGACTTGACCTACTCTGTTGAAACAGGTCCTAGATCACGGATCTTAAAAATAATTCTGAAGAACTGCTAGATAATTGCAGTGAGTCACTTAAAACTGTCCCATGAAGGAAAACTTCCCATCGACTTGTTTTCGTAAAACGTATAGGCGTAACTGGTTGTGAAAATCTCATCTGACAAAAACACTACTGGAGTATGAATATAAACTTTCTCATCTCTTTTAAGTTATCAGCCTTTTGACTGGTTCTAATGCTGTGCTACATTTGTTTCTATCTTGCTTGAAGCTTTTCATCTCCATATAACCAGTGCACCCAACATCTTCTATTAGGGGCGAGGAAAAAGTTTCCGTTCTAAGGCCCTACAATCCAGGATCAGTATGCCAATCGGGCAAAATCGCCGTGAACATTGAGGCAAACATTCTACCGCCGCATCAGGTTGATGATGCCCGTTTGCTATTAACACCGATTTTCGCTGCGTGAAGAAGTCCGTACTGCCTGCTGGACAGCCAAGTCCCACAGGAATCATCGACCCTTCATAAAGGTTTTAAGGGACGGAAGGATAAAAATGGATGGGGAGGGTGCTCGAATGCCTCCCAGTAGAACTGTCACAGCTTCTGTCTTGCGAGATGTGCCGTACAGGAACATACGTTATCATGGAGCAGCAGCAGCCCTTGCAGCAATTTTCTTCTACGGTGGGTTTGGACAGTCGTGCTGCCCTATACGCATTTTTCATTCTCCGTTGGATGTCTATCGGTGTTTATCCTTCGGCAGTCAACAAAAGAAGAACAGCACATTGGTCCTGTTTGGACGTATTTGATAATAATGTCACCATAGCTACATTTCCACATTTAACACACCCGCATCGGAAAGGCACGTATGCCACACCAATTCCCTGACTATATGTCGATGCTTATGTACCCGCATGGGTGTGGCACTCCGTTGCAGACACGCTGCAAGAACGCCCTCAAACGGACACTTCATATAAACATTCTTGTATATTTTAGACTTTGTCTGGTCTGTTAGTTTTCCTAGCTATCCTTCTTAAAGTGCCAGGATAACTATTATTTTAGTTCACATTGACAGGAATGACATGCGCATTATGTAATTCTGTGAATTGTTCGACCTGTAGCCATAACTCTTAGGCTTGCGCTATGGGAACCTTGCGGAGTGGCTAGCTCATTGATTTTTGTTTAGTGATCAGCCAGGTACCTGCATCTGCTGTAATATTTTCATACATTCTTCTTTGTGCTCTGTCTGTACTTTTAAGCGATTTTTTAAATGACACCTTTCAAGTTCTTTGTGTGTATATGTGTGTGTGTGTGTTTGTGTGTGTATGTGTGTGTGTGTGTGTGTGTGTGTGTGTGTTCCTTTAAGATGATACTGTTCTTACTTTTGTACAAATTTTAACTCTTTTAGTCACTTTAAGCCACGCTCGTTTATTAGATTCTAGTGCGGCCAGACTTCCACGTCGCGCCTAAACAGTTCTGTCATCGTCATCATCATCATCATCATCATCATCAAGTTAACTGCTCTTGGGTGCCTTAGCAGATGTCCTACTAGCCAGTACCTGTTTTTGATCGCGGTTTTCGACAGACGTCTTTTGTCACCCCGTCTGTTCAGCACACTTCATTTCGTTCCTTACATGTCCGCAAGGTGTTGACATTTTTCAGTACCATCACAATCCAGATACTATCTAATTCTCCAAATATCCTGGTGCTCACACTGTCAGGATCTTTTCCCTCAGTTTTATCTCAATATTTAGTACCAGTAAAGCTTTATTATCGAAAAGAGTACTCTTAAAATGTATCTGTAAACTTCAACGACCTTCGTCTGACAACGTTGCCAATCGTTTCCTTTCCCTGTTACAGTGTCGTTCATATTATTGAAATTACGGATCTCGCTATCTTTTTTCTACTATTTTTCATCAATTTCGTCTTATCCTCCTTTATCCTTAACGAATACTTTGTTCATAGAATGTGGACCACTCTATTCTGCACTTTGCTGTCAGAAGAGCTAATTTGATTGTGAACCTTAGTATTTGAATTTCTTTCTCTTGGACCTTTATTCCCTCTCCAGCACTTCATTTCTCTCTGTTTATTGCTTCATCAAGTTAAACAACATTTATGGTAGGCTGTAATCCAGCCTTATATCCCTTTAAGACGACCTTGTGTTTTTTCCCCTTATGTAATAATTAGCCCCTTTTGGTTTTCACATTTACCCACTCTCACCCAATGTTGTGAAAATCTAATGTTAAGCACGCCACTTCATAGATTTCTCTCATCAGTTCACACATATTTCTAGTGCTTATAACTCCCACAGATTCAAACTACATAAAACGAGACCTCATTCACTTTACTAGATCACTTATTCCTTCCACATCTATTATCTCCTCTTTTTCTATCACTCCATGACCATACTACAGGCTGTCGATATGTACGTGCTATCTGTCTGAACTAGTCTACACTTTGCAAAGCTTTGCCATTTCCATCACGCAAGATTAACAGAATCTCCTGTTATCACTCCCAAAGTAAGTAAGGTTCACTTTCCCTAAACGCCACCTCATTTCTTTTCCTACAATAACCTCTTTCTCAGTTTCTTTACACTTCTCTCTCATCCTTTCTGATGCAGCCTGATTACTTTTCCTCTTAATATAATTTCTAAGCAACATATACTGATGCCTTTCTGTCTCATTATTTCACTTCCTTTATGTTCTTTAATCTTCCGTGGGACTCACTGAAAAATGGTCTTGTTCTACATATAAAACATAAGGGTGGAAGGAAGGACAGTCTTTGACGATCCGTTGACAAAGAGAGGCAGATCATTTATTCATTTTTACAAGACAGAGAACGTGTTGTCTCGGACCATGTGGGAAGAATCAAAGCGACATGTAGCCAATGCGTTCAACCAATAACTACGTTACCATCAAAAGTAACTCAGTCCACATCAACGTTATTTTTAACCTGTTTCTACGACGTAACATAACATCAAGTCTTATGCTTGAGAATGGCACAAAAGGCGAAATTACATTACTAGAATCAAAACAGTAGCAGCTAAAAGCGAATATAACGTCAATGAGGAGCAATGACAAATGTTTCAAGAAACTTCTTAGTTAGTTGCATATAATAAAGCAACAAATTATTTGCGTGAACATAAGCGCTCATAATCCAGAAATAGTTACGTTTCTATGATACTTTTTAAATAAATGTGATCGTTACAACAATTAGCGTGACATTAAAGAATTGAGCTGGGCGAGAGTTATCTGAAATGTATGTGTTAAAACGCAGTGGAAGCTATTCCAAATGAGACTCGTCAATTAATACAGTGGTCAAGGAACAATTTAAATGACTAACGGTTGGAAAACTGCATTTCACAAAAGGAAAAAGAGGTGCTATATAGTGATTAATAATGATATTTTGGTGCATAATACAGCATGAGTAATAGAATGGAAGTTATTCTCTCAACGAGAATTTAGCATTTTCCTTGGCCTTATCACGTATCCTCACAGTGTCGGCAAGTTAGTTTTGGAATTTGGCAAAGTTAGTCGTATGGGGTTCATGGATGCTGCTCCTGTCGCCACCCCTTACTAGCTGGTACGGAATTTACGTATGCCATATGTCCTCATTTAGTGTTATTCCATGTGAAAGCGTGAGAAAGGCTGCTACATGCTTGCGTATCTAGTAACTGATGATGATCGTGGGAAACAGCCCAGTATTCGCCTAATCGAAAGTGGGAAACCACCTGAAAGCCATGGGGGGGGGGGGGGGGGGGGCAGGTGATAGCGTACCTCCTTTTTAATTGCACGAGACATCAACATTCCTAGCAACAGAATCAGTAAGAAAAAGAAGTACCCGCGACAGATTAGATTTCTGAGACAGAACACAAGCTCTGACTGAATGATGCAGTGAATAGACCGTTTCACTTTAACAGGAAACACCCCAGTCACGTCTTGGATGTGCGTATGGAAATTTTGTGGGTGCACGACGATTTTTGACAATAAAGTTTATTTCAATCAAACACTCGCATAAGTTCTGTAGCTGGTAAATCGCTACCGATTAGCTATTCATTTTCAGTAGCCCCTAAATACTTTTTGGCCAAGGACTGCGTGAAAGAGATGCGGGGAGTCAACGTTTCCAAGAGACTACTGCAAGAGGACGTTACTATTTGCATTATATCGTGCATGAATCAAGCAAGCTGTATTTCTTAAGAGTGGTTATTCTGGAACTTAGGCCTAGTCTCTGAGACGTCTTTTCGTCCAGGAACCTCATAATATTGAAATTTAAAATGGCCTCCAGGGCCCTGCATCAGACGGATGTTTGCGATATCACTTGGTGATCATGTGAACGTCTGTTCTTTTACCGTTTCTATAAAAGGGAGTGTCATACAACGTTTTCTAACGAAGTGGAACTGCTTTCTGTGTAAGAGATGCTATATTGAAGAATAATACTTAAAAAAAACAGCTGTATGGTCATAGGAAAGGGTGGTATCACGTAAAAACCGAAAACGGGATTTTATAAAAACAAAAAAGTAGTTCCAGAATGAGATTTTCACTCTGCAGAGGAGTGTGCGCTGATATGAAACTTCCTGGCAGATTAAAACTGTGTGCCCGACCGAGACTCGAACTCGGGACCTTTGCCTTTCGCGGGAAAGTGCTCTACCAACTGAGCTACCGAAGCACGACTCACGCTCGGTACTCACAGCTTTACTTCTGCCAGTACCTCGTCTCCTACCTTCCAAACTTTACAGAAGCTCTCCTGCGAACCTTGCAGAACTAGCACTCCTGAAAGAAAGGATATTGCGGAGACATGGCTTAGCCACAGCCTGGGGGATGTTTTCTGGAAACATCCCCCAGGCTGTGGCTAAGCCATGTCTCCGCAATATCCTTTCTTTCAGGAGTGCTAGTTCTGCAAGGTTCGCAGGAGAGCTTCTGTAAAGTTTGGAAGGTAGGAGACGAGGTACTGGCAGAAGTAAAGCTGTGAGTACTGGGCGTGAGTCGTGCTTCGGTAGCTCAGTTGGTAGAGCACTTGCCCGCGAAAGGCAAAGGTCCCGAGTTCGAGTCTCGGTCGGGCACACAGTTTTAATCTGCCAGGAAGTTTCAAAAAAGTACTTATTGGACACACAGCCCTCGGACTGATGTGATGATTAAGAAAAATGGAGTAAAATAAGAACAGAATAGGTCATAATTGAGTAGCTACATCAGAATCATGGAACGACGGTTGCATTGTCATGATGATACAGTCATCGTCTCCAAACTGCTCTTCTGCTGTAGAGCAATAAGGGGACGACATCTCCGTACTTCACTGTCGGACTACATGTGATGGCAGGTAACGTGTTCCAAACATTCAGCAAGCTCACCCTTCCCTCGGATTGCCGCAGCGTATAGCGCGATTCGTCACTCCAGATCACTCATTTCCAGTCATCCACTGTCCAGCGCGTCAATTAGCACTGGCTACAGAAATGTGTGGCTTACGAGAGTCTACTCGAACATTGTACCCCATTCTATTTAACACCACACGCAGAGTCATCACGCTAGGTGGACCGCTGGTAGTACTTTGGAGCTCACAAGTGATTCCTTCTGCTGTTTTCACGCGATTTTTTTACAACCACCAGCCACAATGCTCGACGGTCCTTCTACGACAACTCACGACTCGGGTTCACTGTCGTTGTTCCTTCGCGTTTCCATCTCACAATAACATCAACAGTCGGCTTGGGCAGCTCCAGAAGGATTAAAATGTCCCTCATGGATTTGACTATGTAGGCTTCCCCGGCGTATTAGTACTCGTATGTCAAATGCTTGTCGAGTTTCCAGCCGGATCAAACTGTCATCTGAACACAATATTTCAGCGGTCCACCTGGCCGCCATCATCAGGTAAGAAAAAATACGCTGCTGTCGCCGATAACTGATTCCACTCGCAAACGACTGTACCTTTATATGCATCGGAAGTACAACAGTGCATGCGCAAAATCCAGTGCGCAAGCGCTCAATCATTCCTGCTGCCCCCTGGGGCAAAAAGAGTTGCAGCGCCTCTGGTGGTGAATACTGCTGAAAACGATATATCGTTACAAATGATTTTTCATAGCCGGCCGATTCAGATGCCGTTGTTTCTTCATATCTGATAAAATAGGATTCCACGTTTTACTTAGCGGTTATCCATTATCACGATTAATGATATTATCTGCTAGTCTGATTTCAACAGTTTCTTTTCAATTTCCATCGTGAATTTGATGTTGAGATGAGTGTTCTTCAAACGAACCGCGAACAATTGTGACAGGGTGACATGTTTGGGCACACGAAGTCAATTAATGGGTGCAAATGGTCTTCAAGTAGCACAACATAACCCTTTCCAGTCAATGATAGGTTCAGTTGAACCAGTGGACCCAGTCCATGTAGAGCCCACACTATTATGGAGCTATCACCAATTTGCACAGTGCATTGATGGAAAGTTGGGTCCATGGCTTCGTGGAGTCTGTGCCACATTCGAACCCTACCATCAGTACTTAGCAACTGAAATCGAGACTCATCTGACCAGCCTATGGTCTTCCAGTCGTCTAGGGTTCAACCGATATGGTCACGGGCCCAGGAGAGACGCTGCAGGCGATGTCGTGCTGTTAGCAAAAGTACTCGTGTGGGTAGTCTGCTGTCACAGCCCATAAACACCAGCTCGTGGTCTTGCGGTAGCGTTCTCGCTTCCCGCGCATGGGGTCCCGGGTTCGATTCCCGGCGGGGTCAGGGATTTTCTCTGCCTCGAGATGACTGGGTGTTGTGTGTCTTTGATCATCATTTCATCATCATTGACTCGCAAGTCGCCGAAATGGCGTCAGCTAAAAAAAAGGACTTGCAATTTCGGCGGCCGAACACCGCGCATGGGGACTCCCGGCCAACAATGCCGGACGATCATTTCATTTCAACGCCAGATCCTAATGGATACGTTCATCGTACGTCCCACATTGGTTTCTGTGATTATTTCACGCAGTGCTGCTTGTCTGTTAGCACTGGCAACCCTACGGAAACACCGCTGCTCTCGGTCGTTAAGTGAAGCCCGTCGGTCACTGCGTTGTCCACGGTGAGAGGTAATGCTCGAAATTTGGTATTCTTGGCACACTTTTGACACTGTGGTTCACAGACTATTGAATTCCCTAACAATTTCCGTGATGTTGTGTCCCATGCGTCTACCTCGAACAACCATTCCGCGTTCAGAATCTGTCAATTCCCGTCGTGTGAGCATAATCACGTGTGAAACCTTTAGACATGATCACCTGAGTACGAACGACAGCTCCGCCAATGAACACTCCTTTCGTACCTTGTGTCCTTGTGTGCGCGGTACTATCACCATCTGTATACGAGTATGTTCATATCGCTATCTCATGACTTCTGTCACCAGGAACGAGATGTAGTATGCTCACCAATTGACAGTCCGTGTACGGAACGTCTTTGCAACGGTTTAGCGACTCATAACTCACGTAAATTGAATAATTTGAAAAGCGACCATTTAGTGAAGGGCTTTCAAACGCTCCGAAGCGACCAGCGTGCTGCTACATTAACGGGGCGAGAAGTATATTGCCCGGCGGAATTATCTCTTACCCGTAGAACCTATCCCACCCTCGCGGCCGGTTCCCACGTGGCGCAGCATCCCCGGCGTCGGGGAGCGGCAGCCTCCTACCTCCCAGCTCCCGCCGCCGCGACGTTATCGCGCGCTCCCCGGGCGGCCTTATCGGCAGGCGCTCCTAATTGCCTCGGAGTGACTGTCAGAAGGCGGCCGGCAGCTGCGAATTATCCACAGCGGCCCGACTAATTTGCCTGACGCGGCAAAACACGGCCTGTCGAAAGCGCGAGCACGCGCGCCCCGGGCGGATACACGCCTTGGTAGTGTGCGCACCGCCGGCCGAGTGCCAGAATGTTCCCGTCTCTCTCTCTCTCTCTCTCTCTCTCTCTCACACACACACACACACACACACACATACACACACACGTACACAGGGGCGGTCACGGCCCGTCAGGCAGCCGATGGAGCGGAGAGGGGACCTTCCGTGAGCCGCAAGCGCCAGTGAGAGACTCTCTCTCTCTCTCTCTCTCTCTTGGCAGTTAATGAGCTCGCATCACCCACGAAATGAGTGGACCTGTTACAGACTGCTCTTCATTTTCCGCTCCAATGTCCGCCACGGCCGAAGAATGGTGAGGCTGGATTACTCTCCTTTTGGCTCCAACCTTGTGCATAGCTGGCGCCGAGGACACGTTGTCATCAGATAACTACCGGACACCGTCGTTTTTAATCGGTATAGGGATCCACGAAAAATGAACGAGTCACTGCAGTTCTTGGTAGAGTTCCTCTCAACAGGCATTCTCAGCGATGTTGTCGGCGTCTGCAGTGCGTTTCACTCCGAGCGGATCAGCAAAGGTTGGATGGATACCGGTCTGATGCTACCTACACAAACAAACAAGCAAAGACGGGAGATTAGGGTTCAACGGCCCGTCGACGGTCAGGTCATTCGAAATGGAGCACAGGGTCGAACTGGGGAAGGGTGAGGAAGAAAATCAGCCGTGTTCGTGTCAAACGAATACTCCTGGAATTCGCATTTGGGTAAAGCACAGTAACCTTAAATCTCGATTATCTAAGGGGGATCGCAAACGCTGTCGTCCCGAATGCGACACACGAATTTTACCACTGCACCACCATGCTCTTTACGTCCACAGGGAGAGGTTTATGACAGAGGGGTGTAGGTAGGAAAAAACAGGGTTACAGTTATTGAACTATATGAAATAAAATCGTCATAATTTGGAATGGTCTGCGTTACGACGTTCGAACTGCACGGATGGCCTCGGGTATGATGGGAATTGGTATGCGCGTGCGTGACGAAGCCAACTTTCATTTGGATGGGTTCGTCAATAAGCAAAATTGGCGCATTAGGATGACTCAGAATCCGCATTTCGCGATCAAGAAGTCTCTTCACCCTCAACAAGTGACTGTGGTGTGCAAGGTCCAGTCATGGAATAATCGGTGCGATATTCCTTGATGGAACGGTGACTACCGAGCGGCACGTGAAGGCTTTGAAAGCTGATTTCACTCCCATTATCCAAAGAGCTCGATCCCATTGAAGTAGGAGAGTGTTTGACGTCCTGGAGGAATACTTTGGGGATCGCATTTTAGCCCTGGGGTACCCAGAGCCCACTGGCATGGGGCCTCGATAGGCCGTCATATTCTCCGGATCTGTACACATGCGACTCCTTTTTGTGGAGCTGTATTAAAGACACGGTGTGCTGCAATAATCCCAAAACCATTGCTGAGCTGAAAACAGCCATTCAGGGCGTTATTGACGGCATCGATGTTCCGATCCTTCAGCGGGTCATGTAAAATTTCTCTATTCGTCTGGGCCACATCATCGGCAATGGTGGCAGGCATATCGAACCTATCATAACCTGAATCCGAATACCTGTAGTGACATTTACATGTTGAATAAAGTGTGTGCACGCCGTAGTTTGTTACTAATTCACCTTTTTTCCCTTATATTTCAATAATTGTCACCCTGTACATGGTGTTGGAAAGAGGGAACGTAAGGAACAAAGGTGTTGGAATGGAGTGGGAGGCCCTGAGTGAACGAAAAGCTGAGAAGAAGTAGGAGTTTTAGAGTAGTGGCACTCCGTCTTCAGGCCACAAGTGCCGATCGGGATCATCCGACCGCCGGCTCATTCTCAGTTGAAAATGCGGATAGGAGGGGCGTGTGGTCAGCACACTTCTCTCCCGGTCGTTTGCTTTGACCGGAGCCGCTACTATTCGGTCGAGTAGGTCCTCAATTGGCATCACGAGGCTGAGTGCACCCCGAAAAATGGCAACAGCACATAGCGGCTGGATAGTCACCCATCCAAGTGCCGGCCACGCCCGACAGCACTTAACTTCGGTGTTCTCACGGGAACCGGTGTATCCACTGCGGCAATGCCGTTGCCCAGAGTAGTGGACAGAGACATAAATAAATGGTTCCAGGAAAAATTAAAAGAAACAATTAACAACAAACAGTTGGGAAGAGACATGCGGACTGAGCTACTGACAGACAAATGAACAAATTTCACCCTGTTGCAGTAAATCGTAGCCAGTTGCCACCAATCACGTCTATCTTTAAGACTTTTTTATTAGACACATACATTTTTAATTGGGAGTGTTTCCATAAACTTTTTCTGAGATAAGATACCTATAATTCCTCGGCTGTAAAATCACTGCTAGTTAAAAGATTTTTCCTTTTTCATGGAAGCTGTTGCGGCTAAGTCTCAGCGGGTAACTGATGAGATAATGAAACATAAAAGCTCGTTAAACATCTTTTAAATCGGAAGAGTAAGTCAAATCTTAAATTAGGCGGACAAGTTTTATAAAACTACGAAAAATTTTTTGGCATATTGAGAATTAAATTACATTAGACCCGAAACAGTTCGATGCAACATGGGGACGTCATATGTATCTAGTTATAATGAATAAAAACGATGAGATCAAATGAGAAATAAAGATTCCGTGAGATTATTTTGCTTCCGCATAATTTTACTGTGACAGTTCTCCTTTGAATCGATAATACATTTCTCACAGGAGACACATGGACAACGCTCTTTTACAAAGTAGTTCAGAGGAGACGCATTATCAGTACACTGTTATTTCCAGTGATCTGACTCACAAGGGGAGGCCGCCAATTGTGAAATTCAGATTCGATTCATACTGCGCATAATAAAAGCTCATGGCCAGAGGTGTAATGTGGCAAAGCACCAAGATGCACTTCTCAGCCGTTGTCGAGAAATTCGACAGTGAAAAGAAGCCGTTCCGTGAAATACTCTCTACGATTAATGATTTTTCCACAGCTTCGTGGCGCAGCAGTAAGCGCTCGGGTTCGTAATCCGAAGGTCGCCGGATCGAAACTCGCACCATGCAACTTCTTTTTATTATTTGTTTTTTGCAATTCAAATATTTGTGTCCACTTGGTGTTTTATTTCAAGTATTATTTTTCCACGACAAACGACTTTCAACAACTTATTATATGCATAATTGTTGCAACTGATTGCGGGAATTATATGTATATATATATATTTGAATTACAAAAAATAAATAGGAAAAAAAGTTGCATGGCGCGAGATTCGATCCGGCGACCTTCGTATTACGAACCCGAGCGCTTACCGCTGCGCCACGACGCTGTAGAAAATTATAAATCGTAGAGAGTATTCCACGGCAACGGTTTCTTTTAACTGTCGATTTTCTCGACAACGGCTGAGAAGTGCATCTTGGTGCTTTGCCACATTACACCTCTGGCCATGAGCTTTTATTATGCGCAGTATGAATCGAATCTGAATTTCACAATTGGCGGCCTCCCCTTGTGAGTTATACTAGCTCCAGGTTGCGGTGTTGCGTTGTTCGGGGGAAGTATAGAGATGATGACACTGGCCTTACGTGGATTGAGGTGGGGGCAACAGAAGTTGCCAGTATGGGCCACCTTATCGTAGTGACAGGGTCTGTCGCAGACCACTCCATACAGGTACCTAGATTGTTCCCACACATATCTAATTAACTGGTTTATTAATGGATGGCCAGCATGCAGATTCTCCAAGCAGTTTCAAAGAAATATACCTATTAATTATGTTTTTTCTCTCTTTATTATCCTAATTTGACTCTTAATAACTGCGTCGGTCTTCTCGGCAGAATTAACTTGGAAAACAGACTGAAGGGGACACTTAGTACTTAGTGAGGTACTGTTTTTGCCTATATAGAATTCAGATTACGAGGAAAACATCGACTGAAGAATTTCTAACCTAAAATATATTTTAATCTCCAACGAATACTGGTTGATTAACTTCTCTTGGAGGTAATGAAAAATGTCGAAGGTTTAGAGAAACAGGAAGAGCCACAAGTGTTAACGATCCTATCACGCTAATTATTCATTTTTTGCGATGGCCGATGGAAATTTTTAAAAGGCCTAACCAAACATGGCGTTCGTTCCACGGCTCGAAAGCCGGAAACGACTACGACCCCGTTACAACGAGCAAAAACTCCACCGACAGCGCCAAGTGGACGTAAACATCCGAACAGCAGAATAATTAACCTACCACCCGAAATTGCCGGTATCCGCTCTCTTGCAACATGTAAGTAAAGCAGAATACTTGTTCGCATGTTGAGCCTCACGGCAACGTCATTAATGCTAACAATGGTTCGGATGTCATACATATTGTAATGAACGGCTGACACTCGCACAATCCATCAAGACCTACCATCTCTTCTGACACTTTATTTGTTTACATTCCTTCCTTCCTTTATCGCTGGCCGCGTCCAGTGATCTTACTGCGACGGCTATGTTCATCGTAACCATACGATTTCTAATGTCACATTTAATTCCTTTGGGACTAGGTCACGCTGTACTCCATGGACCTAGGCAAATAGAAATGAATGTCATTACCTCCATCCCCTTATTATGGGATTTAAACATTTAATTCCTTTGGGACTAGGTCACGCTGTACTCCATGGACCTAGGCAAATAGAAATGAATGTCATTACCTCCATCCCCTTATTATGGGATTTAAAGTTTTAAGAAAGTACCAACGCAATAAATACTACGAGTAATACCTGAATTGAAGATTAAAACGTTGAGTGACAGATTCGTGCAGCGTTATGTAAAAAAATCCAAAGGCACTGGAGGATGCGCTGCGTTTAGTATCTGATCATGCCCCACCTTCTCAGTTGACTGGGTGTATACCCTTTAGTACCAAAAGTCATGGGATACCTACCCGAGAGGGTAATTCACTGAAGCGCCAAAAACACTGGTATAGGCATGCGTATTCAAACAGAGACACAAGTAAGCAGGCAGAATACGGGCCTGCGAGCGGCATCGCCTATATAAGAAAACAAAGGTCTGGCGCAGTTGTTAGATCGGTTGCTGCTGCAACAATGGCAGGTTATCAACATTTAAGTGAGTTTGAACGTGGTCTTATAGTCGGCGCACGAGCGATGGGACACAGCATCTCCAAGGCAGCGATGAAGTGGGGATTTTCCCATACGACCATTTTACGAGTGTACCGTGAATATCAGGAATCCGATAAAACATAAAATCTGCGACATCGCTGCTGCCGGAAAAAGATCCACAAGAACGAAACCAACGACGACTGAAGAGAATCGTTCAACGTGACAGAAGTGCAACCCTTCCGCAAATTGCTGCAGATTTCAATGTTGGGCCATCAACATGTGTCGGCGTGCGAGCCATTCAACGAAACATATGGGCTTTCGGAGCCGAAGGCCCCGTCGTGTACCGTTGATGACTGCACGACGCAGAGCTTTACGCCTCGCCTGGGCCCGTCAACACCGACTTTGGACTGTTGATGAATGGAAACATGTTGCCTGGTTGGACGAGTCTCGTTACAAATTATATCGAGAGGGTGGACGTTTACAGGTATGGAGACAACCTCATAAATCAATGGACCTTGCATGTAAGCAGGGAAAAGTTCAAGCTGGTGGATGCTGTGTGAGTGAGGGATTCGTGCAGCGTTATGTAAAAAAATCCAAAGGCACTGGAGGATGCGCTGCGTTTAGTATCTGATCATGCCCCACCTTCTCAGTTGACTGGGTGTATACCCCTTAGTACCAAAAGTCATGGGATACCTACCCGAGAGGGTAATTCACTGAAGCGCCAGAAACACTGGTATAGGCATGCGTATTCAAACATCGAGACAAGTAAGCAGGCAGAATACGGCCCTGCGATCGGCATCGCCTATATAAGAAAACAAATTGCTGCAGATTTCAATGTTGGGCCATCAACATGTGTCGGCGTGCGAGCCATTCAACGAAACATATGGGCTTTCGGAGCCGAAGGCCCCCTCGTGTGTCAGGCGTGTGTAGTTGGAGTGATATGGGACCAGTGATATGTCTAGATATGACACTGATAGGTGACACGTATGTAAGCATCCTGCCTGATCACCTGCGTTCACTCATGTCCATTGTGCTTTCCGACGGACTTGGGCAATTCCATCAGGAAAATGCGACACCCCACAGGTCTTGGAATATTCTGTTCAGCAGAGACCTCCAATCCTCTCGTACTCTTACAGATTGATGGACAGCCCTGCAGGATTCGTGGTGTCAATTCCGTCCGGATGTACTTCAGACATTAGTTGAGTTCATGCCTCGTCGTGTTGCGGCACTTCCGCGTGCTCGCGGGTGCCCTACACGATATTATGCATGTGTTACGGATATTTGGTTCTTCGTACAACCGTTCAGAGATTCCATTTGAATTACCACTCATAAATACACGTTACACATCAACAAGCAACTCAGTTATGTCAGAAGTCGATTCTACGGGGATTTTGTGTTTTGAATTGCATGTACGTGGCTAAGACGTGTGTTGAAATTTTTCACATTTCAGAATGCTCTTTAAAGCATGGTGAACGACACACGTCAGATTATCACTCAGAAAATAACTAAGAAATATTTAATCGAAAAGGAAAGGAGATTAAGGTTTAACATCCCGTCGATTAAGAGGTCATTAGGGACGGAGCAAAAACTTGAATTAGAAGATGATAGAATGTGAAACCGTCGTTGAAAATTTCAGAAAAGCATTCCGGGTTTCACTTGGAGTCAATCGGAGAAAACAAAATAGAAATCATAACTATGGTACCGTCTTGAGATCGCAGTGCTATATGAAAGTTGAAAGTTCAAAAAAAAAAAAATGGCTCTGAGCACTATGGGACTTAACATCTGTGGTCATCAGTCCCCTAGAACTCAGAACTACTTAAACCTAACCAACCTAAGGACACCACACACATCCATGCCCGAGGCAGATTTCGAACCTGCGACCGTAGCAGTTGCGCGGTTCCGGACTGAGCGCCTAGAACAGTTCAAAAAAATTCTTCAAATGGCTCTGAGTACTATGGGACTTAACTTGTCAGGTCAGCAGTCCCCTAGAACTTAGAACTACTTAAACCTAACTAACCTAAGAACATCACACACATCCATGCCCGAGGCAGGATTAGAAACTGCGACCGTAGGAGTCACGCGGTAGCAGGCTGTAGCGCCTAGAACCTCTCGGCCACTTCGGCCGGCTTGACAGTTCACACCGATACCACAGTCAGTAGGAAAGTAACTTATAACTAGTGTAGATATTCTTTATGTGTGAGACGTTCAAGAGACGCTATTTATCCCAGTATTTGAATCTCAGGAGTTACGCTAGTGTTTCACTGTCCACAAATACATTTATTAACCAGTCGGGAACTGTACGCAAGAAGAATGAATATTAACAAGCTTTAGTATGTACTCGAAACTCTCTGAGATTATCTTCATGGACTTTTATTTATTACACACGTATCTAGAAGAAGCAATATATTGATTGAACCTGCTAGGAACGTGAAGTCTAGGAATTCCAACAGGGATGCAGAACGCCTCTTTTGTAGCGTCAGACCTAAAGTTAGATGATCACCTGTGACGCTTTCGCAGTTTCTAAACAAACACGTGACGTAAGATTTTGCACTTCCTCGCATCTTCCCTGCTTTCTGTATCACTACTACGTGATAAGGGGTGCAGATTGGTTTGGATACGTTCCTCCTACGAGATAATACTACACATGGTAGGATTTACACTTTCGAAACGCAAGCGCTTAGAGTTCGCTGCAAACAGCGCGATCATTATAACTAGCTACTCATGCGCAGTATGACCCTACAATTTGAAACCTAACACCCGGAATACGGTAATTATACAATATGCAACATTTCCTCTGACGCTGTCTGAGTCTTTATAGAGACTTGCTGATCACACCTTGTACTGCCTAATGGCACTATCAAAATGTAATAGTAGCAGCTTACACTCCATACCAGGCGTCGCTCACAATACCCTTCATCCAGACTTAACGTTATCAGGAGTTGTTTGGACGCACGTGCTAGCATGGTAGAATGGCACATCGATGCTTTGATCCCCACGCACAAGATTATCGATGTTTGCTGAACGCCGGATGCTCGTCACCCCGCAGACAGAAATGGTCTCGTGACGGAAATTGCATGCCGTGCCGAGGCGCGCCCGGTTAATATTCCCACAATTCAGCTTTCCCAGCTGCCGGCGATGGCATGCACGGCCACATTTTTTTCTCGTCACCACTGAAGGCTAACCACAAAACATTTGCGGTTAAACGTTTGTCTGTCTCGTCCACGACGAACAAATATACTGACCTTAAAAACAAGTTCAACGTCCACCGCGTCACTCGGGAAAAAAAGTTTGACTCCTACTTGCGCATCAATTCTTTGTAAGAGCCTGCACATAAAAGGCGTCCTCCCCGCCCCCCCCCCCTCCCTCGCCCATGGGAACGGATTTCGCTTGTCACATGTCTGAGGGAACACATCATGCGATTGCACCTGAGATTATAACTTCTTCTTTGACTAGACTTATTTGTGATTCCCTTCGGAAAAACTGGCTTCATTATCAATGCGCCATACCACGTTACAGTGACGTGAATCCAAACTACTACAGCATAGAACTGAAACAGTTTCCCTACAAATATCAACCAGTCATCGCTGGCAGCAGCTGTTGCGGAGGCCTAAGTATTACGTTATTATCTGATACTGAGAACAAGTTCTCCTCTGGAATCGCCATTTTTGCGAGTAAGCAGAATAGACGTCAACACACTACTTTAGACAGATCTCGATACATTAGCAAATTCCGGGATATTCACTGTCTAACGGTGTTATTTTATTCTTTAGACGTTAACCTCAATGCCAGCAACGAATTCGGGGACGTTCCTGATAGAAATCACATGCGTACGCTTATTGTGTTATACTTCATCATAAATGTCAACAGATGGATCTGGACGAAGCACCGCAGTGATTTAAGTTCGATCCAAACTGACCTACGCTGATTTGCTACAAATTCAAATTTTAATAAATAAAAGCTGATATCAAAAAAATGGTTCAAATGACTGTGAGCACTATGGGACTTAACTTCTGAGGTCATCAGTCCCCTAGAACTTAGAACTACTTAAACCTAACTAACCTAAGGACATCACACACATCCATGCCCGAGGCAGGATTCGAACCTGAGACAGTAGCGGTCGCACGGTGCCAGACTGTAGCGCCTAGAACCGCTTAGCCACCCAGGCCGGCGCAGATATCATCATAACCTTTCCACAACACATATGAAGCAAGCTCCTACACGATCATCGCATAAATTATTAGTTCACAAAAACTGTATTATAATGACAGAAATCCCCAAAAATAATTTTCCAGCATGCAGTATGTGCCTATCTGTTACACATTATGAAATGACGACTGGCTCTAACGCAGTGGTTCCCAGCCTGGGGGTAATTACTCCCTGAGGGGTAAAACGAGATTTTATAAGGGATAAAAAACCAATAGTTGTGATAGTGTTTCACTCATAAAACTAAATTACATTTAAAACAGCATTACTATTTACACAATTTTGCGACACTTTAATACTGGTTACATAATTTATAGATAATTACTTTTTCCTCGATTACCAGCATTAACGTATGACGAGCAATACACCTCACATAGACATAGATTACACACATAATTTGTACTTTGAACTGCATATCTATGAAATCAAGCGTAAGACATCCGTAACAAACGCTAATTATCTCATGAAAATATCTTCTGCAAGTTGTAGATAGTCCTGCAATAGACTAGGAATTGCTTCACTACTTACTTTGAAACAGTGCTATGAACTAATTTGCAGCACAACACTGTAGTGCTGTACACAGAATTATTATCATTACTGTTGTTATTAGAGTGGTCAGACACAAAACGTTAACAGCTTGAAGTATGGCAATGTCTGCCACTTGAGAAGTGAGAAGTCCAGCAGTCAAGTGATTCACAAATAGTAATTACACTCTACATATTTTACCTCGGTGGATTTTAAATGGGGATGCATGATGTGGATGGAGTAAATGCCGCTATGGAAACGACGTATAGTGCAGAGAAGGCACGTTTTGTAAAAAGTGTCTACTCTCATTGTGGACAGTTAGCTTTCGTGACTGAGTTGTAGGTAGCACTCGCTATTTACCGGGAATTGCTTCATCATTCATTATAACACACACACACACACACACACACACAAACCAAATATCATTTATCTTTCATCATTTTATAAACTAAGGTATTCTCAGAAAATTCTATTTCATTCTAAAGTTTAGTCGGGTGTTAAAGTTGATGACGTCGGGTAGGAAGCGGTTGAGGTGTGGAAGTGGTGTAGGGGGAGGGTACTAGATAACCACTCAGGGGTAGTGGTTTAAGAAAGGGTGGGAATCACTGCTCTAACGTTTACACAACCCTATGTAAATATCTCAAAAACAAAGTCATCACATCAGATGAATGAACGTGGTTCTTTAGGAATTGTCATATTCAACAAATTCCGGGTACACTTTAGAAAACTGGCCTAACTGTCGATGCACCATATCACGTTACAGTGACGTGAATCCTAACTGCTACAGAACAAAACTGAATCGGTTTCCTTACACACATCAATCAGTCCTTTTCAGTTTCCATAGCTGCAAATTTCATATTCCTGTGACAATGTAGTACAATCCCTGAACTACACACCGTTATCGAATTCTGTACAGTAGCCTATTATGACGCAGTTATTTAAATTAGATGCATATATGCTAAAAGGATGTGAAACAAATTTACAGCTAGTGAAAGCTGATGTCCCTCCAGCTAGATGCTTGAAAAGTGGGAGGGCTATTATCTTTTTCAAGGTCCGATCGGTCGCGAAATTAAAATCGCAGTGAATACCTGATGAAGTTTTGCTCAGAGGCGCTGCGCAGTGTCTCTGGTGTGTCCGTCGTTCGCGTCACGTCGAAGGTTCCGTTTCTGAGCGTGCAGCGAGCACGTAACGATGCTTACAAGGGAACCTCCCCACCGAACCCCTCTCAGATTTAGTTATAAGTTGGCACAGTGGATAGGCCTTGAAAAACTGAACACATATCAATCGAAGAAATAGGAAGAAGTTGTGTGGAACAATGAAAAAAATTAGTAAAATATACAAACCGAGTAGTCCATGCACAACATATGCAACATCAAGGAGAAGGTGAGGTCAGGAGCGCCGTGGTCCCGTGGTTAGCGTGAGTAGCTGCAGAACAAGGGGTCCTTGGTTCAAGTCTTCCCTCGACTGAAAATTTTACTTTCTTTATTTTCCCAAAGTTATGATATGTCCGTTCGTTCACTGACGTCTCTGTTCACTGCAATAAGTTTAGTGTCTGTGTTTTGCGACCGCACCGCAAAACCGTGCGATTAGTAGACGAAAGGACGTGCCTCTCCAATGGGAACCGAAAACATTTGATCACAAGGTCATAGGTCAACCGATTCCTCCACGGGAAAACACGTCTGATATATTCTATACGACACTGGTGACGGCATGTGCGTCACATGACAGGAATATGTTGTCGACCCACCTAAATTGTACACTTGGCGAATGGGTAAAAAGATTCTTCTACCTTGCCCGATTTAGGTTTTCTTGTGGATGTGATAATCACTCCCAAAAAAGTGATGAAAACATAAGAGTTTGTCACATAAACTGAAAATAAAAAATTAAAATTTTCAGTTGAGAGAAGTCTTGAACCTAGAACCTGTCGTTCCGTAGCTACTCTCACTAACCACGGGACCACGGCGCTTCTTGACTGCCACTCTCCTTGATGTTGCCTATCTTCGTATGGACTACTCAGTTTGTATATTTTACTAATTTTTTTCATAGTTCTACAAAACTTCTTCCTGTTTTCTCGATTGATCTGTGTTCAGTTTTTCAAGGCCTATCCACTGTGCCAACTTATAACTAAATCTGAAGGGGGTGCGATGGGGAGGTTCCCTTGTTAGAACAATAGTGTGTCCCGAGAAGTGTGAATTACTTGCTGTCATCCTATTACTTCATGTTGAGGGGTCGCGCCTGATTTCATGCAACCCACATAATATAACTCTCATGCATGATAGCAAAGTCTGGAATGGCCAGGAACTCTGAAGCAGGAGGTACAGACGTTAACGATGCAGGCGGTCAGGGAAGGAAGCAAGTGTCAACTGATGATCCTGTTCAGCGAGTGGATCAAGTTATTCGATAAAATAGTCTAAGAAGGGCAATGTGGAACAAGCGAACAGAAATGTTGCCATCAGGCACTGTCCTTCTTCATAAAAATGCTCAGCCGGACAATACAGTTGCAATAGAAAACAATGCAGCTGCAGCATTTTCGATGGGAAGTGTGTGATCACCCTGCACACAGCCATGAATCGCTGACTATGAGGACAGCATTTTGGTATGGACATCGAGCTCCAGACCAGCGTAGCGAATTGGCGGAAAGCAGAGATGGCTGCCTTCTATGACAAGGGTATTGGAAATTGGTACAACGCTAAGACAGATACTTCAGTCGGAGCGGCGAATATGTAGAGAAGTAGCCGGGAGGTGTAGTTAAATGTTGCAAATAAAACGTTTTTGATTTTGACTGTGGTTTCCATATCGCGACCGCTCGGACCATGAAGATAAAATAGCTCTCGCACGTTGGCTGAAGATGT
The DNA here is from genome assembly GCF_023864345.2 of Schistocerca serialis cubense. Lineage (NCBI taxonomy): Eukaryota > Metazoa > Arthropoda > Insecta > Orthoptera > Acrididae > Schistocerca > Schistocerca serialis. The sequence goes on along the minus strand of NC_064641.1, from coordinate 147,725,646 downwards.
GTCCATCGTCAAAGTCTTTCTTCATCAATTCCTTGAACATGCTGTAAGACTAAAGACGAATAAATTGTCGAATTCGGAACAGTAAATTACAAATAGGCACGGACATTTGCGTGAGCGGCAGTGCTATACACCAAGAGATGTTTTAACTACGGACAATGTGACAATAACTAGACGATTTTGCAGCAAATGAACGTACACTACTGGCGATTAAAATTGCTACACCACGAAGATGACGTGCTACAGACGCGAAATTTAACCGACTGGAAGAAGATGCTGTGATATGCAAATGATTAGCTTTTCAGAGCATTCACTCAAGGCTGGCAGCGGTGGCGACACCTATAACGTGCTGACATGAGGAACGTTTCCAACCGCTTTCTCATGCACAAACAGCAGTTGACCGGCGTTACCTGGTGAAACGTTGTGATGCCACGTGTAAGGAGGAGAAATGCGTACCATCACGTTTCCGACTTTGATAAAGGTAGGATTGTAGCCTATCGCGATTGCGGTTTAGCGTATCGCGACATTGCTGCTCGCGTTGGTCGAAATCCAATGACTGTTAGCAGAATATGGAATCGGTGGGTTCAGGAGGGTAATACGGAACGCCGTGCTGGATCCTAACGGCCTCGTATCACTAGCGGCCGAGATAACAGGCATCTTATCCCCATGGCTGTAACGGATCGTGCAGCCACGTCTCGATCCCTGAGTCATAAGACAGGAGCGCCTGCGATGGTGTACTCAAAGACGAACATGGTTGCGCGAATGGCAAAACATTTTTTCGGATGAATCCAGGTTCTGTTTACAGCATCATGATGGTCGCATCCTTGTTTGGCGACATCGTGGTGAACGCACACTGGAAGCGTGCATTCGTCATCGCCATACTGGCGTATCACCCGGCGTGATGATATGGGGTGCCATTGGTAACACGCCTCGGCCACCTCTTGTTCGCATTGACGGCACTTTGAACAGTGGACGTTACATTTCAGATGTGTCTCGACCCATGACTCTACCCTTCATTCGATCTCTGCGAAACCCTACATTTCAGCAGCGTAAGCACGACCGCATGTTGCAGGTCCTGTACGGGCCTTTCTGGATACAGAAAATGTTCGGCTGCTGCCCTGGCCAGCACATTCTCCAGATCTCTCACCAATAGAAAACGTCTGCTCAACGGTGGCCGAGCAACTGACTCGTCACAATACGCCAGTCACTACTCTTGATGAACTGTGGTATCGTGTTGAATCTGCATGGGCAGCTGTACCTGTACACGCCATCCAAGCACTGTTTGACTCAATGCCCAGGCGTATCAAGGCCGTTATTACGGCCAGAGGTGGTTGTTCTGGGTACTGATTTCTCAGGATCTATGCACCCAAATTGCGTGAAAATGTAATCACATGTCAGTTCTAGTATAACATATTTGTCCAGTGAATACCCGTTTATCATCTGCATTTCTTCTTGGTGTAGCAATTTTAATGGCCAGTAGTGTAGGAAGGAGGAGGTTCCCCGCAGAATCGGCTATGAAAGGAACACACGGAAATCACTTACCATAAGAAAGCACAAGATGACAGGACGTGTGTTACGGTGGCAAGAAATAACTTTTATTCTACTAGAGGGAGCTTAGAGAGTAAAAACTGTAGAGGCGGGCACAAATTAGAACACATCAAACAAAGGATTCAGGACGTTCGTTGCAAGAGCTACTCTGAGATGAAGAACTTGGCACAAGAGAGGAATTCGTGATGGGTGGCATTAAACTAGTCAGGAGACTGGTGACTCAAAAACAATACAATAGACGAAATGTGATACTCTATAGGTTTGGAGAAAACGAACTTGGTAACTAGATGAGAGCAGGATAGGAGCGTCGGCTCGACAAAATTTTTCCAGATGACTACAGGACGGAAAAGTGTCATTGTGAAGCTACAATCGTAAGATGACAACCTATCTTCGACGAGCGTGCAGAAGCTACTCTGATATGCGAAACTTTTGTGGTGTATCTAGCGCAGCGTTTTTGTCCGATTAAGTCGCAGCTGTACTTGTTGGAATAAAAGTCCGTTTGTGTTCTCTGTACAGCAGCAATAATTAAAACGTGTAGTTTTAAAATTTCAATATTAATAACATTCGATCTTACAGAATTACACGCCGACAGTCTTATGCTGTGCTGTTTCTGCAACGCAGCTTATTATCTCAAATAATTAACTTCATTACGGTACTTTCAGCATATTTTAATATGGTAGTCAAGCCTTACCCAATAAAAACCACAGGAAATTCGCGTCTACCGTAATCAGCCTTGGATAGAATTTAAAGTTTGACCGACTCTGACTGTTCAGTTGAAACCATTATCGTCAGATAATTTAAATAGCGACTGCGCTCACTGACATAAGAAGTATTAGCTGGGTCAAGTGTGAATGCACACACTCCCGCGCCTCGTCACTAACTGACTGCCGTTTTATGGACGTAGCCTCACAATGGTCCATTACCGACCTGTGACTATTTGAAAAATTGTCCTCGATTCGACGTCACCTATCCTGCTCTGCTTATTTTCAATTTGCTGTCGTAAGTTTTTCTATAAAAACCGCTACTTCTGTAGCGAACCGAAAAAAGAGCTGTAGACCTTTCGGGCAAGAGAGACTTCTCTTTTTTTAAATGATATCCTTTTTATGCTATTAAAAAGGCAGCTGTATGAATACCAAGACCTGAGATGGAACGTCAGTAGTAAGCAAACAAGGGAAAGCTCAAAGGTGGAAGAAATATGTAGAGTGGCTATACAAGGGAAATTAAAACTTGCAGGAAAATCATAGAAAGGGAAGAGGACGAAGATGAAGATGAGAGTGGAGTTAAGATATTGTGAAAAGAGTCTGACAGAGCGCTGAAACCACCGGAGAAGAGGACTCTACCCAGAACGGCTGATATTCGTGGGAGAGTCAGCCATGGTGTGCAAGATATATGAGACAGGGTAAATGCCCTCAGACTCCAAGGACAATGTAATAATTCCAATTCGAAAGAAAGCAGGTGCTGGCAGGTGTGAATATTATCTAAGTACCAGTTAAAGAAGACATGTTTGCAAAAATACTGACACGACTTAATTACAGAAGAGTGGAAAAAGTGGTAGAAACCGATCTCAGGGAAGATCAGTTTGGGTTCCGAGGAAATTTTGGAACATTTGGGGTCGTACTGATCCTGTGACTTATCTTAAAAGATAGGTTAAAGGAAGGCAAACGTACGCTTCTAGCTTTCGTAAATTTAGAGAATGGTTTTGGTCATGTTGACTGGGAATACATTCTTGGAAAGTCTGAACGTAGCAGGCATAAACTACAGGGAGCAAAAGTTTATATACAACTTATACAGAAAGCAGACAGCAGTTAAGAGAGTCGAAGGGTATGAAGGGGAAGTAGTGGTTGTGAATGGAGTGAGACAGATTTGCAGCCTATCTCCGATGTTACTGAATGTCCACTCTGAGTAAGCAGTGAAGGAAGTCAAAGAACAATTCGGAATAGCAATTTAATAATTAAATAAAAACTCTGAGGTTTGCTGATGACATTGTAATGCTATCAGGGACAGTGAAGGATTTGCAAGTGCAGCTGAACGGAATAGACAGTATCTTCAAAGGAGAATATAAAAGCAAAACAAGGGTAATGGAATGTAGTCAAATTAAACGGGACAACGCTGTGGAAATAAGATTAGGAAATCAACTCCAAAAGTAGTAGATGAATTTTGCTCTTTGGGCAGTAAAATAACTGGTGATGGCTGAAGAAGAGAGGATATAAAATGTAGACTGGCAATGGCAAGAAAAACATTTCTTTTGTTAATATCGAATACACATTTAAGTGTTAGGAAGTTTTTTCTGAAGATATTTGTCTGCAGTGCAGCCTTGTAAAGCAGTTCAGACAGACGGGTACAGAAGCGTTTGAAATGTGTCGCTACAGATTAATTCTGATGATTAGATGGGTAGATCGCATAACTAACGAGGACATTCTGAACATAACCAGGGAAAAAAGAAATTTTTGGCGTAACTTGACTAGAAGAAGGGGTTGCTTGGTGCGACACATTCTCAGAGAAGGAGGAATCGTCAGTTTAGTATTACAGGGAAGTGTGTATTTAGGGGGGGGGGGGAGGGGATTGTAGGGGAGGCAAAGAGACGAGACAGTAAGCAAGTACAAATGGATGTGGGTTGCGGTGGTTATTCGGAGATAGAGAGTCTTTCACACAGGATAGACAGCATAGATATCTGCATCAAACTAGTCTTTGGACTGAATACCACAACAACAACAGGTGGAAGGTTAGAGATGTTGAGACAATCATCACAGTTTGTTGTAGTCTACGGAGAAGGTGTTATACTGTCGGTGTCCGGAAATGTAGATTTTGTTTAAGACTGAGAGGGCAGAGCTCATGAGATAATGGGCTATATTACCAGTAAAAGCTTTTTGGATGACGATGGACTACAGAACGTCGTCATGAGATGACTGAGTCACTAAAAGACAGCATGGAATGAAGAGGGACGCCAGTTTGTGGCGACTGTGTGGATGATAGGGAACTTAATATGAAATAGTTCGTTATATTTGATCTGGCCTGGCGATCTTTTTTGGTCTTAGAGAACCGTTCTCGGCACATTGTGGAGATCGAACCTTGGTCCCAATATCCTGACCTTTGATCCAAGTATTGTCACCAGTTACCATCATTTTCCCAAGAAACATCTGATTCTCATTTGCGCGATCCAAAAGCTCTTCATATATTGCGAGGTGAAGGTCTTTCTGGTCTTGACTCATGAGTTGTGGGATGAACTTGGCGGCAACACGATGCATTCCAAGATGCTGTGTCAGGATTTCATGACAATGTTCAAACGAAATGTTACTTTCTTCTGCAATCTCTCAGATAGTCAGACTTTGATTGGCATGCACAATATCGTAGACGTTCCTGATATGAGCGTCGCCGGTGGACGTCGAAGGGCGTCCTGAACGAGGGTCATCTTTAACTTCCGTCCGGCCATTTTTAAACAATGTGGACCATTAGTAATAACGAGTACGGTTTAAGCACTCACCATCGTATGCTTCCTGCATCGTTTCGTGTGTCTCTGTAAAGGTTTTCTTGAGTTTCACGCAAAATTTAATGCAGACTCGTTGCTACTCTGACTGTGCCATCTCGAAATTCGCAAACTGTGCCACACAGCGTTCTACTCAGTACTTCTTCTTTCTTCTTTTAGTGTTCAATCCTGAGCTTCGTTTGCTGCAGAGCACCATTGCTCTCTTCTGTCTGCCTTCCTCTTCATTTCCACGTACATCCAACGTCATTCATGATCTGTTGCATGTATGATATCCTTGGTCGCCCCCGCCGATTCCTTCCCTCAATAGCTCCTTCTGCTATTGTTCCAGTGATGTTGTTGTATCGTAGGATTTGTCCTACAAGTTTGTCTCTTCTTGTTTGGATGTGCCTCCACAAAGATCTGGTTTCCTGTCCTCTTCTAAGGACCTCTTCATTTGTTACTTCGTCTCTCCAGTTGATCTTCATCATCTTTCTATAGCACCACATATCCAGGGCCTCTAGCCGTCTTCTCTATTCTCTTCCAATTGTCCAGGTTTCTCATCCGTATAGGGCCACACTCCAAACGAAACCTTTCATGATACGTTTCCTTATTTTCAGAATGATGTTGTTGCTGGTGAGTAAGTTCCTTCCCCGATGAAATGCAATTTTGGCCTTTCGTATTCTGGTCGCAATTTCTTTCCAGCTTCTACCATCTCTTATGATTTTGCTTACCAGGTAACTAAATTCCTCTATCACTTCCAGCTCCTCTCTTCCAATTCTCATTCTCAGAGGTTCATATTCTGCCTCTGTACTGCATACCATCACTTTAGTGTTTTTCTTGTTTATTCTCATTCCATACTGATTGCATAGAATTTTTTCCATTGTTCTGAGGACTTCCTCTAGATCTTCTTCTGTCTCCGTGAGTATAGCAATATTACCTGCATAGCGTAGCATGTCTATCTTCTGCCCATTAATTTTGATCCCCACCTCAGTAGTTTCTTGAACTTGGTCTATAGCTTCCTGGATGTAAGCACTGAATATAAGAGGAGAGAGAGCACATCCTTGCCTTACCCCTTTTCTAATATTTGCTTCTTGTTCCTGGTGACAGTTCCTAACACTGCCACCTCATTCTTATAGAAACTGAGTATCACGTGGAAGTCTTTGTACTTTATTCCACTTTTCCTCAGTACTCTGAACATCTCTTGCCAGATAACGTTATCAAATGCCTTTTCCATGTCTACAAAGGCAAAATAAGTTGGTTTATTTTCCTGTAATTGCTTTTCGATAACGCGTCTCAGTGCCAGAATCGTCTATCTTGTTCCCAATCCCCTTCTGAAAGTAAACTGATCTTCACTCAGCGTATCCTCCATCTTCTCTTCAATTCTCTTCAGAACTATTTTTATGAAAATTTTTGATACATGTGAGAGTAGGCTTAGAGTTCGGTACTGTTCGCATTTTGAAGCTGCTGCCTTCTTTGGTATAGGAACAATGATACATTTCTGGAAGTCTGTCGGTATCTCTCCTGTGTTATAGATGGACCTAATAAGTTTAAGCAGCATCAGTTTCATGCTGTCACCAGCATTCTTTATTAGTTCTGCAGGGATGTCATCAATACCCGTTGCGTTGTTGTCCCGTAGTTCTTTTAGAGCTCTGTCAAATTCTTCTTGCAGAATGTCATCTCCTTTGTCATCTTCGTCTACTTGCTGTTCTCTCCCTATTACTTCCTCCGAAAGAGGTGTTCCGGCATACAACTCCTCTATGTATTCTTTACATCTCTTCACTATGTCTTCACCAAACAGCATTTTCCCCTCTTTATTTTCTATTGTGCCTGAGAGTGTTGTTTTACGTTTGTTAAAAAATTGATTTGCTGTTCTCTAGGCTAAATCAGTTCTTCCGTTTTGCATATTTTCTGCCACTTCTCTGCACATTTCTTCAAGAAAATTTTCTTTTGCTTTCCTAGCTTCTCTGTTAATTAAATTCTTTAGTCTTCTGTATTCAGCTTTTCCTTGTTCATCAGTTACATTTTTGTATAATTTCCTGTTTTCTATAAGCTCAATATCTGCTGTAATCCATTTCCTCTTGTTTTTGGGTTCAGTTCTTTCAACTACTCAGTAGAGCACTGATCAATAGCTAACATTCATACAACAATGAAACTTCCGGCAGGTACATGTTAAACACAGGCGTGTGCAGGGGTGCCAACCGCATTTCCATCCAACCGACCGCACCATTAGCGCGAAATTACGAATGTTTCGGAAGTTTTTGAACATACCTCGTATATACTTTACTCGGCACACCACGTTGTTACAGTGTACTCGTATAAGGGCACTCAACGAACTTCGTGTATTCTGAGTCGTGAGAGAGGTCGCGGTTTCAGAGAGCGACGCGATATCGACCAGAAGCGGTGGACGCCACGCACATCTCCCTCCAGTGTACCGTTTCCCGCAGGCTGTGAAAACCGTTTTCTTCCTGCCCGAAGAAGAAAACAAAGAGGGCGCGATAATTGCCGCGCCCGTTACCCGATAATTTGCGGTGCCTGTCGAGCTTTCTTAATATCTCTAATTGAGCCGCCCCCGCATTGTGTGCAAGAGGCATTCCCAGCTAATGTTCTGATTCACGTCGCGGCCGGCCCGCCCGCCTTTCGTTTCTGGGCGATCCGCGTGGCCGCGGGAACAAGCCATTGTCAATATGCTAATGGCCGCGGAGGGAGAGAGAGCCCGCCGGCCTACGTAGCTCCCAACGGCGCGGCGGCTATCGATTCGCGACGGAACCCGCACGGCGCCCATTGTCCGGGCCGTCCTAATCCAATTGGGGCACTCGCTTCGTGTCGCGGCGTTCGTGTCCGACTGTTCTGCCACGGGAATGTTGTAGCTCGAGGTAGCTGCGGCCGACTGAGGCGGTAGCAAGTAAGATATGTGTAGTGTATGGGCCAGACACCACACTTGCTAGGTGACAGCATTTAAATCGGCCGCGGTCCGTTAGTATACGTCGGACCCGCGTGTCGCCGCTATCAGTGATTGCAGACCGAGCGCCGCCTCACGGCAGGTCTAGTCTAGAGAGACTCCCTAGCACTCGCCTCAGTTGTACAGCCGACTTTGCTAGCGATGGTTCACTACCTACATACGCTCTCATTTGCCGAGACGACAGTTTAGAATAGCCTTCAGCTACGTCATTTGCTACGACCTAGCAAGGCGCCATATTCAGTTACTATAATTACTTTGTTAATCATGTACCGTCAAGAGCGACGTTCATCATTAATGGATTAAAGTTAAGTATCAAACTAATTACGTCCGCTTTCTGGATTCTCATTCCTTGTCATGTTCCAGACCTCACGTCAGTATAGTCCTTCCCTCCTCACGCCAGCCTGCCTGAGCTAAAACGCGTGCACTTCGGTCTCCACTAGTAACACGGTGTTGGCTCATCTGCCAACACAACAATATGTATCTCTGCAGTTTCGTTGGCATCTTAGGTACGAGCATAGATTTCGACAGTGTTTTAAAATTCTGCAGTTACATAACAACTATATTTGTCAATGTGTTTAAAATAAAAAAATAACGTTTCTTTCTCTTTTTCCGAAACCAAAGAGATGGCACTGAAGTGCAAATACCAATATTTATGGAGGAACATAGACGTATCAAACAGTGAAATACAGAATATTGATGTTCCATGATAATATTTATTTTATATTTTGATGTAAATCTGCTTACGCCTTTTTAGGCATCGTAAGACAAATGAAGACTGAAAAAGTAATAATCAGTAGTTCTGCTTTCAAGCTGACTTGGTCGCCGCGCGGGATTAACCGAGCGGTCTTGCCGGCACGGTAGCTCAGCGTGTTCGGTAAGAGAGCCGGTTGATCTCTGTATAAAAAACTGAGTGGAAGGATCAACCACCGAACTTGAACAAGATGTCTTGCGACTGCGACGTCCGCAACGACCAAACACAACGATCAATAACGAACAAAATGCAAAGTTCTCCCTCGGGAATGGGTGTGTGTGTTTGTCCTTAGGATAATTTAGGTTAAGTTGTGTGTAAGCTTAGGGACTGATGACGTTAGCAGTTAAGTCGCATAAGATTTCACACACATTTGAACATTTTTTTTGACTCGCGATGGTAAAAGTCACACACCAGTCAAGGGATGACTCTAATGCTCACATGACAAGCTTCGGAATTACCCATCATCAAATAGATATAAAAATTCTGATGCAAAACATATTAACGGATTCCACTTTCATTGAAAACGCCTGCCACTAATTATAATACAGGGTGTTTCAAAATGAACATACCGGTTTTAAGGCGTTGTAGCACGTATTACGTTCGACTTACAATTGTATATAATACTCCAAATGAAAGAGCAACTCAAACAGACCTGTTTGTATACCTGTGCGCAATAGGAAGAGTGTGGAATGGCAAAAAGTGACTGAAGAACATGTTGAACAAGTGCGAGTCTTTCACGCTTAACCCCAAGAGATATCCCCGCGGAAAATTTATGGGCCTTTCTTTTTCGGTGAATCAACTGTAACTGATGTTTCTTACCTTGATGTGCTAGAGATATGGCCCGTGCCTCAGTGGGAAGAAGTTGAACAACACATCTTCATTTGGCTGCAATAAGGTGCGCCGCCTCACTGGCATAACTCACTATGCGACTGGTGGATTGGGCGCAAGCGGTCAGTCGACACAGCATTTTTTGCATGACCTCCACGTTCACACACGATCTGACGCGATCACGTGTATGTTGAAACGTCCTCTTAGAAAGAATTAAAAATAACGGTGCTGGAAAACCTCTTACATTATTTGATTTTCAAACAGCTGAGCAAAACCGAACGTACTCAGACTCTTTACTTATTCTGATCATCACTAAACTGACACACAATATCTGTAGCGCAGCGCAATCTGACTTTCAATAATCCCCACAAAAGAATGGCCCTGACTGACAATAACCTATACCTTTCATATATCACTTACCTCATAAAAATATTCGTTACTCGAACTACTGCAATACAGCGAGCGCCAATACTGCCAGCTAAATAAAAGATTCTAGCTATTGAAGGCTCTAACTACTGATAGGTGTAGTTAGCAAATGAAAGATTTTGATAGAGAACAAACAATGTATTTACCTTAATTATATTCAGAAGTCATATATATATATATAACCATCTTTACAAATTTTCTTTTTCTGGCGGACACACGTCCAGATCGTCCGCTTATAGCAACCTCTCAAAACTGTGGCATCTCTCTCTGCACATCCACCACTGCTGGCGGCTCACCTCCAACTGCACAACGCTACGTGCTGTTCACATCCAAATGTCCAACACTACACAAGCGAATATCCCAACAATGAGTCCAACCAGCCACAGACTCCACACAGCACAGTCAGTGATTTTCATACACAGGGCTACGTGGCGTTACCAACATAAAAACCTAAACAGGCTACTTACACAGCCCCCATGCTCCCCACAAAAAATTTTACAAATTGTTTTGAGCAGTGCCCAATAATTATTTGCTAAATTTTTTTTAGATTAATGATCAACAATGCCAACCAGACACAGACTGCACACTGAACAGTCAGTGATTTTCATACAGAGCGCTACGTGGCGTTACCAGCATAAAAACCTGAACATCCTACTTGCAACGTCCCTCCGTTAACAGCTGGTCTATCCAACTTTAGAAACAGTGTTATTGCAACAGTTGCTCCTGACACACTGATCAAGGTTTCGGAACAACTCACCTATCGACTCGATGTGTGATCGGTGTTCACACTGAATAATTGTAAGAAAAACGGTTTGTGTTTCTCTTTCATTTGGGGTATTATTTATAATTGGAAGGTGAATGTAATATATACTACAAAACCTTAAAACCCATATATTCGTTTTGAAACACCTGTACATCTCACCAGGAGACATGACTGCACGTAGATATAGCGTTTCCATTCACAGACTACGGACGTAATTCTGTAGAGTGTGGACCGAAAATACAGTTTTCCCAGCAGGTGTCATTGCAAAATGAACAGTGGCAACAAGGCGCATCAACTACTGTACATTTATTTTACCTTGCGTCTGATGGCTGTAAACCATCTTACTATAAAAGAAATATTGTCTTTATACAAATGGTAATGTTATTACAGTGACAAAAAGTTAGAAAAATTACTTGTTAAAATCGAGACTATTACGTCGTCAAAAACAAGAATCATAACAACTGTGCGATACGACAAGCGAAATGAAATTAAACTATACAATAACAGTTCAAAATATGCCAAAAATTAAAATACAGGTTGTGAGAAAGCGGAAGGAGAATACAATATTTTCGTTAAAAACTAGGACAGCCCGCTCGTCAGACTCAAATCCAGTACAAAAAAGTGCCAAATACTTTACCATCATCACAAAATATCGAATCTGTAACCATAAGAAGCAAGTATAGATGTCGTTAAAATTCATTCTTAATTCACACTAGAATTACAATTTTATTAAATAATATTAACAAGCGTCGTTTGTCATTAGTAGTTTGCATGTCAAAGAACTGAAAATTAATAAATCTGTATATGTTGAAATCACTTAGTGAACTCCGAAGCCAAGCGTTCACTAACAATAGTCTGCCAGAAACAGAAAAGGGAAAATTAAATGCCCTGTGTAAGCTAGATGCAAGAGTTAGTAAAATGGAAAGATCAAGAGATTTATCTACAAAACATCAATAACAATAAATTTAGCTCTAGAAATACGAAACCGAAACAACAAACCACAATGGTGAAACCAGACTGCTTAACAATAATCTATAAGCTGGAAAGAAGAGAGATACCTGGAAAACTGATTATTACAATAATAATTGGTGAAATACAAACTATGGATGGTTGTAAAATGTGAACTATTAAAGAGATCTACAAAATCCAAAGAAGGTACCAGAATCATTGGCCCACTGTAGGTAAAACTTCTTTGGAAACCTCTACCGGATGGATGATAACTAATGAAACAAAGAATCCTGTATTTCTGGAATAAATCAGCGATGGTATGGATTACAGAAGTATGTCAAGAACTACAAACGTAGAATATCAAAGAATCCGTATTATTAGAAAGAAACATATTAAGGAATCAAGTATTTAACTCAAAAGGCTTTCAAAAGAGAAACAGGTAAGGAATCAGCAAAAATATGCATAGGAAAAAGGAAAAAAGGAATAGGGAGGGGATGAAGGAGCACTCCTAAAATTGGAAAACAGCAAACAAAGAAGAGGAATTGATGTTTTTATGTGATTCTAGTTGGTCGATGCAAAGAGAAAAATAAATTTTTAATGAGCTAAATTTATAGGTATAATAGAGGCCGCTGCTTATCTTAAAATTAACACTACTTCCAAAACGTAATGCTCAGTTATCGTTCGAAATATGACAATCGTTACAGTATTCTATTTCCTGTTGCCACACATGTGTCAAACATAGTCCGGCACTTAAAGCAAAAGCTGGTCGGTCAGAGTAGCTTCAGAAATGTTAGAAAACAATTCGCCCCGTGTCGCATTGCTGTCGAATATGGATACTTCTGTGTGGACGAACGGTGGGTCTGTAGCCGAATGTGGCTGAAATAGTGCCGCTAAACACTGCTAGACCCAGGCGAAAGGTTTACGTTACTTCCTTGTTTAATGTTTAAATGCCTCATTATTATTCAAAACCTCTGATGCCAATAGGTAATAGTATATGATAATTCAGACTTGATGCACTTGTGACCGCCTCACATCCGATATTCCAGATTATGCCTCCTTTTAAGCTATTCCCAACTAATTACAAATCATCGTGTGTAGAAAACTGAGGTCACGTTTCAGCTTTTAGACGCTGTATAATGACATTGCTATCCTCAGTGAAAGTGGAAAAGCAATGCAGGTTCTGTTGAATGGATGAACAGTGTAATGAGTGCAGAATATGGATTGAGTATACCGAAGAAAGAAGAAAGTAATGAGAAGCAGCAGAAATGAGAAAAATGAGAAACTTAACAGCATAATTGGTGATCACGAAGTAGAGGAAGTTAAGGAATTCTGCTACCAGGGCAGCAATATAATCCATGGCGGACGGAGCAAGGTGGACACCAAAAGCAGACTAGCACTGTCGAAAAGAGCATTGCTGGACAAGAGAAGTCTACTATTCTCAAACATACGCCTATATTTTAGGAAGAAATTTCTGGTAAGGTACGTCTGGAGCACAGCATTGAATGGTAGTGAAACGCGGATCGTGGGAAAACCGGAACAGAAGAGAACCGAAGCGTTTGAGATGTGGTGCTACAGATGAATGTTGAAAATTCAGTGGACTGATTAGTTAAGGAATGAGAAAGCTCTCCGCAGGATCAGCGAGGAAAGGAATATATGGAAAACACTGACAGGAACAAGGACACGATGGTAGGACATCTGTTACGACATAAGGAAATAGCTTCCATGGTACTTAAAGTGGCTGTAGAGTGTAGAAACTGTAGAAGAAGACAGAGACTGGAATGCATCCAGAAAATAACTGAGGTGACAAGGAAAAAATATCACTAACGTCCGAACGTAGAATCTACCTGAACATTTCAAACAGAGTTTACGGACATTTTGGGACGTATAGGATTGCAGGTCCAATATCCGAAAACTTCAACCATTGCTTCATTTGCGGATGAAGGGCGCCGATCGTATTCCAGTGCATGTTTCATATTGGAAACGTTAAATAGATATGCATGCTTTTAATTTAGTCGTACCTGTGACGTCTCTGGTACGATGTGCTGCAAGACGATCCCACAACTGATGTTTTGTTAAGCGCATTTGATCTAGATTCAGAAGAAAGATGTATTACCTGTTCGAGACCATCTTGGATATCTTTTTAGAAAAGTCGCAATACTTAGTTTTTTGTATATGCAATCAAACAAAAAATGTAATGAAATAGCACCCAGAAGTCTTTGTGACTATTCATCTTGATTCCAGTGACCCAGCCATCATCTAAGTTCCACAAGAGCTCCAGCGCTCTACACTCCTGCTGTCAACAAAATTCCTTCCAGTCTAAGTAAAACCTTATTTTTCAGAAAGTCTGTGAATAGGAACCTTCTAATCAGCTGCATAGAACAATGAGTTCAGTTCATCATTTGGGTCTATGCTGTAACAGACATATTTTCGGAGAAACAATATTGAAAATGAAACTTTCTGACAGATCAAAACTGTGTGCAGACCCGAGACTCGGTCCGGCACACAGTTTTCATCTGTCAGGAAGTTTCATATCAGCACACACTCCGCTGCAGAGTGAAAATCTCGTTCTGGAAATACTGAAAATGCTTCTCAAGAAAGGACTGTGACTCCCCACCCGACCATCGAAATGAGCTCCTGGAGGCATCAGACAGCATTTTCTTCGCAGTGACAAATCAGCCAAATATTTATTAGTATTCGGCTCTGTAGCTGCTACGATAGATTATGTTCCTCCTGAAAGAAACAGCGACTACTTGAAAATGTGTGTCAGATAAATTCCAGCAAGCAAATCGACAGAAGCTGTCCAGATCCTATTTCAAACAGGCCAAAACATGTGTTCTTCACGTTCATTTTCGCTGAAACAGGATCCGAATTCTAGTGACGGTGTGGCAGCTGTGGTGACAGGAAGGTCCCACTGGAAGTAGCGGAGCCTTCGATTTTCCGAGTCCTCCGAAACTTGTGGCGAAAGCGTTGCGTGTCCGCTCGACTGCTTCGAAGCAGAATGTCACTGGCGTGCACGCCACCTGAGCCGCCGCGACATCTGCTTCGACCGTAGGCTTGCCTTCCGCGTCTGCTTTCAAGCATGTCGTTGGCACTGTGCTTCACCCGCTCCTACACAAGATACTTTCACGCTTGTCCCTGCTGGTAGGAAAACTGAGAGATAGGTGACAGTTCTTTAAACAGTGGAGGAAGTCTACGACTATTAACCTTCGGCTGAGAAATTCTTATAATGAAATGAAACTTATTGGAATGAAGCGTCGTATTAAATGAAACTTCGTCGTGTGACTATTATTTATTTACCAGGGGAAAATTGCTCCTATCAGAGCACAAAAAACGCAGATATTCTACCGCTTGAGCCTCGTCCCGCAGCTACGCAGGGTCAGCCATCGTTAATCGGATTTGGCATGTTAATGGTGAAGGGGTGGCCGGATGCCCTTCCTGCTGCCACCCCTACCCCCCGGGACGGAATTAGTGTACCCCAAATGTCTGCATCGAGTGTAATCCATGGAACAGTGCGAAAGTGTTCAGATGTCTGCGAGCCGTGTAACTGAGGCGATAACATGGAGACCAGCCCGGTATTCACCTAGCAGGATGTGGAAAACCGCCTAAAAACCACAGCCAGGCTGGTCGGCACATCGGCCCTCGTCGTTAATCAGCTGGGCGGAATCGATTCGGGGCCGGCGCGCCTTCCCGAGTCCAGGAAGCACCGCGTTAGTGCTCTCGGTTACCCTGGCGGGTACAGAAAAGGCAGATATGCTACTCTTTATTAAGGGGGGGTAGGATGTCAAACGGGCCGACTTGGAGCAGGAGAGGCACCACAGGACATTTTAATTTCCACTATCTATACTTTTACAAATAAATTCATAAAACTTTGTCAGCATGACTTGGAAGGATTCAGAATTCACACTCATTCCAAAACATAATGAAGTAATTTTTTTCTACATGTGAAATTTCATCATTTTTTTCACTTACTAATGGCAGCATTTGTTGCTATAGGTACACTTTTCTTCATAAGTAAGAGATGGTTCGATGAATTTTGCACTGCATACAAACCATACTTCAAGGTGTATGAAACTCTAGAATTTTCCAAATCTATTAAAAACTGTGGTAAAAATTGAGGCAATTAACTACAAAACTTGTGTTTTTTCTAAACATGAGGTTTAAAATACAACAGATCATTCGTTTTTTCATAAATAAATTCTAGAGTTTCATACACCTCTATGTATGGTATGGATGCTGTGCAAAATTCATCGACGAATCTCTGTAACTTATGAAGAAAAGTGTACCTATATCAACAAATGCAGCCATTAGTAAGTGAAAAAATGATGAAACTTCACACGTAAAAAAATTATTTTGTAATGTTTTCGAACTTCCACTGCAATGGATGTGAATCCTGAATCCTTCCTGGTGATGGTGACAAAGTTTTATGAATTTATTTCTAAAAGTATAGACACTGGAAATTAAAATCTCCTGTGATGCCTCTCCTGCTCAAAGTCGGCCCGTTTGACGTCCTACTCCCCTTAAAAGACGCTGATCGAACAGTTGGGTACTAACCGACTCATTCCACCGTCCTCAGCGCCTTTAAAATTTTTCGTAAAAATATCGGCATGCGACACATTCGCGCTGCTTTTAACATGAAACTCACCTCTCACTCCCACAAGCTGCCCTATCTGTAACGCTCTCACACCCACTAGCCCATCGCTGTTAAGTCTCTCATAACCATCCACTCCTAATTGCTCATTCTCATCCACTCGTTCAGCCCTCTTCATTGTCATTATGTCTTTGTCGCTCTTCGCCTGTCTTACAACCACAGTCGCCTTCATTCTGTCCTCCTACTGCTATCTCATCTCACTGTCATTGTCTTCCTCTCGTTCTCTCTTATGGCCACTATTCCATTCATTCCTTCCCACTGCTCCTGTCTCTTCTCACACTCTACCTCGCTGTCCTTGTCGTACTTGTCATACTTGTCTCTCTTCATCTCTAGCTCTCACCCACTTTTACTTTCTCTTTCTCTGTATTCCTCACCCTCTGACACAGTCTCCTTCCGCCTTCTTCTAGTACTGTTCTACCACTGTCTGCTACGTTCCACTGCCACGGTGTCCCTCTTGTTTCCCTCATACCGCCTTTGTCTCTTTCTCTCTTTCTGCCTCGCAACCACTGTCAACTATCTTTCACCATTTATTAAAACTCCTCCTGTTTCCCGCCTGCACTGTCTCCTTCCTTCTCTGCACAAAAAAGCGCGAATACATTCGTGTGCCAGTATTTTTGCGAAATTTTTTAAAGGTGCTGTGGATGGCAGAATGAGACTGCTGGTATCCCACTTTTCAGTCATAATTCGCCTATATTGTGCCCCAGTAGGAGTCTTTTTACCTGGTTCCCTTCTTTTCTCTAGCACAGAAAATTATCAATGTTTTTCGAGACCTGAATCTTACGAATACATCGCAAAAACTACAGCCATTTACAGTAATAGCAGTCGTGGAATCCGCAGCTGGAGTTTGTTCCGCTGCTGACGGCGAAAAAATGGTTCGAAGGCTTCTTTGGATTTCCTCAGGAACTGCCCATGAATTTACGCAACTGCATCATTCATTCATTCACTCATTCGAGGGTATAGCTGTCAGTTTAATTAAATCATGGGTATGTCAGGGGTGTACTCGTCGTCAATCAATTTATTTAATTTTGACGTGCATATTTTACGTGTAAGAGTAAGGTAACTTTCAACTTCTGTATCTTGGAAAGGAATAAGGATATTAAAAAATTTTCAAGGTAGTTCTAGATCGGGGTGACAGGAATGCATCGTAAAAACTACAGCCATCAGTTGGTTTTTGGTCCGTTGATGACGGCGAAAATATAGTAAAAAAATCTTTTCTGGGGGTTTTCCGAGGAACCGCCCAGTGGACAACATCAAATCCAAAAACAACCAACCGATTTTCTCCACTTACCTAAGTAGGAGGAGCTCTGTAATAATTGTAGTTTGAGCCTCTACTATCGGACAGTAACACTAAGACGATCCATCTGTTGGGTATATAAATAGTACCTAGCCCAAGTGCCATCAGAAACTCTTGAACCCACCTTTTTACAACGAATAGAAACCGAGGTATGAGAATCATAAAATCCCGGTTTTATATGCGGAGTTTTGTAATGTATGCGTAAGCATGCTTTCGCATGCACAACGATTCATTATACATGTTTGAAAGTTAACTTGTAATGTTATACGTATAATTTTAGATCAAGAAATATAATATCGCTCACATGGTTGCAGAAGGTATCTTACTGTCCAAATACAAAATTAGAATGCGTTAAAACATAACAATTAACCTAAATATCACATTTATATCTGCATGTACAGATGTGAATCTTTAATATACTTAAAGTTTGAATAAGGAATGAAATATGTATCCGTGCACTTTGTTTTGTTAAGCAATGTAATAACTGTGTCAATGATCGAGTTATGAGTACCAATCTGTTAGCCTTCTAGCACACATGCAAGTTTTGCAGGGTGTGCATGCAGCTGTAGTATATTTCCGTGGACTTCCATACAACAGTGAGTAGTACCGAACTAATGGGCCATAGTTCTTCCTATTTAGGTATTTGCTTCCTGAGTGTGTCTATCTCTTCATCGTATGCTCAAAAATTACGAATGTTAGTGAAGTGTTCCCTGATAGAGGCCTCGAGTGCCCTGCTTTGTCGGTAGCTGATTCGAATCCATTCGTACGGCCAAACTGCAATCTATAGCACCGGAAATGTTTCCAGCGTTCTGTTTTAGTACAAAGAAAGCAATGATAATTATAGATTTTAACGTTCCGTCGGCGCTGGGATCAGATGTGGAGCCGATTATCTTATTGACAAGGGTGGTTCAGGAAATGGGCAGAGAACCGTTTCCACACTGACCAGAACGGAGTTAACGCTATTACTGGAACCATACATCAGTATGCTTGCATAGGGATCTGAAAGACGCTCAGCCCGAATGCGAAGACAATGTCTTGAGCACTGCGCCATCTCGATCATCTTACTGGGGTAATTAGTTGTGATGACAGATACAGTCTGATTACTGTAGACCGCTTGAAACATTACACAGACGGTATTTAAATCATGAACGGTAATCGACGCCAAGTATTAGAGTATTTCCTGATACTGATTACTTTAGCTTGTTGTAACCTTGATTGCACTGGGGGGTGAGAGCTAAAGCTTCAAAAACGTTTTTATCGTCTACGTACCGATAGGCACAAAATTTTTGATACAATGTTTCTTCGAAATGGATAACCTAACTTTTTATTTTCCGCTAACGCTTTTTGGCCATACATCATGAGGCAGTTTACACACGTATAATCCCGTATCTACGATGAGGCTTCTGTTTAAATGATGATTTTAAAAAATTGGCTACCTTCTATAGTCCTACTGGACTCGACTATAAGGATCCCAAGGCCAATATTAAATTCATCGTCCTCGGTTTTCTGGTATGTCTGCAGGTTCTTTGTGCTTTCATTTCTGACGGTCTACTGCTTCGTTCACAATGGTATTGTACGTGCTGCCACCCAGCACATCATACACGATCTGTAATCTCTTCTTCCCTCGCCATCTGCTTCTTTCCACATACCCTTCTATGATTATATCTATAAACCACTCATTTTTTCTTCATATGTCCTATCCGGTTTATTTTCTTGTTATTGCGCTCTCATTTTTCACCCTAACCATCCAACTGTTTTTTTTTTAATTATTATTTAAAGCTCTTCACGTGCTCCGTTTCTACATTCAGTATTATCTTTATTATTTTATTTCCTTTAGTGCCATACCTTTTGTTTTCCTGGTACTGATTTTTAGTCAAGAACTCTTTCCTTTTGCTCCACTATTTCCTGCAAGTCTTTTTCATTCATTACGAAAGAAGAGTCGTGTCACCTTCTTCAACAGTATACTGTGCTTCTTCCAATTTTTACCCCCTTCCATGGAAAGGGCAATGTTCAATCATATTCTCTGAACACAAATTAAAAATAATAGGAGATTTATCCTATTCCCTTTTTTCCAGTTCGTTCTGGTTGGTACTTCCTATATTAATTGAGGGGAACCCCAGGATGATTACATCGGCGTTCTGTTGCAGTCCCAGCTTGTGGTCTGTTTCATGTGATCTCATCATAGATGAAATCTTTCGTTCTAAATCACTAACTAGTCAATGAAGCTTCCATCTAATTTCAGTATTCCTCCACTGTGGATACTTATCTGACTGTCATTAACAACAGCTTAGTCACTTACTACTTACATACTGACTTGTTAACTTACCTTTCTGTTTTCTAGGCCACGAAGAGGCCCGAGCATCCAGTGCATGTTCCTCAATTTTTCTCTGTTCTGAGCTACTTTGTTCATCTTCGGATCCTCATTCGTTTTCATTCTTCTGCATCTTTCGCCTATCGTTTCCTACAATAATACAAACAATATTAAGAAGTGTTTAGCAAAACTGCGCATACAAGGCATGCAAAGACGGATGATATATGATATCTACTTGAACTACTTGGAAACAATAGAGAAACGAGGAACACAACAGAAGTGCTCGGATGAAAAAGAGCGTAAGAAATAAAACTGATGGCTCAGAAGCGGTATTAAATTTCAGGGAGTGAGGATACCAATGATAGATCAGCTGATGACATGGCTGTGAAATGAGGATGAATTCGAAGGTCAGATGAATGGACTGAAAACTGTGCTGAGCATAACTATAGATGGATGTTTTTTAAAGAAGAACGGAAGTACTGAGGCAGTAATGAGGTCAGGTACAAACTTAATATCAAAACTAGAGATGAAAAGAACGAATTACTTTACCTAAGCAGCAAAGACGAAGCAAGAATATAAAAAGCTGAATACCGTAGCAAAGAGAACGTTTCTCTTCCAAAATAAATCTACTAGCAGTAAACATAGGCTTTCAAGTGAAGAAAAAATTGCTTAGAATGTACGTCTGCAGCACAGTATGTACGGAACTGAATCACGGGTTGTTGTGAAAAGTGGTCGGTTGGTTGATTTTGGGGAGAGGACCAAACAGCGAGGTCATCGGTTCCATCGGATTACGGAAAGATGGATAAGGAAGTCGGCCCTTTCGAAGGAACCATCCCGGCATTTACCTGAAGCGATTTACGAAAATCACGGAACCTAAATCAGGATGGCCGGATACGAGATTGAACCGTCGTCTTCCCGAACGCGAGTGAAAACTGGAATGAAGCCAAGCGAAGGGTTTGAACTGAGGTATTAAATATGGATGATGATAATAACATGGAGTAGTAATATAATAAATGGAGAGATTCTCTACAGAATCAGCGATGAAATGAATATGTGGAAAAGAGGGACTAGAGTATACACAATGTGATGAAAAGAATACGGACTTCTACGGACGGCCACAGAACACAGCTTGATTCATCACTCGAAATCATTCGTTTCCGTGACGGCGATTTACACCACGTCAACATCCCTTAACATTAACTACATTGATGTGTGGCTTATGAAGAGTAGCTCAACGATTGTATCCCATTCTTTTTAACTCCCTAAGTCATTGTGCTAGCTGCAGTGATGACAGCACTTTGTAACTCACAAGTGAACCCTTCCTCTGATTTTATGCGGCTTTTTTCAACCACTCTCTGCAATGCTCTACGGTCCCTATCCGTCAGTACAAAAGGTCCGCCTGCTCTTGGTGCAGCTGTGTTTGTTCTCTTGCTTCTCTACTTCACAACCAGATCACCATCAGTCGGTCTGGGCAGCTTTAGAAGGGTTGAGGTGTTCCGGATAGATTTGTAACTCAGGTGACATACAATGTCCAGCGCACGTTCGAAGTCAATAAGCTCTCCTGACCGACCCATTCTGCTGTTACTGTCCTCTGCTGACACCACAATATTTCCCCCATCCTCTTATACTGGCGGGTCCGACTCTCATGACGTCTAGTAGTCAATTCCGCATTACATAGTGGTGTCTGGATACTTCTGAGCAGACAGTGTATTCAACAAATAACTGATGATATCGGCTGTAAGTCCTATTGTCAGACGAACGAGATTAGCGCAGGAGAGAAAAAAGAAAAAGCACCACAGAAACAGCCAGGAGAAAATAGAAGCGAGATGTTGACAGAGAGTAACGCCGCATACCCTGTCGGAAAAAAATCGCAACACCGAGAACGAGTTGTACGGCATAAACGGAAGTTGGCGGAGGTGTTTCTATATCAAAAAGATGACGTCTATTCAGACTTCGCACCAGTCGCCTGAAAGCGGCGCTAGTGGAGCCACAATGAGGCTACAAATCAGGTTTGCTTTCAATGCACGGTGTCGGTTACCTTTCAGATTGGACGAGGTGAGTTGATCTTAGTCACGAATACCTTTAAGATGATAAAGACGCCATTACCAATACCTCACAGAGTTTGAACGAGGTCATGAAACAGGGATTCGAGAAGCTGGATGTTCCTTCTGCGATACTGCAGAAAGAGTTGCCTGGAATGTAGCCACTGCACATGGAAGTAGTTGTCACGAGACTGTAAGCTCGCAAGTTGACTGGGCAACTGACGGACGGATAGCATTACCGAGAGGGAAGAACACTGTGTTCGGCGTATGGCTCTGCCGCATCGTACCGCATCGTACAGAATCTGCAGCAGTAGTCTGAGCAGCAGCCGGCCCCACGGTGATACAACAGACTGTTACAAATCGGTTACTTCAAGGGCAGCTCCGAGCCAAACGCTCAGTAGCGTGCATGCCACTGACCCAAAACCACGAGTTCAGTGGTGTCAGGCGAGAGCTCATTGGAGAACAGCATGGAAGTCTGTTGTGGACGTGCTACGAACCTGTCTGTGTGCTAGACACATGGATCTACACATGGAATTATGGTCTGAGGTTCGTATTGGTAAGAGAGCAGGGACACTCTAGTGCTCATCCCGCGCTCTCTAACTACAGATACGGACGTCAGTCATGTGATTCTGACTGTTGTGCTGCTATTCATGAATAGCATTCCAGGGGAGTTTTCCAACAGTATAACTCTTGCTCGCATACCGCTATTGTAATCTAAAAGGCTCTAAGGAGTGTCAACATATTGCCTTGGCCTGCTCGATTACTGCATCTGTTTCCAATCGGGCACATACGGGACATCATCGACCGACAACTCCAGTTTCATCCACAAACGACATTCACCCCCTCCCCCACTGCCCCCCTCCCCACCCACTATATTGGCGTATCAAGCGCAACAGGCTCTTACACCGGTTATTGATGCACCAGAACTTCACATTCGCAATGACTTATCTTGCGCTTACATTAACCTGTGATCTTGCAATGTTTAATCACTTAAAGATGTTACCTAGACAAATGTATTGCTGAAATTTCATAACTCGACAGTAATTTTTATTGATAGTGCGATTTTTGTGCCATCAGTGTATTTTTGAAATATAGTGTTAAATACTGGTATTTCCGTATGAAATATAGAACCTGGAGGAAAGCCCAGCAATCGATCCACTGACGGTGTAGATACATCCAGATTCTTTTGTTTGTTAAAGAGCCCACAGCCGTCGGAAGCCTGGGACTTTTGACGGCGAGCCTGTCTTGGAATTATCTCCACTGCACCAATAATGCAAAATGGGAACGCTGCAAGAGCGTGTACTGGATGCAGCCAGACATAAGGAGGAACAAATCTTCATTGTGGCAGGTATCGTCACCGTTTCACATGCCACATGGAAAGAAATAAATTAACAAATAGAGAAAAGAAATACAGTCTCTGTTTCACAGCTTTAGTTTTTTACGTCTTCTTCCATCTTCTATCACGAATGGGTCGCTTAGGACCCCGCGAAAGCAACCGTCGTTAGCCTTCCTTGCAGGCTAGTACTCATTCACGAACAACGAGTGAGCGTGTTAACATCGCTTCGTCCATCTCTGCCGTTCTCCCTTCTTTCTCAAAGCACCGTATTTATGCGACTTTTCCTATTTCATCTCGGTCCTGTACATTTGCCATCCTAATTCGTCAAGAACTTTTGCTACCTATTTTTGTCAATTGTGCCTAATAATCGCATTTTTGAACGATGTGTGAATCCGTGCCGGCCAGTGTGGCCGAGCAGTTCTAGGCGCTTCAGTCCGGAACCGCGCGACCGCTACGGTTGCAGGTTCGAATCCTGCCTTGGGCGTGGATGTGTGTGGCGTCCTTAGGTTAGTTAGGTTTAAGTAGTTCTAAGTTCTAGGGGACTGGTGACCTCAGAGTGCTCCATAGTGCTCATAGTCATCTGAACCATTTGTTTGTGAATCCGTTGGGTTTGTCAGGTTGGGTCCTTTATTTCTATACGTCCTAGGATTTCTTCATATACGCGATTTTCGGATTTACCTATATATTTCTGCAGAGGTTTTAGATGACATATTACATCTGATATTCTTGACCCTAAGATTTTTCTCTTAATATTACTTTGTATTGCTTCTAATTGGTCTTTTAATGTTTTGTACAGAGAGTTTGCGTCTATGATATGTACAGCACTTCTGTTTCGATCAGTGTTGTATAATGTCTGAATCTACGGTTGTAGGAAAGCCATTTATGGTTATAAATATTTTGCGTTTACTGACGTGCAGTTTCTTTTTCCGGAAGCTTGTATATTCTACGTCCATCTTTTCATTGCAAGTGATATATTCACGAAAGTATTTCAGTTCCTTAATACGGAAAACGTCTCAGGTTCTATCTCACTCAGTGCTATTTTGCTGTAAGGTGTGCTTCTGAAGTTAGGTAAATTTATGAATTCGCATCCAAGCGCCCGAATGCTCCAGTAGTCCGCTATAAACGTTTCTAGTGATGAGCCTGAGCAAGCGTACCCCGCCGTTGCCCCGGAACGTCGTGATCGTTAGGTTTTAGTGCGAGCAACTCGTCGGCGGAGGCGGCATCGCGTGAGTGCGACCGCTCCCGCCCGCCCGGGTTTCCTTTGAAGCGCTCCCAGGCAGCTACAAAAACCTCCGCGTCTGGGGCTTACGATAGTCTCCATAAAACCCTTTACGAGTGGCACCACTGAACATGGAGGTATGCGCGCAGCCGAGTCAAAACAAAAACAGCAGAAGCTTATGCGAATCCTCTGCCACCCCAGGTGGCTGCATATTTATGCAGTTCTCTCAGTGAAATCCCCCGTCTTCCTAGTGTTTCGTTTACTGACAGACTATACAAAATCAGGAAGAGGAGCAACATTCGTTAATGGATTTTGCAACAGGTTTCCCGTACGTGTCTTCCTTCTGTTGTTCTCTTGTTGTGTGCAGGTTACTTGTTTCCTTCTTTTATTTTTTCCTTCCTTAGAAAATTATTAAAACGTGAACCAGAGTCTGCCACTTCCTTCGCCAAAACCAGACTTTACACGTTCCTTCCATTTCATATCGTCGTCCTTTGTAGCTTTTAACATATTCGGCTCATGCGGTTACTTAATCCTTCAATCAAGAGTTAATATCTTATTGTTTTAGACAAGTGCACAATACATATGTGACTGGAAAGCAGATGAACAGATTAAACATATACAGGAACCAAAATACGAGGATAGAGACTAATGGAGAGCGATGGAAATTAAAATTAGAAAAGGAGTAAGATAAGATTCTTCGTAATCACCAAATTTATTTAACATTTTCATGGAAAAAAATTATGAATATCTACTAAGTAAAGATATCAAGCGTTAACGTGAACGAATGGTCACTCAATATAAAAGGTTTTTGGATGATATTGTTCTAAACGATGCACTCAAAACCATATGCGGAAGATACATTCTAGATTTACGACAATGCATAAAAAGTATTAATTTAAAATTAACAGTAAAAAAGAAAATAATGACATTATTCAAATCAAAGATAAAGACACTTGCCATCCACATTGGAAGAAATGTAGATAAAAATACAAATTTTGTTATTTAGACACATTAATTACAAAAGACAGAAATGTAGCATGGAATTCAGAAAAAGAGTTTAAGTAGGAAAATGTGCTCTCACTGGAAGTCGCCTAGTATAGAAAAGGAAATAAATGTCAACCCGTTGATCTTGAGTATGCTCCTATATAGCTGTGAAACCTGGACACTGTTTATGACAGACACAAAGCGCTTAAAAGCAAAAGAAATGTGGCTTTGCAGAAGACAAAGGAGCACGAACTGCACAGAAATCAAATCCAGCAAATATGCTTTCGAAGAAGTCATCTAACGAAAGAATGCCGTAGCAGCTATTCAAAAACAGTAAACAAAACCTTATGAACATTTATTTAGGCACAGCAAGTCTTTTTCGTTGACGTAAATGCGGGGGACCATGACGTTCTTGGAATGACCACATCAATTAATGGAGCATCGCAGGATGGTCTGAACAGAGATACTTGGCAGAAGATAATAGGAATACAACAAAATGTTGTTATTAATTGATTCTTGTATTACTTACTACTGTAATAATAATAGTAATAATAATAATATTTCTTACAACGCAGTATTTCTTGGCAGGAAATGACATTATAGGTATTATTACTAGTAATAAGTTCTTAACAAATACAATTACAAGTATTTCGGGAAATAATACCAAGGGAAAGGACAAAAAAAATTAATTAGTAAAATATCTATTGGCAGTAATAAAAAGTCAAGTTTACGAAGAAATTATGAAACCAGTGCAAAATCGAGAAGTGTGTTTGCACCGTACTGTATGTCCCTTAAAATTTCAACTAAAGCTGAAGTACATTTTGCATACTTTTAGAACTTTTGCTACTTCTTACTGAAGAGCGGTTTCTTCTTAAAGCCAGAATGAAATATTTTTAGTTTATTGTATATTTGTGGTCATAGGGTCTATATTACAACAAACAGTAACCCGTTCGCTTTTGCCTGAGGTAGAGAGAGAGACAGACAGACAGACAGACAGACACACGAGCAGCTCCATGTACTGAGATTCTCGTTTAGCCCAACGTGTTGGTTTCTGCAGGTTAAGTAACCTTAAAAGATTTAATAAAAGTCGGAATGCATGGAGATATATGTAGAAGGCCTTCATCCCAAAGTGAATGTCCAAAATATTGATGATGAGAACAGAGATATGTCGATTTAGGATATTGTATGTTGGTATTTCGTTCGCTGTTGCCTTACCACTGGACTTTTGAAGTGAATACCTAGAAATAAACACGAAATGAAACATTGCTGTATTACAGTGTTAAACATTTCGCTTCAGTGACGGTCAAGAAACTGATTTCAATGAGCAAGCCCTATGAGTTGAGAAAACTGATAGAGTTCTTAATTGTACATCGTTTCCCCAAGAAACAATACGTAATATTTCCCTATCGACATGTTACACTGGCAAGTCTTGTTAATCTTTGGTACAGATCAGACAGGAAAAGTTCAGATGCCAAATCTAGATGTTCAACTCGTGCATAGTGTAACTATTCAGATGCGTCGAACGTTTCCGTTCAAAATAGCCTGCTCAGTGAAAGGTAATCTGCCACAAAGTCATGCTCCTACCACCGCATGGACACAGCGTTAGTGAAAGGACACGTAAAAGTGGACAACAGTTTTGTATCTCAGTTTTTAAGACAAAAGGCTTATTCGTCTCAGAGCTTTCAGACAATTGCAGTTGTCTTAAGAAACGTTACGTGTTTGAGGAGGCGAAAAATATTGGTAGATTCCATTCTACGTTCGTCCCTTGCAGACTTACGATTGGGTGTCTATTCGTCCCGTTTTTGCTGGGACAGTCCCGTTTTCTCCAAAATGTTCTGCTGTCACGAAAGTTATTTGGTGACGCTCAAATGTCCCGCCTTCTTGTGATACCAAGTGGCTAAAGTGTTTTGCGCTATTAGTATATACGCTAGGAAGCGCCATTTGCACAATTCGCTCTACGATTTTTTTTATTTACCGTTATGTTACGCATTGTCGGTAGTATCGATTCATGTTAAGCTGTATTTTCGATGTGTTTGGATAGTAAGCATTTCTGTTCCCACTGTAGTAACCAAATCTCAAGGCGTTAAAGTGGATACATGACATTTTTAAATCTATACAATCACTGTTTCATCAAAGCAATAAGAAGGTGTGTTTTTGACGGTAATATAAAATTGAGTTTCCTTTTATCACTGGTAGTGGAGATACTGTAGAATGTATATGTGTTTTCCTTAATGATCTCTTAGTTGTTAGTGGAAAAAAGAGAATGAAAGCTGAAACAGTGAAGACCTTGCTCATTGTCGAAACCCACTTTAATGAGGTAGCATGTGTTCACTTTGTGACAAAATGTCAAAGAAATGAGTATTTCATGATGAAATACGTAAAAGTGAACATTACTGTGACAGTGTTGCATAATAATTCTAAAAAGTTATTTGGGATCATATGAGTGCATGATGCCAAAGTAAAGTTCTACGTACATTAAATTTTCTCAATACTGTCTGTATCCCTGTATTCCGCTAATTGTCCCAGGTTTCTTCCTTAACTTTTCAGTGGTCCCATTTTTAATAAAAATAGAATGAACACCCTGACTTACAATCGATTACTAACTAACCATACAGAACACATTTGCTATTTCACCATATTCAAGAAAGTGCACGGCATTATCCCAACAGCTAACGAAGATCTCTCGTTTACCGTTCCATACCCTTATTTTATTTATTGTTGCTCAGAATTTATCACAGTTTCCAAACTTTCTCACTGTCGTGAGTGATTTTCAACATGGACAACTACTGTCATATGGGCCACATCGAACAATTTGGGGGTAATAATGACTTTCGGCTGAACTTAAATTAGAATAAATGAAAAATAGTGAGCAAAAGTAATACCAACATCTAGTAAGATTTGAGTACTGAACTTAACTCTTATTTAGGAAATAATCAGGCGTAGTGAACTGAATTGGGGAGAACTCGCGAAAGCAGTCGTTGCGAGAACAACCAAAATACGTACTAGTGGATGAATTGTAGGGACGTGTAGTGTATCTCCAAAGGAGAACAGAGAGAGTTACACGAGGTATTCTCCCGCACTCATTTTAGTGGCACGGTTTCAAGGAGATAAGC
Source organism: Schistocerca serialis cubense (assembly GCF_023864345.2). Classification (NCBI taxonomy): domain Eukaryota; kingdom Metazoa; phylum Arthropoda; class Insecta; order Orthoptera; family Acrididae; genus Schistocerca; species Schistocerca serialis. The sequence continues at coordinate 147,697,016 of NC_064641.1, read as the reverse complement.
ATTACAATTGTATATTCATTATACATAAAATATAGTTCCCAATGAAATTCGTCATAAATACTACATCTCAATTTTGAGCAAAAAATGTAATGCAAGCAGCTACAGTACTAAAATACCAAATGCCAAACTTTAGATATTACTACAGCCGTCAGTGGCTGTGAAAGGAGCTACAAAATTCTTTGACCACTTATCCAACAACATAAAGCGAATTTTAAATATAATCTGAAATTGAAACTTCCTGGCAGATTAAAACTGTGCGTCGGACCGAGACCCGAACTCGGGACTTTTGCCTTTCGCGGGCAAGTGCTCTACCAACTGAGCTACCCAGGCACGACTCACGCCCCCTCCTCACAGCTTTAATTCCGCCAGTACCTCGTCTCCTACCTTCCAAATTTCACAGAAGCTCTCCTGCGAACCTCCTTTCTTCGAGGAGTGCTAGTTCTGCAAGGTTCGCAGGAGAGCTTCTGTGAAATTTGGAAGGTAGGAGACGAGGTACTGGCGGAATTAAAGCTGTGAGGAGGGGGCGTGAGTCGTGCTTGGGTAGCTCAGTTGATAGAGCACTTGCCCGCGAAAGGCAAAAGTCCCGAGTTCGGGTCTCGGTGCGGCACGAAATTTTAATCTGCCAGGAAGTTTCATATCAGTGCACGCTCCGCTGCAGAGTGAAAATTTCATTCTAATCTGAAATTATTTCTTCACCATAACAGTTTCGATTTAGTACACGAATACTTAACTAAACTCAGATGTACCATGTTGTACAGCGGAAAAGAAATGTTTACTTTGTTCATAAATCTGTGTTGCATTTCTAACAAGAGCAGCGAAAGTAACTAAAAGATTCGTTTTTATGAAGTTAAAGTAACTGCGATATCTAACAATTTGTAAGAAATAAGCTTATAGCCAAACTCACAAATAAATAAATATTTATAAATAGCCTGAAAACTGACTTGTCCCACTTAATGTCAGTCCAAATCGTGCAACTGATCAATACAACGTATAATTAAATAATTATACTCGAATAGTGGGAAGAAGCACAACGCACGTTTTGTGAAACACTGCAAAATACTTCAAACAACTAATGTTTGAGACAAAGTGAAAAAAACGGTATTATTGCCATCGTCGTATATTCTGCTTAAGAAATTTAGAAATTAGATGAGAGAGATGCGAGGCCATAAGGATGTAAACACTGAATCGTTTTTCTCACGGTTCACTCGCGAACAGAACAGAAACGTGAAAGCTAAATAACCGTAAACACTCGCTGCCATACACCTGTATCTTATACATTTCGCTTTCTGGCTGAGGCACGTACTCGTTAGTATATCGGGTATTTACAGAAGACGCCTGCGCATGACGATGTAACAAAAACTGAAGTTAAATGTTGTTCCCACTGTTCAGAAACAAAGACGCGTGTTGCTCAGGCAAATAAGGCCGTCTGTGAAGCAAACTAGAGCGCCTTTCTTTCTCGGTACTCCACAAGAGATGTGGCCAGGCGCAACCGCAGAGAGCACAGAACGAGTCCACGGCGCCTGCGCACAGAGAAGGGGTCGCGACGTTTGCACGCTCCTATTGTCTAGTGGCTTCAAGCCGTCACACAGGCGCCAATACCAGACGTTGGCACGCAACCAATACAGCACGCACATGTTCTTCCTCACAGAATGTCGGTGAACCAGCAGGCATACGCACTAATCCCTGATTGCCCACTCTGTACGATATTGCTCAATGTTCAATATAGCGACAGTGAATCACTACACCGTAAATTAGGTGCTGTTTCTGAAACAGTTTTGCAAAACCAAATGTACATTTGACGCTATGTCATTGTTGGCAGCAAATCTTGAGAAGAAGAAGTAATTCCTTGCTGTTTACTCAGGCACTGAAATGCTTCCGATAACGCGCCGTAGCTATCCTTGGGCAGATACACATCCCTTTCATCTACAGCCAAATCAATGAATATATCTCGGGCGGAAACGTATTTGAATGGAACCTCGGTAGGTAGATATACAGTGTGATTTTTTCCGTTGCGTACAAACTCTATGGATTGATCGACGAGAGGATACGGTACAACACAAGTCTAATGAACTTACGTCTGGAAATGCTTGGTTTCCGTGCCAAAGACCATTTGTTCAATCATACACTACTGGCCATTAAAATTGCAACACCAAGAAGAAATGCAGATGATAAACGAGTATTCATTGGGCAAATATATTACACTAGATCTGACATGTGATTACGTTTCCACGCAATTTGGGTGCGTAGATCCTGAGAAATCAGTACCCAGAAGAACCATCTCTGGCCGTAATAATGGCCTTGATACGCCTGGGCATTGAGTCAACACAGCTTGGATGGCGTGTACAGGTACAGCTGCCCATGCAGCTTCAACACTATACCACAGTTCATCAATAGTAGTGACTGGCATATTGTGACGAGCCAGGTGCTCGGCCACCATTGACCAGACTTTTCAATTGGTCAGAGACCTGGAGAATGTGCTGGCCAGGGCAGCAGTCGAACATTTTCTGTATCCAGAAAGGTCCGTACAAGACCTGCAAGACGCGGACGTGCATTCTCCTGCTCAAATGTAGGGTTTCGCAGGGATCGAATGAAGGGTAGAGTCACGGGTCGTAACACATCTGAAATGTAACGGCCACTGTTCAAAGTGCCATCAATGCGAAGAGATGACTGACACGTGTAACCAATGGCACCCCATACCATCACGCCGGGTGATACGCCAGTATGACGATGACGAATACACGCTTCCAATGTGCGTTCACCGCGATGTCGCCAAACAGATGCGAACATCATAATGCTGTAAACAGAACCTGGATACATCCGAAAAATGACGTTTCGCCATTCGTGCACCCAGGTTCGTCGTTGAGTACACCATCTCAGGCGCTCCTGTCTGTGATGCAGTGTCAAGGGTAACCGCAGCCATGGTCTCCGAGCTGATAGTTCATGCTACTGCAAACGTCGTCGAACTGTTCGTGCAGATGGTTGTTGTCTTGCAAACATTCCCATCTGTTGACTCAGGGATCGAGACGAGGCTCCACGATCCGTTACAGCAATGCGGATAAGATGCCTGGCATCTCGACTGCTAGTGATACGAGGCCGTTGGGATCCAGCACGGCGTTCCGTATTACCCTCCTGAACCCGCCGATTCCATATTCTGCTAACAGTCATTGGATCTCGACCAACGCGAGCAGCAGTGTCGCGATACGATTAACCGCAATCGCGATAGGCTACAATCCGACCTTTTTCAAAGTCGGAAACGTGATGGTACGCATTTCTCCTCCTTACACGAGACATCACAACAACGTTTCACCAGGCAACGCCGGTCAACTGCTGTTTGTGTATGAGAAATCGGTTGGAAACTTTCCTCATGCAGCACGTTGTAGGTGTCGCCACAGGCGCCAACCTTGTGTGAATGCTCTGAAAAGCTAGTCATTTGCATATAACAGCATCTTCTTCCTGTCGGTTAAATGTCGCATCTGTAGCACGTCATCTTCGTGGTGTAGCAATTTTAATGGCCAGTGGTGTACTTTGTTACAGAGACTGCGTTCTAATAGGCGCTGTACCGTACAGGCACAGTTATGGTGCATGGTCTGCTGCTGGAGGATAGTACTGTTCCTCGTACTTCATGCCCTAACGCCCTCCCCTGCCATAGTATTTGTTAATGTTGTGTCCAATTCACTTCTCTTGCTGGTGGATGTGACACAGCGTTGTACGCAATGGTTCCTTACTCGAGTCGAGAGCTTGCCGACATGGTGTTTACGTACGGAAAGACAAATGGCAACGAGCGGTGAGCAGCAGGGCTGCATCAGGAGACCTATCACCGCCGACAACAGCCACAGCATTCAGTGTCTGCAACAGTGTTTCGCCGTTTGTCTGAGACAGGGTCGTTTCAGGAAGCAGGAAATGGTGAAGGACGTACCCGAAATGTTCGGACACCAGACTTGGAGGAAAATGTGATTAACTCTGTGGAAGGCGACAGCCGTGTTAGTAGCAGGCAGCTGACCCGGCAGTACAGGGTAAGTCGACGACCATGTGGAACATTCTCCATGACAGTTGTTCATTGGTTAGTTAGTTACGTGTTCCATTGATCAGTAGCACAGAAAACCGTTATGATGTGGAACGTGTCAAATGCACAAGAAATGCGTACAGGAAACAAGTTTTTTTTACATTATAGTGTTATACCTAAATATTCCTATTAGCTATCCCATTCCCTTAAGTGGCACAAAATTCAAATATTATATCTCCAGATTAATTTACTCTCATTCAAGGATTCATCTATGATATAGAAGGAGTTGTCAAGGAGGTATGATTTCAATTTGTTTTTGAGATTATTACTGCTGTCTGTCAGACATTTTATTCCATCTGGTAATTTATCAAAAAGTTTTATAGCAGCATATTTTATCTCTTTCTGTGCCAAAGATAGGTTAAGTAAAGAATAGTGTAGGTCTTTCTTTTCTCTGGTATTGTAATCATGAATGTCGCTGTTGATTTTAAATTGGTCCATGTTGTTGAGAAAATATTTCATTACTGAGTAAATGAACTGTGAAGCAGTTGTAAGAATTCCTAACGTTTTAAACAGACACTTACAAGACGTGCGACTGTGAATCCCACACATTATTCTAACTACTTTCTTTTGAGCAGTGAATACCTTTTGCTTAAGTGTTGAGTTGCCCCAGAATATTATTCTGTATGACAGCAGAGAGTGGAAGTATGCAAAGTATGTTAGCTTACTAATTTCTACAGCCTCTAAATTGGCAATTATTCTGATTGCAAAAGTTGCTGAACCTAGTCGCTTTAGGAGATCCAAAATATGATTTTCCAATTAAGATTCTCATCTATATGTATACACAAAAACTTAGTATGCTCTAACCTGGCTACTGACTTCTTGTGATATGCTATGTTTATTGAAGGAATTATACTTTTTGCAGCAGAAAATTGGATGTACTGTGTTTTTGCAAAGTTCAAAGCAAGCCCATTCGCAGAAAAACAATTAATAACTTTTCCAAAGACCTTATTTGTATCATTTTCTATCGGACTTTCTTTTACTGGATTAATAATTTCAGCTCAGCATCCTGTTTCACATAATAAGGGAGGTCATTCACATATGACAAGAACAGGAGAGGACCCATAATCGAACCTTGTGGAACACCTAATGTAATTTCACCACAGTTAGATGAAGTGGCAAACTCCTTTGAATCACTTGAAGCATGTAAAGAGACTTTTTGCTTCTTGTTCTGTAGATATGACTTAAACCACTCATATGTTGTGCCCATTTATACCATAGAATTGTTATTACCCTTATCAGTTACAGTGTATTCAGGCCTTACTAGCGAAACACATTCCACATTGGGATCAGTTTTGTCACTGGTTTCTTCACCAGGCAACTACGATTCCTGGATTTGTGTCATCAATCCTATTCACAGACGAGGCCACCTTTACGAGGAGTGGTATCTTCAACTTTCATAACAGCCATCTTCAACTTTCATAACAGCATGCAGAAACCCCATGGTGACAGCGAATCATCAGCATCGGTGCAGCCGGGTTGTGTGGGCCTGGGTAATTGGTGACCATATTTTGGGACCAGTCTTCCTTCCACGTCACCTAACAAGCCGGAACTATCGGCGTTTCTTGTGCGTGACTCTGCCCCCTGCTGGAAAAAGTCCCATCGATGATTCGAAGGGTTGTGTGGCTGCTACGTGATGGTGCTCCAGCCCACTTCGCCGTTAACGTCCGGGAGCATCTCAGTCTGTCTTCCTTGGTCGATGGATTGGACGAGAGGGCCCAGCTGTATGGCCTGCTCATTCACCGGATCTCAACTCTGGCACTGTTCAGATGTAGTCTGGCAGATGCGAACGCATGGGACAGGATATGCTAAGGCGCGTACACTCATGCGTTGAGGCACATAGAACCCATTTTCAACACTTACTATAATCGTGGGTACATGGTGCAGCGCGTGTTAGACAGCAGTCTCTGTAACAATGTATGAGTGAATAAATGATCACTAGCATGGAAACCATCGTCGATCAGTCGCTAGAGTTTGTACTCGGTGGAAAAAGTCACCCTGCATACTAATTGTTCGAAGAACTCGAATAGTGTAGTTGGTCCATACTTTAAAAGCGTGACGCGACGGGGAGGCAGAAAAGAGCAGTAACAGTCTTCTAGGGATCAATTTTGCAAAACGACTGTCAGAGAGTAGGATTACAATACGATCGGACTCACAATATTAAAGCACTATAGTCACAATACAAGCGGTTTCCTTCCGTGCGCAGCTTAGAAGAAGCAAGGGATCTTTCAAGACAGAATAAAATCGTCATGTTCGCATCGGAGTCACAGCGGAATTAAGGCACTGATGAAATGGACGCTTGGGTTAAGGCAGCAGTGTTCTGCGGACCAATGAAACACAACCAACTATTGCTGTGTGGTTTCTTCTGTAACACCAGGACCCAAAATATGAATTAATGGACTGACAAGTTGCAACCGTCATACGACAGTAAAGGAGGACATTATGGACACTGCTTCCTAATCTGACAAATCAAACTTGTCACAAGAAAACGTAATCGCACAAGAGACTTCCTACTGACAAAATCGAGCCTTAGGTATAATCACGGGAGATTCTGCCAGAAACACAAATTTATTCAATAAGTGACTGAGGTTCAGAGGAAGATCTAGATCGTATTTTCTTCAGCTGCCCCCAGAGACAGCATAACACCACGAAATTCCTACAGGAGATGGTGCACGATGTAGGAAACGAACGTCAAAACATTATTATCGATTATCGATCTAGCCGTACACAGAAATCATTACAATTTTTTGTAGAGAGTCGGCCGAAGGTATAGACAATGTTTCAAGTATATAAATCAGCAGTTGGTTATCATATATCAAAATAATCATACGAAATTAACATGTTTTATGTAATAATTGTTGTATGTGTAAATATGGCAGGTTGCGTTGTTCTGGGTATTATGTCCCTCCAGAGGTATATTTCACTTATATTTGTATAAAACACGCGATGAGTGGCTGTATGGGTTATGTTCGTCTCCCAATAAATTAATGAAAAACAACTTCGTGGCATCTGAGAACACTTTTGCAGCATGCTGTTGAATTTAGTTAGTCGCTGGTTGTCAAACACAAATATGTAGTTCTTGGTCAAACACAAATATATAGTTTTTGGACCAAAAGCTCCTAATGGGACCTGCCTCGAGTATCAGCAGGGTGATTGTAATTGAAATTAAACTTTCAAACAGCTGTAGACATAACACCATTAGTCAGAATGACGTCAAATTGCAACTGAATATTATCGGAAAAGCGGAAAAACGTATGGCAGAAGAAACATAAATGGTTACAAAATGTAAGCAATAGATGGTACTGTAAGCACCATAATTTAATAGTAGTCGACTTCAAATGACAAATGAATCATGCAACAATGCCTAAGGCGTACGTTTGACGTTAAACAAACTGTATTACTCAGTGTGCGTGGGTGTGCAGGTGTGATACTGTTAGTTACGTAAGCCCATCCGCCACGGCAATGTTCATATCACATCGGATATGAAAAATCTGTTTTTAATTGTCCTGAGACCAAAAACCGCATAAAAAGCATCAGTCAAAATCAAATCGGATTATAAATTTCCGTGCGACTGGAGCAAAACATGTCAATATGCTGTCCACCGTTTTCTGCAGCAAGCTGAAATCGAGAAACAGCATGTTCTACAACCGATCGAAGTGTTTCCGGGGTCACGTTCAGAATGTGTTGCGCAATGCTTGCCTTCAATGCAGATAAGGTTGCAATCGGAACACTGAACACATCTTTCAGATTGCCACACAGCCACAAGTCACACCGATTTAGATCATTTAGATCAGGTGAGCGGGCAGCCAGTCTGTAGGGAAATGGCGGCTGATAAGTCTAGCATTTCCGAAATGGCGCTTCAGCAGCTGCTCAACTGGGTTTGCAATGTGTGGAGGTGCGTCATCTTGTATAAAAATGATCCCATCCACACATCCACGCTGTTGGAGAGCTGAAATGACGTGGTTGCGCAAAGACACTCATAGCGCTTACCAGTGACGGTACAACTAACAGTACCGGAAGCACCTGTCTCTTTGAAAAAATATGGCCCTATGATAAATGATTCCATAAACCTGCACAACAGTCACCTTTTCAGGATGAAGTGGTACTGGTTGATTTGCGTGTGGTTTTTCCGTTGCCCATATTCGACAATTCTGTGTATTGAGTTACGCTGTCAGATAGAAGTGGGCTTCGTCTGTCCACAAAATCTTCCACTACACGGCAAATCATTATACACTTCCATGTGAGCAACAAATTCTAAAGCAAAGGTCTCTCTTTCTGGCAGGTCAACAGAAAGCAATTCGTGCACATGGGTAATTTTGAACTGACAGCAAAGAAGGATGTTTCGTAGGATTTTACGCGCCGTGCTCACGGGTATGTCCAATGTTCGGGAAATTCTCCGTGCACTACACATTCGCGCACCAGCACTCGTTTCGTTCTGCATTACTGTGGCCCCTGCTTCCAGTAACGTGAATCCATTTGTTTCCTCCCTCTAGCAGGTTACACACCAAAAGAATCCGTCTTTTCGAATTTCCGAATCATTTTCTTGATACCCACGGCAGTCATAGGACCACCGCCTTTTTTCAGATCCTTCAGTGTCCGGAACTTCTGCAGAGCGACATGGTGCGGTCATCATTCTTGTAATACAGCTTTACAAGCAAAGCGCGGTCGTGCATTGAGACAGTCATGGCGAACGTTGCAGGCGCGAGAGGAGGAAAAGCCGTGCACCGGACGTGTTCATACCAACAGCAATGTGTCATGCGCATAACAGGTGTTTTCATCTACGTTCTCTGACCCATACAGCGCCATCTATTGATCAATTTTCACACTTTTTTTCCCCTTCTACCATACGTTTTCCCTCTTCTCCGATAATATTCCGTTACAATTTGATGTCATTCTGACCAGTGGTGTTATTTTTACACCGCTTTGAAAGTTTAACAATAACTATAATCACCCTGTATATTAGCTCTGTTACACTTCAAAGCTTAATGGTATTCTTGGCGAAATTGTTAACATACTACAGCTATGCTGTACATACATGCAGCAAATGAATTATTAAAGAACTGCATCCGAAAGATAAAAACACACAGGATCCCCAACAAAAATAAACGAGTGCAACCGGTCTGAATTTCGTAATGATGTGAAGGGTGGCGACTACAAATGCTGCCGATTTAATGCTTAAGTTAGATCATTAAAACAGAGAAGATAACGTGATATCTGTTTCATCAGTTTCAAGATCGTGAAAGCATTTATAGCGACTACAACAAAATCAAAAGACGACAGAAAATGTGCATCGCGGCAGCTGGCAACATTAAAGGTAAAAATCACTTGTTTGAAAAAATATTATCAATATGAGTGCTGGACATTTTGAAATGTGCACGCATGCACTCAGACGTTCAGAACAGGACGGTATAGGGCTGCACAAGAAAGGAAAAAAAAGAATCATTCCACCGAGATATAGATGTGAAATAGGCACCAAACAGAACGGTGTGTGGAACCAATAAGTCTTATAGCTTCTAGTAGCATGTGCGCCAACAGTTGTTTTTAACTTATCAGTAAATGAAAAAACACCAACGATTGCGACAGATATCTGCTTAAGAGTGACAGTGTACTGCCATACTTGGACTTTTTTGAAAAATGTTAGATATGCCGACAATGCACAGAACATTTTCACTATCTCAAAGGAAGGAGAGCATGATATGTGGCTCACGCGAAAAAAGTAAGGTACGAAGCTTAGCGTTTAACATCTCATCGACTACAAGGTCGTTGCTGACGAAGCACGTTCAAAATGGTTCAAATGGCTCTGAGCACTATGGGACTTAACTTCTGAGGTCATCAGTCCCCTAGAACTTAGAACTACTTAAACCTAACTAACCTAAGAACATCACACACACCCATGCCCGAGGCAGGATTCGAACCTGCGACCGTAGCGGTCGCGCGGTTCCAGACGAAGCACGTGCTTGCTTGCATAGGAAAGGAACAGACCGTAATATTCAATGGGACACAACCCAGCATTTGGCATAATATATCTAGAGATTTCCAGACAGGTATCTGAAATGCACACTTTCCAAATACGAGCCTAGAGACTCAACTACTGCCCCGCATGGCCTGGTGACTCACGAGGACTGCAAAAGTTCTACGCCAGTGGTCGTTACTGCTAACTGAGTGTTTTATTCATTACCGCGCAACGGCGTTAATAAAGTCACAGTTGTTACTGGCGGGAATGCAAATACAGGCTGGTCACAGCGCCGCAATGATTAGCAGCATGTTCCGACTGCAAGTGGCATAACGCTGGTCACGCGTGCTAACTAGACACGCACTTATCTCCGCAATCGCCTCTCTTTTTTCGGCCCTGTTGTCGGGTTGTAGCTACCACGCTAAACTCCGATTAACGGAGGCATAATTTCGTAATCGTTTCGCATCTCTTCGCGGGTTTAAAGCCTAAATGACCCGCTGACACAGAAAGCGGGGCAAATAACTCCCTCCCCTGCCCCTGCTGTTTGTAATGAATTCTGCCCTAATCAACTGTTACGGCGAAGCATATCTGCGCCGAGGCGCGCCAATTAGCATAGTTAATTAAAACGCAAATGGCGCCACAAGTGGGGCGGCCTGCTCAAACAGCCGCCTGGCTCCAACCGCGGCGCGCCGACCGGAATTATTCATCGCAACACGTCACAGCCGCCAACTCTGGCCGCGTTAGATATACGCTTTTCGGCCATTAAGGCACTCGTGTAACCGAGTTAAACACACATAGCGAACGCAAGGATAAGCAGAACGGTGCCATGTTAGACCTGATCGAGTCTAGGAATACCAGCGGTTGAAGTAAGAAGTACGTACGAGGGACACTCGTAAAGCTTTATCACCTCGAAGAAAATCAAGCTGCGACCGTGAGATTGGTGTCGGTCTTAGGTATTCTCTGCATATTCACTGTTCCATGTGACTAATTTTTTTTTTCCAAATGGCGGATTATCTGGTGGAGAGCTTGGTTGTAAAAGCCTGCTTTGTTGCTCTTAAGGAAACACTCCACCTCGAAAATCAGCTCGTGTCGTTACGGGAATGCCTGCCACGAAACGGCTTCTTCGTCTGAGGAGATAGGGAGAAGTAACTGTAGAATACTGGAGTGAAACAAAATCTAATTGCCCAGAGCAGTAGCATTTGTGACTTATTTATTTGCTACTTTCGTTTAGTCTGTTATCTACAAAAAGGAACAGACTGAATGTTGCACATGGACTATCGTGAATATAGCACACAATCTGTAGTATTCTCTTTAGCCGCTTGCATGTCGTCTCGTTATCTCTGTAGGGTTGTACCATGGATAGGAAGGAGAGGATATTGGTTGGTGGCCAGAATCCTCGTTCTAGAACGCAAACTACACGCAATTAATAACTTGGTTGAAACTTCCTGGGAAATGAAACTGTGTGCCGGACCGAGACTCGAACTCGGGACCTTTGCCTTTCGCGGGAAAGTGCTCTGCCAACTGAGCTACCCAAGCACGACTCACGCCCCGTCATCACAGCTTTGCTTCTGCCAGTACCTCGCCTCCACAGTTTTAATACGCCAGGAAGTTTCATATCAGCGCACACTCCGCTGCAGAGTGAAAATCTCATCCTGAATAACTTGGGTCTTTATTTATAAACAAAGATCTACTTAATTAAGTTTACATGTACTGTGGTACAAGCTCTCTTTTGTATAGTCCACGTAGCCTCAATACTGTTCACTATAAGGTTGCTACGTGCTTACTGTCTCTGTGCTACAGGTTAAGTCTGCAGCTACGTCTCGGTGACAAGCTGGATCTCACACGGCATACAGGCTCGAACTAACTGGACTACCTAACCGACTAACTAACTAACTGGCTAACTAGCCCTCCGGTCCGCGGCGGCAATCCTAAATACTGGCGGCTGAGAGGGCGTTTGCGGTACGTTTCTAGCGAGTCTTGTTGGCCTCTATCGATACTCTCGTAACCCCTATGCCGCATGGTGTGCCGGCGCCAGTGTGCGCCAGCACACAATATTTTGACGTAATTTCAAATTTGTTAGTAGCAACTAAGAATTCAGATGTTTAAGGAGAAAAATCTACATAGAATATCTACATAAAAAGAAAAATAATAATAATAATAATAATAACTAAAAAAATTCTACGTACTACCATTAGGCCATCTGGCTTACCGATATTGTTCATCCGGAATCAAGAAGGCACTCGGTTTTTTGGTCTCTTACACTATGCAACATTACACTACACAACACTACACTGCATTATTGTACTTGGTGTCGGAACCAAGCTGGATTCCTGACTTGTCTGGATGGTTAGCGCGCTGAGGTGCGACTCTATTGCGCTTGCTGCCGATCTCATTTTTGAGACGTTTGTACTCCTTTTCGCCTGATTCGTTTGCTGCATTTTTATATTTTCTCCTTTCATCAGTTAAATTCAATATCTCTTCTGTTACCCAAGGATTTCTACTAGCCCTTGATAATCTGCTGATTTCTCTACTTCATCTCTCAAAGCTACCCATTCTTCTTCTTCTGTATTTCATTCCCCTGTTCTTGTCAACCGTTCCTTAAAGCTCTCGCTGAAACTGTATGCAACCTCTGGGTCTTTCAATCTAACCAAGTGCCATATCCTTAAATTCCTGCCTTTCGCAGATTTTTCAGTTTTAATCTACAGTTCACAACCAATAAATTGTGGTCAGAGTCCACATCTGGCCTGGAAATGTCTTACAATTTAAAACCTGGTTCCTAAATCTCTGTCTTACCATTATATAATGTATCTGAAACCTTCCAGTGTCTCCAGACCTCTTCCACGTATACAATGGACATACATAACATTTGATAAATTTTGGCACATAGCGGCACGTATGAAGTCGAGCATCCCGCGCTCTATACCGAACGGGATAGGTCAGAAAGCAGCTAATAAAATACAAAATACTGTCCGTCTTGCACTTCCCGGCGACTAGTAACACACGGAAAGTACACAGAGAGATCTGTTACGAGACAGTGGAGGCCTTCGAGTAACAGCGCTCTCAGTTGAGAACCCTGGCGGTTGAGTGACCGAAACTGCAACGCGACATAGCAGCAATCGTGATCAGTGCCCTAGGCTGTCTAGTTAGGCGAGGTGGCGACCGCACGTCCTCTAACGCTCTCCAGCCCGCCGGTCAACGGACTCTGCTGCTCGCGCTGCGATCGGCGCCGCCTCTTGCCACGCGTAATTGCCCCGCTGTTACTTTCTCCTTCCTCTTTTTCGCTCAGCTTCTATTTAGTTGTTCGTCGACTTTATGGCCCACCCCGTGGACGGAGAATTTCGTCTTGGATTTTTCTGAGTATACAAGTCTTACTACTGCAGACAGTGTCAGATGATCTGAGGCTATGTTACTATTTAGGATGGTAATCTGGCTGATCAGAAATCGCCTGAAAGGGCTTATTTATGTTATTCCAGTGCTACTCAACATTGTAATGTACGCTGAGGTGACAAAAGTGTAGGTTAGTCATATAGATGGCGGTAATATCACGTACACGAGGTAAAATAAAATGTAACTGTCGTCTGACTAGGGCCTCTCATCGGGTAGACCGTTCGCCGGGGGCAAGTCTTTCGATTTGACGCCCCTTCGGCGACTTGCGCGTCGATGGGGATGACTAATGATGATTAGGACAACACAACACCCAGTCCCTTGGCGGAGAAAATCTCCGACACAGCCCGGAATCGAAACCGGGCCCTTAGGATTAACATTCTGTCGCGCTGACCACTCAGCTACTGGAGGCGGACACGTACACGAGGTAAGATTAGTGCATTGGCGGGGCTGTCATTTGTACTCAGGTGATTCATGTGAAAAGGTTTCCGACGTGATGATGGCCGCTCGACAGGAATTAACAGACTTTGAACGCGGAATGGTAGTTCTAGCTACACGCACGGGACATTCCATTTCGAAAATCGTTAGGAAATTCAATATTCTGAGATTCACAGTGACAACAGTGTGGCGAGACTACCAAATTTCAGAGACTACCTTTCACCATGGACAACGTAGTGGCCGACGGCCTTCACTTAAAGACCGAGAGCAGTGGCATTTGCGTAGAGTTGTCAGTGCTAACACTGCGTCAAATAAACGCGTAAGTCAATATGGGACGTACGACGAACATATCCGTTAGGAGAGTGCTGCGAAATTTGGCTTCGATAGGCTACGGCAGCAGACGACCGGTACCTCTAATACCCAGTACCACATCCTCTTGCACTGATGCAAGCCTGTATTCGTCGTGGCATACTGTCCACAAGTTCATCACGGCACTGTTGGTCCAGACTGTCCCACTCCTCAACGGCGATTCGGCGTAGATCCCACAGAGTGGTTGGTGGGTCACGTCGTCCATAAACAGCCCTTTTCAGTCTGTCCCAGACATGTCTGATAGGGTTCATGTCTGGAGAACACGCTGGCCACTCTCGTCGAGCGATGTCGTTATCCTGAAGGAAGTCATTCACAAGATGTGCACGATGGGGGCGCGAATTGTCGTCCATGAAGACGAATGCCTCGCCAGTCCGCTGCCGATATGGTTGCACTATCGGTCGGAGGATGGCATTCACGTATTGTACAGCTGTTGCGGCGCCTTCCATGACCACCAGCGGCGTACGTCGGCCCCACATAATGCCATCCCAACACAGCAGGGAATCTTTCGCTGGACAGCGTGTCTAAGGCATCCTGCATGACCGGGTTACCTGCAAACAAATCTCTGACGATTGGCTAGTTGAAGGCATATGCGACACTCATCGGTGAAGAGAACGTGATGCCAATCCTGAGCGGTCAGTTCGGCATGTTGTTGGGCTCATCTGTACCGCGCTGCATGGTGTCGTGGTTGCAAAGATGGACCTCGCCATGGACGCCGGGAGTGAAGTTGCGCGTCGTGCAGCATGTTGCGCACAGTTTGAGTCGTAACTAGACGTCCTGTGGCTGCACGAAAACCACTATTCATCATGGTGGCGTTGCTGTCAGGGTTCCCTCGAGCCATAACCCGCAGGTAGCGGTCATCCACTGCAGTAGCAGCCCTTGGGCGGCCTGAGCGAGGCATGTCATCGACAGTTCCTGTCTCTCTGTATCTCCTCCATGTCCGAACAACATCGTTTTGGTTCACTCCGAGACGCCTGGACACTTCCCTTGTTGAGAGCCCTTCCTGGCACAAAGTAACGATGCGGACGCGATCGAACCACGGTATTGATCGTCTAGGCATGGTTGAACTACAGACAACACGAGCCATGTACCTCCTTCCTGGTGGAATGACTGGAATTGATCGGCTGTCGGCCTCTCTCCGTCTAATAGGCGCTGCTCATGCATGATTGTTTACATCTTTGGCCGGGTTTTGTGTAATCTCTGAAAAGTCAAACGGACTGCGTCTGTGGTAAAATATACACAGTCAACGTCTATCTTCAGGAGTTCTGGGAACCGGGTGACACAAAACTTTTTTTGATGTGTGTAAAACATTTTTATTTTCACTCTGTTTTCCATTTCGTGACTGATCTGCGGTTGGAAAAAATAGCCATCGTAGCTTTTATTCGGTTGGATAGAATGTGTGTTAATTATTGTCTTTCGTTGTCTTGTAAGGGTGCTGCTCATGCGTTCCCGTAACTCTGTTCTATGAAAAGAAGTTCAAGACACATAACCTCTCCAAATTACCATTTAGCTTGAATTTCACAAAAACTGTCACGCTGACGCTCCACACAGACAATTACGTGCATTAATATACAAATAGATACCCACTGAAAGTAACTGTAATTCTGTGACTTTAGATATCCCTTGACAACAAGCACTGGAGGTGACGTGAGGCCATCGTTGGTTGCAGCAGTGTCTTCGCCGACGCCGACCGTGGGCGTGGTGTCGTCGCCGCCCATGTCGTCACCCGGGGGCGGCGGAGGCGGCGCCGGGGGCGGCGCGGCTTCGGCGGGCCCGCAGCAGCTGCGCGAGCTGTACGCCGCGGCCGCTGCCGCCGCAGCCGCCGCCTCGGCCGCTGCCTCCGCCTCCGCCTCGTCGGCGCCGGGCGCGGGGGCGGCGCCGCCCCCCGGCTCCGCGGCGCACCACCCGCTGGCGTCGCTCGTGTCGCAGCAGCGCCTGCTCGAGCTGTCGCGCCTCGGTCTGCGTCACTACGACCTCGCCTCGCACGTTCTCACCCAGCAGGGCGCCGTCTCCAAGCTGCTCGGTGCGTACCCTTCACACACACACACACACACACACACACACACACACGGCGGCGCTGGCACGGCAGGCGGTTCAGAAAAATGCCTGCGAGTGGTGAGGAGGGGAACGGGGAAAAAATCGCTTCTTTCTGCCCCAGTTTATTATATTACATTTATTGGCGCACAGCATCAATGAGCTCACTAAATTTGACAGCAGAAATTATCGGCGAATGCCCACACATGCTGTTTATTGGCTAAATCGGTTTTGACACTTAATTAGTTTTCAGTAGCCCATATTACTCGCACTTCTTAGCCAATGGCTGCGCCACAAAGTAGTACGAGTGAGTATCCTCAGGGTTCCTAATAGGCGATTTCTTGAGGACATGCCCACTTCTACTATAGTCTGCCGCGTCCACTGTCTAAGAAGAAGTTGCGAGCATTAACTAATACCTTCTGTAGTCTTACTAGCAGACTTCATGGTTAGTCTTCTTGGGTTTCCTTGTTCGCCGTTTATAGTCTCCCGTTTTCTTGTCAAAGAGGTTCAAAATGGTTCAAACGGCTCTGAGCACTATGGGACTTAACTTCTGAGGTCATCAGCCTCCTAGAACTTAGAACTACTTAAACCTAACTACCCTAAGGACATCACACACATCCA
This sequence comes from Schistocerca serialis cubense, assembly GCF_023864345.2. Classification (NCBI taxonomy): domain Eukaryota; kingdom Metazoa; phylum Arthropoda; class Insecta; order Orthoptera; family Acrididae; genus Schistocerca; species Schistocerca serialis. Next base: position 147,680,160 of record NC_064641.1, on the reverse strand, counting down.
TGCCCGAGGCAGGATTCGAACCCGCGACCGTAGCGGTCGCGCGGTTCCAGGCTGTAGTGCCTAGGACCGCTCGGTCACCGGGGCCGGCTGCCAAAGAGGAAAAATGTGCATGCATACATCCATCCTCTTTGTAAACAAGAAATGGTCGTTACCAATGGCTATGTTTTAATTGACTAAAACGACACGTTCATCGTGGTGAAAAAGGCAATACAGCAGTTGCTTATAATAGTAAAAGTGTTAACTAACTATTGATGCAGTAGCTTCTGGAGCGACGTGCAGAGAATTAGAGAATCTGACCGGTATTATTCCTAAAGCACCAGTGTACTGAGTGTAAACCAAGGAAATGATTTCAATTCGTGCAGAAGTGCATAAAGCATCGTACTACATCCCATTTCTAGTGAATCCTTACATTGGGAGAACAGGAAAAACCACACCACCGCCATGACATTGTGAAGAGGCCACACTTGAGTCGACAACCGAAAAACACTGAGCATCAAAGATTTATGGTTACTCAAGCTAACAAATATTGTGTATTGAAATTATAGGCAAAGAGTGCGCTAGAATTGCTCGTCATGTTATATCGATCTACAAAAGGTTACGAAATGAATATGTTAACGACATGTAGGAACCCACTACAGGGTTGAGACGAAGAGCAAGAGAGAGTGGGTGGAGTGGGAGGGAGGGAGGGAGGGAGGGAGGGAGGGAGGGAGGGAGAGAGGAAGGGAGGGAGGGAGAGAGAGAGAGAGAGAAAAATGCAAGTGGTGTGGAACGACAGTGAAAGACGACAACGTGACATCTAGCAAAAGTCTGATGGTATCTAAACGTGAACGTTAAAACTATCGATCTATATTAGAGGCAGATAATACACATCTAATTCTCTGAACTCTCAGAACAAGATTTTCGCCAACATGGCACCCAGCACGGGGTCCCTTGTGGTGGACACTAAACAACCGATTCAGTCAGTATTGGCTGCTCCAAAAAAAGGACCCTCCTGGGTCCTATGTAAAGGCAGTCCCAGCAATGAGATAGAATAATATCGGTGTTGACACTGTTTTCTATTGTCAACGGAATATGACCAGTCAAATAATTTTTGTCACATTATCTTTACATCATACTAACGTTTTCACATCATAGTAATGTTTTCACATATTCTTGATGAATGGAAAAGTGGGGTAAGGCAGGACAGTGGGTTAAAAGTGGATACTGTGTTTCTAACGGCACTATTTACGCACTTTGGTCGAGAGCTACAGAGTAACACTCCACCAGTCAAGAAGAAAGAGCGACGACATTGACGTGTTGCTGCTGTTCATTTCACGGCAGCAGTGAAGGAGGTTTTGTTGATGTGATGAGATCTTTGGTCTGATCCGCCACATGCGAACGGGCATTGTCTTGCAACAAAACGATGCCCTTGCTCAACTTCCATGGACTGTTGCTTTGATTCTGGTGTGACGTAGACCACCCATGTTTCATCGCCCGTAACGATTTGGCTTAAGAAATCATCACCGTCGTTGTGGTTCCGCTCAAGGAAAGTCAATGCGCTGTCTAAACGTTTGGTTTTGTGCTCACCCGTCAACATTTTCGGTACCCAACGTGCGCACAATTTTCGGTAATTCAAGTGCTCTGTCACAATGCCATACAAAACACTACGAGAAACGTTAGGAAAGTCGTCCCGCAAGGAGGAAATCGTAAAGCGTCTGTTTTCTCTCACCTTATTGTCCACTTCCTGCACCAAACTTTCATTAAAGACCGAAGGACGCCCACTCCGTTGTTCATCATGCACATTTGTGCGGCCACCTTTAAATACTCTCACCCACTTTCTTACCATTCCATCATTCACAATGTTTTCTCCGTAAACTGCACAGATCTCACAATGAATATCGATTGCTTTTAGGCCTTTAGCACTAGGAAATCTTATAACAGCTCGTACTTTACAGTCGGCGGGAGTCACTTTTATCGGAGCATCTTAAACACTCACTACACATGTAATGTTGATGCATTAATTTGTTTTGAAAGCGGTGCTGATATTCAAGACAATAAAAGCGGGTTAAAAGCCGTGAGCTATCTGGGGAAGTTAACCTTGCATTACTGAGTAACTGTTTCACCAGGTATCCAGTCTAGCTTACCAAATTTCCAACCAGACTAACGTTAGTTATATTCTTTTAATAGTCATCGTCATCTTACGACAACCAATGATATATATATATATATATATATATATATATATATATATATATAAAGAGAATTTAAATGAAAAGAAATAAACCAGTTTACATTTGGACATCTATTTTAACATTGATCATTGTTCCGTTAAAATTTCAGCATATTACACTTGATTCATAACTAAACTGGTGCCTTATTTAGGATTGTGGAAATGTGAGTTTGTAATCTTACGGAACACATCAAATATGGAGCCAAGATTGGGGGACTGCATACAACACTGCATTCATAAAATAACACACGAAGAACGTTGAAACATATGCAAGAGGAAATTAACCACAACCAACCGATTCGATTTTCACCCAAAGAAGTTACGTTCGTAGCGCAGTCCTGTCCGTCATGAAATTACCACACACTGGCATGCTAAATTCATACTAACTCTCTGTAAAATCTTCCCGAAAAGAATAGCTGAGGGCTACTTTCATGATTACAGCACATACTTAATGTGGTCAACTTGGTTTACACAAAGAGTGTAACTCCACAGTAATTTTGATAACTAAAATAAATTACGTCGAAACGCAATTTACAAAAGAAAAACCTCGAACTGGTTACTATCGTCTTACTATTAACCTGATGGGTCAAACAATTGTATAAACACGTGGTACTGGTCTCACAAAGTACACCCCACGTGGGTTGAACATAAAGAAAAGTTGCTATATTGAAAAATATTGTCAAGAGGAGACATTATAATCTCACGCACATTCACATTTAAGATTGATGATCTTAGTTAAAGTTACGTATCATCAACACGTGGTTCCACTTTACTTACAAAGTAGTGATAAAGCAACTACTGGAAGATATTCTGAATTTCACACTCGAAATACACTGCATTGCAATTTAAGAATACTTTAGATATTTTAGATCTAAATCTGAAGTAAAGGTGATTAAATTTTCAGTTAGGGTGAACTTATGAAATCCATTGCCCTACGGACTTAGCAGAGACGCGCTTAGCCGGAGATCTTACCACTTCAGACGCTCGCCACGGACAGACTGCCGTGGGCCCCTACCAAGGGTGTTTCACAGATACAAAACGGAAGTGACCAGAGAAGCAGCTTCCTATACCAACATGACAGGGGATGGACAGGACCATACTAAGAATAGAAACCTCTTTGCTTTCAGAAAGCGTAGCTACCTGTTACGACGTTGATCCTACTGTTCTCTAGGAGACAGGCTTGTCTGCTACCATCAAGCATGCAACTAGAAATACATTTGCTCATTCATCCTTTCACACAGAAGGTAAGGGGGATGACAGTATCTTATCATATACAGTATATAAAAGAAAGCGGATGTAGGTTCCGTATGAGACTGTGTGACATGAATTACATATAAACTGTGTTTTAAAGTGTAGTAGTGTGACAGATCGTTCTTGTTTTTGTGTAAAAGTAACATGTTCCACTGCTCAGTCTCCTCCCAGATAGAGTCAGAAACACCGCAGTAAATTTAGAAGTGGAATTTATGCCGTAAATGACAACAGATTTAAGAAATTAACATGAAAGGAATCCAACAGAGACCTTTCACACAACGTAAACAAGGAAGAATCAGGCTGTAATGGCGTCAGTGCGTAGATTAAGGTACGGGCTTTCATGTAAAAATAAAATTATTGAGATATCTTAGCACGTCTTTTTTTAATTTCAGAACGGTACTTACTCAAAGAAAAACGCCTCGTAGTTGAAAGTGAAGCAAGCTATGCATGGTTCGTGCTGGCTCGCAAGCAGAAACAGTGGTTCAAAAATGGCTCTGAGCACTATGGGACTTAACTTCTGAGGTCATCAGTCCCCTAGAACTTAGAACTACTTAAACCTAACTAACTTAAGGACATCACACACATCCATGCCCTAGGCAGGATTCGAACCTGCGACCGTACGGTCGCGCGGTTCCAGACTGTAGCGCCTACAACCGCTCGGCCTTTCCGGCCGGCGAAACAGCGGTGCCACACAGACAAATCAGGGGCGGTTCTGCCCTCGGAATGACAGGTGTCTTCCGCGTAGCAAGTCTAAACAGCGGCTCGGACAAAACGGCGATAAGCCGGCGGCCGCGCCGCACACTGTGCGAGAGATGCGAGATAAGCGGGCGCGTTAATTGAATGAGCCGCGCGGCCACACCAGGTGGGCGCAGCTCCGCCGGCTGGCTACGCGCGCCCTCACTACTGCGGCTACGGTTTCCCGTTACGTAATTGCCCACCCCAACTGCCACCTGCTCGCCCGCTACGACGTCCACAATGGCCTAACGCAGCTGCACTGCTTTCAGTGAAACTCTTACTCCTGTACCAGCCTTAAATGCCCAAAGGACGTCTTCATTATTCCTGCTGGGAACGATTTTTCGTAAATCTCTCTCCTTCTCCTTACGCCCACTTTGTCGTCGTCCTCCGATTGCCTCCTCCCACAGTCCGTCAGCCCCAAAACATCTTCCTTCTCTGTACGGTATGACTGAACAACATTTTCTTGCGCTTCCAAACGCGTCAGCTTCGTATACATCCACGACCTTTCGGACGAGCGCTGTTCGGCCACTGCGAACAGTAACTGCCTACTGTGTGGTGTAGTCATTTAGCACTTGACGACGGCCGAGGAGCACTCGGAGAAAAGCTCACGAATTTATAACCACCTGCATCGGCTGGAAGCCCGAGAAAATCTTATTAACCTTCCTTCTTTGTTTCAAATACCCATAGCAAATAGGTAGTATGGTTCTGCGTCGAGCTACCAAGCGAGGTGGCGATGTGATTAGCACAATGGACTGGTATTTAGAAGCAGTGGGGTTCAAATCTCCGTCCAGTCGCTGTATTTTAGGTTTTTTGTAGTTTCCTTACATCAGTGAAGGTGAATACCATACCGTTATTTTAAAACGAACACTGCACTATAGGCTAAACCCTTGATTGTTTGTTTGATGTTGATGAGGTCCCATACACCGAGGAGCGTAGGGGACGATGCGGGAAACCTGCACCGCCCTCCTAGGCAAAGTCCTAGCGGAGGTGGTTTGACATTGCCTTCACCCGACTGCAATGTGGATGAATGATGATAATGAAGACGACATAACAACACCCAGTCATCACGAGACAGGAAAATCCATGATCCCGCCGAGAATCAAACCCGGGACCGCGTGCACGAGATGCGAGAACGCTACCGCAAGACCACGAGACTTCTGACAGCAATAAGAAAAACAGACGCATCACCTGTGCACAGCCAACAAGGGAGAAAATACAGAACTACCGATGCAACGACTTTCCCACATCTGTACTTCATTATGAATTATATACTGCAGAATAATGCAACCGTATTTGTGTTTTGTAGTGCAGTGCTGTAGCGAGAAACTGGCCCCTGTGTTCTTAACGACGCAATTAAGTCGTGTGTGAGACAATAATTGAGAGATGTCAAGGATAACACTTCTCGGCCTGATAGTGAAAGAATAATGCTCTCCGCTTCTTAATGTGCGGGTTTTTCGTGTGGTCTACACAAGTTGTCCAGTGACTTTGCAGTGAGTGGATCGCAACCGTGAAACGCGATTCAGGATAATCTGCAAAATACCTGTTTCTCACTACCATAAATTCCTCGGCAGAGCAAAAGCGTTTTCAGTCGTACATTTCTTTAGACGCCAGTTTACGTATATATTTCCATCGAATTGGTCAAGAAGATATACTTTGCATTTGTTAGTTACAGTTTGATCTTTACCAAATTGATGGATCATAAGGCTTAGAAACCATTTTGTATTCTTTAAGAGCAATCAAATGAAAATGAGACAGAGAGAAAAAAATAAGTTAACTCTTTATTATTTCAAAAGTTGTCGCCGCAATTGTCAATACATTTATCCTACTGTGAGACAAGGCGCTATGGAAAAATGTTTGCGGCTCGCTACGGAACTATGATTGTATCCAGGTATGGAAACGGACTGGGGCATGGTTGGTCGTGTCCTCCAAGTGGCTATCCCAGTATTTATCTTTAAGGACTTACAGAAACGCCGGATTAACCTATCGGTTTCCCCGCTACTCAGGTACGTGACTGCAAGAAATATGTTTACATTTATTATGGACCCCGTCGTGGAAGAACAATAGGCCATCACCTACCCGCATATAACTCATTTATTATTGACTACAGAAACAGGGAATGCCGTCTTTAATTTCTCAATAAAAGAAAGGAAGTAAGTAACTGAACATTTATTGGAATTACTGATGTGTATTCTGATCTCAGTAATTGGGTTACTGCTTCTAAACTCTACGTTCGTTACGCAAGAAAACTTCACATTCATTACAATGCTTCCAGTGCTCAGTGACGTGTCGTGTCGGACAAGGGACCACAGATTATGAAAGGATACTTGCATGACTCAATTCCTTAACGTGTTTATAATGAAATGACTGTTTTGATTATACCGTTTGGATAACAGTAACGTGCAGGAGAAATCATGATACTAACAGCAACGGTTCAGCTAGCAACCTGTGTGCATGTCTCGTATGACTGGCCACACAAATGAGAAACCAGGAGAATCACGTCGATTTCAATCGCAACTTGTCGTCAACGACCTTGCAGCAGTATCGAAGTAAACTGAGAAATGAATGGAACACAATATAACCCTATCCCAAAGCCATGCGACATTCTACCTCCTACCACGTGGGTCGTATAAAAAAAAGGTAAGGATTCAGATATAAATCACGAAAAAAGCGGGAAACGATTTAGATTGGTGTTCAAATCAGTTTAACTAAGAGGAGAACACAATGGAGGATCTAAGTGACACCATGAACGATTTGAACCACTCTTTAACGTCACACGTAATAAGTCACAAAGTAAGGTCAATATATTATAAAAAATGAAGTGCACAAGTCATTGAAAAACGTGAGAAAACGCTGTTGAAATAATGAAACTGCGTTGCTTTAATATCGTCATTTGCACGAAACAGTGACTAGTAACACGTGGTAACGGTGAACAAAAGAAAAGCTGGTTTAAATGTGAAAATCAGGATCGCAAACTGTCAGAAATGTTGTACGAGTATAAACATTATACGAACGAATATCTCGAAAGAAAAGCACTATACGAGCCTGGATGAAATCGCAGAATATCACAGAGCCCAATTTGTCACACAAGGACGTATCGTCGGATTCAAAGAATTAAAAATCGCGGAATAACAAAAATTACATCGAAAGACTGTCTGAACAAATTTAACGTGGAAAAGGCTAAAAAATCATTAACTACGCTTATCTAGCCTCACATCCTGACGCCCTGAATACTAGCGGACACATAGTACTGCAGGAGTAAACCCGAGCCGGCATGCACCTGACAGAACCTCAAAAGAGGGTGTTTTTCTTTTCTCCTAACGGCAGTGTTCCCTAAGCGCATATACTCAACCTTCACCGTAAATAACGCGATTCCCGCTCTCGGTTCTTCAGTTACATAGCGTTTAACGTCTCTAGCCAGCAGTCTCCATGTCTACACACAGAAGCAAAGATCTCCCTCTTTATACCCAATTCCAAATGGCGGGATTGTGAAGGCCGGTTACTGATTGCGATAACTAAGGCCACCTCTTAGCTCTTAGCGATAGAAAAGTGGGGGAGGGGGGGCATAAGCAGAAGTCAGTCATTTATTTTATTTATTCGGTCATACTTTTGCTCTTCCTTATACAGCTGGACGTTTAACCTTTCGTTTTATGAAACGAGTCGGTCAAAATCGAGCAGACGCGTTTGACATTATGTCACCAATGCTAATACTTGGATCCCATCCTGGTGAGGTATCTTCCTTACGTACCGTTATATGCTATACAGGATAATAACCTGATGAGTTTAGTAAAATCCTTGATCTGGGGGATATGCTAATTACTACACGCTAATTAAAACATGCACAGTGTTTACACGGTAGTGAAAGAAAAGATATTCAGAAGGTGAAACTTGCTTATTTACATGAGTGAGTCTGTACATAGCCGGCCGAAGTGACCGTGCGGTTAAAGGCGCTGCAGTCTGGAACCGCAAGACCGCTACGGTCGCAGGTTCGAATCCTGCCTCGGGCATGGATGTTTGTGATGTCCTTAGGTTAGTTAGGTTTAACTAGTTCTAAGTTCTAGGGGACTAATAACCTCAGCAGTTGAGTCCCATAGTGCTCAGAGTCATTTGAACCATTTTGAGTCTGTACTTAAATTGCTGAATGACTGAGACCCACAATAACCTAGCGCAACGCAATCTGACTGCTCAAAAAGAGATAACCTGACTTCAAATAATTAATTCAAAAGAATGGCCCTGACAGAAAAAGAAATCCTATCAATAACCTATACATTTCATTAGGCACTTACCTCACAGAAATCTTCATGAGGCGAACTACTGCAATACAGCGAGTGGCAATACTGCCAGCTAAATAAAAGATTCTAACTACTAAAGCCACTAACTACTAATAGGCATGTGGTTAGCAAAGGAATGATTTTGTTGTCAACCAAATAATGTATTTTTTCCTCTTAATAATGTGACATCCAGTTGAGACACGAATATAAATCGTCATTGACATCTAGTACAAAGGTATATAATCGTGAATAATATTCAATCTCCAAGCCGAACATGTACAGATCGTTAGCCTTCGCTAACACTTCAGACCTCTACCCTCTATCAATGCTAACTTCTCGCATGTAACATCCACCACTGCTGGCTGCTCACCTCCAACTGCCCAACAGTACTTCCATCAATGCTGGCGACTAACGTCCAACTGGCAAACACTACTGGCGATTAATTTCCAACAACGAGTCCAACCAGCCACAGAGTCTCTTACAAAGAAAGCGCAGTCAGAGATCCCATGCAAAGCGCTACACAGCGCTGCCAACACAGAAGCAGCCCACTTACAAAGGTCATGATAAATTTGGGATATTAGGCAATGATTCATTAAAGTTGGCAAGTACATGAGTTGGACCTTCGCAATTAACCAAAAACAGGAATCTCAAATCTTTGCAATGAGGGAATGATTGAGAAAAACACCAGAATTAAGTGGCTGTCCAGAGAGCAAAATTTTCTCAGGGCACTTTATCACGGCAACAGTGACACATGCTACACGAAATTACAATTTTTTGTCTACAATGTAGCAAGGCATGAGAAAAGTAGAGAATTAATATTTTCCAGACCTTAGGACCGTCTGCTGAGCAGAGCAGGTAGTGCTCATACCTGGGAGCGCCGCATCAGCCACGTCGACAAGAGCAGCCTGTATCCTTCACGACATGGCTAATTTGGTGAATTTCGAACCACTGGGATGGGAATACCCTCGACGTTGTCGGTAGCAGATTCTGTACATGGCACTTCTGACAAGCATGGGTGTGGCTGCCATCTCGAAGCTCCGAGGGTTAGTAAGGCATCTCCTAGCGTGCAACAGAACAGCTCTTTCTGAGCAAGACCTATCCTCCAATGCTCCCACTGAAAGAACTCTTCCCTATGTGTTCTCCTAATCTCTTCCTCTTTGTTTCATAGATTACGTTTATTCATTCGTTGGTTGGTTGGGTGATTTTGGGGGAGGGGACCAAACAGTAAGGTCATCGGTCCCAACGGATTAGGGAAGGATGGGGAAGGAAATCGGCCGTGCCCTTTCAAAGGAACCATCTCGGAATTTGCTAAAGCGATTTAGGGAAATCACGGAAAACCTAAATCAGGATGCCCGGACGCGGATTTGAGCCATCGTCTTCCCGAATGCGAGTCCATTGTGCTAACCACTGCGCCACCTCTTTCGGTATTCACTCGTGCAACTTTCTACCTCCAATAGGGTTTGGTGTTACAAAACTGTTGCCTGTACGCCTACTAGATTATCCACCAAACGAACTCCTCCAGAAACATCTTTCGATGAGAATTTCCATGTGTGGCTGTCCTTAGATGCTCTCCATGCTGAAGTTCATTTTAGAACGGTCTTCTATTCGCTATTTTCCGTCGGTGGCTTTGATATATTTGTTCAGCCCTGCCACCATCGCTCTCCAGAGCCCAATGTTTCTCGTTTACAAGTGGACGGCTAGTGTTCAAATACATATGACAAGACATCTGTGAGAAGCCGGCCGCGGTGGCCGTGCGGTTCTGGCGCTGCAGTCCGGAACCGCGGTTCGAATCCTGCCTCGGGCATGGGTGTGTGTGATGTCCTTAGGTTAGTTAGGTTTAAGTAGTTCTAAGTTCTAGGGGACTTATGACCTAAGATGTTGAGTCCCATAGTGCTCAGAGCCATTTGAGCCATTTTGAACCATCTGTGAGAAACAAATAATGGGTCGTTTTCCAGGAAGTCCTAATCTTGTCATAATCATTGGGCAAATCTTCTATCAAGTGGCTCTATCTTTTTCTAGGTGATTTGATCTAAAGTTCAATAATGGGCTCCATGAATCTAGATGTACTAAGTTCTCGTCATCGATCCAAATCAGATACCAGAAAGTAAGGGCCTAAACTAAATCCTTTGGTAATCGCTAAATGCTGTATCTGCAAACCATGAAATATTCCAATTATCTGACTTCCTAATAGCAGGGAGAGAGATATCACGACTACAGCGACTGCTAAGAATCGCAACTTCCACAGACTCTACACTTCGACAACACCATGAGTGCCACGTGGGAACCTATGCTGAGCACTTTAAAAACGTACCCTTACAGAGCAAACCCTTGAATGATTCCAAGGCTCCTACAGGCAGGGAACCACTACGATTACACTCATATAACAAATGCCCACAAAGAGCTAGAGCACTAGCGTACTACCAGCAACTCAAGGGTGTCGACGAGTTGGCTGCCCACATGTACCTAGCAATCGTTCAAGGGTTGTCTCTGTACAGGTATATTCTTGGTGCTCAACGAAGGTGTGCTGGTAGCACCATTGGTGTTGCTAAACTAAGGGATCTTAGAGGGACCATTTGTGTTTTATTCAGACACGTGTCGATTCCATCGTCCCCCCCACCCCCCTCCACACGCACACACACACACAGTATGACGCGAAACAAGAGGGCTGAAAACGTGTAAACATCTTTTGCTGCACCGGATCACGTTTAAGTTTCGCCAAATAGTTTTCAGTGGTCCCTAATGGTTTCACCCGCAAACCAGAGCCAAATTTTAGGTTATGCAACAATCCAAAGCACTCTGAACATGTTTAATGGGCTTCCAGCCACATGATGTCCTTAGAGAATGGTTCAATCGTCTGGGGGGGGGGGGGAGGCGAAGCGGAGGGGGTGGTGGAGTCAGCGATGGTAAGGTTAGTTGAGATCGTGGTTCTGTTGCACATCACAACACTGCAAACCGTGTGTTTTGACAGCAAAATGTGTGTAAATGAATGCTCCAAGGGAAGGGGTGTTATCGCTGGCGCACTTTATGCCACTTCGTGAGACCTTTACATGTTGGTTCCGAGCGGCATCGTGGCTGTAAAGTTTTCCTTGGGCAGCGACAAGAAAACCGCTTGATTTCAACGCTATTGAAGTTTCGAGAATATGCCTTCACCGAGGAGTCAAGCAGTATATTGCTTCCTCCTACGTATATCTCGCGAAGAGACCATGAGGATAAAATCAGAGAGATTAGAGCCCACACAGAGGCATACCGACAATCCTTCTTTCCACGAACAACACGAGACAATGAAGGGAGAACCGATAGAGGTACTCAAGGTACCCTCCGCCACACACCGTCAGGTGGCTTGCGGAGTATGGATGTAGATGTAGATTTAGATGGGCTTCGCGGTTCTCACCTCCATCGCACAGGCGACGAGAGAGGAAATGAGATGTGGCTAAGGAAGGGGTGTGACGACCTTTCAAAATTCAGTGGCGTCCTGACATCATGTACCCATTTTACACCTCACAGGAACTTCTGGACTCTGGTCTTTTTATCCATGTGTAAACGCCTCGTCCGAAGGTGACGTCACGCTTTTGCACAATTACAGAGGGCGGTTGTGACATCCTTGAGCCAAATTTCACACTCTTGCATCGCAATGGGGCAAAATGAGGGGGTTTCTAAAACTTGACACTTTAATTCCTTTGCGCAACGTATTATCACTCATGTAACAGAGCTCTTCCCTCCTTCGTTTACCAGTTCATACAGACATTTCTGTCATCGAAGCATATCATTGCTGTAAGTGTTATATGATGATGAGAGAAGGTAGAGGTTGAATGGCGATGCTCGTCAGTAGGGTACTCCTTTGTAATGGCACCAAGAAGACAGCTGGGATTGATCTGCCAATCCACAGGACGAATCTCCAACAACAGCGTGCATGCAGTTAGCGAGTCTTACGGTGATGTCTGGAAGTAAATAAAGGCCGTGGGCGCAAAGTGGGTTGATCAGGGATTTCATGCCACTGGCTCTCCTCCCGTGAAAATTTATTCCATCACCAGGATTCCAACTGAATGTAAAATCAAACACCTTTCAGATGTCTGACTTCCAAACTGTTAGTTTACTTCGTTGCCAGTTTTGGGCGATTTACTACGCCCCTGACCGACGTATACGAAGATTTCAGCCTCGGGTCCGGTCAAAATAGGGGCCAGCATTAAAGAGACTGGTATCTGTAAGTGTTCACTGTATGAAGCAGAAATGTACAGATACCAATCTTCGAATGCTGGCCCCTATTTTGTCCGAAACCGAGGTTGGAATCTTCCTATACGTCGGCCAGGGGGCCTGAAGATGGCGTAGTAAATCGCCGAAACCGGTAGCCAAATAAAATAACAGTTTGGATATTAGGCGGCTGAAAGTTGTTTGATTTGACATTCTGAACTGAGCAGCCGAGTCCCGCAACAATCTCTGAAAAGATGGAGATACTGAGGATCCCAACTGGCAATAACTACCAGGATTCAGACCAACTCAGTATCGAGAGCCATCGCACTGGCGTGCCATATTGACCTCGGCTACAGAGACGAGTAGAATGAATGTAGATGAGGTTGTGATTTGGGTGTAGCCTCTTACAGGCACTCCACTGTGCATTTCGGGCCAGCCGTTGAGGCAGGAGCGGGCTCTGTTTAATGGTGGAGAGCAGCTCCGGCGACTGACGCGCCGACTCCTGCCCCGGCAGCTGAGGGTTCGTGCCGCAGCGCGGGCAGGTGCACATTACGGTGGCCCACAGTGGCCGACCGGAGCTCGCCGCACGCTGATCGTTCCGCAGTCGGCACACCTGTAATCTCCCCTGCTCCGAGGCCGCAGCCTGTAATTCTATACGGCCCAACAGGTGCGCTCAGCAATTAACCGCCACGGATCACCTTAGAAACGATTAGGCGGTGATAATGACTGTGTTTCCAAGGCGCCGCGTAAGCGCTGCGCCGCCGAGAAGCGTATCTGCCGAGCGCCGCGCGTAACTCACGCCGGGATTGCGCCTCTCCCAGTGTTGACAGACAATATTTTTAAACATAATTTCTCCTAAACAACAGCCCGCTGACATAAAGTAATTGCTCCAATATTAACGCGTGCTAAAAACCGTTCTTAATTAGCTCTCATATAGGAAATAGAGGGAGACAGCAGCTAATTTCAGAGGGTTATGATGAAGTGTAAGTAGATATTTCTGTCCTACCTGCGCAACCTCCACATGGAGCTGCTTAAACGTTAGCCATGAAGATTAACTGCAGCGCTATACACCCAACATGTCTGCCACTTACAGAGAAATTACATCCATTACAATCTTAACCTCTCAACATCGTATTGTCCGTAAGATTCGAAATGTTCTATAACCAACCGTATACAATGGAGCATCAATGCGTTAACGCACGGAGAAGACGGATAACTAATATTTCTGTGAAACGAAGAAAAAAAACTAAAATTAAGAAAAATTCGGAATTAACCTTTCACTGTGAAGCGGAGAGTGCGCTGATTTGAAACTTGGTGGCAAATTATAATTTCGTGCAGAACCGAGGTTCGAATGCGGATCCTTGTCTCCATATCAGCGCACATTCTGTTACAGAGTTAAAGACTCATTCTGGAAACAATCCCCCAGTCTGTAGCTAAGCCATTTCTTCATACCCGCGCGGGGTAACCGCGCGGTCTACGGCGCCTTGCAGGGTCCGTGCGGCTACCCCCGTCGGAACTTCGAGTCCTACCTCGGGCATGGGTGTGTGTGTTGTCCATAGCGTAAGTTAGTTTAAGTTAGATTAAGTAGTGTGTAGGCTTAGGGACCGACGACGTCAGCAGTTTGGTCCCATAAGACCTTACCACAATTTCCAATCTTTTCTCCCTATCTTCCGTCCAGTAGTGCTAGTTCTGGAAGGTGTGCAGAAGAACTTTTGTGATGTTTTGGAAGTAGGAGAGAGGGAACTGGTGGAAGTAAAGCTGTGACCGCAGGTAGTGCTTCGCGTCTGGATAGCTAAGCTGGTAACAACGTTGGCCGCGAAAGGGAAGTTTTAAGGTTCGTGTTTCAAAAATCATTTACATTGAACAAAAAACAGGGTTTCAGTGTCTTAGATTCTAAACTCAATAAAATGCCAAAAAGTTTTATTTTTAGTACATCTTATTGGAAAAAAGCAGCGCCGGCAGAGATGCCAACCATTACCTAAACATACATCTTCGCACGCTGGCGTACAGTCTGTAACCGAACTTGCTGCCGGTATGGTTAAATAAACCATACAAAAATGTTAAAAGATAAATAAATAAATACATTACGTAACTATCTTTGAGAGATTTTCCAAGATAACATAGCGTATAGAGCCTCACAAACACTTACTGCTTTCTCAAAGCTGATCATTTTCGTGCTGTAGACTATTGTCTCCCTGTCTTCAGCGTAGTAAACGAAAATGTGTACTTTAGAAGTCATTTCTAAGTTACAGTGATTTGTCTACGCCAAAAATAAATAAATAAATAAAAGCTTTAGAATTCGGAGAAGAAGCGAGAGGTACTTGACAACAGAACAGTCGCTGACAAATATCCACAAATATGTCCACTGTGCCTAAAGTCTTCTAAACACGTGTATAGCTCGTGTCGGAGACAATACTTAAATCTTTCCTACTCCATTCCCAAATAAAGTATGTGCAGCGTTTCAAAGTGAACTGTCGTCTTCCGCATCGTAACAATTCAGCCAAAAGTTGAACTATTTGCAATTTTTTAACATACGTTTATCCGGCAAGTCCATGTAAAGAGCCATGTGACATATTTATTTCGTGACAAAATTGAACCTTCGCAAGGGCAACGGCAAAAAAAACTCCTGGAAAACAATCTCTTAAATTTCACAAAGAAACACCTGAACGTGGTGCTAAGGTTACTTAGTTCTATGAAGAAAAGTGACCTAGGAAGAGCACAGAATAATGTAATGGAGATCCTCATACAGGAAATTGTTCGTGCCAGCACATATTTGTACCATCTGTAACACATCTACTAAGAAGACTGCCTACGCTATGCTTGTCCATCCTCTTTTAGAATACTGCTGCTCGGTGTGGGATCCTTACCAGATAGGATTGACGGAGTACATCGAAAAAGTTTGAGGAAGTGCTACACGTTTTATATTATCGCCAAATAGGGGAGAGAGTGTCACTGAAATGATACAGGATTTAGGGTGGACATCATTAAAACAAATGCGTTTTTCGTTGTGGCGGGGTCTTCTCACGAAATTCCAATCACCAACTTTCTCCTCCAATTGCGAAAATATTTTGTTGACACTGACCCTACTTAGGGAGAAGCGATCACCACGATAAAATAAGGGAAATCAGAGCTCGTACGGAAAGATATAGGTGTTCGTTCTTTCCGCGCGGTATACAAAATTGGAATAATAGAGAATTGTGATTTGCAGAGTATTCATGTAGATGAAGAGGAACAACTCTGAACATTACTAAGTACAACTACTATGCCCTAATCTCTGCGTACAAAACGAACCGAACATGTGGTGAGAGCTGATCTGTAGCGCATGCTGGCTGCGCTGCTGTGTTTATCATCAGTCTCTTGTATGACTGCTTACCTAATAATGCCGAAAATCACGTAATACATACTAATGCTCGTAAAGCTTGGCAATAAGCGAAATATTTGTGATTGGCGGTACAATTAAACAGCCCATAGGCTCACAGTATGGTCTGGTGCAGTATCTGATCTTACATAAGCTTGCGAGTGCGGGGGGAAAAATAGAGAAAATAGTCATATTGACACGAGGTAAAAGATAGATTCCTTCACAGCATACATGAAACAAAGGTGTCAGAGTATCATGCTGACGAGTTACTGGGTTGGGTTTAGTATCTAATATAAACATGTATGTTAATAGACGGGATGGATATCCTAGTTCACGTGGACACGTGACTCAAACCCAACCACAAAGAAACAAGTTCCATTTTCAATCAGAATGCCTACGAAGAGTGGAATATTTAATGTTTGTAACAGCGACATCGGAAAAGAAGTTCGCCCTACATGAATATCTGTAACGCGTTGCTTAACCAAAAGCACGTAGCGATATCATCACCAGATCCTCAGCAGCATGAAATGAGGTAGGAAACCGACGACCACGTTGCTGATCGAAATCAAGACAGACATTGGGGCTATACTACACCCACATTCAACCTCCAGTAAAAGCAAATTCTCGCAGCAAGAGCCGGCCGAAGTGGCCGTGCGGTTAGAGGCGCTGCAGTCTGGAACCGCAAGACCGCTACGGTCGCAGGTTCGAATCCTGCCTCGGGCATGGATGTTTGTAATGTCCTTAGGTTAGTTAGGTTTAAGTAGTTCTAAGTTCTAGGGGACTAATGACCTCAGCAGTTGAGTCCCATAGTGCTCAGAGCCATTTGAACCATTTTCGCAGCAAGAGTCTGGCTGGATTCCCCAACCAAAGAGCCTCCCGTGGGATATGTCGCACATCCGATTACCTGCGAATCCACAGAGCTACGCAGGACACTGTAGCATCGATACCAGCGAATATGTGTGCTTGCCTCTTTGCATTAGATAGGAGAGTGTCACGCTGAAGTACGAGTGGAATGAGTCGAAGCGAGAAGCAGAAGCGTCTCACGTCAAGTTACTGTTATTACTGCTCTTAAATTGATATACAACGCAGAGACAGTGGAATCGTTTTATAGTCAGTAAAGAGAACTCACTGGACTCGCATTCGGGAGGACGACGGTTCAAACCCGCGTCCGGCCATCCTGATTTAAGTTTTACGTGAATTCCCTAAATCGCTTCAGGCAAACGCCAGGATGGTTCCTTTGGAAGGTCACGGCCGACTTCCTTCCGCATCCTTCCATAATCCGATGGGACCGATGACCTCGCTGTTTGGTCCCCTTCTCCCAAATCAACCAGCCAACAATTTTGAGGACTACTTCTTTAAATTTATTCATCACTTTTTATAGACAAATTTGTTTTATATTTTCAGTGTTTCTTTCCTTAAGTTTTAAGAACTGAACTGATTCTCAGTCCCACTGCTATGGTTGCTTAATTGCGTACATTTAAGTTTTATGCACTCGGTTAGAAATTAACGCTACTACCTCTTTCACAGTGCTATTAAAATTTCAGTGCAATAATAACAGGCCTAGAGGTTTTATGACTAATCTGTCGCTTGGTTCTTCTAAGGATTTCTCAGCTGCAAACGTAACCGATATGTGACTTCGTGGTTACCAATAAGACTTGTGAAGAGATTCAAACGACGTGATACAAGCTATAGAATGGAACGTCGTCTAGGTTATTAGAGCCGCAGAACAAACTCGTATTGCGGGATGTTTAACAGGGGAATTATCATAGGAATCGTCCCATTATTTACTTTGTGCGACTTAGAGAAACCTCGGAAAACCTCACCCTGGATGGCCAGACACGGTCTGAAACAGCAAATTACTTCTTAGCCACTACGCTGTATCGTTCGGTGTGGTTCATAACCGGAAATTTGGTGCAATACCTGTGTTACATTTTGGTATCCAGCTTACTGTAGTCGTTATTCATAGATCGGACTTTACTCTCGTTTATAATATTCTTCGCTACCAAAATACCACAACTTTCGGATAATAATACGAAAGAAAACAAACGTTAAATGCCTTTAACTACGTTTATCGTGTCTTGGTATTAAAACGTTAAATGCTAAATGGTCACTCTTGCGGATCCTTATTGATTGGGATAATATAACTGGCAAGAATCATGACGCTGAGCTATAAATCGCCACACCGTTTATGAGTTTGGAGAGGTACAGTGAAAATAACATGCGAAAATATCATATTAAACTAACTAGATAAATTTACATGTATGTAGGCGCGTCGTATGCTACAGATCAGGCCAGAGTAACAGGGAAAATGGGAAAAGCATCACATGAGGACAGCAGTCTACATCAAAATAAACTGTGTGGTTAAGTCGTGGAAAATCACTTTCGTTTGAGTCGATCGGGGCTATTTAAGCCTGTGTCTTTCACTTTTCTCCGTATAGTCCTGGCATAACCAGAGTCCTGCCGCCCCGCATCCGAATCGACGGTGCTCTGACCCACATCACAGCGTCGGCTGCACCGCGCTACTCTGCGCAGGAGACGTGACTACGTCTGCCACACACTTGCATTTGTCCTGGGCGGGTGTATAGCGTGTAGAAGCACTGCCTCCACGATACTGAAGACCCACCTTAGACACCGTTGGTCTCAGAAAACTTAGATTCTTACATAATCTCCGACACGCTACGATCCTTGCATCTTGCACCGATTATTAGCCCACGTTCAAAGTCGGTAACTCATCGAACGTACTTCTTTCTTCACTACATACTAGTCTGTAAAACTCTTCTTAGATGTTTCTAAACTAACGCCATAACCAATATCTAGCCGCAAGAAACGGGCATCCTGCACGGCACACTTACTTAGTTAGTTACTTGGTCCACAGATCACATTCACGTTAAACTTTATCATGTGAAGCATGTCAACAGAACAAACAAAAAACATATACAACTAAATAGAAAAATAAAAAAGAATATTTATGTGTCTACATGTTGACCAGTTACAATTTTTTAATAATCAACTATCTCTACTCAGTAATTCCTCTAAGGTATCGATAGATTGAATTATTAAGAAGAAAGCTCTTTAATTTTCGTTTGAAAACACTTCTGCACACGTTAAAATTGGATTACCTTCACCGTGAGTTTTTGGTCATTGATTTTATTATCTTTTACAATACAGAAACGAACTAGCAAACTATCTCCGCCTCTCTATCATAATTCAAATTTATTGTGATTTCCCTAAATCTTTTCCATTTTGAGGTACGTGACTGAGGGCATTAATTTTGTATGATGACAAATAACTATTTCACATTTAAATCTACATATCTGTACCCCACACGCCTCCTTGCCATGTGTGGTGAAGCGTTCTTACAGTACAATCATCATTTCTCTCTTTCCTGTTACATTCCGAACAGTGCGTGGAAAGAGTAAGCCTGTTTATCTGCACACATCAACAAAAGTTTTGCATCACTACTTTATGTCGAAATTCGTGGCACAGAAAACGAAAACTGACTCTCAGGCACGCGTAAATGTTCATTTTCAATATGTCCAGATCGTCAAATAAAAATATTGTCCGAGCGGCCTAAGGCGTTGCAGTCATGGGCCGTGCGGCTGGTCACGGCGGAGGTTCGAATCCTCCCTCAGGCATAGGTGTGTGTGTTTGTCTTTAGGATAATTTAGGTTAAGTAGTGTGTCAGCTTAGGGACTGATGACCTTAGCAGTTAAGTCCCATAAGATTTCATACCCATTTGAACATTTTTGAAAAATATTGTATCGAGAGATTCATCTCTTTCCCGTTGCGGATTTTTCACAGCTGTCCTGAGTAGCATCAATACGTGGTGGAACGTCCCCTTTGGTCAAATGCTGGCTTCAATCTGTCGTGGCATACCTTCGATGAGACCACACTTGCGCAAATTGTCCCATTCTTCAATGGCGATGCAGCGTAAGCCACCCATAGTGCGCACTCGTCGTCGACGTCTTAAAACAGTTCGTTCCAATCGATCTCACACGTTTTCGACTGGGTTAATGTCCGAGAAACAGGCAAGCCACTCCATTCTGGTGATCCTAGCACCCTGAAGGAACGTCTACACGAAAGCAGCACTATGGGCGCGTGAGATGTCATCCATAAAGATGAACTTGTCACCAAAATGTTGGCGATGCGGTTGCAATACTGGCTGCAGAATCTCGTCCCTGCACCGCGGAGCAGCGACACTGTCGTCAACAACAGCGAGAGGCGTTCGGTGCCGCCCTGTAACGCTACCCCTAAAAAAGAGAAAGTTGCGCGTGGTTTGCTGGTGCGTTCTGTTCGTGTGCGTATCCCACGATTAATGATTTGGAGAAAATGAGTTGTAACACGGAAACAAAGCGTTTGCAAATCCATGTTCAAATGGTTCAAATGGCTCTGAGCACTATGGGACTTAACTTCTGAGGTCATCAGTCCCCTAGAACGTAGAACTACTTAAACCTAACTAACCTAAGGACATCACAAACATCCATGCCCTTGGCAGGATTCGAACCTGCGACCGTAGCGGTCGCGCGGTTTCAGACTGTAGTGCCTAGAACCGCAGGTCACTCCGGCCGGCCCAAATTTTCACGTTACATTAGGTATAGTGAAGGAACTTAGCCACTCCAGTGTTTATTACGAGTAGTAGCATCCATATACAGAAAATATTTCGGTAAAAAGCGACAACGATATTTAACCCAGCATATAAATTGCGCTTGGGGGAGTCAGAAGCAAAATACCGATTCGCTGTGACGGTTACCCAGCGTTTCCAGTTACCATACTAGGTAATGGTTCGAAGTAGCCAAGTCACTGGCAACGCAGCATGACAATTTCCATCCCTCCCTATGCAGAACACAACAGGGCTGGCGTCTTTCGTGCACACCAGTGTAGTACCACGGACGTAATTCTCTGATACCATATACACACGGTATAATGAAAGTGTACAGCATAAATTGCGGGAAACTTGCCCCACATGTAGACGAAGAAATTATGTTATATGAACATGAGCCGGCCGGTGTGACCGAGCGGTTCTAAGCGCTTCAGTCTCGAACCGCGCGATCGCTACGGTCGCAGGTTCGATTCCTGCCTCGGGCATGGATGTTTGTGATGTCCTTAGGTTAGTTAGGTTTAAGTAGTTCTAAGTTCTAGGGGACTGATGACCTCAGATGTTAAGTCCCATAGTGCTCAGAGCCATTTGAACCATTTGAACATGGATCTGCAAACGCTTTGTTTCCGTGTTACAACACATTTTCTCCAAATCATTAATCGTGGGATACGCACACGAACAGAACGCACCAGCAAACCACGCGCAACTCTTTCTCACAGGTGTTCAATAAGCCCTCCGTGGGCACTTGTACAGGCACCAACTCGTCGTCGTAATGAATTTCGGATGCGCTGATGCATCCGTGGAGTACTGCGTATGGTTTCGCAACCTTCCGTAATACGGGCATAGAGACTGCGAACACCATGTACACACCAGTGCTTTCAAATGCCGCCACAAATAAAAGTGGGCTAAGGTCTGCCTGTCCATCTGTCACTGAATCCATTATTTAGGAGCCGACGAACATTAACACTATAATGAGGAGGTGTCCCATCGTGAATGAAGTACATATTTTGTCGCAAAGCTAAAGGCAATTCTGCTAACAGATCAGGTAGAGTATTCTCTACCAAATTGTGATAACTTTCTCCGTTGTACCTGCGTGGAAGAAAGTGAGACCCTATCAGTCACCAACAATGCCGGCTTGAACATTGACGGCAAGTTTTTGTTGCTGATATGCTTCAACAGCTGTGTGAGGCTTGCCTCTGCAAAAATTTACAATCTGATCTCGTTGAAAGGGCACCTCATCTGTAATCAGCACCATTGCACTCAAATCAGGGTTGACACTTTGTTGAATAAAGAATTCGCAGAAGAGTACCCGTGCGGGGAAATCAGCTTGTTATAGTGCCTGCACTCGCTGTAAATGGTATGGATACAGCTGGTCCTCGTGTAACACTCACCAGACAGTCATTTTGTAAACATTCAGTGTTTCAGCTACGCGTCTTATACTGACATTAGGGTCGTCGTCAACTGCCTGAAGAATTGCCGCCTCCCGCTGCGGTATCCTCGTTCTTCTAGGCCTGCCCCGGTTGCGAGTATCAGGCTTAAGTGCCCCGTGTTCCGTAAGTCCACGATCAACGGCTTCAAACGTTTTCCTGTCGGGGCAAATTAGTCCTGGAAATCTCTTCTGTGCACACGTTGAGCGCGAGCGCCATTGCTGTCAGCCAATACGTACATCAAATGGGCATCTGCCACCTCTGCATTTGTGTACATTGCCATTTCACTTGCCAACTCTGTGATTAACTCTACGTATTAACCAGTGTCCTTGCAATGGTCGTACTGATCGCTGGAACAGTTGATGTTACCTGTAAACAAACGATGACGTACATCGCATGGCAAGAGGTACATGTAAAACAAAACACTGGCGGTGCACAACGTAATTAGACGTCACAAAGAGCGTATGTTCCCCATGATTCTGACTTTCTGTTCCTCTGTGTTTCCCGTGATTAATGAGTTGGAGAAAATGAACTGTAACATAGAAACAAAGCGTTTCCAGACCCATGTCCATATAACTTAATTTCTTCGCCTGCATGTGAGGAATGTGTCCAGTAAATTGTGCCGTATAGTTTTGTTACACCATTATATATATATATATATATATATATATATATATATATATATATATATATATATATATATATTGGGGGGACGGTCAATTATGGCTAAGATCTATTTTGTTATACAATGAAGTGTGACCTGCTTAGGCAGTCCCGTCCAGTAATGCAGATGATTAAAAAACATGCGCAAAATGTGACAACCAGAAAAGCAAAAAGTTTGTGCCATTCTGATATTGATTCTGGTCGCCCAAATGTTTTCGAAGTATATCAGTTGGCTTAACTCAAAAGTCTTTTTCATTTTTTCACTCAAGAAAAACATAAATAATTCGGAGCCGTGGACTCCGTACGCGTGGCGATAGAGGTACTCAGAGTACCCTCCGCCACACACCGTCAGGTGGCTTGAGGAGTATGGATGTCGATGTAGATGTAGAAAGTGAGGCCGCAAACCGTGGACGCCAGCGTGGATAACGTATTTTCGGCACTAGAGCGTCGTCGGCCGAGAAAGAACCCATTGCGAATACAATGACAGAGACTCACGACGGAAAGTAGTGGGCCGGACAGCACCATTTTGCCGTTCTCCGCGGCTTGCAGCCCGCTTCTCCGGCAGAGCGCTCTGGATGTCAACACCCCCCTGCGATGACGTTACCGCCCCCATCATGATATCTGTGCTTTTATAGCGAGCCAACACACAAATTCAAAATGGTTCAAATGGCTCTGAGCACTATGGGACTTAACATCTATGGCCATCAGTCCCCTAGAACTTAGAACTACTTAAACCTAACTAACCTAAGGACATCACACACATCCATGCCCGAGGCAGGATTCGAACCTGCGACCGTAGCAGTCGCGCGGCTCCGGACTGAGCGCCTAGAACCGCTAGACCACCGCGGCCGGCACACACAAATTCAGCTAGCCAGTACAGCTCACTACAGCTGCACCTAAAGATTAAGATAACTACCAATTGAAATATTGAGCAGTACCCACATCATCCGATGCAACCTCCTTGAACGTTTCAAGCAGTCTTTACGTAGGGAAAGCCTCGTACAGCTCCTCCAGCATTTATTCTAACACCCGGTTCTCACCTTCCATTATGTCGTCTTCGCGATCTTTGCCAATCTCTTGCAAGGTAGTAAAACACTTCTCTGGTCCATCTGTTATCCATCTGCATGGCAACATGTCCCGCTCACCCCCATTTCATTTTCATTACGGTCAGGTTAAATCATCTATTCCAGTTTGTTCCCTGTGTGTCCTGTTAGTCCCCCTCTCCGTTGTTCACTCAGTGCTCCTCACATTTTGATTGATTTTCGCATTAAAAGCCGGCCGCGGTGGTCTAGCGGTTCTGGCGCTGCAGTCCGGAACCGCGGGACTGCTACGGTCGCAGGTTCGAATCCTGCCTCGGGCATGGGTGTGTGTGATGTCCTTAGCGTAGTTAGTTTTAAGTAGTTATAAGTTCTAGGGGACTTATGACCTAAGATGTTGAGTCCCATAGTGCTCAGAGCCATTTGAACCATTTTTTTTTTCGCATTAAAAATTCATGCCTCTCTATCAAAACTGTTGATAAACACTGAACATTTTCCTTCCTTGCACACCGGGATACTAGTTCTGAAAACCGATTTTTGTATACTCAAAGCACTTCTGGTAGTAATTGTATTTCCATTAATTTCTTCGGTTTTTCATCCACTCTTGTCTTCAACTGGAGCATATACAAAACCACACAAATTGTTCTACAACTTCATAATGAAATACGAAGAAAAATAATTTCCATTTATTTCGTTTACTTATGTCTCAAGCCTTTATAACTAAGTGAAATTTCAAGTTCTCTTCAAAATTCTTGTGCCTGAGTCTACGTAAATTCAGATACAAGAAAATCTGCTTGCCATGGAGTGGGAATATATTTGATTCCTCTATATATTGCTCCCAGAGGATCGGTGTAAACAAAATTAGACTAATTATTGTCATTATTTTATTTACCAGTCACATACATTCCCCCTGATAGTGGTCAAGTAGCCACTTTTCTGCGGTTGCATTGTAGAATATTACATTTTTACAAAATTTCTAAGGGTAAAACAGGTGATGAAGTTTTTATGAATATGGTATAATGGAGGCTCCTGGTAACCTTAGGATCTATTGGAGGAAGGAAGGAAGGAAGGAAGGAAGCAAGGAAGATTGTTGTTTAAAGTTCCATCGACATCGAGGTCATCAGGGACATAGCCCAAGTTCAGATTACGGTAGGATGAGGAGGGAAACAGCCGTGCCCTTTCATCGCGGCATTTTCCTTACCTGATTTAGGCAAATCACGGAAAACCCAAATGTGCGTGGCCGGAAAGGAATTTCAACCGTCGTCCTCCCGAATATGAGGCCGATGTGATCACCACTGCGACATCTTTCTCGGTACGTACTGGAGAGGATATTATACAGTGCATCCGCAAAAAAAGTTCAAATATTTACAAAGGAAGTAGTATGCAACAAAGGAAGAAATGAAGTTCCTATAAACATTGTTCGTGAACCTCATATCTTTGGAGTTATTGTCTACCACTCCTGTCAATGATTATCATGTCTCTGTATTAATCTTCACAACATGTGCTCGACATGTATTAAACATCTGCATAGATGGCGTACAGCGTCGTGGATATTTGGGAACATACAAGTTACATGGCTGCAAGACGCTTCCACCTGCTTGCCCCTCAGCAGGACACTATATCTGCCAACTCTTGTATCGAATAGTAGGCCTCCATTGGGAGCTCTACATCCAGTGACGGACACGGAAACAAATTATAGCTATGTGCTGATGTGTCACAATAAACAATGCAGTATATGAACGATACGGGTACACCAGATGAATATAACATGCCTGACGAGTACACCACACACTGTAGTACGCTATGGAATACTGAACGTGTTCTTGTGTTGGCTGTGCGCTTGATACCAATGCAGACACGTTGCGCTGCATAAATATCTAGTACGTACGCTGTTTTCTTATCTTTTTTGTGCCAAAGTGCTTGGTGTGCAAGATATGCTCCTCATAGGCCGTAAATCTGAAGACTTGAGGTTTACAGCCAATGTTCTCTTCCCTTGATGCCGACTGTATCTTCTGTAAGTATTGGAACCCTTTGTTTCAGAAATCCACTGCTGAAAAGGATGCGCAATTCATCTGAGTCCTCCGTGGCTCAGATGGATAGAGCTTCTGCCATGTAAGCAGGAGATCCCCGATTCGAGTCCCGGTCGGGGCACACATTTTAAGCTGTCCCCATCGAGGTATATCAACAACACCTGTCGACAGCTGAGGGTTTCAATTAATTGTCATTTATCGCAATGTATATGTTGGAAGTGACAGGTGGTTAGTGTGCGTTAGAAGATGAGAGGGATACCACATGGGTAGTGGACTGATGTTTTGAAGGGTTCATTTGTGACGGACTGTGACGATTAGCGTAGATTATTGTTGCAAGGAAGGGTACATTTCAAAGATGAGTTCATGATATGCGACGGGAAGGTGACTGATATTACGTCGGGAAAGGACGTGGAGAATTTGGAGATGAAGGGAAGGAGGGACGTGTTGGTAGGAATAGGTCAGATTTATTAAGGATGAGAGAATTCAGGGCATTGCGGAGACGTGGAACTGGCGTAGGTGCTCTAGGTGTTCGAGGAGAAGAGGTAGGTATAAGAGATGGTGCAGAGTACGAGTGGGCGAAGGTAGTCAGATACGAAATGAGAGGCGGAATGCATGACGTTCCAGGGTTTGGACGGAGCCCTGAAACTTGGGAGGAGCGGGACTAACTACAGCGCGCATACAGGCATTTAAGCAGTCGGTCTTTCCCGCACTCCATATTCGAATGGGTCTGGAAGGAACTCAAAAGCCGGCCGGTGTGGCCGTGCGGTTCTAAGCGCTTCAGTCTGGAACCGCGTGACCGCTATGGTCGCAGGTTCGAATCCTGCCTCGGGCATGGATGTGTGTGATGTCCTTAGGTTAGTTAGGTTTAATTAGTTCTAAGTTCTAGGCGACTGATGACCTCAGAAGTTAAGTCGCATAGTGTTCAGAGCCATTTGAACCATTTTGAAGGAACTCAACGTGTGCTACATTGGGAAGCGACCTTTACCATACAGTTCACGTTGTTGGCAGATAGTACACTACTGGCCATTAAAATTGCTACATCACGAAGATGACGTGCTACAGACGTGAAATTTAACCGACAGGCAGAAGATGCTGTGATATGCAAATGATTAGCTGTTCAGAGCATTCACACAAGGTTGGCGCCGGTGGCGACACCTACAACGTGCTAACATGAGGAAAGATTCCAACCGATTTCTCTCATACACAAACAGCAGTTGACCGGCGTTCCCTTGTGAACGTTGTTACGTTGTTGTGATGCCTCGTGGAAGAAGGAGAAATGCGTACCATCACGTTTCAGACTTTGGGTCGCATTGTAGCCTATCGCAGTTGCGCTTTATCGTATCGCGACATTGCTGCTCGCGTTGGTCAAGATACAGTGACTGTTAGCAGAATATGGAGACGGGGGGGGAGGGGGGGGGGTTCAGGAGGGAAATACGTTACGCCGTGTTGGATCTCAACGGCCTTGTATCACTAGCAGTGGAGATGACAGACATCTTATCCGCATGGCAGTACCGGATCGTGCAGCCACGTCTCGATCCCTGAGTCAACAGATGGGGACGTTTGCAAGACAACAACCATCTGCACGAACAGTTCGACGACGTTTGCAGCAGCATGGACCATCTGCTCGGGGACCATGGCTGCGGTTACCCTGGACGCTGCATCACAGACAGGAGCGCCTGTGATGGTGTACTCAACGACGAACCTGCGTGCACGAGTGGCACAACGTCATTTTTTCGGATGAATCCAGGTTCTGAATTCAGCATCATGATGGTTGCATCCGTGTTTGGTGACATCGCGGTGAACGCACATTGGAAGCCTGTATTCGTCATCGCCATACTGGCGTATCACCCGGCGTGATGGTATGGGGTGCCATTGGTTACACGTCTAGGTCACTTCTTGTTCACATAGACGGCACTTTGAACATTTCGGATGCGTTACGACCCGTGGCTCTACCTTTCACTCGATCCCTGCAAAACCCTACATTTCAGCAGGATAATGCACGACCGCATGTCACAGGTCCTGTACGGGACTTTCTGGATACAGAAAATGTTCGACTGCTGCCCTGGCCAGCACATTCTCCAGATCTCTCGCCAATTGAAAACTTATGGTCAATGGTGGCCGAGCAACTGGCTGGTCACAATACGCCAGTCAGTACTCTTGATGAACTGTGGTATCGTGTTGAAGCTGCATGGGAAGCTGTACCTGTACACGCCATCCAAGCTCTGTTTGACTCAATGCCCAGGCGTATCATGGCCGTTATTACGGCCAGAGGTGATTGTTCTGGTTACTGATTTCTCAGGATCTATGCACCCAAATTGCGTGAAAATGTGATCACATGTCAGTTCTAGTATAATATATTTGTCCAATGAATACCCGTTTATCATCTGCATTTCTTCTTGGTGTAGCAATTTTAATGGCCAGTAGTGTATATGTAGATGCAGGTGCCCAGCTCCGTGCAGTAGCAGCTTGATGGTCTCCTCACAACCCGCCACGCAGCAGGGGCAGAGTGAGCGGCCTGCTGGTGACCGCGCAGCAGGTGACACGGCGCGTTGACCCGGCCGCCGGCGGCCGCGGCCATCAGATAAGCGGCGCCGCGGTCCGGCCGGCCGCTCCCCATATCTCACGGCGTAATTACACGGCAGCCGGGCTTGCGGCGGCCGCGCTCCCGTTCTGACAGCTCGTGCGCCAGAAAAAACACCGCAGTCCGGGGAAAGGCGCCCACCGCCCAACCCGGCCCTCTGTCCCTCGTCTCATCCGGTCTTGTCTTGCCGCGGCGATCCGAGCGTGCCGGGCTGCCCAGATCAACCCATCTTCACGGTCCCTCCGGGAGTCCCGACCGAACACCGGCTTATCTGCTCACTTTACGAGAGTAATGAGAATAATGTTTCCAGGTAGTTAACGCCTCGATGATAACCGAGCCAAAGAGACGAAAAAGTTGATCGTAATAAGTTTCCTTTAATTTACGTCTATGGTCACAATCTTTTCTGTTTAACAGATTACCGGTTTCGGTCTTTAATGACCATCATCAGATCTGCAGCAAAAATGGGAAAAAATATAAATACACTCGCAAACTGTATACAGCTTAAGAACAATACATGGAGCATATTGAAAAGTAGTGCTGACAAAATTTACATTTGTGCGCTTTAAATGTGAAGAGGCATACCTGTCTCACAAAGACAAAGTCCGAATGCACTGCAGCCATAGTGGCATAGTCAACTGTTAAATGCGGAATCAGCACCAGCATCGTCAAATACATATAAATCACATCACATGCACGAGTCATGTTGTCAGTAAAGCTACTGTTTAAAACAAGCTGCCGTACAGTAGCCACAAGATGTTTGTGTAGTAAGTTGACCAGATGTCGCTAATGTCAGCATACACTAGTTTTCAATAATTAATTGAAACAGCGAAAATAAAAGGGGGATAAAATAGTTAAAGTCTGTAATAAGCTTATAAAGTTATTTTTTCCCATTTTTGCTGCAGATCTGATGATGGTCATTAAAGACCGAAACCGGTAATCCGTTAAACAGAAAAGGTTGTGACCATAGACGTAAATTAAAGGAAACTTATTACATATACGGGTCACTGTGTTTTTTCGCGACGATGTCGCAGATTGTGAAGTTGATCGTATTTATGATCGGTGTTTCCGAATAACAAAATTAGAGGTAATCTGGTATCATACCTAGCACTGATTCCTATGCTAAACGTAACACTGTAGTGTTTCACACTATTTTATGTAAATATGCCATAGTTGCGTAAAAATTAAGGCACTGAAGAAATTTTACAAACAGTTCTCAATGCCTTACAGATTATTTAATTCACTGGAAATATCCGAATTTCGCACGCTAAGACGATTAATTTCCTGATCAAGAAGCGCTCCATCAAACCTCCATGGTGAAAATCCTCAACACGTCACGTGTTGTAAGTATTAAATAGTACTACTAAGAAACTACATGAAATTAGACGAAAAATCAGCATTAGGGAAGACATAGATTTTCGTAAAGGTTCCGGCAAACAGTAAGTAGTGTTTCCGTAAAGGGAATCGCATCTACGACGCTATGCGGCCAATTCTGGTGTATTGTGACTGCATTTAGAGCCCTTATCAAGTAAGCATGACTACAGACATATACCAAGTTCACAGATACGCTGCTAGACTGGAAATATGTCAGTGGAACAGAAATTTCCGGGAATGTTGAATGGATATTCGTGAAATTAAGACAATGTAGCTTACGCGAAACCCTGTGAGTAAATTCAGAGACCGTGTGTCAATTATGCTGCCTCTGTCGTACACGGGGTCCCGGGTTCGATTCCAGGCGGGGTCAGGGATTTTCACCTGCCTCGAGATGAGTGGGTGTTTGTGTTGTCCTTATCATTTCATCATCATTCATGAAAGTGGCGAGATTGAACTGAGTAAACGTTGGGAATTTGTATGGGCGCTGATAACCGAGCAGTTGATTGCCCCACAAACCAAACATCATCATCTTCTGTCGTACACCTCGTTTAGTGCTGAAGATATCAATATGCAAGCTGACCAGGACTGAAGGTAGTCAGTGTTGGTACGAAGGGTCCTCCACCTCGTCCAGTACAAAGTGGTTCAAATGGCTCTGAGCACCATGGGACTTAACATCTGAGGTCATCAGTCCCCTAGAACTTAGAACTACTTAAGCCTAACTAACCTAAGGACATCACACAAATCCATACCCGAGGCAGGATTCGAACCTGCGACCTTAGCGGTCGCGCGGTTCCAGACTGAAGCGCCTAGAACCGCTCGGCCACAACGGCCGGCTGTGCTGTACAGCCGCTAGTGGAATATATACACTGAAGCGCCAAATAAACAGGTACAGCCACGCGTATTCAAATACAGAGATATGTAAATAGGCAGAATACGGCGCTGCGGTCGGTAACGCCTATAGTGTAAGACAATGAGTGTCTGGCACGGTTGTTAGATCGGTTACTGCTGCTACAATGGCAGTTTACCAAGATTTAAGTGAGTCTGAACGTGGAGCTATAGTCGGCGAACGAGCGATGGGACACAGCATCTCCGAGGTAGCAATGAAGTGGGAATTTTCCCGTACGACCATTTCACGAGTCTACCGTAAATATCAGGAATCCGGAAAAGCATCAAATCTCCGACACCTCTGCTACCGGAAAAAGATCCTGCAAGAACGGGACCAACGACGACTGAAGGGATCAAGGGAATCGTTTAACGTGACAGAAGTGCAAACCTTCCGCAAATTGCTGCAGATTTCAATGCTGGGCCGTCAATAAGTGCCAGAGTGCGAACTATTCAATGAAACATAATCGATATGGGCTTTCGGAGCAGAAGGCCCACTCACGTACCCTTGATGACTGCACGACACAAAGCGTCATCCCTCGCCTGGGCCAGTCAGCACCGACTGTGGACTGTTGATGACCGGCCGGCCAGAGTGGCCGAGCGGTTCTAGGCGCTACAGTTTGGAACCGCGTGACCGCTACGGTCGCAGGTTCGAATCCTGCCTCGGGCATGGATGTGTGTGATGTCCTTAGGTTAGTTAGGTTTAAGTAGTTCTAAGTTCTAGGGGACTGATGACCACAGCAGTTAAGTCCCATAGTTCTCAGAGCCATTTGAACCATTTTTGTTGATGACTGTAAATATGTTGCCTGGTCGGACGAGTCTCGTTTCAAATTGTATCGAGTGGATGGACGTGTACAGGTATGCAGACAACCTCATGAATCCATGGACCCTGCATGTCAACAGGGGACTGTTCGAGCTCGTGGAGGCTCTGTAATGGTATGGGGCATGTGCAGCTGGAGTGATATGGGACCGCTGATAAGTCTAGATATGACTCTGTCAGGTGACACGTACATACGCATCCTGTCTGATCACCTGCATCCATTCATGTGCATTGTGCATTCCGGCTGACTTTGGCAATTCCAGCAGGACAGTGCGACACCCCGCACGTCCAGAGTGGCTCCCGGAACACTCTTCTGAGATTAAACACTTCCGCTGGCCACCAAACTCCCCAGACGTGAACTCGTTGAACATATCTGGGATGCCTTGCAAGGTGCTGTTAGAAAGAGATATCCACCCCCTTGTACTGTTGCAGATTTATGAACAGCACTTCAGGATTCATGGTGTCAGTTCCCTCCAACACTACTTCCGACATTAGTCGAGTCCATGCCACGTCATGTTGCGGCACTTCTGCGTGCTTAAGGGGGCCCTAACTAAATTAGGCAGGTGTACCAGTTTCTTTGGCTCTTTAGTGTATGATATATGGGTGTAGACTTGAGTAGGATAATACTACTATGCCCGTCGCTGTTGGCACCATGTGAGATTATAACCCATATCTTTAGATGTGGCGACGGCAAAGATTTTTCTTTACTTTTACTTTTTAATAGACTCAGCGATCCGTGTGTTTTGCAAACTACAGTACGTCGTGTGACAGAGGTACACACATTAGCTGATAAAAAGTATCCAGAATCATATTAGTGGACATTAATGCAGGCTGTGTCCACTCTTCACCTTTACGACAGCTTGAACTCTGTTAGGAACACTTTCAGTGATGCATCTGAATGAAACTTCTTGGTTGATTAAAACTGTATGCCGGACCGGGACTCGAATTTGGGACCTCTGCCTTTCATGTCCATTATAATTATCCGGGCTGTTATGCCGTGATCGGTTGATGAATTCTGGGTCAATTCTCAACTTTTCGTCCCCGTCTGCGGAGGACATCTTCAAGGGGGTCTGTAGGTCGATGGAAGGTCCAACACACCCACAGCCTGGATAATTATAATGGACATGACATTTCCGGCCGTCAAAGTCTACATTTTAGTACCTCTGCCTTTCACCGTTAAGTGCTCTATCGACTAAGCTATTCATGTATGACTCACGACCCCTCCTCATAGCCCTAAGACGTCCTCACAATGAAGACCTCTCTCGTCGTGAAGCAGTCCAGAGGTGGCGCCTGTCGTGGTTGCAGTACGTTCTGAAGCGACCTGCTATGTCTCAAGGAACATCAGATGCTTCTCGTCACCATTTGCTACTACAGTGCTCTCCAGCGGCAGTTCTGGTGCCCAAATGATACAGTTCCTTTACAAAAATGGACGCTCGCAAACTAGCTGCGTTAACACCGTTAACGAGTGTCGAAGGAGAGCGGAGAAATTCGCGAAGAAGATTCTGGACTCGTCGATGGCTTGAATAGCGAACTGCTGGTAGAGTAACAATGCATAATGCTGTACACCTATGTGAGATACATACTAGAAGAATTTATTATTATTTCAGTTGAATCACCAGTAATTTTCGTTTTTAAATGGAATGCGGTTAAAGCACAGTATCTAACGTGTGTGCGTACCCGTATTCACCATGCTGTATTGATTGCCATGAGTCTGATGTAACCGTACTTTCTGTACTCGTAGATTTCAAGATCAGGACTGGTTTCGTAATTTCATTCGAATCGAGAAGGAGATCTTTTCGAATCCGCTACTGTCACTGGAATAGATATTTACCAGCTATTTATGAACATGAGGCAGTCCATGAAACCAGGATATATATACAAAGTTTCGTAACAGCAAAGATTTCCATTGTGTAACTTGTGTTCACCTTTTGACACAGACCAGCAATTACGTTAATATTTCTGCCCACTGGGAAAACATTCTAGTCGTTGGGTCATACAAGAATTTCAGAAAATATATTACTTACAATAAACAACAGCGACTATTGGAGATAATAATTCTATTCAGTTACTATGAAACACGCAGACTCTTAGAAAACAAAACGTGGAAAACAATCGGAAGTAGCTAGTCGCGAATCTAATACCTCTCATTTTTAAGTTCGTGAAATCGTCAACCACACTACGACTCAAACATGAGTGTAACGCGTCAGTTATATGTTACACATAGTATAACCGCAGTGTCTACAAATGTCTTCGAGGAAGGTGGTGCAGTGGCCAGCACACTGTACTCACCTTCGGGAGGACGACGGTTCAAACCCCCGTCCGGCCATCCTGATTTATGTTTTCCTTGATTTCCCTAAATCGCTTCAGGAAAACTCCGGGATCGTTCCTTTGAAAGGGCACGGCCGATTTCCTTCCCCATACTTCCCTAATCCGAGCTTGTACTCCTTCTCTAAGCTTGTGCTCCATCTCTAATGACCTCGTTGTCGACGGGATATTAAGCATTATCTTCTTCTTCTTCTTCTTCTTCTTCTCCTCCTCTCCAAATATCATTATTTGATATTAAACTATGACAAATTACACTCAAAACAGCGCACTTTAGACGGATCGTCACTATCATTGTACCGTAGCATTGAAACGGTATACTCTCACAGTACACAAGTTTTAACACTAAATACGTCAAATACAGGTGGCTTTTAGCTACCGCTATGTAGTTCGCAGTCATGTTGTTATAACAAATCGTCCCTAAAAATGACGCGTTTCGAGGGATCATCCATGTGCTGATGCTTTGAAACTGGTTGTATTCACACCACGTACTTTACAGAACAGAATACACCAAATACGGAGTTCTCGTGATCTCCATACGATACAACGGCTGCTATGTTCTGCTTGTGACGTAAAACCGATGCCGCATTTCACTGGCCACATTCCTCTCCACGAGGCAAAAATCTTACATGGCAGTTTCGTCATTTCACGCTTTGAACGCAGAATTCCACTCTGTGACGTCACCAGCTCCTCGTCTACCTGCGTTTGCACGTCCCATGAGAGGACGGCTCTCCTAACTTTCAAATTCAACAGAAGTACTTCCGCATACCTAGCGGAATTAGCACTCATGTCAGAAAGGGTAGTCCTCTTACAGAGAGACTGATTCGCCAACGCCTTGAGCAGAATCCAGCACATTGTTGCCGACGGCAGTTTTTTCTGGTGAAGGCGTTAGCTGCGATTCCAGTTACCAAAGGTGCACCATTGGGACGATGGCACGCAGCAACTACAGCGACTGCATGAAATAGTAGAGGGCATAACTTATGAACCAGGCGCTCGTGATCATCCTACGCATCTGAGGCCGGCGACCAGTGCAAGTTCTGACGATCTTGCGGTCAGGTAACATGCGAGCTATTCCAAGCGTCGTGGCGACAGTAACACTGCAATATCTGTAATTCATTAGTTTATCACTGTAATTCTGCTTTGTTTGCAGAACTTTGGCACCAGTTAATTGGCCCTAAAGAGGGTCGTACCCACCGATGTTTCCAACGATGGAGTTTCCTTTTGTAGGAGCTACTTCTTCGCGCCTGTTAACTCCATATCAGATTTCAGATTTTCTGTTTTCTCGCGTTATTAAATTGACTACTGACTTATCTGCTGCTTGCTACAGTGACAAGACAGGACAGCATAGCCACTGCCCACCAAGGACTAAATACAGCTTGACGCCACTGCAGGGACATGGTGCTGTAAGGAAAGTATACTGGGTGAAGAAAAATTCCCTCAATCGGACTTTGCAGCGCGATTCCTCACATACTGGCAATACAAAAATGTCTGACACAAAATTTCGTTCTGCGCATATTTCTAGCAGTAAAAGGACCTTAAAGATTGGCAATCCGGTAACACTGTAATGACATGTACGGTAACTACCTCTGTCAGTACAGATAGCAGAGCTGTGCAGTTGGTGTAGTTGATAGTGTTTTGGGTTATCCCGCAGAAGATGGGGGGTTCAGTTCTAAATCGAGGCTTATTTGTTTTTATTTGCTAAAAGTGTTCTGCGTGGTGCAGTGTCTGGCATCTTAATCGTCATATAGCAATTACAGTGGGTCTTCTACAAAACATTTGTAATTACGTACTATGAACAGAGAAATCGAAATACAATCGTTCTCATTGGTCGGCTTTTAAAGAAGTCTTTTGCACGTCGTGGGCGCGAATTGTTTCGCGTCACTGCAGCTACTAGATTCCAAACCTATTTCCTGTGCACCCTCCTCCAATGGTCCCATCGAAACTATCTGCAAAGAACATTGCTAGCCCCACTGGTGACGTAAAGCCCTAACAAAATGTAATGAACCTGAAGCGGTATAATGTATGGCATCATTGGGGGAGGGTACTTGCAAAACAAACTTGGAATCTAGTAGATGCAGTGGTGTGAAACAACTGGCGCCCACGACATGCAAAAGGTTTCTTTAAAAGCTGACCAATGAAAACGATAGTGTTTACATTTTTGTGTTCGTAGTACATCACTGAAAATTTTTGTAGTAGACCCACTGCAACCGCTGTACGACGATTAAGACGCCAGATGCCGTACCACGCAGACTACTTTTAGCAAATAAAACAAATAAGCCTCTACCCAGAACTGAATCCTCGACTTCCTGCATGCTAACCCAAAACACTATCCACTGCACAAACTGCACAGCACTGGTATAGTATCCTGACAGATTTAGTTACTGTACAAGTGATTACAGTGTTGCCAGATGGCCAATCTTTAACATCCATTTACTGCCCGAAATATGCCCAGAACGAAATTTACTGACAGGCATTTTTGTATTGCCAGTATGTAAGTAATCGAGATCCGAAGCCCGAGCGCGCGGATTTTTCATCGCCCTGTACAAGTGGATCACAGACGAATGAGTAATCATTCTAGCGACTATACTGGTCGCAAATCGGGAAATCTGCTAGTATAAGCGACTCTGGCAGAGGGCACTTGGTTAAGACCCGGCGACGGATAACGGTAATTTGGGAAACGGCGAAGCTGGTCGGATGTTCGCTTACTACTGTGTGAGCATCTACAGAATGTCGCTGAAAGACGATAGAACTACATGTACGTGACAAGGTGCTGGACGTCGACGCCTAATGACAGAATGTGGAAGTCGCAGACTTGCCTTTCTGTAAACTAGGAGGGGTGGCATCAGTGGCAGACTACTGAACACGCGAAACCACAAATGTTTCGGAGCACATCGTGTAACGGACGTTGTTGACCATAGTTTCCGCAAGGGACATTTTCAACGTGTTCCAATGTTGGCCCAACGACGTTGTCAATTACGATTGCAGTGGGCGCTGGATCATCGATATAGGATTGTGGATCGACGGAAACGTGTCACCTCGTCGGATAAATCACGCTTCTCGTTACACCAGATCGATATTCGTGTCCGAACACGCCGTCATCCAAGTGAGCACCGTGCCATGTGTGTGTGTGTGTGTGTGTGTGTGTGTGTGTGTGTGTGTGTGTGTGAATTCCCAAGGGACAGAACTGCTGAGGTCATCGGTCCCTAGACTTACAGCCTACTTAAACTATCTTCTGCTAACAACAACACACACACCCATGCCCGAGGGAGGACTCGAACCTCCGGTGGGAGGGCCCGCGCAATCCGTGACATGGCGCCTCGAACCACGCGGTACCGTGCCATGGATTCAGGTCGGGGAGGAGTGGAGGGCGTAATCTCATGCTATGGGAAACAATCATCTGGACTTCCATGGGACCTGTAGTAGTACTCGAAGGCCTCAAGGCAGCTGTGTATTTCTTCCAGCGGGATAACCGTCCGAGTCACACTGCGTGCTAAATGGTTTGAAGAGCATGATAGAGAAATCATATTGAAGTCTTGGCCACTAAATTCGCCATATCTGATCCCAACTGAACATAACTGGGACGTGATCTGACGCCAGCGCAGCGCCCGCAAATCACCGATCCTTAGTACGTGAGAATAGAAGGACCTGTGCGTAGAAATCAGGTGCCACATACCTCCGGAAGGTATGAAGGATCTTTGGAGTCCACGTCATGGAGAAATGCTGCAGTATTGCTTTCCAAAGGTGGACCGACACATTGTTAAACAGGCGGTCCTCCTACTCGTATTTTGGGCCATTAGTGTATTTCGCGCACGCTTCAGTGCTCATTTATGGTCTCATTTCTCGAAACTCTCGGTCATAGTGGTCAGTTACCAGTTATTTTGGCCATACATTTATAAAAGTAGTGAGTGTGGTACAAAAAAAAAAAAAAAAAAAAAAAAAAAAAAAAAAACATGGAAACTTTCTCACTACAAACTACATAAGAAATCTTCCAACAATAAATAAATCCTCTGTAAGAATAGAAGGAAGGTATGCTTACGCCTGATATGCGAAAAGTAAGGAATAGAAGTAAGGGACCTTGATCCACAAACGATAGCTTAGGAAGTTGGAAGGGAAGTCGTTCTGATACCTCTGAGACAGTGGAATACATATATTGCTAAGATTGTAAGTTAGGCAGCTTTGAGAGTTGGTAATATGAACCAGGACACGACAAAAATGTGTAGTAAAAATCGGTTCTAAAATGCATACCTTCTTCAGAGCTAAGAGCACTTTTTCAATCGTGTGCCGGACGGCGACTCGAAACTCTGGAGCTCCTGCCTTTCGCGTGCCGAAGTGCTCTATCGACTAACCTATACACGACCCGTTCTCACAGCCCTAAGCCATCTTCACACGGGCCCTCAGCTCGTGGTCTGTGTCTGGCGTTGCTACCTCTGGATCGTGGTATCCCAGGTTCGATCCCCGGCCGGCTTGAGGGTTTTCTCTGCCCGGGGACTGGGTGTTCGTGTAGTCCTCATTATTCGTGCAAGTGGCTAGTTTGGACTGTGTACAGATTGGGACTTTGTACGGGCGCTGATGACCGCACAGTTGAGCGCTCCACAAATCAAACATCATCATTATCATCCCAACACGGGACGTATGTCTCACCTCGAAGCACGCCCGACGTGCTGTCCGTCGTGGTTGTTGTACGCTCTGAAACGACCTGCTACATGAGGTGCTCCTCATCGCGATTTTTGACTACAGTGCTCTCCGGCGGCAGTTCTTGGCTGCATCTGGTGGCCAAATCACACAGTTCCTTTACGAAAATGGACGTTCGTATAAGTTAGCTGCGTTACCTCTGTTAAGTGTCGAAGAAGAGCGGAGAAAATAGTGAAGACGATTTTGGACCCGTCGGTGTCTAGAACAGCGAATTGCTGGTTGAGGAACATTACATAATGCTCTTCGACCATCTGACATATATACTAGTAAAAGTTAGTCGTCATTTGAATCTACATCTCATTTTCTGTTTTAAGCTGAATAGAGTTAAAGTACAGTGTCTAAAGTGCATGTATAATATCTACCTTCTCCGTGTTGTACTGACTGCCATCACTCTGACGTAACGTGCTTCATATACTCGTAGATGTCAAGATCGGGATTCTTTTAGTAATTTCATTCGAATGGAAGAGGAGATTTTTCCGAATCTGTTCAGAGTAATTGAACAGATCGTCCCTAAAAATGACGTGTTTTCGAGAGATCCTCAGTGTCCTAATGCTGTGAATCAGCTTATATTCATTACGCGTACTATAGAGTTAAAGAACCCACCAAATACGAAGTTTATTTCGAAACAATAGGGGGGTCCTACGTTCTGGTTGTGACGTAAAATCGATGCCACATCTCACTGGTCACGTTATTCTCCTCGCGGCAAAAATCTGATATGCCAGATTCTTCATTTCATGTTTCGAAATGTGGTTGAACGTGGAACTCCACGCTGTGAAGTAGCTCCTCGTCCACGTCTTCGCTACTGTGAAACACTTCTCTTCTACTGAACATCTACCCATAGCTCTTAAAGTATGCATTTTAGAGCCCATGTTTACTGGACATTTCTTTCTTGTTTCAGTAAAATACCATCAACTCTGAAGTTTGTCTATCCTAGAATCTTGGAAATGACAATGCTGGTACATGTATTCTACTGTCAGAGGTTATAACTTTCTAACAGGTCGTTTCCGGACCTAGATTACCTATCTCAAATTGATACATTTACCCTTCTCCATCATCTCTGAATCTTTGTAACATCATACTGTAGGACACAGCCATGAAATGCAGTTCCATACAAATAATTCATTATTTTCCACTTGATCACTCTGTGCTGATCTGTTTACTATTTACAATATTTGCCCATGAGGCGGATACTGTGTGATGGCATTGCGGCCATTTGGGATAAAATCATCACTCACTTGATCAGAATAAATATGTTCATAAACACGAGGAAAATAGACAAGCAAAGCCACAGTTTCGTTTTATTCGAACATCAGTGAGAACACCTGAAGATGTATCAACCCACAAATCCTACCACATACGTTTGTCATGTCATGTTAGGAAGTATGTGAAGGTATTCATAAAGAAAAAGGCACTTCCATTTCATCTACAGCAAGCAAACGTGCTGTCAAGCACACTTGCATCCATTTCCTCGTATGGTTGTACGTGCTGGTACAATCGTGACTATGTGCATATGAAGGTTGCTGTACACAAAATTCGGTGGTATTTCCCGATGGCTGCAGTAAGCGCAGAGTGGAACGCGAATGTAGCTGTGGTCCTAATGTTTCAAGAGTGCATCAGCCAGAAGAAGGCATCGCCCTTGCCACCCTTGTCCGAAACCTTTGGATGTCGAACTTGTTGCCGTAAAATACTACTCAGCATACTAAGAACAACAGGATGAATATTTAACAAAATGGGACTTAACATCTGAGGTCATCAGTCCCCTAGAACGTAAAACTACTTGAACCTAACTAACCTAAGGACATCACACACGTCCATGCCCGAGGCAGGAATCGAACCTGCGACCGTAGCGGTCGCTCGGATCCAGACTGAAGCGCCTAGAACCGCTCTGCCACACCGTCCGGCGAAGATTTTACAACCTGGTCTCCTTATTCTGAGTTGGACCTATAGTCCAATTTGACGGTGACATTACAGTTTACCTTGTAAACAATGTATCGAACAAGGAGGCAACCTGATTTCTCGTCATTCAAATGGCTGCCTTCGTAACATCAAGAACTGATTTGCGTTTTCCGTATGAACGCCACAGCGGTACAAACGCTGGTAACAAAACATTCAAACTTCGTGTCAGTTGCTTTATGTTTGTTCAAGCTATTGCTTTTCTCTCGTGTAAGGAAACCAAAGTTCTTCTTTCGACACTTTAGAAAAGTCGCAGACGATCCAGTTGTGTACTTTCCATACATGATGGGACAGGAAAGGAAACATGATCTGCGGTACAACACAGTGACATGACAATTTCTTAGAGACCACGGCGTTGATATAGACCTGAGACGGAACCACTCACAGTCAAAGAGAGTGGTAGCCTTCAGTTCGTAGTTATATTTTTTAAATGTAACTCAGGCAGTGAAGAAATTGGTTCCGAAATCCTTACCTTTGTACAGTGGGATACTGCACGGGCGTGCTGAGTCATAACAGTTTACAGTACAAGATGCCTAATGTGGCCAGATAAAGAATTTTACGCAACTGTCAAAAATCTGGATAGGTAAACGCTAGTAGTAGAATTTCACTGTGTAGCAAAAGCTGTCTTGGCGACTACTGAAGGCTCTAGAATATGCAACTCTTCCGCAGTCGTCATGAAGAGTAGACTGCTTTAATGACCCCACTTAAATAAGGTTAATTACAATTCCTACAGAGACGTTTAAATAGTCATTCCCTCATGCTCTATCGTTAAATGACATAGGAAAAGCGTCCAGCAGCATCCTCTGAAGCGCACTTAACAGCAATTAATAGCGTGTAGATGCGGCTGTAGATGACAGTATCTCAGTGGAAGCAATATTTCGCTGCAGGCCGCTTTAGGTGGGTAATCTTTACTCCTGAGAACTAAAGAACCACCTGCTTCTCAAGCCATTAGCGGAAAATTACTATAGTAAAGTTGGAATAGATTATGCCTCAAGCAACTGTTGTCGCAGGC
Organism: Schistocerca serialis cubense; assembly: GCF_023864345.2. Classification (NCBI taxonomy): domain Eukaryota; kingdom Metazoa; phylum Arthropoda; class Insecta; order Orthoptera; family Acrididae; genus Schistocerca; species Schistocerca serialis. The sequence goes on along the minus strand of NC_064641.1, from coordinate 147,638,764 downwards.
TGCGAATTCTGCAACGAACATCTATCACGTTTACGGCCAAGTGCCCGTGTTTAGTGAATCTTAAAGACCGTGACTCTAAAAGCTTGCACCTATCAGCGTCGCGTATTAGCATAATATTCCTGTTGTAAAATATTTACAAATATCTATAACAGAACTTACAACGGAGTTGTCTGCATTTTATACTTTCTCGTTGTTCCAGGCTGTCGTACTAAAGAAGCTAAAGCAGTCCAGCTAATTCAGTTTTCATGTAGGACGCGGTCTTCAACACCTTTACTGCCCACTTTTGCTTCCTGTGCGCAAAAATTGGTTTCTACCGCGAGTGAAATTCTGTACGTATGTCGACTGGCAGTAACGCTCTTGCATACGGTGCAGGATTCGGAGACGATAGAAAGCCTGCATAATAATCACAATATAGGTTAGAGTCATTTTCGATTACCAGATAGTCATAGTACTCACTTTCCTCAGGGCTGATTCGTTGTCCTCAGACAACAGTCGAATGCTTTCAACGGCTCGCCGCTCCCCTGCAGTCTCAGGATGAGGGCCGGCTCCAGGATGCTTGCAGTGCACGCACCCAGAGCAGGAGTGAATCCGAAGTGCAATTAACAACTATTAATGAGGCTGTCATAAATACGGCTGCGCAGCAGACGAGCGTGCGGAGGCGAAGTGTGTCGGGTCGGGAGATAAGCGAGGGGACCTGTTTCGCCTGTGGCGTCGTCCTCAAGATTACGGGAACGCGGCCGCGTCCGGTCGCGCGATAAATAATCTCCCATCCCAACCGCGCGATATTGGGCGGCGATAAGCCGTGTAAGAAATGTTTTACAAGATGTCCATAAATAAACTTCTCGGATCCCGGGCTCGTGTGTGATGGCGCAGCTGGGAAATGGGCTGTAATTTCGCGTTCCGCTGCCATCTGTTCAGAGGCGGGACAGGCCGTCCAGCCATTAAGTCCTCTCAACGCCGCCCGAGTCATTCATAATATTCGGGCGTAGTAATCGCCGTAATGAAAATGTACGGGGGTGACATAGCATGTGACCAACACCTTTATTTTCAGTTTACGGGATATAAATGCAAAGATTATACGTTTTGCATCTTCCTTAAACAAAACGGTTTTTTCCCCTAAAACAAACTGTATCAGCAAGGCCGTAGGCACTGTTCGTAACCTCGATAAATTCAATTTCAAATATTATTGTTACAACCAAACGAAATTACAGTCGTCTGGCCATAACTGTGGATCCTTTAAGTATTCTGGGAAATGGCTCGTCGGAACTACAACGTGTGACATAGTAGTTCACTTTATTACATGGATGAAAAAAATATTTACTTAACTTTATACAATTTTTTTTGCCACGGGCGTGCGTAGAATCTTTACAGCTCTCAGCTGACTATTAAATGGCTCATGCCTCTGAGCAGTATGCGACTTAACTTCTGAGGTCATCAGTCGCCTAGAACTTACAACTAATTAAACTTAACTAACCTAAGGACATCACACACTTCCATGCCCGAGGCAGGATTCGAACCTGCGACCGTAGCGGTCGCTCGGTTCCAGACTGTAGCGCCTAGAACCGCACGGCCACTCCGGCCGGCTGACTATTAAAGAATTCACATGATGCACGAATTAACTATCTCTTCTCTTGAAGTACAATGTTCAACGTTTACAAAAATGCATTTCTATCTGAGACTTGACTATCTCTTTAGTCCGATGTTGACCGATTCAGCTGAGGTCACGTACTGGGGCAGAGCGCTTCCATTCTCGATTTCGTATTGACTTCTTTTGAGGCGCTGTTGTGCTGAGAGAGAGGGCGTGCCTTCTTCAGCATCACCCGTTCGTCGATGTGGATTGAAGCGAGACATCGATAATGTCTGTGGTATCGATGTGCATTGCCGATTTTGGTGTGGCGCTGCGATCTTTGGACGAAACCACAATTTTTGGTTCATACTGATATAATACAAAATAACGAAAACTGAAACTTCATTAATTATCAAATTTCAAAACTAAGTGTTACATCACGTCACCATCGACGTTCATAGCGACGGAGCACTTGCTCAGCCTGTCTAGGGCGGAGAGGTCTAGGGCGGAGAATAGTGTCAGCAGTACACTGGATGCAGAAAAGTCCCCTAGACTTAGAACTACTTGAACCTAACTAACTAACCTAAGGACATCATATACATACATATATGCCCGAGGCAGGGTTCTAACCTGCGACCGTAGCAACCACGTGGTTCCGGACTGAAGCGCCTAGAACCGCTCGGCCAACGCAGTCGGCGATGCAATTGGGGTAAAAGACGAATAGACAATCATACTGGGAGAAGGCCAGCGGATGTGGTTCACCAGCTACCTGCTTCACAGCGCTGGAATTCAGTTGATAGTGAATGTTTGTCAAGAGTGACAAGTTGGTACTTCCCTTGACTCTTTAATTTGACAAAAAGTAACTGTTTTTCACGATTTTAGCTTTTAGTACACCTCAGTATTATACAGCATGTCAATAATTTGTCATTTTTCCGTAAGTTAGACTTTGGGTAGTTACGGAAACAAACATTTCAGATCTAGCTGCATGCCATAACGTTGTTTCTCTTACCGTTCTCGTCCACTGTGATTGATTACGCGCTATGCTCATCTCTCCCCACCGATTGGTCGATGGCCGTACCAGCTTTGGAATAGTTTATTTTTTAGTTCTGACGATACTTAATTTTTTTGTGATGCCGACTAAGTACGTTTCCAAGGTTGCTTATACTGAAGGCCGATGAAGAGAAGAAGACTTCAAATAGCTATTAAAAGAGTAAAAGATGATAGTTATTCAGTCAGAAAAGGTTCTATACTGTCTAACATCCCAAGGAAAACCCTAGAGCAAAATATAAAAATTGGTTGTGATTCAAAAACTGCAATGGGTCGAGGTTCCTGTTTGGGTACAGCCAATGGGGAACGACTTTTGTGATTTCCTATAATTTTCTCTTCAGAACTTATCTGAAACAAGCAAGTCAAAAAAAAATCTATAACCTGCGTGTCTTCCCGAGTTTTACACAATTTAAAGAAATCGTAGTTAGTTTGAAATTTGATCTAACTTCCTTTTATGAATATATAAATCACTATATATATATATATATATATATACACACAAATTTCTCAGTTGTGTTGGAGTCTGATATTGGCACCTGAAAAAATCGTGGCCATCGATTGTCGTTTTATCCTAAACTGCAACCTCCGATACCCATTCAAACTAGACTGCAGGAAAAATTTTCGACAAGTAACTGGAGGCAGGAATTTCGCAAGACGGCGATATAAGGTCGGCGTGGGTGACCGGCGTAGAACACATACATCCGCGACAACAGCAGTCAACGCTTAACAGTGCCGAGGAATTAAACCCAGTAAGTGTCACCACGCCTAGCTAACACATTAGCCGTGAGAAGAACTTAGAACGCCGGCCGCGGTGGTCTAGCGGTTCTGGCGCTGCAGTCCGGAACCGCGGGACTGCTACGGTCGCAGGTTCGAATCCTGCCTCGGGCATGGGTGTGTGTGATGTCCTTAGGTTAGTTAGGTTTAAGTAGTTCTAAGTTCTCGGGGACTTATGACCTAAGATGTTGAGTCCCATATTGCTCAGAGCCATTTTTTGAACTTAGAACTTATAAAACACGTCGTCTGGTCGCAGACACAGTCGGCTATGATACCAGGAGTTTTTGCTTTTATTGCTGCTAATGCTGGCAGTAAATCTGTAGAAAAGAAAGAGTAAAAATACGAGGGGGAAGCCAACTCACATGCTTTAAGCATGTATAATTGGTGCCAAAGCAATATAACAACACAAGACAGAAGTAACCAATGAATGGGCACTCCAGGGACCAATACGATTTGAAAGAGCTCACTGTTTTATTTGTAAGATCCTGCTGACTGCATAATGGTTGACTGTTCCGAATACTGCAGCTGTTCCGACATGTCGTCCGTGATGGGAAAGTTTCCATCCTCGACCACTGAAGGATTTCGCAGCATGCTCAACGTCGCCAAGGCCAAATACCAGCACAACGTATATCACGTCTGATATGCAAGATGCACGTATAAAGTCCAAAATCCACCTATGACGTATATTCAGATTCAGGCCATACTAGTCAGGCTACATGAGATTGCCTACAGCCAGAGATACAAATAGAAAATTATAGTAACTTCCATGTTAATGTTTCACTTGTGCTTTTCTCAATTAATACCAACGACGCGTTGTATCTGAGATGAGGCTTTTTATCCTGCCTTATATTATATTAACACTACAGCTAGCAACCTAGCGAGACGATTAATAAAAATTGCCAAATACGCAAATACTTCGGCTGAATGCCTGATTAATCTGGGTATCCCCCCCTCAAAAGTACGAGTCCTTAGTACTTTTTAAGTTTCGGTTTATTAGCTGCGAATAAGGAATCGTGATAAGCAAGTTGAGCTCCCTCATTAGAATTTATTTGGATGTGAACTCAAAAGTGAGGGAAACTATAGAAGACTACATGTAAAACAATGAAATCTGGCAGTGCTGAAGGGTTGAGGTTGGGTTGATTTGGTGGAAGAGACCAAACAACGAGGTCATCGGTCTCATCTTATTAGGGAGGGATGGGGAGGGAAGTCGGCCGTGCCTTTTCAAAGGAACCATCCCCGCATTTGCCTGAAGCGATTTAGGGAAATCACAGAAAACCTAAATCAGGATTGCCGGGCGCGGGATTGAATCGCCGTCCTCCCGAACGCGAGTCCAGTGTGCTAACCACTCCGCCACCTCGCTCGGTAGTGCTGAAATGCAAAGCAGAATGACTGACCAGATAAATAAAAAGGAAGAAGATTTATTAGAAAGAATAGTGGAGGAAAGAAGTTATTCAGTGAATCCACGGCAGAAGGAGTGACAGGTCAATTTGAAATCATAAGGCATATAGCAAAATTCAATCCAGTGCTACAAGAAACACTAGGAGAGCTAATTGTGGGTCTAGACGCTGATTAGAATCTCCGAGAAAACTATCGTGAAATGTGGTTGCAGCCAACACGCGGAAAAGGGAAGTTTAGCGCTAGGCAGGAAACTGTGGAGAGCAGCATGAAACTCGTCAAATGATTGATGACTATAGAGAAAAGTGAAATAAAAGTAATTTATACTATTGTTATGTGCTGTCGTTGGCCATATGTGTCTGGACTTCGCATCTTGACTAATCTCTCCATTCAAGAGCTGATCGCCACCGATGCACTAGCAGCGTACTGGACATGTTTCACCTGTAAAGACAGTTGTCATTCGTTGTTGTGTGTACTCTGGCGGTGTCTATGAATCACAGACACGTTTCAGAATCTCACAAGACATAATTTTACCTTTGCATGCATGAAACGTATTCCATGGCTCCCGCGGTGTGAAAAGAAGGCAAGAATTTACGTTTAATTTAACATAAATGTAATGACAAGGCTTGTCATTACGGGCGGTTATAGCATTAAAATGCTAAGATTGATTATATTACAAATACTAATTTTGAATATTTCTGTGAAACTGTTCTTCAATGAAGAAGTAGGTTTACCCAACAGAAAGTTCTTTCGCTCAGACTTAAGCTCCACTACACTATGAGCTATAAGTTAAATTTAATATTCTGGACCGGGATATTGAATGGATTACGGCTTTATCTTATGTTCATCTGTGTTATTGCTAAACCCTACAAGGCTTCGTAGAGATTTTTTCTAGTTCCAGCGTTGTATTACATTTTCTTTTTACAAAAAATTGGTAACATGAAAGCATATAAATGAATATGTATTGCGAATCAGTTAGCAAAATATCAAGTTCTTGGAGAATTTCGAAAATAATATTTTGTGAAGTTGCGTTTCTGCAAGAAAATGATTCTCAAATCATTAATGAGTGAAAATACCAAAAACTTAAAATTCATCATATATAAATCATCTTCATCTATAGTCATACAATATTGAGGTTTATCTGAATATGAATTCCTATTTTACCACGCACACTTGATTTCATTCCCACCCAGTGTTAGCCAATCAACATTAAAACTGGATTAAGGGAGTTACAATTTTTCTTCTAGAGCTCGAAAAAAATTGAAACAAGAAGTCTGAAGCAAAGCAAATTAATTTACTTAGAAATAAAAATTCAAATGTGTAATGAGGGTCGACTGAAAATATTGAGAACAATTAGAAAAAGTTTTCCTACCAACAAGCATTCGTACTAGAATTGCAGTAGCTCTTGGAGTATCTGACTGGATTTGGAATGTGCAATAGCAAGCTGTACTCTAAATTCTAAACATTTCCCAATGACGCTTTTTCTTATTCATCAAGCGAAATGTTATACGGATTTAAAATTAGTTTCTTAAACTTTTCTAGTTACTTTTTGGGCAGTGTCCATAGGCTGGGGACAAACTCAGAGAAGGATGTAAATATTATTAGTGAAATGTTCTAGAAACCTTCTAAGCGTATCCGTTAAGAATAATCTGTAAGTTGTTAGAACTGCATTCATTTGCACGAATACATTTTCTCATACATATTCTCACAGCAGTTCTCACGCCTCGTCATTAAAATGCTCTGCGAAACAGTAAATATTTGCTCCGCGTAAAAGGTATACAACGAGAAGAACGGGCGCAGTCACGCCTCCGGAACATGAATTTATACATGCTGCAATCACAGCTATCGTCTTTTTTGTGACGTCGCCTTTTACAAGTCGAAAGCTGAGCAGCTGTAGGCAAGTCTTGTTTATTCTAATGAGTTGGAATGATACAATTTTTTTTTTCACCTAGGTCCTGCTGACCGGTGGCTGCGTTTTATTTCTCCGCGATATTTTATTGAGGCAAAGTGGCGGGCAAGAAAATTAAGGACTGGGAAGGATATCAATTATAGTAATTATTGCGAGCCGACTCGGGGATCACGCACGCTTTACCCGCCGCGGGCGAGGATTCCTGGAAAGATACGCGCCCGCCGACGCCGCGATAAATATCTCCGATTGCTACTCGTGAAAGGGGGCCGGGGGAGAAGCTAGATTTCAGCTCTATGATTATAATTCCCCACACGATTAATTCCGAATGGTAGGCTCTTTTTATGTTTCCAGTGCTCCGACGGCGACCTAGGTGGATACTGCAGTGGCCCCATATCTTTCCCTCCTCCGCTCCGGGGCTAGAGGCAGATAGTACAACAGCTGAAATCTGGGCAGTGCGCTTAATGGAGATGTGTTTACGGCCTCTTTTCTCGTTTTCTTCCAGAATACGAGAAACCTTTTAGTGAATTCAATTTTTTTTGTTTCCCTTTCTTTTCGCAGTAAGCTACGACGGAGTCGCCACCTTCCCACTACGCGAGGAATGTGTGTACTAGCTACAATAAACGCCAGATCGCGAAGCCTGATCTTACTTCTTCGAAAGCGAATGCAGCTGTCTGGTATAATTGATCAGTCCGTAAATGATTTTATTAAGACTATCACCTAAAGGGTGAATTTTGTACCGCTCTTGTTAATTTTTATACGATTAATTGCGACCTCTGTCCACTTGCACTGCTATGTGAGTAAGAAAATATTCTTGATTTATTTATCAAATCAAGTTTTTTAATAGACACGTGGTTTCGATATATTTATCCCATGTGAGTGCCAAGTAACTCATGGTCGTCTTGAGAAAGTGACGACTGTAATTCACCCTGATTGTTTACTAGTGCGTGGAAATCAAACGAAGATATGAAAAGTAGTTCGTGAGAAGTCATCTTGAGGAAATAAGACTTCAAACATTCAAGACTGACACTAAAGCTTTCATCAGCTTTTTTACTGGTTTGACTGATATCCATATTTTCAGTTATGTACAAGTATGGAGAATTAACATTACATGACATATGTATTTATTACTAAATGAAGTTGAGTTTTGTGACACTATCAGCCGGACACGGCGGAAGAGTAGTATAAGGCATCTTCTTGTAAAAGTCACGAGTAATACGGAACTGACTCCTTATTGTGTGCATGCACACATCAGCAATTGAATAAGGGAGATCGACGATGTATCTTGTACTTAGTAACGTGTAATACGTTTCGCTTTGATTACGGCGATGTTGTTTGTTAGTACACTTGTCATTCAGTTTTATGGCACTGAAGTCTTCCTGTGATCTTGGTTGCGCTGTTTCCCTTTCAATAATATTCCAAATTGCTTTAATTTTATTATCAGAGTTACTGATCTCAGACATGATACACATGCTTCTGGACTTTTTAATATCTTTTCTTAGTACCGCACAATAGCTTTTATAATACTGAACAATTTCGGGGTCAGTACTCCCTCTTGCTATTAGGTACAGTTCTCTTTTACGGTTGCAAGATATTCTTATTCCTTTCGTTAGCCAAGGTTTTTTATATGTTTTCTTGGAACTATGCTTAACTATTTTCTTGGGAAAACAATTTTCAAATACCCTTAAAAATGTATCGTGAAATGAGTTATATTTCAAGTTTGCATCGGGTTCCTTATACACTTCATCCCAGTATAGCTGCTTAGGCTTTCACTAAAGTTTGAAATATTTATATTGTTAATTGAACGCACTGCTTTGAAAGTCTGATTTGATATACTGCATGGAGCTATGTCATGTACTGTAACTAGCTGTGCACCATGATCTGAAAGACCATTCTCAACAGGATAAGCATCTATGTCCTTAAACTTATCTTGGTCTATAAAAAAGTTATCTATCAATGTACTGGTGTTCTTTGTTATCCGAGTAGGAAAATCAATGACGGAGCTCAAATTGAAAGAACTGAGTAATACTACAAGGTCATTCTTCCTATTACACTCTTTCAGGGAATCAACATTGAAATCCCCACAAATGATAATTTGCTTCCCCCTGTCTGACAGATAGCACAACAGAGCATCCAAGTTTTCTAGAAATTGCTGGAAATTCCCTGAGGGGGACCTATACACTGTTACAATTATGAAAGTGCCATCATTTAGTTTAAGTTCAGTGGCACATGCTTCCATTTGTTGCTCTACACAAAATCTTTTAGTTTCTAAATTTTTTACACTGTGGAAGCTTTTGACATATATGGCAACTCCTCCTCTCATAATATTATCTCTACTTACATGTGCAGCTAATTTGTACCCATTGTTGCTAACCTTTTGCATGTCAGTGACAATGTGATGCTCAGGCACGCATAGTACATCTATTACATTCTCAGTTTCTATATCTTCTAAACAAAGCAGAAGCTCATCAATTTTATTCTTCAATCCCCCAATATTTTGATGAAATATACTAACATTATTTTTCACTTTACTTTTGTGAGTATCTTGAACTTTTTTAACATTTTTAGTACATGCCTGGCTGAGTTTCCCACTGGAAACTTTCATTCACTGCTTTCGTATGGCGGCATATTCTGGGGTAATTCATCGTTGAGTAGAAAAGTATTCATTGCTCAAAAACGTGTGATCAGAATAATTGCTGGAGCCCACCCACGGTCATCCTGCAGACATCTATTTAAGGATCTAGGGATCCTCACATTAACCTCACAGTATATATATTCACTTATGAAATTTGTTGCTAATAATCTAACCCAGTTCAAAAGTAATAGCAGTCTGCATAGCTATAACACCAGGAGAAAGGATGATCTTCACTATGCAGGGTTAAATCTGACTTCGGCACAGAAAAGGGTAAATTATGCTGCCACAAAAGTCTTTGGTCACCTACCAAACAGCATCAAAAGCCTGACAGATAGCCAACTAACATTTAAAAATAAATTAAAAGAATTTCTAGATGACAACTCCTTCTACTCATTGGCTGAATTTTTAGATATAAATTAAGGGAAAAAAACAAGAACAACAATTAAACATTAGTGTCATGCAATATTTTGTGTAATGTAATATCTTGTACAGACATCTTTTATCAACCTGACACGTTCCACATCATTATGAAGTGTCGTATTCATGATATATGGAACAAGTATTAATCTAATCTAATCTAATCTTAGTGGGTTCTCACCAATAACCGTTCAACCACCGCCCACAGCTGAAGCACACACTCGGCAGACCACACAATCTCTTTTCATTCGTCGTGCTTTCAATGGCAGTTTTCTGTGGTCACGTTGACATCTGTGCTCTGTGAAACGCGTTGACCAGTGATACACTTGCGGGTTCGTGCCTTTCTGCCCCACAACAGGAAGGCGATTCACAACGTTACGAAGGCTCATCAGCACTCAACTGGCAAATCATCGGCTGCCCTTTGCCCCATATACATACTGCTATAATCTTTGATCCACGTCATCAACAAGTTGTTGCTCACTGACTCCGGCTGCGGCAATTTCCGTAGAATCGAATTATTCACTGTATAACATTAAATACGATGGCAAGCGGAAAGCTTTCGCGTTCTCAGCGACACTGGTGAGCCAAGACACTATGACTACTATCCACCGAGAGATGAATGCAGCAGCTTGGTGGCGCAGCGGTTATATAAACTGAGCAGAGACGAGTGGGGAGTCATTCTAGAGACGATACGCGATGCAAATGGGGAAATTCACTGGTGTAACCGACGTTGACCAAGAGCTGATTGTTGTGGCCCGGTGAATGCGGACGGACATCTCGGAAACGGCGAAGCTGGTCGGCCGTTCGAGTCCTACTGTCGTCAGCATGTATGGAAAGTGGTAGAACGAAGGCGAAGGTGAAACCATGAATAGGCGACAACCTGTAGGACGTACAGAACGTGGAGGTAGCAGAATTGCCCACGTCTAAAACAGGACAGGCGGCCATCTGTAGCAGATCTTAGGACAAAGTACAGCGCCGGTGGAGGAACAAGTGTTTCAGAACGCACCACAGACCGTGCATTGTTGAACAGTAGACGGACCGTGGGTGTTCCGATGTCGACCCAACGAAATCTTCAGTTATTGTTGCAATGGGCACGAGATCGTCGCGATAGAACCTTGGATCAAAGGAAAAATGTCGCCTGGCCAGATGGATCACGTTTCCTCTTATCCTCTTACAAGGAGAGGTCCCCAGAAGTGGGATCGATTTTTTGCAACCATTTATACAGTGATATAGGTTAAGGTCCCAGGTGCCACACCCTGCATCAGTCCACCCTGGTACACCCTCACTTGCGAGTAATCGACGAAAAAATAATTTGGAATTTCGCGTGATACTAGCAATATAAAAAAATATAGAGCTTGGATGCATAGTATAATGGGTATAGTATAGGCTTCATATACAAGAGGTTTCAGGTTCTAATCTCTTGGAGTGTTTTGTAATTTTTTATTTTTATTCTTTATCGAAATGACTTTGATCATTATTTTTATCCAGTTAAATGGTTTAAATGTATTTTTTATTTCTAGTCCTTTGATACTTCATTTTAATCACGATACTATTTTTTTTTCATTTGTTCTCATTTATTCTTCCTATAACTCCTCCATTTGGAATCTCCGTACATGTGATTTTAATTACTTCTATGTATTAACATCGATTTAATTTTTTCTGTTTCGTTATCCTTTATTTTCATCTATGTTACTGCGTTCATTATTTCTGTTTTTCATTTTCCTTGAATTTCGTTTTACTTACTATCCCTTCTTGCTTTTAAAACTTCATCAGCGTTATTTTGTCGATAGTGCAATAAAATTTACATTTTTGACGCCACTGCACAGTCAATATTCGGAGATTGTTTTGTCTTTTATTTATTAACAGATAGATCGTCATTTTCAAAATGTTTAGATATTGGGATAAGTAAATGAAAATGATTAAATTCACATGCACAATGGCAGTAAAAAACGAGAGCAGTTGCAAAAGTCAGTGATTAAAATGATGTGACAAAGGATTATACGTACAAAATACTTTTAAATAAATTAATTGAATAAAAATAAAGATCAAAATCGTCTCGATCAAGATTTAAAAATAAAAGATTCCGAAGAACTTGATGAAATTCGAACACACAACCTCTTGCATATGAAGCTTGTTCCACGACCATTACATTACTCAGCCACTTCGTATAAAATTTCTTTATTAAAGCTATAGCGTATCATGAGAAATCCCGAATTTTTTCATAGATTACTTGCAAATGAGGTCCCATTAGGGCGAATGGCTGCAGGGTGTAACACCTCGGAACTTAACCTTTAATATCAAAGATGTAATCAAAAAGTCGATCCCACCGCTGGGAACTTCTCCTCGTTAGACCACATCGACATTCGTGCCAAGATACGCCTTCATCCAGGTGAACATCGTCTCGAAACATAAACCGCACAATGGGTAGGCATCTGACGCCAAATACCCACGTAAACTTACCAAGGACTTGTACAATCCAAGCGACGCAGAACTGTATTGTATTTCAAAGGTGCATAACACACTATTAAAGGGTGGGAATAACGTTTTGGCTCCTTTTATGTGGCGTCCCAAGTCGCAGTGAAATGCGCGTGTTGCTTTCGACTGTCACACCGACGTTCTGTGTACTCATCCCATTTACGCAATACGCCGTACTGTTCCTTTCACGTGATAATAGCAAAGATTTCTCTCCAACACAGCAGTTACCTCGAATGTAGTTTCTCATCAGAGTAAATATGTATTCCTCTTTCGTGTCTCGAAAAACTGTTTACTTTCTTTGGAGAAGCTAAATCTACGTTCTATTATGTCTGTTATTTGCACAGCATATTTGTTCATTCCCACGATTCTCATTTAGCCGCGCACAATTGGAGGAGGAGGAGAGTTGTGTTTAACGTCCCGTCGACAACTAGGTCATTAGAGACAAAGTGAAAGCTCGGGTTAGGGAAGGATACCGACCGTGCTCTTTCAAAGGAATCATCCCGGCATTTGCTTGAAACGATTTAGGGAAAATCACGGCAAATCTAAATCAGAATGGCCGGAGACAGTTTGGAACCGTCGTCCTCTCGAATGCGAGCCCAGTGTGCTAACCACTTTGCCACCTCGCTCGGTCGTGCGCAAGTGTGTCGGATGAACCGTAGCATTCATTTTTTATGTGCTGTCTGTAAGGGTTAACGATATCACAGTCGAAAAATGAATCATTGGGAAGTAATATCAAAAATTACGATTTCTCTGTAGTCTCCATGCTCCTTACTCATCTCTCAACGTACTGACGCGCCTATAGCATTTTGATGCTGTACGACGAACCCGCTGTGAGGAAGGGAGCTGTTATGATTTATTTTGAAGCTTTTCCTTAAAAATATGAAGCTCAAGGCAAACAGCACAGCACAGATTCACGTGCTTTGATAAGTAACCATTGATTTTCGAGCGACATCTAGATCTGAATTCGGTAGGTGTGTGGCTAAAATCACGGTCCGGCCCCTCAAATTTAGTTTTTCTCACACTGATTAAGGTGAATGGCGAAATCGTTCCATTGAAAAGCACACAGCTGATTTTCTTCCTCATCCTAGTCTAACCTGCGCTTTTGGTGTGTCACCACTGACACAGCGATCGCCGTTGAACACTACTGTTCCTTTCCATCTTCTTTAGAATCAGCGTTATTTGCGACTGTCTTTTCATGTTTAGAACTTTCTTTCGCGGTTTTTCTGTTTTTGTGAGGGTGATAATTTCTAATCAAGCTTTACGCCCTAACTGTCATTATATCAATATTCTCCTCTTTTCAAGAGTTGTCGACTGCCGCAACGAAAAGTGAATCATTCCCTTCGAAAGGAAGTCATTCAGTTGCTTTAATATATCTGTTAGCAGAAAAGTAGCATTAACCCCAATGAAGAATCGTCAACTCTTTGCCAGCTATTATTGTCAAAATCTGTTTCCATTATCTTGAATAGTTTATATAATATGACCAGGAGTCACCTTCCACGGCTGGTGATGCGTGTACCACTAAATATTCAGTGATGTAACGATGGCAGCTTTCATTCACTACATACAGAAACTGCGACGCAGGTTCGAATCCTGCCTCGGGCATGGATGTTTGTGATGTCCTTAGGTTAGTTAGGTTTAACTAGTTCTACGTTCTAGGGGACTAATGACCTCAGCAGTTGAGTCCCATAGTGCTCAGAGCCATTTGAACCAGCCACTCTTGCTAGTTAGTCACTCGAATCTGTAACAATTTGCACTTCTTCCCTCGCGACATCATCAGAAGTTCCATGAGGCGTTTCGTGCATCATGCTGTTGTCCACTGAGAAGTCGCACGCTAAAAAATTGTAACGAATTGCAGCAATATACGCAGAAAATCGATGCTTGGTGCGAGGGTTGGCACTTTACTCTAAACATAAACAATTCTGACGTATTCCCAATGTACAGACAGAAAGACCCAATGCTGTATGATTACACGATTGCAGAACAATCACTAGAAACAGCCACATCCTTAAAATATACAGGAGTTTGTGTGCGGAGTGACTTAAAGTGGTACTACCATATAAAACTAATCGTAGGTAGGTCTGATGCCACACAGATTCTTTGCAAGAATCCTCATGAACTGTGACCGACCAACAGAGAAAGTAGCTTACGAATCCTCGTCGAACAGTACTTGAGTATTGTTCGTCGATGTGGCATACAGGAAAATAAGGAAATTACAGTGGTAGAGAAAGTATCCGCCGCCGTACAGCGTAACGTGGCTTGCGGAGTACAGATGTAGATGTAGATGCAAGATAATGGGAAAATACGGTCAGTCGATAAGACAGACTTCTTGCAAATTACGAGGGGCGAACATACATTTTTTTCCAATACTCCGCATTATTACCCACCCTTTTGGTAAAAAACCCTGTATTTCAAAATAATGTCCTTTCAATGCGACGGCATTACGTCACACTACACGGAGGGCCTATATGACCGCGTGGTACCACTTTGCTGCTTCCGCGCAGTGCGCAAGCAGTGCCGTACACATGATCTTTCACCGCTCTTATCGTCGTCTGTTGAGCGACGACGTACCAGCGGGCACACACATTTCGAGTACCGCAACTGGTGGACGAGTGTGTCAGCACTACCAACAGAGACGTCCAGTTGAACAGCGAGGTGTTTGATTGTGATCCATCGATCACCTCGAGTAAGAGTGTCCGCACGTTCCAACACTCCAAGATTCACAGCTGTGTGCGGGCGGCAGACGCGCAAGAGATCGGACAGGTTTGCGCGACTTTGTTGTGACGATAACAGACGCCTCGCCCGTCGACTCACCGTACTTTTGTTCACTGCCAGGCCTCCGCATGCATTCTGCAAACACCTACGGATATCTGCGATGCTATGTATTTCCCCCAAAAGATAATGACAGCTCTCTGCTTAGAACGCAGCCCCGTTACAGACGCCCTTTTCAAGGGTACGTATAGCACCGCCACCTTTCGAAACTTCACGAATATTCTACGGTGTCTCACTACAAATTCCCCATTTTTTCAACCAAAATTGCCAGATAAAAAAATTTGTCGCATTACGTACTCATCGCCCCTCGTACTTGTGCGTCTCAAAAAAATATTGAAATGTGTCTGAAATGTTATGGGACTTAACTGCTAAGGTCATCGGTCCCTAAACTTACACACTACTTAACCTAAATTATCCTAAGGACAAACACACACCCATGTCCGAGGGAGGACTCGAACCTTCGCCGGGACCAGCCGCACAGTCCATTACTGCAGCGCCTTAAACCGCTCGGCTAATCCCGCGCGGCTGTGCGTCTCATTTTAGAATACTGCTCATATGGTGGCGGCACCCATGCCAAATAGAGCTAACTGGGAGTATCTGACAGACGTAAAGAAAGATAGGAAATGGCTCGGAGCACTATGGGACTTAACTGCTGAGGTCATTAGCCCCTAGGACTTAGAACTAATTAAACCTAACTAACCTAAGGACATCACACACATGCATGGCCGAGGCAGGATTCGAACCTGCGACCTGTAAAGAAATGCAGCACGAGTAATGGTAGCAGGTTTGCTTGACACACGAAGCACCGTCACAGAAATGGTGACTTCCTCAATTGGCAACCTGTTGAAGATAGACGCAAATTATCCCGCAAAAGCCTACTTACAAAGTATGTACGACGAACCAGTATCAAGTAAGGAATCTAAAGATATAATCAGCGCTCAACGTATCACTTCCGCGGAGGCTACGAAGACGAGATTACACTAATTGCAGCAAGCACAGACGCATCTGGGTAGTCACTATTCCAGTTTTAATGACAGTTAGGTTGTAAACATATTTATCGTTGCAGCGTTTACTATAACGGTATCACTGTAACTGTTTAGATTCTAATGTCAGAAGTCAGGTTTTTGCATCGATAATAGATTGCATGTCGTCCTCCCAGCAGCGGTTCACAGCTTCCTCAGAGGATTCTTACTTGCCGAAACCGTTAACTTCGGTCTAATGACCTAAAACAGTGACCGTCAATTTTTTTCGCTCAAGGGCCAATACTGACATTGTGGGGCCCACATCGGGCCGCATATGTAGCGACCTTATTATTCATTGGTAACCTACATAAATTAGTATGATATGAGCCCCGGGTAGACTAGCTATAGTAATGGCGCGATAAACAGGCCCGCGGCCCCAAATACAGATCGTTAAAAGTCAGCACCATTCGGAACACTCCATGTCGACTGTCCTCTGTTTCAGACTGCTGAAATCGTCAGCGATCCCGCAGCTTTGCCTGACAAAGTGCCGTTGTGTTGTCTGTGTTCATTGGTTCAAATGGGTCTGAGCACTATGGGACTTAACAAAAAAAAATGGTTTAAATGGCTCTGAGCACTATGGGACTTAACATCTGAGGTCATCAGTCCCCTAGAACTTAGAACTACTTAAACCTAACTAACCTAAGGACATCACACACATCCATGCCCGAGGCTGGATTCGAACCTGCGACCGTAGCACTCGCGCGGTTCCGGACTGAAGCGCCTAGAACCGCTCGGCCACCGCGGATGTCTCTGTGTTTATTAACACTTTGACTACCGGCCAAGTAAACCTTGCAGTTTCTTAGAAAGCCAGCCATTTGTACGGTTTTCCAATATTTTTATTAAGAACAGTAGCCAATATTTAACTGAGATACTAACGTTTTAAGAAACACTGGAACTACTTCCTCTGGATTACACGTATAAATTGTTGTATAATATTCTGTGTGATGCATTTGAAAAAAGCTTCTTGCTCCTGGTTACTCATATTTTGCATTCGCTGCATTGGTACGTAGTGTCTTTTCTTACAGCCTTTCCTGATCGTCTATAATAAATAAAAAAAGTGTTTCAAGGTTCAGAAAATGACGGAACGTAAGAAAAGAATGCAACTCTTTAACGAGTGTTTTATCAGGTCAAAAAGCCAAATACTCAATTAACGTTTGACACAGTTCTTGCGCAAAGTGATGATTAAGTCTGAATCTTCGATATCATCATCCTCGCTGTTACTGTCAACAAAATCATGCTCCAATTCACGCAAAATATCGTCGTCCGTGAGACAACATGAAGATATGTCTTTCTTTTCTGTACGTACTGAGCGAACTCCTGTCGCCCTCCAACAGCTTGACTTCATACAACAAATAGCTGTTTTAGAAGGTACATCCCCCTCGCAAATAATGAAGACCGATCGCTCCCTTCAATAAACGTGGTTTTGTTAAAATAGCGGGAGAAATATTATCCTATTCTACATCAGAAATTTATGGTAAGGACTATGGGACCAGACTGCTGAGGTCATCGGTCCCTAGGCTTACGCACTACCTAACCTAACTTAAACTCACGCTAAGGACAACACAGACACCCATGTCCGAAGGAGGACTCCAACCTCCGACGGGAGGAGCCGCGCGAACCGTGTCAGGACGTCTAAGACCGCACGGCTACCCCGCGCAGCCTATTATACACGTCTGGAACGGCAGTGTACCGAAAATTTGTGTCCCGTCAATTGCCGGAATCGGCAATAACAGTAACTGTACTTATAACGAAGTACATTGTACAATATGAGACACGATCACAAATGTTTACTAGACTTCTGAATGTGATTTTCGTTTTACTGATGGCATTATATTAAAACAGCCTTACTTTGATTTCATTTTCTTGCTGCGAATATGTACCGCATTTGTTGTTGTTGTGGTCTTCAGTCCAGAGACTGGTTTGATGCAGCTCTCCATGCTACTCCATCCTGTGCTAGCTTCATCACAGCCAAGTAACTACTGCAACGTACACCCTTCTCAATCTGTTTAGTGTACTCATGCCTTGGCCTCCCTCTACGATTTTTACCTTCTGCGCTTCTCTGCAATACTAAATTGATGATCCCTTGATGTTTCAGAATGTGTCCTACCAACCGATCCCTTTTTCTAGTCGTCCGCAGCTCGTGGTCGTGCGGTAAAGTTCTCGCTTCCAGCGCCGGGGTTCCCGGGTTCGATTCCCGGCGGGGTCAGGGATTTTCTCTGCCTCGTGATGACTGGGTGTTGTGTGATGTCCTTAGGTTAGTTAGGTTTAAGTAGCTCTACGTTCTAGGGGACTGATGACCATAGATGTTAAGTCCCATAGTGCTCAGAGCCATTTTGAACCTTCTTCTAGTCAAGTTGTACCACAAATTCCTATTCTCCCCAGTTCTCTTCAGCACCTCCTCATTAGTTACGTGATCTACCCAGCTAATCTTCAGCATTCTTCTGAAGCACCACATTTAGAAAGCTGCTATTCTCTTCTTGTCTAAACTTGCCATTTCTCTAATGCGCATTCAGGAATTCGTGTCACTTCTGTTTGAAATTTATACCGTAACAACTGATTGGTAGGCCGCACACACACCCTTGGGCTGTCAGTGCTGGAAGACAAACGATAAACTTGTATAACTTTAATTTAAAAAGCCTATATACTGCTACATGGCCTCAACTTCTTTGCATACATTTCCACACGCTTGTCAGTCACTAGGTCTTTGTCCTCTTTCAAAGCACTTTTAGAGTAAGGTAAGTGCTGGTCAAATTTACAGACATCTCGTAACATAACATACTGGAGGGTCCCGAATGAGTGTTTAGAAACGTTTTACACAATTTGCGTTGGGAGACACGTATCGGTTTATTTGAAGCTTCCCAATAAACACATTACAACTTTTCCCCAGCTGACTTGGACCCAGTTTCGTGACTAGCACATGATCCAGAATTCTTAATTCCTCCTCAATATCTTTTAAGTTGGTTCGTTCATTTTGCCGCGCCCACCTTTATGATAAACTAGCGAACCCGGCAAAGCTTCGCAATTGCTAAATTTGTATGGGAACTGGCAATACGCTCCAATCTCCTTCTTCCCTTCTCTCTCTCTCTCTCTCTCTCTCTCTCTCTATCTCTCTCTCTCTATCCCTCTCCTCTTACCACCTCCCTTCGTGCATCTCCTCCTACCCCCATCTCTGTGCATCACCTTTCCCCCCCCCCCCCCCTCCACCACGCCCACCCCACTCCCCGTACATCTGTTAATCCACACTCTTACCATCTTCTCCTGCCTCGTGTCTCTCTCCATATCCTCCTTCCCCTCCTTTATATCCATTTTCCCCCCCTTCTCCATCAACCTCTTCCTCCCCGTCTCCTTGACCTTATTTATTGTGACTGCAATCGGAACCTCGATTGGATAAAGTCAAAATCAATGGGTAAACCAGCTGGTCTCATTCGTACACGGGGGATAAGAGAGACCTTCCCAGCTGCTGGATATGTGATGATAGTTGCTTTAATGACAGTATTTCGCATAGTTATGCTTCCAAAAGGTAGGACAAAGTTAGCCATAAACACAACTTTCCTGTAAAAATGGGTGTGAAAAGAAAAACAAAATTGCGCAACTTCTGGCACAGCTTTCTCGCAGCTGATTTGACAGGAAGTTTATTGTATAGTTCTTACTCTATTTGCTTGCAATCGCTGTCTTAGCTCTTCATTAGTTTGAGTGTCTCAATGATAATTTAGTGGCCGGCCACTGTGGCGCTTCAGTCTGGAACCACGCTGCTGCTACGGCCGCAGGCTCGTATCCTGCCTCGGACATGGATGTGTGTGATGTCCTTAGGTTGGTTAGGTTTAAGTAGTTCTAAGTCGAGGGCACTGATGACCTCAGCTGTTAAGTGCCATAGTGCTTACAGCCATTTGAACTATTTGATCATGTAGTCCACCTGCGTTGCGTGTACGTCGACTGACATTTCCACATCACACTAAAGATATTTTTTCCGAAGAAATAAACCACTAACTGTAATCGACTGATTGTTGGTAACAGACCAAATTACCAGGAACTGACACCAATTCTATCCTTGCAACTCACTAGAGAAACTACCATATAACTTTTAATTGTATTCTTTTTCGCAAAATATCAAACTCAAAGAGAAATTTGTTGTTGTTATGAAAACATGCGACAGCAGAGATGTCAAACTGAGCGTCACATATTTTTTTAACGAAAATAGTTATGTGGTCACAGAACTCTCAAAGCGACTATCACATTTCTTTCAATGTGATTTTCATACAAAAGTTCCATCCAAATTTCCGACTTTCCCGGTGTATTTTCCAAAGATTTTCTTTCATACAAGTCCTGAAATTTACGAACGCACACACACACACACACACACACACACACACACACACACAATTAAAAAAAAAAAAACAGTCAAGTCGGTCGAGCCGTGCCGCGCGGGATTAGCCGAGCGGTCTTGGGCGCTGTAGTCATGGACTGAGCGGTTGATCCCGGCGGAGTTTCGAGTCCTCCCTCGGGCATGGGTGTGTGTGTTTGTCCTTAGGATAGTTTAGGTTAAGTAGTGTGTTAGCTTAGTGACTGATGGCCTTAGCATTTAAGTCCCATAGGATTTCATACACTTGTCTTTGTTGTTGTTGTTATTATGAAAACATGCGACAGCAGTGGTGTCAAACTGAGCGTCACAAATCTTTTTAATGAAAATAGTTATGTGGTAACAGAACTGTCAAAGCGTTGTCACATTTCTTTCAATGAGATTTTCATACAAAAGTTCCATCCAAAGTTCCGACTTTTCCGGTGGATTTTCCAAAAATTTTCTTTCATACGAACCTTGTCCTGACATTCACGAACGCGCGCGCGCACTCGCACACACACACACACACACACACACACACACACACATAATTAAAAAAAAATCATCTAAGTCAATCGAGCCGGGCCGCGCGGGATTAGCCGAGCGGTCTGAAGCGCTGTAGTCATGGACTGAGCAGCTGATCCCGCGCGGCACGGCTCGATCGACTTGGCTGATTTTTTTTAATAGTGTGTGTGCGTGTGTGTGTGTGTGTGTGTGTGAATGTGTGTGTACGTAGTCTTTTTATTTTTAGTCATGGACTGTGCGGCTGATCCCGGCGGAGGTTCGAGTCCTTCCTCGGGCATGGGTGTGTGTGTTTGTCCTTAGGATAATTTAGGTTAAGTAGTGTGTAAGCTTAGGGACTGATGACCTTACCAGTTAAGTCCCATAAGATTTCACACACATTTGAACATTTTTTGGTCGAGCCGTTCTCAAGTGATGATTATTCATACACGCGGCAATTGATTTTTATTTATGTATAGGTGGGTAGTCTAGTCACGTCAGATTGGTAGCGCAACCTGTTGTCAGATGCAGCAGGCTGAACGGGTCCCGTGAAGCTCGCCAGGTGTGCAGAAACGCAAGTTGTCTTGTTTGAACCACTGTGCTTCGGTGCAGATGCGCTCTTATGTCCCCGTTGCGGCGGAGACGGGGGCAGCGAGGCTAGGAGGAGAATTTGTACACCTCCGGAGCAGCGAGGCGGGGGCTGCGGTCGAGGCTGCGGCGGCGAAGGCAGCGCCGCGGTGGGCGGGGCGCGCAACGCAGCCAGCGGCGGCGGCGACTTTTTGTTCGGCGGCCGCGCGCCGCTACTGTGCTGCCTGCCGACCCTCCGCTAGTATAATTACTTTCGCATGTCGGGCTGAGCCTGGTCAACCTTTTCCGAGTAGCGAACAGCCCGGGGAGCTCACGCACGCCCGCGACGGCAAAAACATTCTCACGTTCGGCCGCTGCCGTGACCGCTCGCGGACAGCCCACGGCCGCTCTCGCTCGCGAGTGGGCGGGCCCGCCCGGCCGCGGTGGCGCGGGTTCGACTGCGGCGCTGCGCGCGTCTTCCCGCGGTTTCTCTGAACCGCCTCTAGCGCATTCTGTCCAATACGCTTAACTCACGCTGCAAAAGTCAAGTGCTTTTCCATACTCCGATTAACCGTGCTACAAGTACCAGGTTCATTCAATAATTAAAGAGACAGATTAAAACCGTGTGCCGGACCGAGACTCGAACTCGTGACCTTTGCCTTTCACAGGCAAGTGCTCTACCTTGCACTTGCCCGCGAAAGTCAAAGGTCCCGAGTACGAGTCTCGGTCCGGCACACAGTTTTAATCTGCCAGGAAGTTTCATATCAGCGCACACTCCGCTGCAGAGTGAAAATCTAAAATGTGTTTCATAAGCAGCGTCATCGTCGCGAAATAACACAGTGACCCGTATATGTAATAAGTTTCCTTTAATTAACGTCTATGGTCACAATTTCTTCTGTTTAACAGATTACCGGTTTCGGTCTTTAATGACCATCATCAGATCTGCAGCAAAAATGGGAAAAATATAAATGCACTCGCGAACTGTATACAGCTTAAGAACAATACATAGAACATATTCAAAAGTAGTACTGACAAAATTTACATTTGTGCGCTTTAAATATGAAGAGGCATACCTGTCTCATAAAAACAAAGTCCTAATGCCACTATGGCTGCAGTACATTAGGACTTTGTTTTTATGAGACAGGTATGCCTCTTCATATTTAAAGCGCACAAATGTAAATTTTGTCAGTACTACTTTTCAATATGCTCTATGTATTGTTCTTAAGCTGTATACAGTTTGCGAGTGTATTTATATTTTTCCCATTTTTGCGGCAGATCTGATGATAGTCATTAAAGACCGAAACCGGTAATCTGTTAAACAGAAGAGATTGTGACCATAGACGTAAATTAAAGGAAACTTATTATAAAGTGTTTTTACGAAACAATATTTTTGCTACTTTTTAACATAGTCCGCTTGAACATTTATCCACTTATACCAACGGGCTACAAGCTTTTTTATTACAGCTGCAAAGAACTCTTTATCTTGATGTTTGAACCAATTTCCCACAAACTTTTTCACGTCCTCGTTGTCGTGGAACCTCTTCCCACCTAGTGCCTCGTTCAGTGCACCAAAGAAATGGAAACTATTAGGTGCTAAATCAGGACTGTAAGTGGTGTGAGGCGGTAGTTCGCAGTACATTTTGTCGATAATTTCACGGGTTAGTTGAGCAATATGGGGACGAGCACCGTCTTGCTGGAGAATCGCACCTCTCCTCTGAGATCCACGACCTCTCTCTCTCACGGCTGGCTTCACCTTGTGTAAAAGCAAATACGAGTACTATTGGCTATTCATTGTACGCTGCTCTTCGAGATAATCACAAAAAACTGGACCATCTGCATCCCAAAACACCGTCAACATGACTTTTCCTGCTCATGCTTGGGGTTTGAATTTTTTTCTTGACAAGTGAGTTGGAGTGCTTCCACTCCAAGCTTTGACTTTTTGATTCTGGCTCATAATAGAGATCCCAAGATTAATCACAAGTTAGAATTTTGTTGAGGAAGTGCTCACCCTCTCTTTCATATCGTTCTTTTACCTCTGTGCACACTCTCAACCTGGTTTCCTTGTGTAGCCGCGTCAATTCCCTTGGGACCCATCTTGCACATATTTTGCGGTACTTCAGCCTGTTACACACAATGTTATGAACTGTACCAGTACTAACTTGAACCTTATCAACTATCATTTCTACAGTCACAAGGCGGTCGACAAGAATAACGTCATCAATTCAACTTTCAAGTTGAAACTGCAACTGGTCGGCCAGAACGGTGTTCGTCAGTCACTGAGTCATGACCATTTTTGAACTGCTCTACCCACTTCTAAAAATTTGCATGATCCAGATAACCTTCACAATAAACTTTAGACATTCTACTGTATATATTCACTGGTTTCTCGCCCTCATCAAGTAAAAAACGAACAACAGAACGTTGTTCAACTAACGTGGATGTTTCAAGCGGACTAGACATCTTGAAATGTATTTTTGAGGTTAGAAACAGAACACTGTTGATACATCCGCTGATCAGGGCTCATCCCAGTGATGCCAACTTAAAGCCATAAAAGTACGAAACTTGCCCAATTGAGTTTATTTCAAAAAATGGTTCAAATGGCTCTGAGCACTATGGGACTCTACATCTGAGGTCATCAGTCCCCTAGAACTGAGAACTACTGAAACCTAACTAACCTAAGGACATCACACACATCCATGTCCGAGGCAGGATTCGAACCTGCGACTGTAGCAGTCACGCGGTTCCGGACTGAAGTGCCTAGAACCACACGGTCACGACGGCCGGTGAGGTTTTTTTATTCCAGACCAATTTGTCTCTTTAATTATCGAATGACCCCCGTAGTTTATTTCAAACTGACATCGGCATCGAACGTGGTCACACAAACACACACATACACACACGCACGCACGCACACATAAACACACACTCACAAACACAACCGCGTCCAAGCATACACGAGAAACTGAAGATAGCAAAGTCTAAAATTAGAGTATCGAGAACGAGAGTTCTATTTTACAAATGAAGCGACTAGTACCAAAACCGGCCTAGTCACAAACTTTACGAAAATACGTTGAAGCTATTAATTTGAAGTAGTCGTACACCACCGTCAGGTGAGACAAGAATATGCTTCATAGTCGGCCATGTCCTTGTGTTACGGAGCACTGAATTCTTGGTCGTGTATCAAAATGGGCAAAGTTCTGCGGGCTGCGAATTCATAACGGGGAAGGCGGTTATCGGTGAAACAACCTGTTTTCCCGTTACGTCGGTTCTTTTCGTCACCAGTTCAACCTCACTGTTAAAACATCTCAAACATAACCGATTTCTGAATTAAACAATTTCCGGTTTTTTATTGCTTTTACTTCCAGCAATAACCGCAGATTTGGAAGAAAGGTTGAAAAGTTTTAATGGAGATGAAGAAGTACTAGATTACGGTAGACATGGTGTTCAGGCTGCGGCAGCAAAGAGAGTTAAATGAAAGAGAAGGGCGGGCCGATAGAGTGTACGAATGGTCACAAGTCATTGACGTGCACCATCCCTTTTGAATACTATCGATTTTTCACTCCGAAGCAACCACTAAATTAAGGGTTCCGTCATTATCCCTAGTTTATTGCACGTTCATACAACTTATGTTTATCAATATGATTTTTCTTCTGTTCCAAGGAGCATTGTGGATGTTTTCTTCTTAAATGATGTCACCAGTTAGTTATGCCTCCTACCGTCCAAATTGGCGATGGTAACACTTTGCCATACAACTGATGCCCGAGGATAAAAGCGAGAAACTACATAAGCATGAGCAACAATCTTCATGTCACAGCATTTTGGTCTGGAACCTTGTCTTGTTAGATTAGACAACAATGTGACCTTATCAGAACGCAAAATAATTCCTTATATGGTAAGTTCTTTGAAGTCATAATATTTCATTTATAGTTTGGTAACAAAAAAAGGGCTCAAATGACTCTGAGCATTATGGGACTCAACATCTGAGGTCATCAGTCCCCTAGAACTTAGAACTACTAAAACCTAACTAACCTAAGGACATCACACACACCCATGCCCGAGGCAGGATTCGAACCTGCGACCGTAGCAGTCACGCGGTTCCGGCCTGAAGTGCCTAGAACCGCACGGCCCACGCTGCCGGCGTTTGGTAACACAAATAGTTTCCGTTTACACAGGCTTCTTAAAATGGCTCTGAGCACTATGGGACTCAACTGCTGTGGTTATCAGTCCCCTAGAACTTACACTACTTAAACCTAACTAACCTAAGGACATCACACACATCCATGCCCGAGGCAGGATTCGAACCTGCGACCGTAGCAGTCGCACGGTTCCGGACTGCGCGCCTAGAACCGCGAGACCACCGCGGCCGGCACAGGCTTCTTAAGGCAATCGGCGCGAAAGCAGTCCTGTTCCCTGTGTTTCTTATTTTGTCATTACTGTGTAGTGTAAAACATACACTGTTCTGATTAGTGAATTGAAGAAGTTTCTTTCATACCTTGCGTTACATAATGGAAACATCAGTTGGTAAAACCTCCACATCAAGGTTAAGAAAGAAAACGAAACAAAAATCGTTTTTTTCTTTTTTAAATAATGGTACTGGGAAGTACCGAAGTCTGTGTAAAAGAGGAAAATCGCTGGCTCTAATGACACCTCGCAGAGTGGTCAAAGGCATTAATCTTCATGTCCCTAAAAGAAAACGCATAAAATATCTCCTGCGGATACACATGGGAAGAACTTAAGTCACCGTAGTTTTAGAAAACAATAAAAGTAGCTAATGAAACGGCTTGCACTGGTAATGAGAGTCCCAACACTTTCTCAGAAGTGTGCGTCAACGGTTCACGTAAAATGTCTGACGTAGTACTCTAAATCAGAGCGAACTGAATATTTAAAACTACAATATTACTCAGTATGTGTGAAAATTTTCTGTCATAATAATGATTCTGTTAACATATTTGATTATTTGCTGATCATTTTCGTTTTATTTCGCCCAAGATCTAAGTTGGTTCAAATGGCTCTGAGCACTATGGGACTTAACATCTATGGTCATCAGTTCCCTAGAACTTAAAACTACTTAAACCTAACTAACCTAAGGACATCACACAACACCCAGTCATCACGAGGCAGAGAAAATCCCTGACCCCGCCGGGAATCGAACCCGGGAACCCGGGCGCGGGAAGCGAGAACGCTACCGCACGACCACGAGCTGTGGACCAAGATCTCAGTGAGCTAAAGCTTTTAAGGAGAGAAATCATAATATTATGTACTCTCCTCTGTTTTCTCACGTTCTTGCTGACAAATTAGTGTCTAGTTTACGTTGAAATGCTTTTCTTGGTCGTATTTGATATTACACGTCTCATCTAAGAGACAAAACTCTATTTTTTCGTGACAATAATAAACTGCTTTTGACACTGATCGACTCTTAAAATTTGTTTGTTTTATTTTACCTAATGGCTGATCCGGTGATTATTTATTGATGATTGTATAAGACTCCCATCGTGATGGCAATTTCACATTAATCCTCTTCTCCTACTCCAACCCTATTTTATACTTTTCCAAAATTTGAGTAAAAAACATCTGTTTTGCTGGCTATAGTTATAATAATTTCAATAGCGCCGTCGAAATTTGGCATAGGATCGGACGATGATGAAGGCTGGGAGAGAGAGAAGGCAACTGCCGGGCAACAAAATAAGTGTTTATCTCCTTTGTTACTCGAAGATAAAATGAGCGACGGACTAAATTTAAATATCTTGGAGAAGTCATACAGAAGAATCGACTAGAAAAATTAGCAACAGATATGATAGGTAACAAAATGACAAAAACACATAATTTAATTGAAAATACCTATAACAAAATAGTAATGAGGAGACCTACCAAAACACACAGAAGATATCAAAAATAATGACAAACTGATGCTGGGCTGGCTAAATTGGAGCGCAATCGAATGCCAATTAAGGAAAATAAAGTCTCACTGACGCTTCGCTGAGTTATTTTCTTAGTTTTTATATTGTTTCATTTGTGTCACCACAAAACAAGTTACTTATGTTACGGTCTCCGCACAATGGTGGTACTAATAATTATATGGTAGAGCTAGTTCCTTTAACCATCAAATGGTTGAGCACAAGCTACTGCAATGTACATCTGCCATTGCCCTCCTATCCTACCATCCTAAGGGGAAAGGTTATATCCTATAACGAAGGACAAAATTCCCTCCTCCGCATAAGATGTGCGTTACTGCCTGTCCAATTTATTTTTATGGATTATTTCGAAATAAGTGTAAAAATATTCTTAATGTTATTGGTTCAATTAGATCGGTGATCAGGTGTACTGACGAAAAATGCAGTTTCAGTTTATGTGGATGCACTTTGCTCGACTTTTCCAGAGGCTGGCTTCTGTATCTTAAGTTGTGATGACGAAAGTCACACAAAATACAAAATATCCATCTGCAGGAACCATAACCTATTCACTGAACTCAGACTTTCACAGTTACGGGTTTCCTTACGTGTTGGAATAGACTGAAATAAGCTGCTGAGAGTATGGTTATTTCAAACCCCTCGCTTTCTCTTCCGCCAAATCTGAATTACGTGAAAAAGTATTGTTAAAGTGAAATATTCGTCGACTGCAATCAGGGATCAGGGGCTCTTCTCACGGTTTTTTCATTGCAACACATAAAAATGAAAAACATAATGTGCCAGTTATTGCTCTACCACCCGTAAGTTGATGAATCAGAAGCATCGCTTTTGCAGCCCAAAGAACAAATTCCATTCTCTCTCCGGCAAAAGAAAGTGGCCGGCCCTTGTGCGTTTCAGTGATTGCTATTTTGTGTCTACCGTCAAGTACTGGACCTACGTTACATTCACAATGAAAACTCCGCACAAAAATTCGTTGCATCCTATATAAAATATCAACAAGAAACTCATATTAGAGTTTCCTACTGTCAGTATTCAACATATGCGTTTGTCTAGTACATCGCTTGTAGGAGCAAAAAAACGTAAGAAAATGTTAATTGTTTATCTAGAGTTTTGGGTGTTGTAGCTATGTAAAGACGACGAGATTGTCACTATTTAGAAAAAGCGATGAACGGCATCAAACCAGGCGAGACTTAAAACAGAAAGAAGGTTTTTCGTTCCAGCTGTAACTTTCTGCGTTGTGTTACGTATCGGCTTAACCCACGACCAAACATTAAGCATTTCAGAAAGAGAGAGCAAGAACTGAGATAACTATAGGTTGCATAACACATCGAGTAACAATACATATGAATAAGTATTGCTTTCAGAAAAAAATATAGGTAGTTAACAGACTTCCTTATCATAATTTTATGTTTACGAGACGAGATGATCACGCTTACTTGTGCCTTTAGAAATACAAACATTGCAAGGGCTAGACGTTAAGGATGCGTGACATTAATGGCAATGTAATGAAATTTTTGAATTTGTCACCCTTTTTAAATGAGACACAGGAACTCTATACCTCCGATCAATATTTAGTGAGGGAAATTGCGTTTTATACCGGTGTGTTGAATTATTTCCCGTAGTGCTACATATAAGAAGTCGGCAGAGTAAAACGTTACGTTCTGTGAGAGGAAGTGTCTTTAATATCATTGTGCTGTATTATTTCGTGTACTGCAGTATTCAAGAAATTATCGGAGTAAAACGTCAGTAATTACCTCCCTCTGAATGTTTTTATGAATAATACGTGGGGCTGCCTTAGGTTGGAATATGCTGGGGAATCAACACATATATAAATTAAGAGGCTATATTCATAAATTTACAAGCAAGAAATGCATTCAGGTTTGAAATGCGCAATATAACTAAATAATGAGCGTAGTCTTAATCGGATGGTGGTTGTGAAATCTTAAATATGCTCTGCTCAGCGCGGACGCGGTGCAATAATTAATTGCCGTAAAAAGGAATTTCTTGCCTAATCACATTTTTTAAACAAAAATTTCTCTGAATGTTGAAACTGTAATAGTCTATTTGAGTATTGTTGATGAAGTATATTCGTTTGTGGATAAATCAATAATCGAAATGTTATTTCACAAAGCTTTCATTTATGGAAGCTTGAAATTGCCAGAGCTATTTTGTTAAATGTATGATAATTGTTTCTGTCCAGTAAACGTCGACATTCAATATTCCATGAGCAATTTTGTTAACAAGTCTGTCGCGACATAACTACATCAAGCAGGCATGAGATGCTAAACGTTAACAGTAGATAATTTCTGTCGCTTCCTATTCGACCCCTGTTGCCAACTGGCAACATTGTATGAATCAGAAGGGTTGTTTTTTGCTTGAAACGCTTTCTTTCACTGGACCAAGCATTGTAATTGCTGTCTGATGTGGGACTTTTGATTTACACGTGGTTAGCCTATCAATAATGAGCAATTCAGTTCATGCTTGTTGAGTCAGAATGCGGAAAGTTCATTTCATAATAGCTGAAAGCATACACTGATGAGCTGCAAAAAAGAGCTTCTAATATTTTCTGCCTTTTTTTTAAAAAAAAAAAAGGCTAAAGAATGAGGGAGAGATAGAAAATATTTATGTTGTGAATTAAATGAATTATGTACAAAAAGACCTGGTAAGAGTATGCGGTATACAAAGAGCAGTAAAATAACCGATGGTGATCGGAATGATGAGGATAATAAACGAAGGCTTTAAATGGCAAGAAAGGTGTTTCTGAAGGAGAAAGTGTTAGCAAGTATTTTCTGGAGGAAATTTGTCTGCAGTGTAACCTTGTATGCAGGTGAAACGTGGATGAGAAGCAGTTCAGATGAGAATAGATGCTGTCGAAACATGGTGCTATTGAAGAACGCTGAAGATTAGGTGAACACACCGCATAACTAATGAGACAGTACAGAATAGAATTGAGGAAAACAGAAATTTGTGGCACAACTTGACTCAAAGAATGGACTAGTTAACAGGACACATTCT
The DNA here is from genome assembly GCF_023864345.2 of Schistocerca serialis cubense. NCBI lineage: Eukaryota > Metazoa > Arthropoda > Insecta > Orthoptera > Acrididae > Schistocerca > Schistocerca serialis. The sequence goes on along the minus strand of NC_064641.1, from coordinate 147,608,432 downwards.
GAGACCTCAAGGAAACGTGAATTTAGTATTGGAGGGAAATGTGGGAGCAAAAGCTTTGGAAGGAGACAAAGAAACGCATACAGTAAGCAGGTACCAATAGATGTAGGTTGCGGTAGTTATTCAGAGACGAAGAATCTTGCACAGGATAGAGTAGCGCGGAGAGCTGCATCAAACCAGCCTCTGGACTGAAGGTTACAAAAACAGAGAAGAGTGTTCTCGAAAATTGTAATAAAGGCCTTCCGATATGGGATATTCTACCCACTACTTTTCATTATACTTTGATATTTCACTGTTCACTCTGGAAACACACTAAATTAACGGCCTACGACATGGATGCTCAGTAGGGTATTTATTTACCCGCGTTACATGAGGAATAAGCGCATGTATTGTACAGCTCTGCAGAGCTTGATTTCCTTTCAGTCATTATTCACAGCGAGAAATGTAATGTTTTACTTTTAATATTTATCTTATGGACAACATTTTTAACAGACAACATTCTGAAGCTGTTAAGTTGTTGGACACACTGCTTCTGTAGAGATAATAAGCTATGCTGACCCTGGTTTCTCTTTCGCTCGCACACATACATTATAAACATTTAGTTATATCCACAGGAAGATTAAAAGGTTCGAATTTTCCTTGTGGCCAGATATAAGTCCTTTCGACAGAGACTCGTTTCTAATCTTCGAAAATATTCGCAAAGAAATTATTTTCTAGTTGCCTTTAGGAGAGAAAAACAATAGCTTTGTTTTCAGGACATGCACCACAGAGAGCAGGAGTGCTGTAGTATTTTGTACACAGTGCTACAAAGATAGAGAAGGCGTGACGCTCAAAGCTAATCTTTAACTCCCTTCGCTTGCAGGAACTCTTAGGCCGCCAGGCCTTATTGGAGGCAGCAAACCTAAGGTGGCCACCCCAGCAGTCGTCTCCAAGATAGAGCAATACAAAAGGGAGAACCCCACCATCTTCGCCTGGGAGATTCGCGAAAGGCTCATATCTGAAGGTAAGTAACACATCTTATCAACTGTTTCACAGAATTTATACACTTACGGGATAGTTTGTTTCATTATTCTTAAAAAGTAGTCTTACGCTGTTTTGTAAATGAGCAATGGGGGCAAATAAACGAATTGGATCCACCGCGAGGTGTCAAAATTATTCGCACCTGCCAGACAGTATACTTAAATACACTGTTTCCTTCTTCCCACTTTTATTAGTGGTATTTGGTAGTCCTTTAATTTCCAATTCCTCTTTTTTTTTCTCCTACCCAATTGTAGGTGACTGGAGCCAAGCCGCTTCATTGCTTCCGTCTGCATTTAGAGATTCCGCCCATTAATTAGGCTTTTGAGACTGCGTCATTAAACATTTCATGGATTACTTTTCGTAATTAAAATTTGACCAATTCGTTTCCACGGTCCACACAAGTGAACCTTTATTCATTTTTTTTTTTTTTTTTTTTTTTTTTTTTTGTAAATAGGTATATTTTCCCGCGAGTGCGGGCCTTCCAGTTTTTTTTAAATCTCAACAGTGAAGAGGTTAAGATGAAACACCTCGTTATTATCGAACAGGCAGTGTTTACTAAGATATCGGCTACGTAATGAAATGACAGTCATTGTATAAAGTCAGATGGAAAATGGAATTATCTTCCTATATTATACGAGCTACGTATATATAACAGAAATATACATCGAAACGTGATTCCATTTGTAGCAGCAAGGTAATCGAGTCACTGAACTCCAGCGTTCACAGTCACGGCGGCACATGTGGTAGGAACTGTTAGATGCCTTGTCTAACCTACAGTACTTGGTCAGTCGCAGACTGCCAGTACTTGCAAGTACGGCACGATGCCTTGCGACTGGACGACAACCACACGTGGCGAAGAGACGGCCAGCGCAGTCTTGGGGGCGCACCGAGGCCGCCGTATAGGCCATCTTTTGTTCATCACGCCTGATGAGCATCAATTATTCCGAGCAGCTCATATTTAAGTTTCTTTGTGTCCCTCTAAGTACACGTTGCGCACATAAGCAATTGCGTCGCACACACAATGGCCCGCCACATTGTGCGTGTAAAATTGCTGCAGACGCAGGTAACAACTGGCGTAGGCAGCGAGACAAAGAATTAGCTTCTTTAAGTAGCCGCTCATTTATTTTGGATTAGCACCAAATAATACGTCTCAGGCAGTCGTTTCGACGTTATCCTCGTCTCTCCCCCTCGCCCCTCCCCACCCCCATCCCAACCGCATCTCCCCTTCCCTCCGGTAACGTTCTAAAAGATAGAGGTTGGCTTCACTTTTACTTAATTAGATGAGTTGTACATATCACGCTAGGGCAGCATTCAGAGTGACAGACACGAAGAATAATACTATCCTTCCGACAATACAGTAGCGGTTAAAAACTTCGTTGGAGAGACCCTCTCCACTTTACAACGCGATGGAAAATTTTATAAGGGTCGATTGTCTTCAAATTATCTCTACTGCGCGCGACAGTTCAGAGGGTTTCCGTTTAGTGCCACTTAATAGTTATAGGCCTACGCATTGACGCGGTAGTGGATCGCTTACGTATATCATTCCATGTTACGATCTTATTGATCTGTGTCTTCATTGCTTTGATTCATTTTTTGAACAAAGGTGTCCTTAGTAAACTTAGTCGAGAAATGGCAGAAAGACGAACCGATCAGTTTTGATTATACCCCAACATTAAAAAGGTAGGCTACAGCGTCGAGTAATTCTTGATGAATAGCCAGGTTAAATTAAGCTACTGTCAGCTGCAGCAGAAATGTGGGAAAAATTGTGTGTCAACACTTGGCTCTTTACGGAGACAGTTGAGAAATGGCAAAATTTGAAGGCTGTATACATATGCATATGATAACGGTACTGCTGCGGACAATATTCACAAGATTACATAGTACGTGCAGTTCACCTACGTGCTTGAACATCATTTTTCAAATAACTTTATGTGCCTTAAGAGCGGAAAAAGAGACACCATTAGAAAACTCAGCACTAAATCTCAGTAGTGATTTATCTGGGTATAAATATGCAAGAAGTTCCTTTTTTGTATTTCAGATATAATTTATTGTACCATTAACTAGTTTCCGAGCCTCTCCAGGCTCGTCATCAGATGGAGATGTTACAGGAACATTATATCGCCGACCAAGGGCAGCTAGACACTGTAGTGATGGGGCTTGCGAAAATAACGAAAATTTAGGAATCAGTAATGGAACCTTAATGAAACAGAAATTTTGTTACGTTTTGGGTACTTACAGCGCGTTTCCATAGCAGTTCCTTTTTCATACAGTACATTGTCAGGTGTACACAAAAATATACACAGTGTTTCGCTGCACTTTCACAGTTAGTCACAGAATGTAAGCACTGTATGTAAATACAACGAATATGTATGAAACAAATATAACGCTTTCCTACATCATGCTCTTTGGCCTGAGATGCATTGTATTACAAAATAAATATTTGAAAATACAGATAATATATTTAAGTGAATCTTGCTAGCTCCAAGTGTGTTCTTATAATGACGATATACAAGGAATATGGATTAAAAGGTACACAAAAGATAAACATTTTAAGCTATATTCCTCGTATATTATCAACAAAAGAACACGCCTGCAGCTAGCAAGATTCACTTAAACATATTATCTTTTATTGTAAATATTTATTATGTAATACAATGCATCTCAGGCCGAAAATTTGATGTAGCAAATTATTATACCTATTTTATTACCGCCATCTGATGATGAGCCTGCAGTGACTCGAAAACTAGTTAACAGTACAATAAATCGTACCTAAATTCCAAAAAAGCGACTGGTTGCACACTTATACCCAGATAAATCGCCAGTTTAAATCAAAGCAGCAGTTCATTATCCATAATGGATACACTGAAAGCATCAAAGAATTGTGCTAACGACGTTATTAATTAAATATATAACAGTGAGTAGTAGTTACCAAAGTAACTGGAGTTTCTAGTGTTCATAAGATTGTGGTGCACCTCACACGTAAGTCCTGCGAATATTGCAGTGATCATCTGCAGCGGAGTGAAAAATTTGAAGCACAGCTAACGTTGCAATTACTTTCTTTTGCGTAGGTTCATTACGTCTAGTATATGGTCTATTTCTCAGCATTTGGAATATTTTATTTTTATTATTTAACTTTGTGCCCTTCCTGATCCCATATTCGTCAATGTAAACTGAGGGAGAGGCGTCGTGTGTCCCATTTGTATGAGAAACTTCGTTCTGTGTGAACGATCGTATTTTTCCTGTTTGTGTATCGTGTTCTCTGATGCGGATTTTGGGGGCCAAGCAGCATTTGCCTAAAAACCACTCACAAGCAGGCCGGTGTACCAACTGACGGTTGTTAACCTGCTGCGCAGATTCAATCCAGATTTTGTTCGTCTCCCCATCTCGTACGGCAGCAAGCTGTCTATGTTGCAGTTACACTGAGCATATTTCTAACGGAGCGCGGAACCAAATCAAGAGTGACTGTCAGTTCAACCATTAGATTTACTGGCTTATTTGTCATGTGGAGTATGTTTGTCTGTTGTAGTGTAAGTCATAATATGAGAAATATATTTGGACCCGAGAGAGATCGACCATTTTTCAAGCCATTGACGTCGAATTTGGTAGAAACTAGATTCCAGTCCTTGATTAAGAGTCTTGATTAAGAGCCCCTAAATCATCTGAGGGTAGGGCTGTCATAGATCCTTCAACAAAGTATCTCCAATGGAGCTAGTTCACACTCTCAAACGAGGCCGCTGAAGGGACTTTGCTCGTATTCAGAGAGGTGGGTCTCATCCTCCGCGAGACATGGATCACTATTACCAGTTCTTTCAAACACTTACACACACACACACACACACACACACACACATACACACACACACACATATATATATATATATATATATATATATATATATATATATATATATCCTGAAAAACGCGTTGATTGAATATTCCAGCTAATGGACTTTCTTTTCTAAGCAGTCAACTGCATTCTCGAATTGTAGATAACAGCAGCGATGCGAAAACGTGTGTTTCGTTACATCGTTTCATGAGAGTAGACGTGAATGTCATAAGGTCCACACGTCTCTCATATAAGACGTTTTCTATGCCTAGCCACGTGTCCAGTTGAAGATCTCCTTATAGTAAAACAAGACGCTGAATGGAAATTAAGTTAAATCTATAGTTTACTGATATTGTTAATTTTTGCGGAATTCACTAAGCAATAGTAAATAGTTTCTGTTTATTCAAATATCATAAAATGCCAATACATTCTTTCGAGTCGTAGCTTCAGAAAAAGTGAACAGGTCACTACCGCAAACCACGCTGCGTGTGGAAACCAAGATCGACGTTAAGTCGATCGCTGAAAATGTCGCAGAGGGCGTAAGTAAAGACTGCAAAAATCAGTGCCAATGACCACAGCCAGAATCTCCTCAGACAGCTACAAACATATCTGAAGCTTCAAAAGCAATGTCCACGTCCAGAAATCGAGGTAAGATTTATATTCAAGACTTGAAGTACGGAGAAGTCCGTAGCGTGACGCGAACTGCTGGTCCGGATATTTGCATAGCGTAACAACAAAAGTGGTGCACCTAGAAGACGTGGTCGGATGACGATGTAGCTCCGTAGATGTATACATCGTACACGGTAATGCAGATGTTTAGAGCTGCAATTCTCTGTGACAGATAGAACGCCCACCGGAGTGCATTACGGTTATTCGCGTTTTGTTTTGTTATCAGGCCCGGTAGAGTACATACTGAGCGTGAACAACGACAGATATTGAGTGATCATCGTGAAGGACACGGTGATGCCTCTTACTCGTATGAGAGAGCGTTCGTCACCTGACAGAGTCCACGTTATGGGTCTCCATTTCGCCGGCTCGTCGAATCGCGTAATATCCAGATTTGTGGAGCATTCGGGTGCAGTAGTGACCCGATGTTGAACTGCGTGGTCCGTAAGGGCAGGCACGCTCATTGTCGAGGGAGGATCGCTGTATTTTGCGCCAAGCACATCGTAACCCATTCACATCTGCGCCTGCCATCCGAGACAAGTAACGAACTTCCTGCAACATTCTATGTTACCCCACTCCATTGGCCAGTAACTAGCAGCAGCCGGAGATTGGAATTACCATCCCGTACGTAGGCTGCCGTAAACTTTGGAGTGGTGCCTGATCGGGGAGCATGGATTGCTAATGAATGGCGTGGCGTTGTTTTTCACTTTATTTTATATTATGTGTCATGTTCCGCACGCTAAAACTGAGGAGCACGCCCACATGGTCATGAAACGGGTCAATACATGAAATTATAACAAGAGTAATAATAGATAAAATGAAACACATATAAGTCTTATGCAGACGTCAAGCCATAAGTTTAAACAAATATAATCAATAACGTAACGCAGGAATTGGCTTAATTATTTAATTTTTCAAAGAGTTCCTCGACAGAGTAGAAGGAGAGAGTCACAAGGAAATTCTTCAGTTTAGACTCGAAAGTGCGTGTATTACTGCTGAAATTTTAAATTATTGTGGCAGCTTATGCAGCAGAATACTGCACGCCTTTGTGCTCAAGAGTTAAGGGAGTGCATTCCAAATGCAGATTTCTACCTAGCATTAACTGTGTAAAAGCTGTTAACTCTTGGGATTAAGCTGATACTGATAAAATCAAACTACATTAAAGAAAATATGTATTGACAGGCCAAAGTCAGAATTCCCAGACTGCTGATCAGATTCGACAAGAGATTCGCGAACTCACACCACTTACAGCCCGAACCCCCCATTTCTGAGACAAAACTACCCTTTTTGAATCAAAAGAGATATCCCAAACAATAAGACCATACGTTATAAGAGAATGAAAGGAAGCACAGTAGACAATTTTTCGTATTGAACTATCACTGTTATAATGCTAAATAAAGCCGTATTTAGTTTTTTAACAAGATCCTGAATATGGGTTTTCCACGACAGCTTACTATCTATCCGAACGCCTAGGAATTTGAACTGTTAGTCTCACTAATTACATGCCAATTCTGCGTAATCAAAATATCAGTGTTGTTGAACGGTATGTTAGAAACTGTAAAAACTGAGTATTACTGTGACTTGGCATCGAACTATTTTCTACAAGCCTTGACCTTATGTCCTGAAATGCATTATTTGATACTGTGGCAATATTTCACATAACATTCTTTACTACCAACCTCGTGTCATCAGCCAAACAGAAATATGTTAAAATCACCTGTAATACTAGAAGGCGTATCATTTCTATAAATACGAAACAGTAGCAGCCCCAGCATCGACCCCCTGCGGCACCCCCACTTAACTTTGCCCCCCTGGAACTGCAAGTCGCAGCCATTCTGAGTACTGCTGTCTGTTCTTGAAGTAAGAGATGAACCAATTGTAAGCTCTTATTCCATAATCGCCTAATTTCTGCAGTAACATTTTGTGATCAACACAATTAAATGCCTTAATTAAATCAAATAAGACACCTAGCGTTCGCAACCTTTTGTTTAATCCAATACAGAGCCTCACAGACAAAAGAGAATATAGCATTTTCATTTTCGGTTCTTAAATCATTTCTAAAACCAAACTGTACATTTCACAGCAAATTATGTGAACTGAAATAATCAATTATTGGGACGAATTGCAGCTCTGCTCTACCCAGAATGACCATCGTCCTCGGATATGGCGGCGACCTGGCCACAGGTCCCATTCTTCCAATGTTTTACAGAGACACAGCGGCACTGCTTCTGGCGGCATGGTATGGGGACCCTCGAGTAGGACTTCAGGTCACGAGTGGTAGTGCTCCTGACATCACAATGGTACGTCACGGACATCATGCGTCCTCAGTGTTACCCATCATACGACAGTACCGTGGTGCAATTTTCCAACAGGACAACGGTCGTCCACACATGGCACGTTTCTCTATGAGCTCTCTGCGCGACGGTGAGGTACTCCCATAGTCAGCAAGAGCCACACATCTGTCCCCGAGATAACGTGTCTGGTGTCAACTCGGACATCACTCTCACAAGTAGCAGTATCCAAGGCATCAAGGACCAGTTACAGCTGTCGGACCCTTCAGATCTAGGGATGATTGATTTAAGTCCAGAATATGTGCAAGCCCATAATAACAGAAGTCATAGCTGGAGTTAGTCACACCATATTTGGAAGTAACAGTGTGTCAGGACATGAAGTGGAACGATCACTTAGATTTATATTGTTAAGGGGGTTAGGACGTCAAACGGGCCGACTTGGAGCAGGAGAGGCACCACAGGACATTTTAATTTCCACTGTCTATATCTTTTACAAAATATAAATTCATAAAACTGTGTCAGCATGACTAGGAAGGATTGAGAATTCACACTCATAGGAGTGGAAGTTCGAAAACAACGAAATGATTTTTTTACATGTGAAATTTCATCATTTTTTTCACTTACTAATGGCAGTAATTGTTGCTATAGGTACACCTTTCTTCATAAGTAAGAGAGATTCTTCGATGAATTTTGCACAGCAAACAAACCATAATGTATTACTTGAGTGTGGGTGGTGGCGATGGAGGGTATGTGTGGGTGACAGGTTCGTCTGATTCATGGGTATGTGTACCAGAAAATGTAAAAATCTTATCTGGAACCACAAAAAAGTAATACATCTCGAAGCAGGAGTTAAAAAATTCCTAATCATCTTTCTCACACACTATTCATACTACAGTTAGTCAAAAGCAACGATAATATGCAGAACAGTAAAATTGACCCTATGCTGAATGCTCACCACTAATCTGTAGATTGCAAGTGTACGTGTCACTAATTTCTTATAAAATAAGTATAAAAAAATGTATCACTAACAGAATAATGGCTTATCTTTGAAAAATGTTCGGTCACTGATTTTCCCGTGCGATTTACAGTATCCGAAATTATCGGGGGTGTCACGCAAAGAGGCGCCCGTTCTGTTTCTGATCGATCTAGCGTTACGGGACTATTTTGCGATAACGGCTATTTTGCGATGACGATTTGATTACGCAGATGTCTGGTCAAAAGTAAAGTACCGATGCTTAGTCCAACTGATATTGATATATACCATGTTAGCACAGAAAAGCTACTGTTTCTCGCGCAAGACAAATGACTTCTGCCTACACTACAGTCTCAAGTAATTTATACTGAGCGTCAGTGTGCATAAATTAGATCAATACAATGCTGAGGTAATGCGTAACATTTATCACACGATGAAAGATTTGTAGATTATTGTTACGAAGGGAGAGCAACTGTAATAGCCGCTTCCTCTGCGAGATTACTCGCAACAGAAAGCATCACTCGTGACGCTAATTGCACACGGGTCATAAGTAAATATTACTTAAAATATGCTAATGAACAGTGTAATAAGAGTGATGTAAATACTATCTGAATCATCTAAAGCTATCTGTCCATCTGTTCCCTACCCGAAGCCCAGCGGCAGCCGGCCTTTGCGTATCAATTTATAGAATCACGTATTGTTAATGTATCACAGGATCACGCTTTAAGGCATTTCAGTTCTCAAATCGCAACGCCCGATCAGATAAATATTTTAGTGCGTTGACAGAAGCAGCTCGGATTTGGACGCCAGATACGTATCTGTGTTTAAGATGTATGTTTTTGTGGAAGCCTCGACGACGCTATAATTAACACTACCAGCAGGACTAATGATAAGACATGGGAGCGGTCAGAATAATTTACTCTGGATGCGGAGTCTAACTGTGGGAGGATGGCGGCCAGAGGAGAGACTCGAGGGGAACGCGAGGGTGAGGGAAGAGGGAAGGGGGAAGGGATGCTGGATCTGCCCCTGACGCCCTCTACCTGCAGTGGCAGACTAATTCAACGAAACGAACTTCTCGAAACGCTAACTTTATATCCATAACAGGAGAGCCAGGGATATTCTCATATGAGCACAAATACACACACAGCGCGACAGTCGATCAGAGGGTGTTATAATTTTAATGCTTCTTGTGGCAGCATATATTAAAGGCGGCCGGACTCATTTACTAGCATTCATACCGTTAATTACTTGTACTATCTCCCTTGTAGTTATTCTTCATTCTATACCGTCAGGTGCTTCCCTCCATTAACACATCTTTTATACGAAGGTAACTCTCGCTTTTTAATTTTAGGAAATTACTGCTGTGCACACTATCTGTGCCATTAATTTAGCGAAGAGGCACACAACTTTTCTTTTGCTCCTACTTCCTTTATCCTGCCTTAAGCCGTCCCTACTTTAAGACTTTTTTTATTTTCTTTCTTTTCCTCAGTAATTTTCTCTGCATTTTTACTCGATAGGGCATACTTACACGACAGTATTTTTTCCGCTTTTATTTTCGTTGCAAGCATTACGTGCGAGATACCAGCTTGATCGCACAAATAATTTCGCATTCAATTCTGTAACCAAATCATCAGGTTCCTTTTACTTCTATATCCACCTTTATTCTTTCTGCCCCCCCCCCCTCCCCCCGACCCCAAAAACCAAATTCCGCTACCCACCGAACGTCAAATAGAACTACAAGTTACAACGCTAGCCACACACTGTGCGTATTTGACGCATGCAATATATTTCATTATGCTGACGACTCGGAATGATTGAGAGTCTTTTAATTCTTTGTTTCTCCCGCGGATTTTGACGATACTGCGTGTGGGGATTTCGTTTAACAGTGCTTATTAAATGTATCTATCATTATAGGTGCTGAGTTATCATTTACTGCAGTTCTGGAAGACTAAATGGAATCGCAAATGTGATAGAGAGATTGCAGTGACTATTGCAAGATCTAATGATTATGCCATATTGGATTATGAAAACAACATTTCGTCTCAGACAGGTAGAATGGAAACACTGTTCACCACCTAAATAGTTTATATCATAGATCAGCCACTATTTGATGGAAAGATACTACGGCTCTAGTACACCGAAGCTGCAATGCAACTTGAAATGACAGATGGGCGAATGACCTCCCAGGCTGCTATGACTAAGTGCCTTGTCACTCGCAGAACGAATGTACGTGGAAGTCGTCGCTGACTGATTATGAATGATGAGCTCTGTTTGAGACTTCTGGTCCGTGATTCAAGGATATCCCCCCTTCCGACACCAGAGAGTCGACCACAACATATTGGATTGCTGAGTGACGCTGTCTTCTTTGTTTGGTACATTTCTCCACTATTGATCGTAACTAGCAAGTTTTAGTCTAGATTAGTCGCACGCTCTACCTCCGTTCATGTGAATGCAGCCGTTAGTTTCCTGACAAAGGAACAATTTTAATGAGATAGTATTAGGCCAGAAAAGAAGACAGAACTGTTGGCATGAACATCTCCCGATCACAAACCTCTGTTTCAACATACTCAGTTAAATTCCAAGAGTCTTGAAGAGACCGCATGCAACTTTGTGACGGCGATCCGTCCGCTGGCAACAGACTTTGTGTTCGACGGCCATTCGGCAATATAACGGAGGACGTAGGGTGCAAGGGCTACTCTGAAATGATGAGTTTGGCACATGACTGGAATTCGTGGTTAGCCGCATTAAAACCATTCAGAATAATGATGACTCATAAAGCGAGAGAGAGAAGAAAATAGGCATCAGGTTGCTTCTCGTTTCTCCCTTTATTCCACACCAATCCACAGCTACATGAACACAGTACTTCATTGAATAAAGCACTCATCATTCACAGGTTACTGTGACACCTTTGAAATTTTATCACAATACGAAATCACCCTTACCAGGGCCCGGCACGTAAAAGCAATTCGGGACTTCCTTAGCATTCTCAGTGTTACTGACGAGTATGCAACTGATTCGCGTAGTTAATTTTTTAGAATTATTCGCTGCAGTTCTCTTGTTAAACACACCGAAAAATATCTGTGAATTTACTTATGGCGAACTTTCTCTCTGAGTATACATCTACAAGAAATTCAACCCCTCACGCAAACAGAGGGCATGTGCCTTACCGTAATGAAACAAGTATACATTTATTTGACGCCTATTGAGACATTCTGAAATTATTTGCTGGCCGAAGAGACTCTAAATTTCTCAGAATTTTCTTGATAGAGATTGTCAGTTTTTATAAATTTCTGCGTGTAAATGTTGCTTCATGACCGTTTTACTCGTACAATTACAATGAAGAGAAAATACACATTTTCTCTGCCCATACTTTAGTTGAACGAGTGCTGAAATTCTTTGAGGTTGTCTGTGTTGTCTGTGCTGTTATGGCATAGTCTTCCATTCATATTCACTGTCTGATTCGGCACCCATCTAAATGTAAAGAAGTCCTCAACCCAGTGGTTGGCCAGCAAACTGCAGCGGCCACCAGGTATGTTGGTTTGCATATTGCTCACACAACCACTTAGACCACTGAACGACACACTTGCTCCGTTAACTTTACTTGATGTGCGTGTACTCACGTTGCAGCGCCCGAGATCGATCAGTTACACTTTTATTATACAAACTGTAATTATTCTCTAGTCTGGAAGCTAATTTATGTAGTTAAGCTACAGTGCCAGACTGCACTGGATTACCGGCTTCGAGAAGGATTAAAATATAAGTACGTCGATCTACTAATACCGATTGAACCAGTCCATCATCCTTTCGTTTCTTACAGTGTCCCTTTTATGCAGATAATTATACAACTTCAACAGTAGAACAAATGTTATAAACTTATTTTGAGTAATGTACCAAGAATTTGTACTGCTTTCTACCCTTCATAGAAGGTTAACAAAACGACTGCCAAGTGCTGCTGTGTGATAGATCTGCAACATTGTACAGTTAAATTCATGGTTGATGTCAGTTGTCGAATCAAGGTATCTACGAGGAATTTGCCAATCTATTCGTTATTTTGATGGACAAATTCTTCCAGAAACTATTGCCATTACAATATGACACTAAAATACCAAAATAATGTGTCGAACTACGGGTCCGCAATCACTTAATTTAATAAGTGATTAAGATCACAATTCAATACATCATTTACCACGATTACGCAGAAATTTAATTTCCTGGTTACGTTTTACTGACTCTCTTTACCAAGGGAAGCTGCACAGTAGACACGCATTTGGTAGGAGCATGGTACAGAACACGTTCCGACCAACCACGTTTAGCTCTGATCAGGTAGAAAATGTTGCTTACTACCTGCAAGGTAATGTTATCTTGGACACATAGTTACGTGGTTTAGGCGCCTGAGCCTGACATTTACATTAACACATTTTCATTAGCAGTTAGTGCTACATACTTGTTTTTACATACTTGAATCTTCTTAGAGAATGGAAAAGAAACTAAAAGACGAGACAGGAAACATAATGTAAGAAAAAGAAAAACCACTTTCTGAGACGTCCGATTACTTAAATCCGACTTTCGTAAATTCCTTTCTACGGATTCGGAGCTTATTTCTCATTTTCGCCTCGAAGAACTTAAAAGTATAAAAAGAAAATTTGAATCTGGTGTCTTAAGAAAAAGAAAAGACTTCGACTTTTATGTCACGAATATTTTGCTACAGCAGTATGCAATGCATAATCTTTTCTAGCGCTTGCATGAATGCGCGTCTTAACATAGCACTATTTCGTTTTTAATAGTAACTGCTAGATAGGAGATAGCTCATATAGCACTGTGTGAAATCAAACGTCACTCCAGCACCCTTCCCCCCATCCCTTCACCCCCGCTAATAAAAAAAATGAAATAACCAAATCAATGATGCCTGCCCGAATTCGAACATAATTTTTTGCGTGGTGTCCGTCATTGTTCCTGTTCAGTGTGGACCGAGCTATATTGACAAACAAACTCCTGTGGTCGCTAGTCCCATCACTATAACAGCAAGCAGTTGTGGCGCCGAAACATATATTGCCGAAGGCGACATGCTGCAAGTTTTCCGCACCTGGTGATGGCTATTCTCCCTTGGCAGATGGAATGGGAAGAGGGAGCCAATTACATTACGATGAGAAATGACTTATCGAATAACTACTGAAGGAGAGAGCTCGCGTTAATGAAAGCATTGTGCTGCCTTCACCGGCTCGTTCGACCACAACGTATTTCGGGTGCAATTAGCACAGCGTCTTGCATACTCATATATCATGGAGATAATGACTGATCCACAGCTGGGTGGACCGGAATATCTGTAGCTCACAACTACCACAGAGCGCTTCCTTGGATTATGTTTCATTAGCGACAAGGAAGTCGGCAATTAATTACTCTTGCATAAGAGTTAATTAGTTAATTCAGTTGCAATGATCCTACCGTCCTACCCGCGTAGGCAGGCGACTAGCCGATTAAGAAGGTAAGACAAGGAAGCAAATAAAATACGTTTACAAACACAACGAGAAGTGCTGTAAGAGAGAGTGCCCTAAGGTGATTGCAAAACGTCTCTCCGTGTAAGAACTTGCAACGCAGGGCCGTCGTTAACAAGGAGAAAACCTGTTGCATACGCTCTGCTCAAAATATAAGCAACTAAAGTTTCATATTACAAATAATATCATTAAACACTCACTTCTTATGAAGAGAGGGACGTAATACTGGCAATACTACAACTCAAATCCGGTTTAATTTACTATCGATGATCTCTCAGTTGGTCCTAAGCTTCTTTCAATCGCTGTGATTTTTTTTTTTTCTTTTTTGCTATGCTTTGTGCATATGGTAAATACCTAGTAGGACCGTCGTACGGATCACACATTAAATTGCGATAGAGCCAATTATCAGATCAAAGAAGGGGAAATGTGTAACTGAACAGTGAAAAGTCAAGAAAAGCTCTGCGATCAGAAAAACCAGCCTTAGGTTTGGTGACAGCTTCGCATGTGAAACTGCAAACAGTTGTTGTTGTGATCTTCAGTCCTGGGACTGGTTTGATGCAGCTCTCCATGCTACTCTATCCTGCGCAAGCTTCTTCATCTCCCAGTACCTACTGCAACCTACATCCTTCTGAATCTGCTTAGTGTATTCATCTCTTGGTCTCCCTCTACGATTTTTACCCTCCCCGCTGCCCTCCAATACTAAATTGGTGATCCCTTGATGCCTCAGAACATGTCCTACCAACCGATCCCTTCTTCTGGTCAAGTTGTGCCACAAACTTCCCTTCTCCCCAATCCTATTCAATACTTCCTCATTAGTTACGTGATCTACCCATCTAATCTTCAGCATTCTTCTGTAGCACCACATTTCGAAAGCTTCTATTCACTTCTTGTCTAAACTATTTATCGTCCATGTTTCACTTCCATACATGGCTACACTCCATGCAAATACTTTCAGAAAAGACTTCCTGACACTTAAATCTATACTCGATGTTAACAAATTTCTCTTCTTCAGAAACGCTTTCCTTGCCATTGCCAGTTTACATTTTATATCCTCTCTACTTCGACCATCATCAGTTATTTTGCTCCCCAAATAGCAAAACTCGTTTACTACTTTAAGTGTCTCATTTCCTAATCTAATTCCCTCAGTATCACCCGACTTAATTCGACTACATTCCATTATCCTCGTTTTGCTTTTGTTTATGTTCATCTTATATACTCCTCTCAAGACACTGTCCATTCCATTCAACTGCTCTTTTAAGTCCTTTGCTGTCTCTGACAGAATTACACTGTCATCGGCGAACCTCAAAGTTTTTATTTCTTCTCCATGGATTTTTATACCTACTCCGAATTTTTCTTTTGTTTCCTTTACTGCTTGCTCAATATACAGATTCCCAACCACTGCTCCCCTTTCATACCCCTCGACTCTTATAACTGCCATCTGGTTCCTGTACAAATTGTAAATAGGCTTTCGCTCCCTGTATTTTACCCCTATCACCTTTAGAATTTGAAAGAGAGTATTCCAGTCAACATTGTCAAAAGCTTTCTCTAAGTCTACAA
The DNA here is from genome assembly GCF_023864345.2 of Schistocerca serialis cubense. NCBI lineage: Eukaryota > Metazoa > Arthropoda > Insecta > Orthoptera > Acrididae > Schistocerca > Schistocerca serialis. The sequence continues at coordinate 147,592,610 of NC_064641.1, read as the reverse complement.
ATGCTAGAAACATAGGTTTGCCTTTCCTTAATCTTTCTTCTAAGATAAGTCGTACGGTCAGTATTGCCCCACGTGTTCCAGTATTTCTACGGAACCCAAACTGATCTTCCCCGAGGTCGGCTTCTACTAGTTTTTCCATTCGTCTATAATGAATTCGTGTTAGTATTTTGCAGCTGTGGCTTATTAAACTGTTTGTTCGGTAATTTTCACATCTGTCAACACCTGCTTTCTTTGGGATTGGAATTATTATATTCTTCTTGAAGTCTGAGGGTATTTCGCCTGTTTCATACATCTTGCCCACCAGATGGTAGAGTTTTGTCAGGACTGGCTCTCCCAAGACCGTCAGTAGTTCCAATGGAATGTTGTCTACTCCGGGGGCCTTGTTTCGACTCAGGTCTTTCAGTGCTCTGTCAAACTCTTCACGCAGTATCGTATCTCCCATTTCATCCTCATCTACATCCTCTTCCATTTCCATAATATTGTCCTCAAGTACATCGCCCTCGTATAGACCCTCTATATACTCCTTCCATCTTTCTGCTTTCCCTTCTTTGCTTAGAACTGGATTTCCATCTGAGCACTTGATGTTCATACAAGTGGTTCTCCTATCTCCAAACGTCTCTTTAATTTTCCTGTAGGCAGTATCTATCTGACCCCTAGTGAGATAAGCCTCTACATCCTTACATTTGTCCTCTAGCCATCCCTGCTTAGCCATTTTGCACTTCCTGTCGATCTCATTTTTGAGACGTTTGTATCCGTTTTTGCCTGCTTCATTTATTGCATTTTTATATTTTCTCCTTTCATCACTCCAAACAGAGGTAAAAATGATATTTGTTGTACTGCATGATCTGTGGTCTCCGGATAATTTATACGTAGTTCCTGTAGAAAAAGCAGAATACTTTTCACGCCTGTGACCTTGTTTGTTCCCCTCAAAGTTCCCCCTAGGATCCTCTTACACTGTGCTGAAATTTTTTATTGTTATGTATTGCAGCAAGACCTGATCTAGCAAACACTGCCGCTTATAGCCGGTCACATGAATCGTTTCCCGGGAGTAGATAGACTAAGCTTTACATCATTTACAAAACTAAAGTTTGCTAGATACTGTAAATGACTTTATGTAAAAGATGATGGAAGACGTTTTTTTTCAATGGCAACTACAGATTGTAAACGAAAATGCACAACTGTGCACTGCAGTGAATAATTACAATTCTTATTTGTCAAATCCATATATTGGGTGAACCGGAAAGTAACGTCTCTTTTTTATATTAAAACTGAACAATTAAAATGTGAGAAAGATTTTATGTTTAATCAGTGGTGTAATAACCGTCGTTATCAACAACCTTTTGCCACCTAGTTTGCAAATTTTCAATGTCGGATAGATAAAAATCAACTGGTTCTTGGGCAACAATTCCGGAGATGGCATGTTGGACGTCATCCACATATTCACATTTTTGGCCACTTATAAAATTTTGTAGCGGTGGAATAAATGGAAATACCATGGCGCAACATCGGGCGAGTATGGTAGGAGAGACCATACATCCCAACCCAATTCATTAATTATTTCCAGGGTTCGACTTGCGGATTACGGTCTTGTATTACTGTGTTACAGAAAAATGCCTTTGGCGCTGACAATCGTTGGGAACTTTTTAATTTAAAATTGATTTATTCGATCCAGTTCTTCACAGTAAAGGTCTGCACACGCAGTTTGTGGAGGTTTCAACACTTCAGAATGAACATCCCGCCGAATACTCGACCAAACACAAAAAAATCTCCTTTTCGAGGCGTAAACCTGGCGTGGCCGTACTTCATGGCGATTCATTCGGAGAGCGCCATACTGTCTTTTGCGTTTCAGATATCATAGAGGACGCATCGTGTCGCTGAAGCAATAAATTGCACGTAGTTCACCAGTTAGCTTTGTTTGTCTTCATCAGTCTGCTGTAAATATTCTTGGATGGTCGATCGAGGTTGCCTATGAGTGTTTGATAGTTCCTCGATTGTTTGACATAGATTTGCTTCTGCCCTTAACATGTCACTGTCTACAGCTGTTGGTCTGCCTGATCGACACGATTCGAGAAGATGAAAATTACTGGTTTTGAACATTAAAAAACCATCTTTGGTATTTACGAACGTCTATTGCGCTTGGATAAACATCGCAAATGTTTTTGGTAGCAACTTTTGCGTTACTAACCTTGCGACACAAAAAGTATGTGATGCTGTATATGTTCCAATTCTGGTATTTTGTTGTCCGTTTCACCATAAATTGGAAAAGATTTATGATTTAATGATTAATGAGTAAACAAATCACTCCAACCTGAAAATTTCTTTGACATGACTTCGAACTAGGCAATGATAATACTTTCCGGTCTCCCTAATACAAGGTGTTTATTAATAAATGGTACAGTTTTAAAAGTTAACAATAAGTCGAGTTATTACTTTATATGGGCATACCTTACAACATAAGCAGGGGCAAACGTCCAAGATACTGATGCGTTAATCACAATCATTCAATATGTGCATCCTTGGTTATACGACACACATTTACACGGTAACCAAATTCTTCCCACACTCGGTATAGCATGTACTCCATGATGATTTGCAGTGAACGATTTATCCAATCACACACTTCCTCAAGGAACTTAGGCATTAGCGGTACATAAACTCAGTCTTTCACAAACCCCCATAGAAAGAAATCACAGGGTGTTAAATACGGCGAACAGGTTGGACAGGGGGGAAGGATGTTGATTGCTGTTGCAGCACGTCCAGACCAGTCCAGTCCAGTGAAATCACGACTGAAGAGTTCACATACATTCCTATCCAAATACGGTCGAGTACATCTACATCTACATCTACATCTACATTTATACTCCGCAAGCCACCCAACGGTGTGTGGCGGAGGGCACTTTACGTGCCACTGTCATTACCTCCCTTTCCTGTTCCAGTCGCGTATGGTTCGCGGGAAGAACGACTGTCTGAAAGCCTCCGTGCGCGCTCCAATCTCTCTAATTTTACATTCGTGATCTCCTCGGGAGGTATAAGTAGGGGGAAGCAATATATTCGATACCTCATCCAGAAACGCACCCTCTCGAAACCTGGCGAGCAAGCTACACCGCGATGCAGAGCGCCTCTCTTGCACAGTCTGCCACTTGAGTTCGTTAAACATCTCCGTAACGCTATCACGGTTACCAAATAACCCTGTGACGAGACGCGCCGCTCTTCTTTGGATCTTCTCTATCTCCTCCGTCAGACCGATCTGGTACGGATCCCACACTGATGAGCAATACTCAAGTCTAGGTCGAACGAGTGTTTTGTAAGCCACCTCCTTTGTTGATGGACTACATTTTCTAAGCACTCTCCCAATGAATCTCAACCTGGAACCCGCCTTACCAACAATTAATTTTATATGATCATTCCACTTCAAATCGTTCCGCACGCATACTCCCAGATATTTTACAGAGGTAACTGCTACCAGTGTTTGTTCCGCTATCATATAATCATACAATAAAGGATCCTTCTTTCTATGTATTCGCAATACATTACATTTGTCTATGTTAAGGGTCAGTTGCCACTCCCTGCCACTCCCTGCACCGTTGAGTTGTAAAAGGTAATCATCATAATAACTGGTGTTCAGCTGGAGTACCAATCAAGTTTCTAACATTTCTAGAAATGAGTAAAGCGTTACCGACTGTTGCTCGAAGAAAATTGGGACGTACACTTTCTCTCGCGACACCGCACTGAAAACGTTTACTTTTGGAGAGTCACGCTGATGCTCTATCAGCGTATGTGGGTTCTCGCTTCCCTAGATACAGACATTGTGTGCGCTCACCTTGCCACTTACATGAAAGAGGATTCATCGCTGAAGATGAGTCTTTCTACAAAATCCGCGTCCTCCATTTTTAACTGCAGCTCTTCACCAAAGTCACGCCTTTTCATTCTGCCTGCTAGTGTAAGGGTCTGTACTAATCCCACTTTTTTCGGTTTAAAACATAGCCACTTGCGCAACACTTTTCGCCCCATAATCTTTGGCATGAATAATTCCCTGCTTGTTCTACTAAGCTATTTGCAACAACTTCGGTGAAACGCCTAGGGCACTCTTTCGACGAGGACTCTTCTTCATACAAATCTGCAACCACAAATCTGGAAACCTCGAAGCGAGTACACGGAAAATCTTTTCCTTTTGCAACGCTGTTCTGGAAACAGACACTACTCATGCGCAGTAAGCATGATAAACGAACAGAGAGTAGCGCATCAAAAATTTGGATAATTGCTGCTGCTTATGCTGTAAGGTTTGCCAGATAAAGTAATAAATTAATTTATTATTAATTTTTAAAAACCGCACCATTCATTTATACAAATAAACACCCTATACTATGATAACTGCTTTACGTATTTTTCATTTGCTACACTGACGAAAAATTTGGATGATGTGACACGATTTTGTGGTCACACCCAGAAAATGTTGTGGAACTTGATTAAGGACAGGGGAAGCTACACACTTGCATTTTTGTTACTGTGGCTTCCGAGTGTCGATTTTAGGTTAATAAATGTACCAAAATTTCCACTATTTATCTTTCGTGTGGCATTCCTTAGGTGGATATGGCCCAAATCCTTAAATTAATCAAAGAGAAAAATAATAATAAATTATGACGTAGCACATCCAAGATGCAAAGTTACTTTGAGTGCTTTTCCGAAAATTTTCGCTTTGCCCTCCTCATTCATATCTGGTGGTCAATATGTGAGCTCAATGTTGGTGGTCCAGAGATTTTAATCATCTGAATGAAAATGAAGGCCTTTATGTTGTTATGGTCTTCAGACCGACGGCTTGTTGCATGATATTCTCACGCTATTCTGTTCATCTCGGCGCAATTACAGTTCTGTCTAGTAAGGATTCCACACAGCAATGGATTTGAGGCTGCTTACTATAATCAGCCGTTGGTCTCCCGCTACAGTTTTTGCTCCTACACATCCCACCACAACCAAATTGACGATTATTTCATGCGTCAGCGTGTGTCCTACCGATCGATCCCTTCTTTTAATCATGTAGTGTCACTAGCTTATCTAATTCACTTTTCAGCAAAGTATCTCTTCAGTAGTTATCGGATCTATTCATCTAATCTTCAGCATTCTTCTATATCACCACATTTCAAAAGCTTCTGTTCTCTACTTGCGTGAAATGTTCATCTTCCACGTTTCACTTCCTTAAAAGGCATCACTCCAGTCAAATACCTATAAAAAAAATTTGCCTAGCATTTAACTTTAAATATGATATTAACATAACTCTCTTTTTCAGGTGCGCTTTTCTTGCTACTGTAATTCTGCGTTTTATATCATCTCAACTTCCTATCACTACTCCGCAATTCCCACTAACTGTCTGGCAGAGAGTCCTTCGAACCACCTTCAGACCATTTCTCTATTGTGTGGGAAAAATGAACACTTCAGTCTTTCTGTATGAGCTCTAATTTCTCTTATTTTCCTGTGATAATTGTACCTACCTATGTAGGGTGGCGACAGTAAAATATTTCACGTTCATAGGAGAAAGTTGGTGATTAAAATTTCGTGAAAAGATCTCGACGCAACCAAAAACGTCTGTGTTTTAATGACTGCCATTCCAACTCGCTTATCATATCTCTGGCACTCTCTTTCCTGTTTCGCAAATATATAAAAAGAGTTGCCCTTCTTGGATTTTTTTCGGCGTTCTCCGTTAGTTCTGTCTAGTAAGGATCCCACACAGCATAGCAGAGGACGAACAACCGTATTGTAGGCTGTCTCTTTAGTACACCTGTTGCATCTTCCAAGTATTCTGACAATATAATTCTGTCTTTGGTTTGCTCTCCCAACAACATTATCTATATGATGTTTCCAATTTAAGTTGTTCAAAGATGTAATTCCTAGGTATTTAGTTTAATTTACAGTCTTTAAATTGATCTGGTTCATTGAGTAACCGAAATTTGAATGATTTCTTCTTGTATGCGTGTGGATGATCTCACACTTTTCCTTACTGAGAGGCAGTTGCCCCTTTTTGCACTATGCAGATATCGTGTCTAAGTCATTTTGCAATTGGGATCTTCGGATGACTTCATTAGACGGTAAATGACAGCACCGTCTGCAAAACGGTCTAAGAGGGCTGCCCGAATTATCTATTAAATCGTTATTCAGATTAGGGACAGCAGAGGGCTATAATACTTCCTTGCGGAACGCCGGACATCACTTCTGTTTTACTCGTTGATTTTCGTTAATTGCTACGAACTGTGATCTTTCTGGCAGGAAATTATGAACCTAGTCGCACAACAGAAACGATCCTCCATAGGCACGCAATTTGGTTAGAAAAACTCGCCCACCGTTTTTTATTTTACCTCGCAGAAAGCAAACCTCGTCTACTTCTTTTACTATCTCATTGTCTAATCTGATTTTATCAGCATCTCCTGATTTGATTCGACTGCATTCCGGTACCTTTGTTTTAATTTCGTGGACATCCATCTTATAAACTCTTCACAAGACACTATCCATTGAGTCAAACTGCTCTTATGACAATATTACATTGTCATCGGCAAATCTCAAAGTTTTTATTCTTTCCTCTTGAACTCTAATTCCCTTTCTAAATTTCTCCTTGCTTTCCTTCACTCTTGCTCAGTGTACAGATTGAATGACATCGCTGATAGTCTACAACACTACCTCCCTCTCTCCTCTACTACTATTCGTCTTGTAGTACCCACGGGAAAGGGCCAAACGTAGTTGGCTCCAAACATAACGAAGGGAAAGTTATAGCAGAAGAGATACAGGTAACCTGCGCGTGACAACAGCCAGACACTGGAGGGAGGTTACATAAAATGTTAGAGGCTCCTAAACACCTTGGAGAAAGATTCTGATCAGAGGCGACAGGGTAGCGACGGTCGCGTATAGTGATAACACTATAAGTGGAGAAAAACAAGAATGGTATAACTGCAGACAAGGGTCGATGGTAAAGGAGCAAGTCTTTGGAAGGGGCACCTGTACGTAAGGAAGAGCGTATAGCAGGCCTTAGACATTATTTAACAACTGACGCCCCCCTCTCTCCACTCAGTCTCCGAAGAACAGTGCACAATTAGAAACAATAAGGTGGTTAGAGCCCTTCGACAACACGCCATGTCAGGAGGGCGAAGGGGAAAACTGAATAAAAATCAGAAGCAGGACGCTCCGAGTGTTCTATTGCATTCAGATTAGGAAGTTGGAAGATGTATCGGCAGAGGCGGCCAAAGAGAGCAGCCAGGCAGGGCTAAGCAGTGTCATTGGCAACAGTTGTAGCGCAGCTGATAGAATCCTGTTCGATTAGCTAGGGAATTCTACGTATCGTGTCTTGGGTGTGAGCTGTGTTAGCACTGACAGTTCCATTTTAAGTAGGCGGAACGGTGCTAGCTCGTCACCGTCTCCGTGTAAGGAACTGGTTTCCTCCTGGCTGTATTTCCTTTTCGATAAGTACGTAAGGAGTTGATACTGTCTTCTGAATAAAGTCAGAAGCTGTAAAACACTCATTGTGTATGTCATTACAGCATTTATTCAAGCGTTACCTCTTGTAATAAGGAAATCTTAACAACATAGTCAGGTCAACACTCCCTCTCACTTAGACCAACCGACTACTTCTCTTGTTCGCGAACTTTGTCGCCCAATCCCAAGCAACACTTACTATCGTTATGCGACACCCTTTTCTGTCCTTCGACTCTTCTAACCGTAGTAGATTTTAGTACAAGTTGTGGATAACCTTTCGATACATACCTTCAGAATTTCAAAGGGCATATTCCAGTTAGACTCTTCACAAAACACACAATACAGTGAGGTGACAAAAGTCATGGGCTACGCCCTAATATCGTGTTGGACCCCCTATTGCCCGGCATAGTGAAGCAATTCCACGTGGCAAGGTTTCAACAAGTCGTTGAGAGTCTCATGAAGAATTATTGGGCCATACTGCCTTTATAGCCGTCGTAATCGCAAAAAAAGTGTTGTCGGTGCAGGATTTTGTGCAAGAACTGTCTTCTCGATTGTGTCTCATAACTGTTCGATGGCATTCAAGTTGGGCGATCTGCGCCGACAAATCATTCGCTCTAATCGTCCAGAATGTTCTTCGAATCACTCGCGAAAAACTGTGACTCGGTGACATGGCGCACTGTCGTCCATAAAAATTCCATCGTCGTTTGGGAACATGTAGTCCATGAATGGCTGTCAACGGCCTATGATCGGTTCATTCGGACTAGAGGACCCAGTCTATTCTATGTAAACAAAGTCCACATTAATATGGAGCCAGCAGCAGCTTGCACAGTGCCTTATTGACAACCAGGGTCCACAGCATCGTGGGGTTTGCACCACACTCGAACCCTACCAACTGAATCGAGATTCATCTGACCAGGCCACGGCTTTCGAGTAGTCTAGAGAGCAACTGATATGATCTCGAGTTCAGGAGTGGCGCTGCAGGCATTGTCGTACTGTTGGCAAAGGCATTCGCGCTGGTGGTCTGCTGCCATAGCGCATTAACAACAAATTTCGCTGCACTGTCATAACAGTATAGTTCGTAGTACGTCCCACATTGATTTCTAAGGTAATATCACGCAGTGTTGGTTGTCTGTAAGCACTGGCAACCAAGTGAATGCCGCTGTTCTCGGTCATTAAGGGAAGGCTGTCGGTACTGCGTTGTCTGTAGTGAGAGAGAATCTGGTATTCTCGGCACACTCTTGACGTTGTGGATCTCGCAACGTTGAATTCGCTAACGATTTCCGAAATGGCCAGCCAATGCACTGCCCTTTTCTACCTTGTGTACCCGATACTACCGCCATCTGCATGCGTGAATATCGCTTTCCCATGACATTTGTCACCTCGGTGAATAATTGAGACGGTAAGTTTGTACGTGGACAGCGTGTTGGAACTTTCGTGATTAAATGCAGTCGGAAAGACCTAAATCGTCTTCAGAACTCCTGGATCGATTAGTCGGCCGTTGACGGCTGCGCAGAAAAGGGCAGACAAAGGCGCGCAGACAGTCGTGCGCGACCGCTGCAGCCCAGTGCGATGGCCCCAGCGGCTGCATTGAGCGCGGGGGCGGCGGCTTCTGACGCCCGCCACAAAGCGAGGGAGGCGAGCATTTACCGGGAAGCGACCGGCGCCTTAGCCCGCGCCGCTTAATCGGCGGAAGCGCCGCCGCTAAACAAACACCGATCCGGCAAGAAGTGGCGCCAAGGCCTTGTATCCGGTGCCTACACAAAATACCGGCTGGGAATTCTGGCAGCGTTCCGCACGCGTGGCCTCTTTCTCTTGCGCTATTCGCGAGTGGCTCCGCTTTCCGAGAAAGCTATAAGCAATGAGCGACGACCTGTCTTTGTTCCCGCTCACAACCATAAAACCCTTTTACCGCATTACCACTGAAAATATCTGAAAGCGAGAGATGCACTGCAGAGCAACATTGTTATGGCCACATCCTAGAAGGTTCAGATATTCACCCAGCCATTCTAAATTAGATTTCTCCAGGCAACTTGAGACAAAAGAGGAAATGGCTTGCTATTGTTTTCCTCCTCCGAGTGCTCCGTCTTTGAAAATCTTAACATTGATGGGGTATTTAGTTATTATTCATCTCCTTTTCTTTCACTTTATCTGAAGTCAGCGCCGAGATATACAGAATGATTCCGAGATGTATCAAATTGAGGTAAGGACCCAGGTCCAGAAACGAGAGAGTCCAAAATCATAAACGAAATTCGTCCTGATACCTCCGACAGTAGAAATACGTGTACCGACTCTGTTGTTGCTAAGATAGTAGGGCAGGCAACTTTCAAAGGTGGTTGTATTGACCAAAACATGAAAAAATTTCTAATAAGTATGAGCTCTAAAATGCATACGTTAACAGCTCTGAGCATTTTTCATCTTCGATACTATGAAACGTTCTCTCTTCTAATCCAAGCTCTTTGGATTCCTGTTTTCTGGAGCGGGTAGTATGGACCAAAACAAGAAAAAATTTCCAGTAAATATCTGCTCTAAAATGTCTATCTTACGAGCAACGAGCAGTTGTTCACTTTTGCTGCTGTGAAACACACCTCTTGTATTGAACAAGAGCCAATAGCTCTTAAGGTATACATTTTATAGCCCATATTTAATGGACATTTTTTTCTTGTTTTGGTCCGTTTAACATCCTCCAAAGATATTGAAACCAAAGAGATCGTATTACAAGAGACGTGTTTCACACTATCCAAGATGAACAAGTGCTCACAGCTCTTAAGGTACGCATTTTAGAGCCCATATTTAATGGACTTTTTTTTCTTGCTTTGGTCAACACTGCCGCTTTGGATGTTGCAGCGGCTTCAGTGTTAGCAACAACAGTATCGGTACATCTAGTCCACTGTCAGAAGTATCATAACCATTTTCGCTTACAACGTACGATTCTGTCGTTACTGGAACAGGTTCCCTTGTCTCAGATCGATACATTTACCCGTCTTCATTATCTCTGAAAGTTTGTAATATCATCACGGAATCATACTGTGTATGTGGACTAAGAGCGTGTCTGTACGCATCTATAATTAGTGCCTGTCGTTGATCGACTTCACACTTGCTGCGAAAACTTCTTAGGTATTAATCTAAACACAGTAACAACGTTGCCCTCCGCCAAAACTACCGCCTCATTTAACTCAATATGTTCCGGGAGAAAAGATAGTGCTTTAGTCATTCCTGAGTCGTTCCACTTCTCTACAGAACAAAGTACAGCCGAGCTGCTTGCCGAAGACTTTCCGGGGGAGGGATACGAAACACAGCACTGTAGTAGACTTCCGCATGGGAAAATGTTTTACCGGAAATCGCAGTAATGCCTTGATTAATAACTAACTTCTCAAGCAGCGCAGGACACTTCGACCACATGACGAACTGGTTTCTGACGGAGAGGTAATTGTTTGACTGTTTTCGATTCAGTTTTAAATTTAGATATTTCGAAAAAATGGTATGATGCATAAAGTGGAACAATGGGAGGTCCAAGGGGGGGATAAAATATTCAACAATATTTCATTACTATCTAGGTAAAATAAACAGAAAATTATTATATTTATGTAGCGAGCGTATTATGTAAGATAAAACATTTTAACAGCCAGAACAAAATATGGTATGGTGTACCTAAGCACTAATTTCATTTTGATACTGATTTGCTATTGTAACGTTCCACATCAAAGACTGCAAATAACAACACGCATTTAAAGACTATTATGTAAACAATGCTCTCTAACTAACTAGCACTTAATCAACGAAGTAATTACTTACTCAAGTAATTTAATGAATTTTCAAGATACTGAACCGCCTTCAGCAACCATACATTCCCAGTCTGTCTCTATATGGCTACTTCTCAAGTTTTTCCAAGAACGAAGAAGCTAATTATTATGTTATGCTACAGTTACTTTGTTTACAATGCCTATTGTTTACGCTTACCATGTTTTTGGATCTAATCCAGTCCAAAATTTTAAAATTACTCAAAATTGTTATCTGTTTGCTCCAATATTAAAATTTATTTACTCAGTTCTATTTTTTCACACATTGCGAAACATACTGAGTCGAAATGGCAGTAATTTCGCCTGACACTTATCGTAATTTAAAAGTTTAACTCGAAATTATTCATCCAAATTGAAATATCTTACTACAAATGACAATAGCGCTTGCTCCAAGGTCGGCTGAGAGACACAAAACTGGAAGAGTATGTTTAAAACGCGATGTTGAAGAAGAAGATGTAAAATTAAAAGAAAAATCTTCGCCAATCATAAAATTCTCAAACCTCAGGCAATTTCTCAATCCCGGACATTACCATGGACAGCACTAAACCCCCTGGACTGTCCGGGCTTACCCCGGACGTATGGTAAGTTGAATTTGTGCCTAAGATTCCCCCATAGCTCCGTGGAACATTAAAATTTTGTGTAGCATACTCACCCACTAAAATGCCTCGTCGTGCGGACACGAATGGTGACAATGATAATAGATATGTCATCGTGTAATTCAACGTGCAGAACTTTATCAGCGGGAATAGCATAGCACAAAACATAACAGAGCATTAAGTAACAATACACTGTTACCAAATATCCCATCTATAACATATATATTCCGACATATTAATTTAATTTGAACAAGTATTTTGTTTCTAATAGTGTGTTAGCATAAATTTCTCTTCCTGAACACGTATTACTTCCTTTTCACACCTATTTAGAAATCAGAATACCTTTTCTGTGGTTGCTGAGGATAGTTTTAGTTATTTAGAATTTCTTTTTCAACTTTTGAGAAGGTGTAACTACTATCCAATATTTTGTTTCCAAATGGCTCTTAGCACGTTATAGTATTAACTTCTAATGCAGGCAATCCTGAACAGTGAATGGAAGATCATCCACACGTTACAAGGAGTTTGACAGTAACATTAAAATTAATCGAATAATAAAGTAGACTAACGTATCATTAACATAACGGATTTTTTTACAAATAAATGATTTACTCACAGAAGCAGAGTTATTGTATTTTGGACAGTTAAAAACCATGACGACATAGACAACAAATAAATTAAGCAAAAGAGTAAAAGTAGTCTGGATTTCTTTTGATATACTAAACGTCGTTTGCAAAACTAAGTATCTGATGATTCCAGAATGAGATTTTCTCTCTGCAGCGGTGTGTGCGCTAATATGAAACTTCCTGACAGATTAAAACTGTGTGCAGGGTCGAGACTCGAACCCGGGACCTTTCCCTTTCGCGGGCAAGTGTTCTACCATATAAGTATCTCTACCATCTAAGTATCTGATGCAACCAAAACGGGAAGTTTATAATCAACCAATGTATATTATCTGTTTTGAATTACGGCATTGAAATATGAACTTGCAACCAAGAAAACACTACAAAACCGGGAGCGAATTCTCAGAGAACAATGGGGAGATACATTTGCAAATTTCAAGGAGCCATAGGAAAAGTAACAAAAGAATCAGGAAACTGAAGAGTAATTTTAGGTGTACAGTATACGTAGCCAGATAAATGACAGGCAATTCATTCTTTGCTGGATTCCAACATATACTACTGGGAGGTCGATGTATGTGGATCTGAATAAAAAAAGTAGCTGACAGTCGAGCTTGCAATGTGGCGATGCTGGTGTTACGCGCGTTCGGTCTTGCTGCGTTTGTAGTTTCTCATTGTTTCGAAAAGAACACATTCTCACATTCCCTACTAGCGTGGAGCAATGAACTCGTTTTGCAGGATTTTACCAGTCTTATCACTTTTCTGGGTACTGTCACTGCTAGCTTCAGATATCATCTTGCTGAACATAAACATGTCGAATAGAGAAACAACGCACATAACGAAATGGAATCTCAACAATCAATTTAACAGTCTGAACTTTTGTCGGCAACTGACTATAGTAAATCGCACCAGTGATAGGGCAGTGGTGAATAGAGCGGAAGGCATCACCTAGCTCATTCTCTGTCTGGTTATGTTAACGTAGCTGTCATGTAAGTTACGGTACTAGCTGTCACTTACTTTTTTTTTTCGATCCAGCTGCAGATGACACTGCAGGAACTACAAGGATGTGCTTCGCTAAAGATTGGAATGCCTGGAGAACTCTGGAAGGGACCTCTATCAACAGATGTCATATGCTTGAGGTACTCGTACAGGAATTCTAAGGGTTGCTCAAGACAATAGGGCCATGGAATAAGCAAAGTAAACATCTAAATGTGTTTGTGAAAACGCCGGAAAATTCAGGGTGTTAAATCAGTTTGCTACGTCAAAATCACAATCTGTCATTTGGTGTACACTGATAAGCAAATGCGAGTTTTCGCGTCAGAATGCATCAGACGTTCTAATGTTCAAGTACACTCACTCTTGTTCAGACGAGAGGAAACGCAGCTTTTGGCAGGAATGACAAGCAGGACAAAAAATGCCTGAAGACGAATTTTAGTGTAAAAGACTTTTGCATCTGGAAAGTAAAATACTGCAGCACGCCAAAGGAGCATGACTCTACACAGCTAATATTTATATACTCGTTGCAGAAAATTGCCACATCAACAAACTTGTGTAAGACAGGGGGTAGCATATTTCTAACCTAAAATAGTGTTTCAATATATTTTCGAATTGTTTTCTTCCGTATTCCTTTGGATTTAAACTGTAATAATCGCAAAAACTGCTGCTTGACAAGTTTATTTGAATTATCACTCGAAATAATCTGAAAAATTAATTACATGCTTATCACAACATACGACAAATAAATTTCATATTGTAACTATCAGAATACATCCTATTTCATTGTATAAAGGCTGTAAAGAAAAGTGTAACAGCTTACCCAGCGAAATTACTAGCCCGACACACATTATTTGCATAACGTTTACGAAATTAAAAAGTTAACAACAATGATGCGCTAGAAATTTAATAACTTAGAGATCGGTCCACCAATGTGAAGCCATATACGCTGATATTCCTCGTTACGAAATGAACTTCATCACTTTTAATGATGAAAATTTAAAACCGTCTTCGGCCTAAATGTAGAATGCACGGCAGTAAATTATATCCAGCAGTCAATAAAATATCCTAACGTCTATCGAGGGATTTAGTTGTTACGTAAGCATTCTAATACACAGTTGTTACATATGCTGGACAACGCAAATTTAAACGCCGAAATATTTGTAGGTTTTGATTATTTTCAAACGCAAATAGATGCCAAGCGTTTAAAAAATGGCTCCTCAAGGCTTAGAAAATGAAAACTAAAACTTGAATTGCGGAAGGAGCCGATAATTTTTCTGTTTCGGTACTTCAGCTTGACTGTGTACAATGCCAACGAAAAAAAAAAAAAAAAAAAAAAACACCCTCTTCTCTCAGCGTGCGCAATTCAATTCCTATGTATACTTTTTCCATGGCATTCCGAACATGGTAAAGCGTTGCTGTGCCCACTTCATTTTACTGCCCTTACAGGTATTAAAGGCGTAAATTAAATAGCAGCCAAGTGTGGTAGATATCACTGCTCCCGTGATTTTAATGACGGTCGTTGAGATGTAAACACAATAAAACTAGATAAATAAAAGGCTCGTCAACCGGAGTAGAGATATTGAATAGAAGACCAGCATGTAATGACCTAAGACTTTACTGCTCCTGATTTTTCGCGAGGATAATTACTAAACGAAATGTTTACCGGAAACCAAAGTTTTTTAGTAGCGCCTTTACCTGAGATCTAACTTTGGAAAGTTGAGCATGCAAACGCGCCTACCATTAAATTTTTTCAGTACAACCATGGATGCAAAATGCGAACAGCAATCCGCGTTATTGCTAACCTTTTAAATTGAAAATAAAAAATTTCGCAGGCAATTAAAAGGAAAGCGCGCTACAAAAAGTACGATTAAAATTTCAGTAAACCAGCTGAAATTACAAATGGAGTTATAACTTACGTGAACAACATTACGTTTTAGTGATGCATTCTCTCTTGCTGGAGTAACTACAATCTGATGTTCCTTTCTTAGTGCGTTTAGTGCCTTTTCACCTTTCGAAATTCATTGTTACTAAGTGCATATTGCATTGTTAGTATAAATATCAGAGTTAACATCTCTGCATTTAGATTAATGTTATAGTATTATCTCTGAAACTGTTCTTCGCAGTTTCTAGTGCGAGTCGTATACTTTGTTCATTCGCATCTTTTACGAATCGGAATATCGCGTTCATAACGGCTAAATTATAAACAGATTTTTCCATTTTTCGAAACATAACGTCACTTCCGAAGAAATCGACAAACATAGCAATATTTTCCCGTTCATTATTGCAGTTTAGAATATGGATGAATCTTTAAGCTAACGCCAGTCACAGGCGATGAGAAAAAACGATGTTTTGAGAGCAAAAAATTTTCTGTTTTTTTTAATTAGCAGTTAGAAATTCTTCCTGAAAAACTCCACCCCATTCAGTATGATGCTAAATATGGCCCTGCAATGCCGAGCTCGTGCCGCACACGATCTGGTCGACTAATAGTTCTGACCCTATACTTTCAGCACATTGGCCTCGCAAAATGGAAACCTTAGATATATGACGATACGATATTACAGTGCCTATGTTGTTAAGAAGAACAATTCATGTTACTTCGGACATTCATACATGCCCGAAGGAACTCTGTATCCTTCATTCTTAATAACACGGGCACTGCAATATACACTCCTGGAAATGGAAAAAAGAACACATTGACACCGGTGTGTCAGACCCACCATACTTGCTCCGGACACTGCGAGAGGGCTGTACAAGCAATGATCACACGCACGGCACAGCGGACACACCAGGAACCGCGGTGTTGGCCGTCGAATGGCGCTAGCTGCGCAGCATTTGTGCACCGCCGCCGTCAGTGTCAGCCAGTTTGCCGTGCAATACGGAGCTCCATCGCAGTCTTTAACACTGGTAGCATGCCGCGACAGCGTGGACGTGAACCGTATGTGCAGTTGACGGACTTTGAGCGAGGGCGTATAGTGGGCATGCGGGAGGCCGGGTGGACGTACCGCCGAATTGCTCAACACGTGGGGCGTGAGGTCTCCACAGTACATCGATGTTGTCGCCAGAGGTCGGCGGAAGGTGCACGTGCCCGTCGACCTGGGACCGGACCGCAGCGACGCACGGATGCACGCCAAGACCGTAGGATCCTACGCAGTGCCGTAGGGGACCGCACCGCCACTTCCCAGCAAATTAGGGACACTGTTGCTCCTGGGGTATCGGCGAGGACCATTGGCAACCGCCTCCATGAAGCTGGGCTACGGTCCCGCACACCGTTAGGCCGTCTTCCGCTCACGCCCCAACATCGTGCAGCCCGCCTCCAGTGGTGTCGCGACAGGCGTGAATGGAGGGACGAATGGAGACGTGTCGTCTTCAGCGATGAGATTCGCTTCTGCCTCGGTGCCAATGATGGTCGTATGCGTGTTTGGCGCCGTGCAGGTGAGCGCCACAATCAGGACTGCATACGACCGAGGCACGCAGGGCCAACACCCGGCATCATGGTGTGGGGAGCGATCTCCTACACTGGCCGTACACCACTGGTGATCGTCGAGGGGACACTGAATAGTGCACGGTACATCCAAACCGTCATCGAACCCATCGTTCTACCATTCCTAGACCGGCAAGGGAACTTGCTGTTCCAACAGGACAATGCACGTCCGTATGTATCCCGTGCCACCCAACGTGCTCTAGAAGGTGTAAGTCAACTACCCTGGCCAGCAAGATCTCCGGGTCTGTCCCCCATTGAGCATGTTTGGGACTGGATGAAGCGTCGTCTCACGCGGTCTGCACGTCCAGCACGAACGCTGGTCCAGCTGAGGCGCCAGGTGGAAATGGCATGGCAAGCCGTTCCACAGGACTGCATCCAGCATCTCTAGGATCGTCTCCATGGGAGAATAGCAGCCTGCATTGCTGCGAAAGGTGGATATACGCTGTACTAGTGCCGACATTGTGCATGCTCTATTGCCTGTGTCTATGTGCCTGTGGTTCTGTCAGTGTGATCATGTGATGTATCTGACCCCAGGAATGTGTCAATAAAGTTTCCCCTTCCTGGGACAATGAATTCACGGTGTTCTTATTTCAATTTCCAGGAGTGTACTTTATCCGTCGATGGGAGACAGCGATTTTCAATTAAAATGTCCTCCCCTGTACGGGAATTACATAATGTGTGTACGAGTGTAGGTTGTTAGGCAGGAATGACAACATACTGAAGTCTGGGTCGGGTCCTGTGTACTGCACGGATAGCCAAAGAGCTGCCCGCACGATAGCTCAGCGTGTTCGGCGAGAGGGTTAGCTGTCCTCTGTAATAATGAAAAAAAAGAAACTGAGTGAACGGGAAACTTGAACAAACGAGCAATAACGAACAAAATAAGATCAGCTAAAACAAAAAAAAGGTTAAGGCGACCGCTCGCGCAAATCGAGAAACCCGGGTTCGAGTCTCGGTCCGGCCCAAATTTTCATTGTGGTCATTCCTTCATACAGCTGATGGTTGTTCGTATTCACAAATACGAATACATTTCATATGTTTGATACATGATGTCCTTGCTTCTTAGCAATGAATGATACTATACGGATGTTGCATGATACTTTTATCAGTTAGCAATCTCTAGTTTGTGTAAGAGTTTTTACGAAAGGAAAACTATCTACAGAATGCGTTTCAGCATTCTCAATACAATTTATATAAACTAGGGTAGAAACGAAATAGTGGAATGGTGGTAGCTTATATGGTATTTTAAGAAGATGCTGGAATGAAACTGCGTCACTGGAAAGTGTTTGAAAACTAAAAGAAGAAACTAATTTAAAAATAAAATGGAAATGCGTGAAAAATTGATTATTCCTACATAATTTAAATTTCTTCATCCCGTTATTATACTGTTTCTCCGCTACGTATTCGTAAGGGTAATATGAGCAACAAGTTATAATTAAGCTTTATGATTCACATTCCACTCGGAAAATCTGCTCCTGTTGGTTCAGACTATTAGTTGATGCATGGTGAAAATGAAAACCTCATGCCATACAGACTGAACAAGCTGCTGCTATAGCGCATCGCATAAAAGAAAGATGCGAAACTAAGACCTTTGCTCATTCATTTACAGTCAATTGGTTCGTTATAATTTGAAGAGAATATCGCTGTGCTACGAACATAAATTAAAAATTGTGGTACTAATTTACTGTTCCTCTGACGACTGCAACCATATGACAAATCCTGTAACACCAATGAACACAAAGTGAGAATCGAAGCTTCTGTTGACGTTTTTCTTCGCGTATGCTTACAGTAATAGATCAAAATCATTTTTAAGGAAAAGGAAAAAACCTGTAACTCGGACTCAAACAGCGGCATAGACCTCTAAGAAACATCTTTCAAAATTTTCATGCAAATGTTAATAAGCAGGTTTACTGCTGAAGTAGATGCCCAAGTACCAGAAAACAATTTGGTTTCAGAAATGGAATAAGCACCCTACTTGCAATGAACTGCTTAACAGAGCAAGTGCATGACGTATTAAGACATCCAGGGGAAAATATTTTGCAGTACAGCAAAGCCTTCGACACTGTTAATAGAAAGACACTTATCCAAAACACAGTCTACTAATTGGCGCTTTCAGACACCCTAAGATACAACCACATCCAAATATCTGATGATATCAGGCACCCAAGAATTTAATTCAAACAAGGAAACCCGATCAGTCGGATACTGTTCAGCATCATAACATCCCGAAGATCATTATGGATAGCTCAGCAACACTCATACTTTATTCGTATTATATGGTAATAGGTTCAGAGGGCAAAGAAGAGCTCCAAAATGTGTTAAACAGATTCACATCACGGGCTGTGGAAAATGACCTACAAATAAACCACAGCAAAACCAAGTACATGTTTTTCAGAAGAGGTGGTGAACTCCCACCAAACGACACACTGGCCCTTCAAGACAAACTACTGGAAGTAGTACCTAAGTACAAATATCTCGGAGTCACCCTGGAAGCAACACTGAACGTCAGCTCGCATGTGAAAGAAAGAGCAACAGCAGCAATAACAGCAATTTACAACAGCCAACAGCCTCCAAAACTCCCAACAAAAACGGCGATGACACTATTTAAAATGGCCATAGCACCAGTAACAACTTACGGGATCCACATAATCTGGAAAAAACTAAAAGTCAAATCTCACGATATGAAACGAATCCTGGGCATCGGGAAAACAGCGCCTTCAAGACTGGCTTACGTCTTAACCAAAGAAACCTTGTTGATAGGAGATATCAGAATGCAGATGCTCCTGCCCAACATCGAAGCTTATGAAAGTACATCTAAATACTCATAGAAAAACACAGCTCTATCCGGAACGACTTCTACTCAACCGACGCCATAGGTGACAGATGAGTGAAAACATAATAAACTATGAACTCCGGCACGTGGTAACACGATAGGCAACACAAGGATTCCACCACAGATGAAGACTGCGTGGGTGAACCGTGCAATGAACACTGTGAAAAATATCATGCAAAAAAGTGCAGAAAAAAGGGTCAACAATAAATTAAGACAAGAGTAATGTAAATTGGTATTTGCATTTATATTTGTTTGTCGAATTTGTTTGAAACAAAACAAACATTATGACATACATAGTGAACTCAAAGTAGTTAGGTCTGTATTAGTAATATGTCTATATCAGTGACAGAAGAAATGAAAAGTGGGAAGAATCATGCTCATGTGACCAGATGAGAAGAAACACCTATGCCAACTAAAAACTCTAAGAATGTGAAGTAATCACTTATTTACATAAAAAGCGAATTGTGTACTGTTTTATAATCTACGAAGATCAGAACAAAAGTGTATCATTATAGATCCCACTAATGATTTCTTGAAGTGAAAAAAGGCGAAACGCGTCTGGGACAATAAAATACAGTGTAGAGAGAGAAGGCGTTTTTTATGAGCAAAACAAATATGATTGTTTGTATTAGCACACTGTGCGCATTTTCATTAATAAATGAATGAAGTATTAACAATTATCTATATCTAAACTGAGTCGATCCAGCTGGTTGGTGTAGTAGTACACAGGAGTAGCTGATTTTAAATACCTGTCCAGCAATCCTCGTTTTACATATTACCCAGTTTTTCTAAATATTTTCCGTTAATGATCGGAATGGTTTCTTAAATAATATAATCGAATATTGTTTCCCATTTTGTCCAGGCTGAGCTTACGCTCCATCATTAACAGCCGCGACGTCAAACAAATTTCATAGAAACTTACGGTTCTCAATTGCTGAATCACACTTGAAAATGCAAATGATACCAGCGCCACTAACTTACATATGTCGCTCTTAGGTATTACTACTTTGTCAAAAACCATTTTTACATGTTGATTTGTTTATATTTTCCTGATTTATAGTGTGTTTGTGTAGTTACTAATTAGTCTCTTTTATTTTACCTCAGAGTAATAAATATTGCTGATTCTCTCGGGCCGGCCGCTGTGGCCGAGAGGTCCTAGGCGCTTCAGTCTGGAACCGCGAGACCGCTACGGTCGCAGGTTCGAATCCTGCCTCGGGCATGGATGTGTGTGATGTCCTTAGTTTGGTTAGGTTTAAGTAGTTCTAAGTTCTAGGGGACTGATGACCTCAGATGTTGAGCCCCATAGTGCTCAGAGCTATTTGAATCTTTTTTTTAGGCTCTCGGAAGTTGGATTGATTGAGCACCTGATCTTCAAGTAATGCTGTTAACTTATGGAAGATAGTCACAGCAGCCGTGTTACACGCTTCTCTTTCTAGCCATTTTGTTTGTGTTGAGCTTTGATCATCGACTCCTCCAAACGGTGAACAAGAGCCCATACAACCAATAAAGACGAGTTCGCATGAACGAAGCTACAGAGGTGCAGCCTGTAGCAAAGCGGGTATCAGGCAAGGTGACTGTAAAATTCCATTCTTCTTCAACGTCCTGGATTCAATTCACATTAGCAGGTCAAATTTCTTTGGATCGGTTGCGGCTTACAGTCGGAGACCAACGATTCTCCTATCTGCGTTAATGACGTATTGCCATCTATGGGGTAGCCGGCCAGAGGCTAGCAGATTTTGTACAGTTTTGCAAGGAATACGAGATGCTGCTCTCAATACTTTCATTGCAGCGAAGATACTGATCCAGTGTCAATAATTATCTGTTGGTCAACGTGGCTGGACTAATGAAGTATACACAGTACGGCTGCGCCACGAGATGTCCGCTGTCAGAGGGCTGATGGGCGGGAGAAGTAACTTCTACCCGAATCTTACTGTGGAAGTGATAGCAAAATGACGTAGCACAATACGTTGTTAACAAATAGCTCTGAGCACTATTGGACTTAACATGTATGGTCATCAGTCCCCTAGAACTTAGAACTACTCAAACCTTACTAGAAAATCCCTGACCCCGCCAGGAATCGAACCCGGGAACCCGGGCGCGGGAAGCGAGAACGCTACCGCACGACCACGAGTTGCAGACTGTGTTCTTAACAGCTACCGAGTGTTTGTTCCATTCACAGCTATTCAAGCTCTGCTCTTTTGTTCCTGTCTAACCATACTTTCGTAAATTGTGACATAATCAGAAAAAAATCAGTCTAGTATTTGTGACAAGTAAGGATACAAACGCCATTGCTCCTTATTTCACTGGGAGCAATGTGACATTCCGTTTTTTAATGAGACTGAAATCACAAAATCGACAAAACTCAAACATACTTCTATTACATTAATAATAAAGCCTCAGTGCCTTTTACAAACGCATAATGGCATAATACCTTTCTGTGTGTGTGAAATCTTATAGGAGTTAACTGCTAAGGTCATCAGTCCCTAAGCTTACATACTATTTCACCTAAACTATCCTAAGGACAAACACACACAACCATGCCCGAGGGAGGAATCGAACCTCCGCCGGGACCAGCCGCACAGTCCATGACTGCAGCGCCTAAGACCACTCGGATAATCCCGCACGGCTAACAATATCTTTGAACATCACAGAACCGGAACCTACTTCTTTCGACTTCGTAACTTCGTGTCTCTAATTTCAACGTTACAATGAACACACACATTTACCGACAACAGTGTCTTTTATTTTAGAATGTCTTGAAGGTGATGTGTTTGCGATAAATCTTCAATGTGCCTCTGTCTTGAAACAGTATATTGTCATAACATGTAAGATATAATAGTAAAACAACGAAAAAGGCGAAATATGATGTGGCGTCTCCAAAATTCCTCAGCTGTCGGGTACCATCGAGTTGCGCGCCCGTATTGAATGTCAAGACGGACACGTCATTTAGACGTTACTTCGCAGTATGAATCGGGTGAAAGCAGCCTCTCCCACTGAGGCGCACATGGAGAGTGCCCTGTGCGCATGCGCCACGCGAGTAGCCAGGTCTAGCGGCAAACAACACCCGTCTC
Source organism: Schistocerca serialis cubense (assembly GCF_023864345.2). Classification (NCBI taxonomy): domain Eukaryota; kingdom Metazoa; phylum Arthropoda; class Insecta; order Orthoptera; family Acrididae; genus Schistocerca; species Schistocerca serialis. Next base: position 147,569,767 of record NC_064641.1, on the reverse strand, counting down.
ACTGTAGTGTACTTTTAAGTGGGCCAATGTCGGCAGTTTAGATTGTAGCGTCGGTGCAAGGTGGCATATCTAAGCGCCACTGTGTCTAATCCTAGCGGGCGTTCAGTAGACACGTGGAAGAATGGTACCACAAGCAATAGAGGGACCAATTCCCACACACTGTAAATACGGTACATTCACTGCACGAACTTCAAAACGCCAACATGCTGCTTAGTTAATCGTCTTCTTTTGACTGTGTTATTAATTAATCTGTTCAGATACACACAAGTGATGATTTAATCTATAGAGACACAGGATAGGACACCAGCAAGGCGTGAAATCCGCAACTGATCATACTAAAATCATATCGTTTACAGGAGCCAAAACAGCAGTGGCAGCAGCAACCTTCACGAACGCAAAAAGTACTCCTCCTGGAACGGGTAACGAGACAAAAATGATTTAAAAATATTATGTCGGTTCTTCCAGCGACTAAGGCCATTTATCTTTCAAATTTTGAGTCTGTCTGCAATCGATATGTGAAGCTTAATGAATCTACAGACTACAGAAACACAATTCGCTGAAGAGATAATGTCGTGTAATGGGAACTGTAACCAACAGATTCACAGGAGACTTAAATGAGGTATTATTTAAAAACTGAAGTGCGCGGTACCGGTGTTCCACAATAATATTTATTTTATAGTTCGTTGTTAACCGTCTTTCGGTTTTCTAGGCCATCAACTGACAACGAAAAACTGAACAGATAGTCCACATAACATTAGCGAGAGTTCATAGGTGTGCAAAGATTGTTTTTCCAAAGGTATTTGACCTTTTACGTCTTTACGAAAAATCCAAGCATATTGAAATACACAAAGAAGTTGAGAACGGATAAACCTTATATCACATTAGACTCAAAGATTAAAAGTATAAAAATACAAAAGACAAAACAGTAGAAACGTGAGTACTGCCATAGACTACTATGTTATCTGGATAAAATAACTGGTGAATGTTAAGGACAGGAAAAAAAGGGAAGGGCAGACGGGAGGAAATTCAGTGGAATGTGTGTGGAGAACAGCTATACTATTGACAACTTGCGTATTGTCTTACGGTGAGAAAAGTATTAACTGGGTGCTGTTCCTTTAGCAATCGTGAAAAATGGAATTGTATTTGATCATGAAGGATTAACTCAGGATACTGTGATTAGTGTTTATATGTAGCCAGAATTTCATGTGATATCAGTTTATTTATTCTACGTATAACACATTTCATATCATAAGAATGACATTAATTCAAAGCATGTTCAGCAAAGATGGAATCTTTTTTTTTTTTTTTTCAGTGTCCAATTCCTCCTCGTCGTAATTTGCCACACAAATTACAAGAAAACCTATAATTTCCGCTTTGTTCTAAGGACGGAATTTTTTGGCAAAAAACTGAACCTTATCTTGAAAAATGTGTTAACACATGCAGTGTTACAGTCACATTCCCCAAGTTGCTATACCTGAGTACGTTCTTCCCTTATACGTCATCGAAATGCGAATATGAATTTTCAGTGGATGATTGTAAGACAGCGAAATGGAAAAGCCTGTGGCGAAGACATGGGTAATGTTGTCGGTTTTGATAGTGCAGGACTACTTGCAGTGCGAATACAACGAGCAGTACGCGCACTTGAAAAAGGCAACGTGCGGACATGCTAAATCATTTTCATTACAGTAAACCAACTTAAAGAACTTTTAAATAATGCTGCCTTCACTTACGACAGACCAGCATCCATCCTTTTCAAACTAAGTACAGAGTCACATTGTCCAACAGACACTGACACTGGTAACCTCTCTGATCAACATTTGTGGTCTCAAGCACAGTCATACAAAGAATATGGTTATATCGACACTACAAAGGTTGAGCACATTTATTAAATTCCCAGATTCATTCACGTTTATGGTGAAAACTTCCTGAAAATCCTCATGGCAAATTTGACAGCCTCCTTTCAGTGTCCATGGTTTCGTGGGGTCTGTGCCCCACTTGAACCACACCATCAGCTCTTACCAACTGAAATCTGGATTCATCTCACTAGGCTACAGTTTTCCAGTCCTCCAGGGTCCAACCGATATGGTAACGAGTGCAGGAGAGCCGTTGCAGGCGATGCCAAATTTCGCCGCAGTGTCCTGGCGGACACGTCCCAAACTGATTTTTTCGGTTGCTTCCAGCACTGCTTCTTGTCTGTCATCATCGACAACACTACACAAACACCGTTGCTTTCGGACATTAAGTGTAGGCCGTCAGCCGTTGCGTTGTCCGCGGTGAGAGGTAATGCCTGATATTTGGTATTGCCGGCGCACTCTTGGAACTGTGGATCCCGGAATGCTCAATTCCATAATGATAGCCGAAATGAACTGCTAATGCACTCCCATTTTATACCTTGCGTACGCGATACTACCGTCACCAGTAATATGCATATAGCTGTCCCACGACTTTTGTCACCTCAGTGTATATTGTAGGTCGTTCATATGCATTAGCCGTTGTTTTAATAGCAAAATCCGCAGTGCAGGATTCGTCTCTAACACAGAAGTCCCGTGACAGTCATCCCGCCAAAAATTGACGAAGGAAATCGGACCCAGTGTGACTAAGCTGTAGGTGGAAGTAAGTTATTGGGCGACCTCAGGTGACTGTGTCCAGCGACGTTTGTTGGGACACTGTGACCGTTCGATCACAGTGCGTTAGTGACTGTCATCCAGAATACGTGAAAGGCAAACGTAACTTTTAGAACAAGAGACTGTGAACACAAAAAGCAGTGAAAAGTGGAAAAACAGACACCACACTGACAAGCTACTTCATGTAGCAGAATAACCACTCAACTGGTTAAAAACACGCAATAATAATGCGTAGACAGCTAATACTGATCTACCACAACCCCAAAAGATCCACTACAGTAACAATAAGCATAAGATTGGCCACTACTTTCCGGTTAAGATTCTCGGTGATGGCGATTTCCAATAAAGCTGCGATTACGGTCATGAGATTCCGAGCTATATCCCGATAAGCAAATTTCTATCCACAGCATGCCGCAAACTGATTTCTTGGAATAAGATTTTCAGTTGTTCACAGTTCATTTTTCGTGTGTGAGAGCGCCGGTCGATTCAACTGAAGAAGACAAACCGATGTTAATACCGGCTGTCGTCCGAAGTCTGTACGTTAGGACGATGAGATCGGCTGCATTATGACCGCTCGCGTGCTAGTGTACTGACAAGGGGAGGCCGCCAATTGTGAAATTCAGATTCGATTCATACTGCGCATAATAAAAGCTCATGGCCAGAGGTGTAATGTGGCAAAGCACCAAGATGCACTTCTCAGCCGTTGTCGAGAAAATCGACAGTTAAAAGAAACCGTTGCGGTGAAATACTCTCTACGATTAATGGCTCTCTAAAGGGTCGTGGCGCAGCGGTAAGCGCTTGGGTTCGTAATCCAAAGGTCGCCGGATCAATTCTTGCGCTATGCAATTTTTTTTTATTATTAGTTTTTTGTAATTCAAATATATATATATATATATATATATATATATATATATATATATATAATTCCCGGCAATCAGTTGCAACAATTATGCATATAATAAGTTGTTGAAAGACGTTTGTCGTGGAAAAACTGGCGACTTCAAACATCATTATGTTTTCCGCAAACAAAGTTGTATTTCACAAATGTTATTAATTGTCTTCATAATGTTAACCACGTATAGTTAACGGAAGACGTAGAAACGATATTCCGAAACGAATACGTATAGCGTAAGTCAAACGTTCGAATTAGAATAGAGACCCCACGAACACAAATTTGCTGTGGCAGGTATGAAATATAAATTCCGTTACCCGCTCGTTACACTTGAAGGACAGATGTTGAACGGGCCGCAACGAGCCGCCGCATAACAGCGTAGTTGCCTGCTAACTTCGAAAGAAGGTAGATGCGGTCCCTAGCGCAACTTATAACATTGTCGAAGATCAGTGCGGACGGGAGAGCTTTGGTACACCCTGTTAAAAGAAACGGAAAAATGGAGGCGGTACAATTGGAGAGCGATCCGCCTTCACCAACATGCATAAGCAATTCATTAATACTTTATATATATATATATATATATATATATATATATATATATATATATATATATATATATATATATTTGAATTACAAAAAACTAATAATAAAAAAAATTGCATGGCGCGAGATTCGATCCGGGGACTTTCGGATAACGAACCCGAGCGCTTACCGCTGCGCCACGACGCTGTAGAAAATTATTAATCGTCGAGAGTATTTCACCGCAACGTTTTCTTTTAACTGTCGATTTTCTCGACAACGGCTGAGAAGTGCATCTTGGTGCTTTGCCACATTACACCTCTGGCCATGAGCTTTTATTATGCACAGTATGAATCGAATCTGAATTTCACAATTGGCGGCCTCCCCTTGTGAGTTGAAAATTTCGAGCCGGCCGGAGTGGCCGAGCGGTTAAAGGCCCTACAGTCTGGAACCGCACGACCGCTACGGTCGCAGGTTCGAATCCTGCCTCGGGCATGGATGTGTGTGATGTCCTTAGGTTAGTCAGGTTTAAGTAGTTCTAAGTTCTAGGGGACCGCCGGCCGCAGTGGCCGTGCGGTTCTGGCGCTGCAGTCTGGAACCGCGGGACTGCTACGGTCGCAGGTTCGAATCCTGCCTCGGGCATGGGTGTGTGTGATGTCCTTAGGTTAGTTAGGTTTAAGTAGTTCTAAGTGCTAGGGGACTTATGACCTAAGATGTTGAGTCCCATAGTGCTCAGAGCCATTTGAACCATTTTTTTTCTAGGGGACTTATGACCACAGCAGTTGAGTCCCATAGTGCTCAGAGCCATTTGAACCATTTTTTGAAATTTTCGGCCAATTTCAGTCGTTGGAGGAATCTGCTGATGTCGGTGACACACTGTAATCGCATACTAGGCGACATCATCCGATGCAGCGCCCGATAGCCGCAACCAGCAACGACGATTTATTTGCGACATTGGCGAGCTCAGAGGCTACCCATCGGAAGCGAAATAAAATTGTAGCCTTTCTGCAAACGTTCCGTCATCTTTACCGTCGTTATCGGGAGGCAGCAAATCTATAATCAGCAGGAGCACAGGAAGCCCACTCGCGCCCGCCCTGGCCCCGTTGCTTTGATTGTCGTCGACGGAGGGCCCGGCCGACTGCCGGCTGCGCTCACGTCTGCGCACGGCCACAAAAACGACGCGGCCTAACTAAGCTTCACGGAGCGAGCGGCCGTAAACACAGGGCGAGCCGCGGCACGTAGCGGCCGGCGATTGTTACGAGCGGGCCCACAGTAGTTGTGTTGATTCAATCGCGCCGCGCTCAGCGGACAATCTCAATTAGGGCGTCGCGGCCGTGGTTATTAGCGCGCCGCTGAACCCGTGGTTAGGCCCGCCGGGGCGCGCACTTGTCGCCCTCGTTAAGCCCGCCCCCGAGTAAGACGTCCGCCACGTCCGCTGAACCTCGGCGCTGCGCCGGTGCGCCGCGCGCAATGCTCGCAGGGCGACGGTCATCGCCCGGGTCGACCGAGACGCGTATTCCAGCAGCCGAGCTCTGCGTCTTCCGTTGTGTCGGCGAGCCTCGAAAGCTGCAATACCACATCAGAAGGCTTCTTCCCGGAAGAAAGGACCCGTCGGTGGATGATAGAAAAAAATATGTGTCAAGTAAGCATTCGGGTGTGCAGAATGGGAATTCTGTTCGCAACATTTCCTGCAGCTCAAGTCACGTGATTTTGGGACTCCGCATTTTAACCCCTATATCGCTAAGAGTAGTTGTTCCCAACGTTTCTTGGACCATGATCTCGAAGAGTGTAATTAGACATTAGCTAGTACACCCCCCCCCCCCCCTCACCCCTTCTAAGCACTAGGGACTTAACATCTGAGGTCACCAGTCCCCTAAGCTTAGAACTACTTAAACCTAACCAACCTAAGGATATCACACACATCCATGGCCGAGGCAGGATTCGAAACTGCGACCGTAGCAGCAGCGCGGTTCCGGACAGAAGCGCCTGGAACCGTCGGCAACGTTATATCGCATTGATTTATTTTTTGTAGCTTCAAGGTAGGCAGTTCGTTACAGTTCGTTTCTTGAAACTGATCAGCGAAAATCTTACACTGCTGGCCATTAAAATTGCTACACCAAGAAGAAATGTAGATGATAAACGGGTATTCATTGGACAAATATATTATACTAAAACTGACATGTGATTATATTTTCACGCAATTTGGGTGCATAGATCCAGAGAAATCAGTACCCAGAACAACCACCTCTGGCCGTAATAACGCCCTTGATACGCCTGGGCATTGAGTCAAACAGAGCTTGAATGGTGTGTACAGGTACAGCTGCCCATGCAGCTTCAACACGATACCACAGTTCTTCAAGAGAAGTGACTGCGGCCACCATTGACCAGACGTTTTCAATTGGTGAGAGATCTGGAGAATGTGCTGGCCAGGGCAGCAGTCGAACATTTTCTGTATCCAGAAAGGCCCGTACACGACCTACAACATGCGGTCGTGTATTATCCTGCTGAAATGTAGGGTTTCCCAGGGATCGAATGAAGGGTAGAGCCACGGGTCGTAACACATCTGAAATGTAGCGTCCACTGTTCAAAGTGCCGTCAATGCGAACAAGAGGTGACCGAGACGTGTAACCAATGGCACCCCATACTATCACGCCGGGTGTTCCACCAGTATGGCGATGACGAATACACGCTTACAATGTGCATTCACCGCGATGTCGCCAAACACGGATGCGACCATCATGATGCTGTAAACAGAACCTGAATTCTTCCGAAAAAATGACGTTTTGCCATTCGTGCACCTAGGTTCATCGTTGAGTACACCATCGCAGGCGCTCCTGTCTGTGATGCAGCGTCAAGGGTAACCGCAGCCATGGTCTCCGAGCTGATAGTCCATGCTGCTGCAAACGTCGTCGAACTGTTCGTGCAGATGGTTGTTGTCTTGCAAACGTCCCCATCTGTTGAATCAGGGATCGAGACGTGGCTGCACGATCCGTTACAGCCATGCGGATAAGATGGCTGTCATCTCGACTGCTAGTGATACGAGGCCGTCGGGATCCAGCACGGCGTTCCGTATTACTCTCCTAAACCCACCGATTCCATATTCTGCTAACAGTCATTGGATCTCGACCAACGCGAGCAGCAATGTCGCGATACGATAAACCGCTATCGTGATAGGCTACAATCCGACCATTATCAAAGTGGGAAACGTGATGGTACGCATTTCGCCTCCTTACACGAACCATCACAACAAGTTTTCACCAGGCGACATCGGTCAACTGCTGTTTGTGTATGAGAAATCGGTTGGAAACTTTCCTCATGTCAGCACGTATTAGGTGTCGCCACCGGCGCCAGCCTTGTGTGAATGCTCTGAAAAGCTAATCATTTGCGTATCACAGCATCTTCTTCCTGTCGGTTAAATTTCACGTCTGTAGCACGTCATCTTCGTGGTGAAGCAATTTTAATAGCCAATAGTGTATTTTTGGCCAAATGAGACTATATTTGCGATGGTCTTACGTATAAAAATAATTCATCGGTATTCTAAATTGTTGCTTGGGTAAGTCGGAAAAATAGTGACTACTTTGTGCTCAAACGGCTATTAGCACCGTTATTTGTACCAGTAAGAGCTAGGAAATTTTATTTCTGTTATTCTGATCGTTGACTTTCCCCTCTGTAGTGACAAAAATAGCTTGATCTAACAACATCAACAACAAACTAGGAAACAAAGACCCCCAAACTTCTGACATTAGATCTACTATAGCTCGTGACAGAAAAAAAACAGTAGCGGTTCTGGGTCATGTTCTCAAACGTGAAGCACTGGGATCCAGAATGTTTTGGAATAAATTACAGAAACCGTAGCAAAACTCTGTCCGTGAAGCCTGTGGAAAGAAAATAACTTACAAATTTTGCTCACACAGTATCGCTCTACAATTGTACGAAATATGTATTGTATTGTATTATGTGCAACTGCGGACCTAGAAACGACGGAGAGGCTTCGTCCCCGCCGTAACACTGAGTGGTTTACAACCCCTCAACAGGCTACAGCAGTCCACTCACCCAACCGCCGCCCCACACCGAATCCAGGGACAACTTATTTAACTAAATGTTAAATTAGTTTATCATCGTAAATACATCTACTATACATTTGAACTCAAATTTCAGGGGAAGAGAAATTACAGGGGCACAGTTCAGATCGTAGTACAGCCATCCAGCTTTATACTTTTCGTACTTTCACCAAGTCGATGAATGCAAATCGCAGAAAGGTTCAATTGAAAAGGACACTGCCCATTCGCGTTTTTCTTGCCTCACCTCCACCTCTAGTGACGTTGTCGTCGACATCATAAGCGTCAATAATCCCCTATTTTCAGAGTAAAATTCCGGTTATACAGGGTGTTCAAAAGAAAGTGTCGAATACTTTGAGAGGCGGTAGTACTCGTCGAAAAAAGAAAAGTAAGTCCAATAAACATGGATTCGGAAACGCAAACTTTCCGTGATGAACACATGTTTAGAGGAAGGGCTCGCGACGCCTGGTTGCGGATATTAGCACAGTCGTTGCATTAATAAGACACTGATGACCATAGATGTTTAATCATCTTGTGATGTTGCAGCACAGAATCACCACCCAACAAATATTAGAAACTAACTTAAAGATTGTTAAAAATATTAACAGCCTGTACCAAAAATTAACCTTAGAAGGAAAATATCACGTCCAAAAATCAGTAGACCGAGGAAAGAAAGTACTAACTGAATACACATCACTGTGCATTAAAACCCATTTTGCACAATTGAAGAAGTATATAAACAACATTCAAATCAATGCCTGCCCGGCTACCCGCGCGCTCCAAAGCGCTTCTTTCCGAGCGGGAATGCGTGCCGGTCCCCGGTACGAATCTGCCCGCGGGTTACTGTGCGCTGGCCAGCCTGTGGATGGTTTTTAAGGCCGTTTTCCATCTGCGTCGGCGAATGCGGGCTGGTTCCCCTTATTCCGCCTTAGTTACACTGTGTCTGCGATTGCTGTGCAAACAGTCTCCAAGTACGCGTACACCATAATTACTCTACCGCTTTAATTGAATTTTGTTAATAAATTTGGTTTCTTATAATTGAAACTATATGAAGTGACCACTTGGTACGTCTTCCTGTAAACAAAAAACAAAAATTTATAAAACATAGGAAGAGATAATTTGCTAGTTATGGTTTTTTTATGCAGATGACATTGAAATTCAGATTGCATCGCTAGATTAACTGTATCCGCATCAAATTTGTTTTCTCCATTTCATTTGTTGCCTTTACGCTGTGGCCAGTGTAACCATATGAGGACAGAATATTTGGTCGTGCCTCCGTGACTAACATGCTTAAAGGAAAAAAAAACAGTGGGATAGACTACGTGAAGCCTGTGATCACACGACAGCATAATTCCAGGCGGGTGAAAACAGAAACCCAGGTCTACAGCTGGAGGAATCAAGCACGTACTCTTGGCGAAGCGCGTGGCCAATCACACCTGGTGGTCTGGGGATCGTTATAGGCGTGACCCGCTGTTCGTCCTGCCTGTGAGACTAACGTGATTAATAACTTGCTTACATCTGTGGACGCTTCCATGTGCACTTTAGCCTGGTTACGACTGGACGTTTCCGTGACTGCTGTTCATAGTCTTCATGTAGTTTACGTGAGAGGAATTCTTTTGTTACTGGGACAGTCGCCCTAGAATCTTCAAAACATCGAACTCGTGTGCTGATGCTGTGAAATGCCCTGCTGTCTGAGTTAATTGCAGGGAACAGAAATAATGAAGTAAGGCTGAACGGGGTATATTACACAGATAGCGTACAGCAGTATAAAGCGTTTTACTTTCAGGCGTACACCAAAATCAAGGAAATATTTTAACAGAAAACAGAGAGCAGTATCGGACAAGCCACATGTCCTATCATCACCAGTGCTATTATTATGCCCTATTTTGCTGAGAATAACTCAACTTTCTTTTTTAGAAAAGTAATAAGATCAGCGGAATAAAGATACTGTTTACCAGAGATTGGGGCTGATGGCAGAAAGCTTAACTTCACGCCAGTATAATAACCCTGACAAAGATGAAGCTATTGCGGGTTACAAAGAAAGACACTAGCTTAAATATAATGACCAAAAATTTACGTTAATGATGACAGGTTTAAAGAGACTAAACATCTATGGATTGGATGAGGAATTCCGATTCATGCAAGACATTTGGAGTTTTGTTTTATCCAGACATGTTTCAGCACTCTTTGTGCTTCCTTCAGCGGATTACTTCATTTCCTTTCTGTAAAATTGTAGTTACATATTAACGTGTAGAGAAAACATCTGGTACATAATATTTACATTTGTGAATGAACTGATATTTGTCAGGTGTTGTACATGGTTTGTTTACAGTTCACAACTGAGATATGTATTACTGGGCTGATGCACTGAATGTTGTTTGTTACAATATGTCTAAGCTTCGGGTTTTATAGCTTACTTGTACAATAGGTGGATGTATGCAGTAGTTTACATACCTTACATGAAGCTATTGGATGTTTATGTTGGTAGCTGTGAGTCTTCTACGTAATCTACAACTTGTCACCAGAAAACAAAAAAACGTATATTTTAAATTTTTTGTTTATTATGCATTTCAGAAAGAAACTGAGTATGTACCGCTCTATTTAGCGTGTTACGGCTTTGATGTTGTGCTGTTTGTTTCCTTTGTTTTTTGTGTGGTGACACGCTGATTTCTGCCATTTATGTCGTTTCACAGACATTTTCTTCGGTTTTTCAAGTGTTGTCGGTGTTTATGGTGTTTGGTATGTGTATGTGTATTTTTACAGGGCTGGGAGGGAGAGGGAGAGGAAGAGGAAGGGAGGAAGGGACGGAGGGAGAGAGAGAGAGAGAGAGAGAGAGAGAGAGAGAGAGAGGAGTTTTTGTGAAAAGGCATCTAGAGTAAGTGTTGTGCAGTACAGGGGAGCAGGAAATTTAGTTGCCGGCCGAAGTGGCCGTGCGGTTAAAGGCGCTGCAGTCTGGAACCGCGAGACCGCTTCGGTCGCAGGTTCGAATCCTGCCTGGGGCATGGATGTTTGTGATGTCCTTAGGTTAGTTAGGTTTAACTAGTTCTAAGTTCTAGGGGACTAATGACCTCAGCAGTTGAGTCCCATAGTGCTCAGAGCCATTTGAAATTTAGTTCTGGGGGCTGATCAGGCGAAGTTTTGGTTTGGATGTTATGTATTGGTATTGAACCAGGGACCTAGACACGACGGAGAGGCTTTGTCCCGCCGTAGCCCTCAGTGGTCCACAACCCCACAACAGGCCACAGCAGTCCACCCACCTGACCACCGCCCCACACAGAACCCAGGGTTATTGTGCGGTTCGGCCCCCAGTGGACAATCCCCCCTCGGGAACATCTCATGTCTCATACCAGACGAGTGTAGCCCCAATGTTTGCGTGGTAACTAATTATGGTGTACGTGTTCCTGGAGACAGTGTTTGCGCAGCTATCGCCGACATAGAGTAACTGAGGCGGAATAAGGGGAACTAGCCCGCAACCACCGAGGCAGATGGAAACCGCCTTAAAAACCATCCACAGGCTGGCCAGCACACCGGACTTAGACACTAATCCGCCGAACGGATTCGTACCGGGGACCGGCACACCTTCCCGCTCGGGAACAGCGCGTTGGAGGGCGTGGCTAGCCAGGCAGGTATTGCTTTGGATGTTATTTATATACTTCTTCAATTGCGCAAAGTGGGTTTTATTGTACAGTGATGTGTATTCGGTTAGCACTTTCTTTCATTGGGCTATTGATTTTTCGATGTGATAGTTTTCTTCTAATGTTAATTTTTGGTATAGGCTGTTACTAGTTTTAAGAATATTTCAGTCAGTTTCAAATATCTGTTGGGTGGTGATTCTTTGCTGTAACACCACAAGGTGATTAAACATCTATGGTCATCAGTCTCTTATTCAATGCAACGACTTTGCTAATATTCGCAACCAGGCATCGCGAGACCCTCCTATAAACACATGTTTATCTCAGAAAGTTTGCGTTTCCGAACCCATGTTTATTGGACTTACTTTTCTTTTTTCAACGAGTACTACCGCCTTTCAAAGTATTCGACACTTTCTTTTGAACACCCACCCCGATAGCTGAGTTGTGCCGGGACGGTAGCTCGGCGTGTTCGGTCAGAGGGTTAGCTACACTCTGTAATAAATTAAACTGAGTGAATGGATCAACTAATAACCTAAACGAGTGTCTTCGGACGTCCGCTCCGAACATATTCAACGAGCAAAAAAATAAAAAAAAGTGGTCAGCGTGGCGTTCTGTCACGCCACGGGGCCAGGGTTAGATTCCCGGCTGGGTCGGAGATTTTCTCCTCTCAGAGACTGAGTGTTGTGTTCTCCTCATTATCATTTCATCATCATCAGTGGAAGGCAACGGGAAACCACCACGGGAATCACTTCGCTAGTCGCTCATGAGGTGGACCTCTCAGAAGAGACTTCCCCCCCATGACAAGACTTGCCGTAAGGCAGAACACTAAGTTTAAGTCTTTTGAATACCCTGTACAACCGGAATTTTACTCTGAAAAATAGAGGCTTATTGACGCTTAAGTTGTCGACGACAACGTCACTAGAGGTGGAGGTGAGGCAGTGTCCTTTTCAATTGAACCACTCCGCGATTTGCATTCAACGACTTGGTGAAAGTACGAAAAGTATAGAGCTGGATGGCTGTACTACGATTTGAACTGTGCTCCTGTAATTTCTCTTCCCCTGAAATTTGAGTTAAAATATTATGACTGAATAGTTTGCAGTTACTTGAATGGAAACTTTAGGGAGAGAAGTCACTTCCCCCATTATTTACACGCAATTATCTGCCACTCTTACCTGAAAAAAAAATCTTTTTGGCTCTGCCGAGCTCCGTCTATCGTCGACTCTGAAATTTCTTAAAATAAATAGCGGCACAATCGTACGCCGTGGGTTCAAATGGTTCAAATGGCTCAGAGCACTATGGGACTTAACATCTATGGTCATCAGTCCCCTAGAACTTAGAACTACTTATACCTAACTAACCTAAGGACATCACACAACACCCAGCCATCACGAGGCAGAGAAAATCCCTAACTCCGCCGGGAATCGAACGCCGTGGGGAAGACGTCTTGGGTTTTATGACGTACTCACTCTGCAACATGGGAATCAATGTCCAAATGACTTTCGATAAAGTCCAGATTATTATGTCTTAAAACAGAGCATAAACGACAGTGGTGGAGGCTCTACTGATTTTCCAAGATACAAAGTTCCCTACGAGTTACGACACACCAAGTAATGTTCCGAGCCACAAACAGGGGAGAAGTTAAAATAACCAAAGAACCTATTTCATTGGTGAAATTATAATTTCCCATAAAGGATTTTCCTACCTACATTTCAGTATACAAATGGTTCAAATGGCTCTGAGCATATGGGACTCAACTGCTGAGGTCATTAGTCCCCTAGAACTTAGAACTAGTTAAACCTAACTAACCTAAGGACATCACAAACATCCATGCCCGAGGCAGGATTCGAACCTGCGACCGTAGCGGTCTTGCGGTTCCAGACTGCAGCGCCTTTAAACGCACGGCCACTTCGGCCGGCTTCAGTATACATCATTGTCCTGTATGAGATGATATGTTATCAAAATTCATGAAATTACATTCGGTATTCAAAATGGCAGCTTACTACAATGCAGGTAGTTAGAATTCCACTGCGATCCTGCTCTCCACATTTCTCTCTCAGAAGTAGTCGGTCCATTGTACACGTAATGTTCCACATTATATCCAAGTGTCTTTATATGACGAGTCAGACATAATCCATCTCTCGCAATCATAAGAACTTTGAGCCACGTAAATCACTTGCTCGCTTATACAGAAACGCATGTGTGCTATGTGATGAAAATTGAAAGATAAGGGGTGATACTAAATTCCTCACCGATGCAGCGTCGAAACTACTGTGACATCTAGCTCGATGACATCATACAAGTATCCTGCCTCGGCCAGTAAAAAAGCACCTGACTAATACCCTCCTTTCGAAATTAATGACTTGGCAGAGGAAAGTCGTCAGATTCCGTTCCGTTGTGAAATTTAACCGAACTAACTGATTAGAACATCAGTTCTCGAAATGTCCAAAGGCGAAACCTGAGGAGCGATTACTCGCAGTCACAGATACGAGCCACCCAGAACACAGAGTTTACAGATAGAATCAAACTATTACAAAGGCCGTCCAGTATTAATTGGGCCGTCCGCTCGCATGTGGCGACCCCATGCGTTTTAGTCCCCGATTATAGCTGGACCCGGCTTCGTCCGGTCGGACTCGGTAACGACATGACGTAGTTTTCTGTCGGGAACGGGATTTGGACATAAGCATCGATGTCAATTATACAAGGGGGCCGGCCTCCGGGACGCGGCGCAATAATTGCTCGAAATGCTAGCCCGGCCAGTCGATCGTTAGCGGCGCAATTAACGTGGACCCGCACAGGCGGACTCGGTAATTGCCCAATAATTCGTGCCGCTCTTTTGGCGAGTTCCATTTCCTGTCAGCGCGAGACTAATGCAGCGGGCAGGTCCGAATGCCGTCGCACGCCACCTCCGGGCCACCGCCGCCGCGACCGCACGCAGAAAAACGCAGGAGCTGCGACGCGGCCGAGTCGCGACCGATCCTCCTCCCGCTTCACGGAAAAACAGATTTCCCGAAGTTTCTCACCACTTACTCGTGTCGTAGCAAAACGGACAGCAAATATATACAATTACAGAAACGGTTTGCCTCGCGTGTCGTGAGCAACTGTGATACATTTTGTTGGACTCCTTCCCCAGGGAAGCGGGTTCAGTTGAAGCTGTACATGGACAAGGAGAAGAGCTTCGGGCTAGGTAAAGAAATGACCATGACATTTAAGAAGTTACTTCGAAGACTTGCAGTTCCTCTCTGGGAGCAAGCCGCAGACGCGGATCCTTGCGTTGTGCTGCTATGCGGCTAAATATATTTTTTTATGTATTTAGGCTGACCAGGTTAGGGCCTTATGGCCGTCTCTTGCATCCGAGCAGGAAGAACACCACCTAACTAAACAGAAGCATTCCACATTTGCAGAGCACGTAAAACACTACAACCTCCAACCTACTAACATGGAACAGGATTTCAAAATAATCAGAATAAACAATTATGGCAAATACCTTACACAAATGCAGGAGAACTACAACATCCAGAAAGGCATTGATGAGAACAGACATGTGACAAATGAACAAAAAACATACTTCACTTCAGACTATCCATTAAACTTAATAAAAGAAATGATAAGGTAAAAATCGTTCCACTTTTACATTCAGCTACATCAAAACAAAAACATATCCTCTCTCTCTATCTCTCCCTTCTCTTCTCTTCTCTTCTCTCTCTCTCTCTCTCTCTCTCTCTCTCTCTCTCTCTCTCTTTCTCTCAATCACACACACATATATACGATTTTTACCTTAGCATTTCTTCTCACATGTTTGTGCTCAGCAATACATATATAAGAATTGCTTTTCTGCAGTGTGTGTGTGTGTGTGTGTGTGTGTGTGTGTGTGTGTGTGAGAGAGAGAGAGAGAGTGAGAGAGAGAGAGAGAGGGGGGGGGGGGGGGAAGAGAGGATATATTCTGATGTGGCTGCATGTACAATTTATATTTAGCATCGTCTAATCATACCAAAACTCTACACTTCACACACACACACACACACACACACACACACACACACATAAATCCTTGCATTCACAAACGAATCACAGATATCACAAATACACATTCAATCACTTGGCAATAACACTCGATCGCTGGATACAACGTTCGACACTCGGCAGTACCAACCGGAATGTAACATCAAAACATGTGTTCAGTTCCTTGTGCACTAAACAAAGTTTCAAATGAGTGTTATAAGAAGAAGAACAGTGCTAACAAAGGAATGAAAACAGGAAGTGCAGAACAACATCCGCGAATCTTATAAGTAGAAATTTACAGCATCACAGAAAAGCAAACTGGCAGAAATGTTAACAACCTTTATATACCAAGTCCTGAATTTAAACCAAACAATATAAACAAAAGTATGTACATATTTTATGGCGCTGAAGAATTGTCAGCATACCGTAATGACACATCCTAGCTATTACAAAACATTCCCAATAATAAAATTGATTGCAAATAATAATAACAATAACGACAATAACAAAAAATAGTAATAATATTTAAAGAGATTTAGAATGATACAGATTAGCTTAACACATTAAAAACCATGTTTAATATTATCTTATACGAATGGGATGAAGAAATAGGAGAAGATTGAAATGATAGTGACTATAGCTGTTAGGAAAGAGCAGAATGCAATTAGTAGAGAACTCTGGCGACAGTGGATCCAGAAAAGTTGTTGGGGAGAGGGAATGACGAGAGTGAGCTTCGCAGAATGTGGGAATGATGGCTATTGTGGCAGAAAGTGGACCATAGCCGTCGTTTGGAAGTTTGGAAGCAATCTAAATTTCACTGATTTTCTGAGGGAAATTGTTTCAAAAGGTCGGGTTCTGACGCAGAAAATGATTTGGGGAATATTGGTGTGTTATGTAATGGTACATAGAGAATTTTACTTTGTTGAGAACGAATATTTATGCTGTGCTGTTCAGCTAGCGTAGTAAGAATTGAAGACCAATAGAGAGGGCGTGCAGACAGAGCAGACATACAATATTATAGTCTTCTGGCTCATCGCAATTGTAATTGTTTGTAGGCTAGAGAGAGGTAGACGGAATAGCGTACGTCACAAATGTATCCTACACAAGCATTCATCGTCAGTTCCAGCCTGTGTGAGCATTCGTATAAAAGTCCCTGGAGAATATCATCGCCATCGTTAAGTATGGGGAATATTAGTCTCACTACGAGCTTCTTTTTAAATTAAGAATGAAATACACCTTCCTGCAGATTGCAGTTATGTGTTCCGCGCTGTCCAAGCGATGGTCCAGAACAATCCACAAGTTCTTTGCAGAAGAAGAAATTGTTATTTCTGTGCTGTTTGGAATTAATTGTGGAAGAGATTCTCTGAACTAAAGAGTAATAAGTCTCCCGTAAGCGAGTAGGATTGCTTGCGTTTCAGATGGGTTATGTTTCAAACCTCTGTGTTCCTCGCTCACTCTGACAGAGGAAGTAAATCGGCATTTACGTCCTGAATGGCTGAGCACAGGTTTGTAGGACTTACGTTTAAGTATAACTGAAAGTCGTCAGCTTATAGGTGATATTTTCAGTGGGGAAGAATCGTTGACAATTCGTTAACATATAATGAGAAGTGTAATGGGCCCAGTACAGATCCCTGTGGGCCCATGACAACATATAACTGCATTATAACATTTTTGTTCAAGTCATTACACCCTGTTAGCGGGATATAAAACATGAGTGGAACCAATGTACAACACTTGAAGAGAGATATTCTTGCCTCGCGCGAACTCGACCAGTTCATGTGAAGGAGTCTGACTAAGGTTGCACCAAAAACCTGTCTGATTCAGTCTAGCTGCTGCAAAGCCAACAAATTTGTAAAAATTTGCTTCGCAACGGGAACTGCCCTACTAAACACCACAAGATATGTAGTACTTGCAAGTTGCCTGAGAGACGGTAAGCATCTCTTGCTTTGATACATTAATGCATGTCACTACTTCAGTCAAGGGGAAGCTTTGTGAAGAATACCTAAGACATCGCACAAAGTTCGTATGAACTAATGGCATATAACTACGAGGTAAAAGGATTTTATTAATTATGTACCATATTTTACGGACTATAAGAAGCACTTTTTTCTTCGAAAAGCTACCTCCGAAATTCAGGTGTGTCATATTCGAAATTAATATAAAAATATCCAGTGTTTAATTTAAAATTACCGCCAGCCTTAAAAATGCCCATATATTCGATGCAGCGAGAAACCTATCTCTGTCTGCCAACACTGGCTTCAATGACAGCAGCAGTTCATAGATGCTGTAAACATGAGTTACGGGGATTCACAAGCTTGTTAACACAGCCTCCCTCCAGCACCGCCATTCAAACCCAGATCACTATCTAGCCTATGATGTGACATTGGAGTCTATGGTGCCAGTGAACTTCAACTGAAAATGATTTGTGTTACCGATAACAGTACAATATTTTTGTCAGTAATAAAAAAGAAAGGTATTCATATGATGCGGGCTATAAACTGAAATTAACAATATATGCAGAAGAATCTGGAAACAGAGGAGCTGATCGGCATTTCGGCCCTCAGCCAACAGAAAAAAAAAATTCGTGATTGGCGGGCTAGTAAAGAAGAACTGAGAAAAAAAGAGGAAGACTGAACATAGAAATAGAGAACTCAATGCAAAATGGCCAAAACTAGAAGATTTTCAGGGATTTTAAAGATCAGTGCGGTTTTATAAACTTAGAATTTTTTTAGTCGGGTTTTGCAATCAAATAATAAAAATGTTATTTAAAAAATTGTTTGAAAATTAAGATGCGTCTTATAGTTCATAAAATACGGTAATTGTTACGAATTTTAGCAGCGACTGCAGGCTACGCTACTAAACTCAGAGTTAACATTACCGAGCGCCACGGGAAATACTGTGACTTCAGAAGTCGTTAAGTATCTTCCAGGAAGTTCCCAAATTCTTACCCGGGCGACACAGAGTTTTAATCAGCCAGGAAGTTTCAAATCTCTATATATCTTGGAATGTTTTGGTTGTCAAGCTGTACAGTGGAAATTATGGTGACTTCTTGATATGCTGGTGGTTTTGAATGTGTTATGTAACCAGAATGGATGCAAACATTCATAGTACAAAGTGTCACCCGTCGTTTCTCTGTCATTTCCTCGTATCGCCCTTATCGAGCTGCAACAAAGGACTGACTGCTCGAGCGTAGAGGTACACGGATTCCGAGGACAGTTTCCAGTACAACCTAAATATTGTTGCAGTATGTGTGTTCACCTCTTGCCACCCATCTGCCGTTTGTCTGTGAACGAAGAAGACTTGTGATGGCTTGCGTATTATTCACGGCGGAACTATTCTAGTGAGCTCTAAGAATACAGCCATGCTACACCGTAGCTGTGTATATCGGTGCTTGATATGAACATCCAAATACATCAGTCGTAAAAGTTAAATACTATATTTTGCTCTAGAAGAAAGGGAAAAAGTGTGGTTTTTAAGCCGAAAATATGCCTTATACAGGAACTGGGACCGTCTGAACGCTACGCTACAATCTCTAATATAACTAAACATTCTGCAGTTCTGTTGGCACGATTGCACAATACCGTGACAAAATGAAGAGACGAACACTGCCTTCCTTCAGTCCAAGGCTTTTAAAAATTCATTCCATCTGCGAATTTGATGGTGATTTTGGAAGATTTACCCCGTTACACTAGTTATGTGTCGGCCCTGGGCCGCATCTCATCTACCCAGCTACAAAAACATAACCCCCTTCTTCAGCTTTAGTTATGCCAGTCAACATTAAAAAATTGATAGCATGGAAATAATGCAACAGTAACGTGATCAGATGTGAAAGTTTGAAAGCAAAATACGTAAATCAAAACTGAATAAGAGCCTTTAAAATTTATTTCCTGTGTCTCCACTTCCGAGTAACTGTAATGTAATTTTTTGGCTGGTTATTTTTGTTTATACCCAACAGAATTTTCTAGATCGTTCTTCATTTTTATTTTTTAGTTCCAACCTAACATTACTGGTATATGTACAACTTTTTTTGCGAATATTTTGTAATTATTTTACATAACTTGTTGCATACACTGGATTTGTTATCATGGGGTAATAATTTCAGATCGTTGGATCACAAGGGTATTACCCAAAATCATATTAATTGTACAAAATATGTACTTCACATGTTGTTGTTGTTTTCAGTCCAGAGACTGGTCTGATGCAGCTCTCCATGCTACTCTATCCTGTGCAAGCTTCTTCATCTCCCAGTACTACTGCAAGCTACATCCCTCTGAATCTGCTTAGTGTATTCATCTCTTGGTCTCCCTCTACGACTTTTACGCTCTAAGCTGCCCTCCAGTACTAAATTGGTGATCCCTTGATGCCTCAGAACATGTCCTAGTCAAGTTGTGCCACAAATTTCTCTTCTCCTCAATTCTATTCAGTACCTCCTCATTAGTTATGTGATCTACCCATCTAATCTTCAGCATTCATCTGTAGCACCACATTTCGAAAGCTTCTATTCTCTTCTTGTCTAAACTGTTTATCGTCCTTGTTTCACTTGCATACATGGCTACACTCCATACAAATACTTTCAGAAACGACTTCCTCACACTTAAATCTATACTCGATGTTAACAAATTTCTCTTCTTCAGAAACGCTTCCCTTGCCATTGCCAGTCTACATTTTATATCCTCTCTACTTCGACCAGCATCAGTTATTTTCCTCCCCAAATAGCAAAACTCATTTACTACTTTAAGTGTCTTATTTCCTAATCTAATTCCCTCAGCATCACCCGATTTTATTCGACTGTATTCCATTATCCTCGTTTTGCTTTTGTTGATGTTCATCTTATATCCTCCTTTCAAGACACTGTCCATTCCGTTCAACTGCTCTTCCAGGTCCTTTGCTGTCTGTGAGAGAATAACAAAGTGAGTACTTCACATAGAGAACTGAAATATGCCTTCCGTTTATGTACCAAGGTAATCCCACTTAAATGTATTGAGCGGATAAGTATTTGAGATACAATAGATTTTATATCCCTCCAGTCAAATTTAGTTCTTAACCGCACGACATGTTTCCACACTCAACAAACTATTTACATCAAACAATATGCAACTTTATAACGTTATTCTTCCTTGGATAAATACCTGCTGACGCCTTTGACATGTGTGGATAAGTCTTATTGAGGTCTGAAGTGGGCTGATCCGGAGACAATTTAATTAAATAGAATGTCCTAGAAGACATCACATTTCTACCTGTTTCCAAATTTCAATGCAATGGAACGTAATGAGCCAACTGTTATCGACGTACAAGGCTGTAAGCCAGCAAAGGTGATGTTTTGTCAAATTAAGTACTACTGATACTTGACTTGTGTAAAGTGTACTATTTCTGACAGAAAATAAATAAAATCGAAGGAGTCTACTTATTATGTCGGGGCAGTTTGTACAAAAAGATACGTCTAGAGTCAGTTGGACATGCAGATAAATTTTCGCCTATATGCCTTTTCAGATCAGTTTTGTGATATTCGTTCGAATGGAATACTTTGCGGTCACAAATCCTTTTTGTTTTCGACTCTTTATCTCCAACGGAAATTAATCCATATTTGGTTAAGATATATAACGCGTCTGCTTCTTCATTTCATACAATAAATAAATGGGCTATTGGATTCAAGAGTGGCTATGCTTATTTTGAATGTTGTGAGCACTCTATGCTATGGGGTTTCCTTAGAGTATACAACAGTTATTAATACAACTAGTTCATGTTTAGTTAGTGTGTGTACTTAGTGCTATTATTTCATGTACCCACAGCCTGTCAGTACCTTAAAGATAACCAGTGTTAGCAGCAATAATTAAAGCCGAAACGATATTTACTATTGCTGGCAACGCCATATCTTTAGTGCGTCTTGAGGGGACTAGTCGCTTTTTGTTGTGCTCAGCAGTGGGCAGTTATTGCCACTGGCGGACTCGTGTTACCCCGGAACAGCTGTTTGAATTAACTCGTACTGCAACTTTGTGATGAGTGCAATCAGAATCAAGTATCTTACTGATACAGAGCACTGTAATACAGCTGTGTTTCTTGCGTACTTGATCATGAACTGAGTTATGGCAGATACAGTGAGTGCTTACTCGATTTTAGAATGAGCACACCTTAGTTATTCGCATCTGTGTCTACATCCTCATCCTCAAGAAATGCAGCGCTGTTAAGCTGCAACACGCAGGAAGGAATATCGGTGGGAGGGGGTGGCGGGAGGGAGGGGTGCAGGTTACTAGGAGATCCACATGAAGAACGTTCCGAACTGCAGACACAGATAAAAACTTCGGCAAAGTGCTCCAAATGGTATCGATCGGCTGTTCGTTAAATGTTTGCAGATTAGTTGACGCTACAGGCAAAGATGACGATATCAAATACAACAGACATATTGCAATAAATAGATTGATTTGACAGTTGAAAGTTCACAAAGAGTGAACGTTACATTATATGCATTTAACATTCTATGAGCATTAATGTTGACATTATTTGTAATTAGTTCGCAATTAATGTTCAGTGGATATTAAATATATCTAATGTAACGTTCTCTCCTTGTAATTTATCTACTGTTTAAACCAATCTTTATATATTACAATATCTCTGACAGAGAATTTCTTTGGCACTGTTCTATTACATGTCGCCATCATTGTGTACATTCCCCATGCGGCAAATACTTTTTGGTGTTGGTACATCACGCATTGAGTTTATATACAAATCACATAAGAGCTAAATATACTCTACAGTATTTCGTGAAAACAAGCAAACAACATTGCAAGAAGTCTTAAAAATAGGCCGTTTCTAACATTTTTACCGTAAGACGCAACCATCCCAGAATATTTCGTCACAAGGGGAAATAAAGAGCCAAAAACTTGTGAAAAACATCATCGTGATGTGAACAGCCGTTCTGATGATGAACCTGTCGATTCGAACCCGGGTACGGTGCTATTTACATAAACGAATAGCAATATCAATGCCGGTTGGTAGTTGTCTTCTTCTTTAAAAGAATAAACATATATTTAGTACAAAATTTCTAAATAAATAGTTGTCAGAGCACATAAAAATCTGCAAAGAGAGTATAGAAGAATGAGATGCAAAATTACTGGAAAAATTCGCTACGTATAGATGAAAAATTCTAGGTGAATAGTGGAGTAATTCAATGTGTTCCAGCAGCTATCTTCGTGTAAATTAGATACCATGCGAGAGCAAAAAATATTTTTTATAGTTTAGCTTCTAGTACAATGAATATAATATTTCGCAGAATTAATTACAACTTTAACGAATTCTACTGTTTCTTTTGGGATCCAACACTGGAGATAGGTGTAAAACTTATTACCAGTTAACGTGTACGAAATACAAACACTGAAGTGATCAAAATGAAGTTCGTCAAAAAGACATGAAATGTAAAACACAGGAAGCCGTGATACTTTATTAATGCGGTACTGTATTGCATACTAAACCATACTGCGTCTTCAGTCAACAACTGTAAAAATAAATAAAGAAAGAAATTTCGAGTAGATAACCTCATACGAAGAATTCATGCTCTATTAATAGAATATGGACAACTAAAACGTTTCGAAAGGAACGGAAGAAAGCCGTTATCCATCCGTTGCATAAAAAATGCGACAGAGGAAATCCCAACAACTACAGAGACATAGCTCTTCTGCTAGTTATACATACGGTTCTATACAAAGCTCTCTTAAACAGAGTTCAACAACAAACAGATTTTCTGATTGGTGAATATCAAGCAGGCTTTAGGGAAGGCCGAGTGTGCTAAGCAAATCTGGTGTTTGAAGACGATAACGTCAACGTACCATCACACATGTCTCCTTTGTGGGCTTTAAGAAAGGGTGTGGCTCTGTTGACAGACAAACCGTTTTGCGCACTTTAGAAGACCTCATGACGGGAAGATTAGAGACCTAATCTGCCAGACTCTCACAGTCACAACATCATAAGTGAAGTTTCTTGGTAAAATATCTGATCCTTCTGAGGTACATAGTGGATTTCGACAAGGAGTTGCTCTTTCGCCATTTTCGTTTAACATTGTGTTAGACAAAGGTAGTGTCAGACAAAGCCGTCAGAAAATGGGGAAAACACATTGTGTTAGACAAAGGTAGTGTCAGACGAAGCCGTCAGAAAATGGGGAAAAGAAAGCGAAGGTATAAACATCAGGACCTTGGAACAGAGAATCAGTCTGAAATGTCTAGCTTTTGCCGACGATCAATCAATCATCACTAAAACTAGCCAGGAAATCAAATACCGAATAGAGAAGTTACACGAAATACCATCAAAGACAGGCTTCCAAACACTATTTTATGGAAAATTTACGTAAAAATACTCGTACCAAAAGATGCCATTTTTAAATATCTTGGATGAATCATAGTACCATCTGGACTAGATAGTAAAGCCAATTTATAAAGAGCCACCAAACTCCAGAAAGCGTACACAATAAAATGGAGTCACTAGAAGAAACGAGTATTATACCGGAATGCGAAACTTCGGCATTACAAGACAGTTGTCTTGCATGAAGCGTTATATGGCTGAGAAACTACATCTCTAGGAGGCCATTCAAAAACTGATGAAACTGCAAAGATAGACCGAAAAATTCCAATAACAACTTATAGTCCCCCTACTATAAGTGGTACATGGGGTAAAAGAAAAACTACAGACCTTTACACAGAAATAGACTAGTTCACTGATGCAATACGTAGAAGACGCTAGAAGTTCTATGGTCGCATCAACGAAATGGACAACACTAAGTTAACAAAAAAATAAAGTGAAAAAAGGTAAAAATCACTTGGTTAGAAGAAGTTAAGCAGGGGTTACGAGAAATGAATGCCACAGAAGACACCATCGGGGAGCGCAAAGCCTTTGGATTTCTGGTTGCAAATAATACATTCACAGAAAAAGCTAAAAGAACCACTGGAAAGCAGTTGAAAGAGGAACGCAAGAAACAACCCAGGGAATGAATGACGATATTATGGGAAGCGAAGAAGAACGAGAAGCTGACGGACCAAGATAATAAAGTTCAAAAGCGCTCTTTACTCGGATATGACGAAGAAAGAAGAAGTTGCGATCTAGAATGCCTGTTTTTGCTACGGATCATGTAAACGAAAGGCTACTTGTTTATTGTCAGTTTGACTTAAAAGGTGTCTAATCAGACGTCTCGACAACAGACACAAGAAAAATTAAGCTTCCTGGCTGCCCAAAACTTAACCTATGACAATCTAAGGAGTGAGAATTTTTATCAACAATCAGAGTAAGATTGATAATCGATAGATATGCGGCCGTGGGCTAAGTCTTCACTATGTCGTGTAGAGTGAGAACAACCACTGCAGATGATGATAATGTCATCGCCTGAAGACAGTAAGCTCAACACGCTGCCTCGGCGGTAACATAAGTAGGTAAGATACGTGCACATAATTCACTACACTCGCCCATTTCAGTGTATTTACATCTTTGTAAGTAAAAGCAAAAAGAACAGCTTACAATAAACGTCGTTCTGCGCCATTCAGTAATGTTTACACACACTTCAGGCATTTGTGAATACATTACTACCCGTATGAGCGGACTTCAGAATTTTTAGAACAGTGCACGAACGATCTTGCGTGACAGGCTTTAATCTGTGAGTTCTGTTTAGGCATGCAATTCGTCGTGACTGAAGTGTCCTTCTAACTTGACGGTACGCTTCAGTCAAGCTCCAATCACTTCCTAAGGTTCGTTAAAAACTTTGACATTTAATTATAGGTTCGCCAGACTGGTTTATGTGGGGCAATAGTGCGGCTGTTATGTGGACAGAATTGCTTTCTTGAAACACAATATTTTAACAAACACTCTGTTACTGACACTTTTATTCTCACCATTGGATAGTTACTTGTAAGAGTGGGACATAAAAAGTAATAAACTGAATACAGGATATGAGAAACACAAACTGCTAGACAGATAATTCACATGAAAAGTAACATTAAAATGAGTTCCTGTCCTTCAGCAGGTTCAGAATTCCAAATAAAATGGAAGTGCACGTCCACAGTTATAGGTCAACTGGTTTTCGAAAATGTTTTTTCAATTTTTCACCGAACGGGGTCGACCGTTTGTAAAACAATCGACTTGTATTCAGGAGGACCGAGATTCGTACAGCTGTCCGGCCAACTAGGTTTGCGTTTTCGGTGTCGCTTAAGGCAAATACCTGACTCGTTCCTCGACTTACTTTGTCATTCTTCCCTAGTATCAGATAGTGCTTTATGTCTAATGATATTGTTGCTGAAGGCCAGTTCAGCCCTAATGTACCTTCTTTCCTTCTAAGGGTAATTATTTTCCGTTTTGTTGAAGCAAGTATCAAGATTGGTTTTATGGGGTATCTACGTGTGAAAAAGGACAACAAAGCTTTTTGTTTGCATGATAATTGAAAACTAGAGGTTTTTTTTAATAAAATATATAGCAGAATTTTTTCCAGACACCAGCGGACATCAATTTACCGTGATGTCGAAGTACATGTATTTCAACCCGTATCGCGTTAGCATCAGTGAGGCCAGACTGGGTCCTCTTGATACCTTCTCACTGTTTCTGTCTAGGATTCCAAATTATTTTGTTGTTACGTTGAATGCCCATAATTTAACAATTATCCGGAGATAGAAATCCAACTGGACCACATAATACGTGTCAATATTGGGTAAATGCTTAGCTGCCGCACAAGTGCAATTCTTGGATTAATGCCCTCTTTCAGCATCTATTTTGAAATAGGATGCAGTCGCTCGACGATCTTTCCCATGTTGCATAATCACTGTAGCAGGCGCAGTCGGCATACAGGTGTTTCTTTTAACTTCACGCAAATGAATATCTCGAAAACGGACCATCGTATGAAAAAAGTGTTCTAGGTAAAAAATTAATGTTAGCAAAGGGAACATACGTCTGTCCCGCATCTGGTCTCCTCCCAACCAACTTTCCTGCGTGGTGAGGCAAAATTCTGTTTTAAGACGGGAACCTCAGCTTTTATTGCATGTCCTGATACCAAGCCAAAAAATACGTCCGGTTTGCTCCATTCATTGTTTTCCATTCGTGGTAGATGGCTATGTAATCGACAAATATCAGGTGTACCTGGTTTTGCAATTAAGAACCGACGCATTTCGTTTACATTTCATTTACGATGCAAATGTAAACCTTTGTGTTCTAGCGGTTGATATTTATATTCCAAATTTACTTTAGTGCTGCAAATTTAATTGTGCAGAATAATGTGGTTAGCCGTTTCAATGTCTGTTAAGAAACTACTCTTCCCTAAACTACACTGCGCAACACAAATGAAGGAGCACTCTTTCGAAACACCGTAATTGTAGCCAACTGCGACGTATGAGTCTGAAATTTGGCTCAAAGTTGGCTACAAATTACATCTGTAATGGTGCAAAAGCTTGGTGCCCTGCGACATAGTCTTCGGGCTCGACAGCGATTCAGACAGCAAGGTGTCGACACCTGCGAGCAAAGGACCGGAGCTTAGAAGTTCATGTGAGGTGTAAAGTAGGTTACTGGAGTCGTATTGCACCAAATTTCACTAGAGTTGTGCCCAAACCCACTGTGGACGTGTCACACGATGGGAAGGTCGTCACAGACCCTCTTATCCAAATTTCACCTTTTCTTTCGACGCCTCTGCAATGGAAGTCAGAACCGCCCAGCATTTAAATTACGTGGCTTGCGGCTTGCTTATGAGTGGCCAAGGAAGATATTTCAGACACAATGGCGCTCAGAGTCGAAACGAAGAGACCTCAGGGAGTGCATAACGGGCGTGAGGGAAACCACCCCTTTCCTTGGGACATTGATTCCCACACATTTTGCAGTCGAAAACTAAAGTTCGCAGTGCGAAGAGCAACGGGAAGATCTTCACGATCTTTGGAACTGATGACACTTACTGGGCGGTTAAATCCTTCTCGATCGACATCGCGGGGCTGAAACCAAATTGAACGTGTTCTCAGCCCTTTGGAGTGCAGTGCGCCTGCAGTTTTTGCTCTGGCGTACAGGGCAGAACCACTAGGCACAGTTAGAAACCATTAGACGAAATATGAAGGTGATCGAAGCAGCAAAGGATCGTTTTGCTTTCTCAGTGCTCCTGTTCAACGTCCTTCTGTGCGTGATCACAGAAAGATGCGAAACTGACACATGCGTGAATAAAATATCAAAGACGCCCTCTAAGACCCCCCAGTTCAGCAAAGCCCTCGGTGGTATCCACCCACATTTATGGAGCATTTTAAAAATGTGCCTTTACAGAGAAAACCTGCGATGTAGACCAGGTCGCCTCCAAGTAGGCAACCACTTGACAAACCTCCGGGTCGAGAGACCACAATCAATCCTGTAAGGAACAGAAAACTACGTTACCATCAAGGTAGCTTATTTGCCAGAATTGTCAATGTCTAGCCATTTTATTTGTTCTATACAATCACATTTGCAACCCTCAAGTAAAGTTTAAACATAATATTCACTGCTAGAAAACAATGGTTTACATTTAGTTTGTAAATGAATTGTACTATGAAATGCATCTGTTCTTAATTACAAAAACAAGCACACTCGATATTTGCCGATTATAGCACCATATACCACAAATGGGAAACGATGGTTTAAGTAAACTGTAGTTATTTTGTGCTTATAATCCGATTATGCAATAAAAAATATACAAAGTTGACCCCACCCACACAAGAAGCGTGGTTATGAGGTGACCAGTTGTTGCACTGACGGATTTCCCCTTTACTGATATTAACTTTTCACCTACTACATTTTTTTCTTTTTTTTTCACACGCTACTTCGTTTCAGAGATTTTTAGTTGTCTCAAGTTAAAACAAACGCGTAAAACTAAAAGGCGAAAGTAACTTTCACGTGATGCGTCCTGCCAAGTAACATAGCTCGATGAAACTTGGACATACAAAAAAAGAACTGCTACAGTATACCACAGAAGGAATCTGAAAGGAAGACGGAAAGAGACGAACAGAAGCGACACCTTTATTCAAAGACAATTAATTACACTGAAGTCACCGCTATTCATGAGAAAAGGCGGGACGTGGTTCTTAATAGAGCGTAGGGTCACCACGGATGGCAGTTCATGCTCTGCGATGTGTTCCTAAGCTGTCCATAAAATTCGTAAGGCGTTCTTGTAGCAGGGTCTTTCATTCCGCAGATTTAAGTCGGAGGAACAGATAGGCCAGTGCATTCGCCGAGTATCGTTCCGTTCCAAGAGCTCGACCACCTGCGCTATTAAATAAGGTCGTGCACTGTCATCCACAAAAACGAAATCAGGGCTCAATGTATCCCTGACCAGACGCACATGGAGAGGAGAGCACCGTCGCTACAGCAACATTATGTCTACACACGCTAACACCTGGACCACCAAGTCATCCATATCCGACAATGCTGGACGTACCCTCATTTATGACGAGAGTTGGGGACACGTAATACAGACAGGAACACTGTCGAACATGATCGTTTTGGTAGGCCAAGTATTATGGTGTAGGGAGGCAAAATCCTGTGAGGGGGTAGTGGCCTCCATATCTTTGAATACAGTACACCAACCCGTCAACGCTATTGTGCCACTGTACTCCTTACTCACGTGTCTTTTCAGGGGTTCAGTGGGACCTGACTTTATTTTCATGGATGACAATGCGCGACTGGATAGAACAGCGCAGGTGGAAGAGCTATTGGAATAGGCTGGTTGGCTTGGGGTATAAAGGGACCAAACTACGGGGTAATACTCTTGGAATAAGAGGATATTCCGCGAATGGACTGATCCGCACGTTCCTGTGGTTTCAGCCCTGTCACCCAGCAGTTATCAGTAAGGTTGGTGGAGTAGTGGAGAGCCCTGCCACAAGCACTCCTTACGAATCTTGTGGTCAGCAGGGAATCACGTTACAGAGCATGCACTGTGGTCCGTGGTAATAACACACCCTATTAAGAAATGTGCCCTGCCTTTTGTTATGTCCTAGCGTCCATCATACATCGCAGTGACTTTACTGCAACGCATCGTAGCTGAAAATGTTAACTACTTAGGTTACAAGGTGGCCTGAAATTATAGTGGCACATATGCTGGAAATCCTTCGAAGAAAATAAACAGCTGAACCTTACATTTGATAACTGTTTATCGTACGTGTGTGGCCAGTACTAATTCCTGATTGTTCATTGCGGTAAGTTTAGAATAATTTTTGCAATCTAGTGCTAAGATCAGTTTGGATTCCGTAGAAACACTGGAACACGTGAGGCAATACTGACCTTACGACTTATCTTAGAAGAAAGATTAAGGAAAGGCAAACCTACGTTTCTAGCATTTGTAGACTTAGAGAAAGCTTTTGACAATGTTGACTGGAATACTCTCTTTCAAATTCTAAAGGTGGCAGGGGTAAAATACATGGAGCGAAAGGCTATTTACAATTTGTACAGAAACCAAATGGCAGTTATAAGAGTCGAGGGACATGAGAGGGAAGCAGTGGTTGGGAAGGGAGTAAGACAGGGTTGTAGCCTCTCCCCGATGTTGTTCAATCTGTATATTGAGCAAGCAGTAAAGGAAACAAAAGAAAAATTCGGAGTAGGTATTAAAATTCATGGAGAAGAAATAAAAACTTTGAGGTTCGCCGATGACGTTGTAATTCTGTCAGAGACAGCACAGGATTTGGAAGAGCAGTTGAATGGAATGGACAGTGTATTGAAAGGAGGATATAAGATGAACATCAACAAAAGCAAAACAAGGATAATGGAATGTAGTCTAATTAAGTCGGGTGATGCTGAGGGAATTAGATTAGGAAATGAGGGACTTAAAGTAGTAAAGGAGTTTTGCTATTTGGGGAGCAAAATAACTGATGATGGTCGAAGTAGAGAGGATATAAAATGTAGGCTGGCAATGGCAAGGAAAGCGTTTCTGAAGAAGAGAAATTTGTTAACATCGAGTATTGATTTAAGTGTCAGGAAGTCATTTCTGAAAGTATTCGTATGGAGTGTAGCCATGTATGGAAGTGAAACATGGACGATAAATAGTTTGGACAAGAAGAGAATAGAAGCTTTCGAAATGTGGTGCTACAGAAGAATGCTGAAGATTAGATGGGTAGATCACAAACTAATGAGGAATTAATGAATAGGATTGGGGAGAAGAGAAGTTTGTGGCACAACTTGACCAGAAGAAGGGATCGGTTGGTAGGACATGTTCTGAGGCATCAAGGGATCACCAATTTAGTATTGGAGGGCAGCGTGGAGGGTAAAAATCGTAGGGGGAGACCAAGAGATGAATACACTAAGCAGATTCAGAAGGATGTAGGTTGCAGTAGGTACTGGGAGATGAAAAAGCTTGCACAGGATAGAGTAGCATGGAGAACTGCATCAAACCAGTCTCAGGACTGAAGACCACAACAACAACAACAACAGTGCTATGATTAAGTTGTAAGTCCAGGCATCATACGGTTGGCAAACCCGCTATATTCATTCACACTGAAGAGCCAAAGAAACTGGCACATTTGCCTAATATCGTGTAGGGCCACCGCGAGCATGCAGAAGTGCCGCAGCACGACGTGGCATGGACTCCACAGATGTCTGCAGTAGTGCTCGAGGGAATTGACGCCATCAATCCTGCAATGCTGTCCATAAATCAGTAAGAGTACGAGGTGGTGGAGATCTCTTGAACAGCACGTTGCAAGGCATCCCAGATATGCTCAATAACACTCATGTCTGGGGAGTTTGGTGGGCAGCGGAAGTGTTTAAACTCAGGAGGATGTTCCTGGAGCCACTCTTTAGCAATTTTGAACGTGCGGTGTGTCGCATTACTGCTGCTGGAATTGCCTATGTCCATCGGAATGCACAATACACGTGAACGGATGCAGGAGATCAGACAGGATGCTTACGTACATGTCACCCATCAGAGTTGTATCTAAACGTATCAGGGGCCTCATATCACTCCATCTGCACACGCCCCACACAATTACAGTGCCCCCACCAGCTTGAACAGTTCCCTGCTGACATGCAGGAATCCATGAATTCATGACGTTGCCTCCATACGTCCATCCTCTCTATACAATCTGAAACGAGGTTCGTCCGACCAGACAACATGTTCCCAGTCATCTACAGTCCAATGTCGGTGCTGATGGGCCCAGGTGAGGTGTAAGCCTTTGTGTCGCACAGTCACCAAGAGTACATGAGTGGACCTTCGGCTCCGAAAGCCCATATCGATGATGATTCGTGGAATAGTTTGCACGCTGACACTTGTTGATGTCCCAGCACTGAAGTCTGCAGCAATTTGCGGAAGAGTTGCACTTTTGAACGATTCACTTCAGTCGTCGTTGGTTCCGCCATTGCATGATCTTTTTCCGCCCGGAGCGATATCGCAGATTTGATACTTTACCGGATTCCCGATATTCACGGTACACCCGTGGAATGGCCGTATGGGAAATCCTCAGTTCATGTCGACCTTGGAAATGCTGTGTCCCATCGCTCGTGGGCCGACTGTAACACCACGTTCAAACTCACTTAAATCTTGATAACCTGCCATTGTAGCAGCAGTAACTGATGTAACAACTGCGCCAGATACTTGTGTTATAATAGATGCGTTGCCGACCGCAGCGCCGTATTCTGCCTGTTTACATATACCTGTATTTGAATACGCACGCCTAGACAAGATTCTTCGGTGCTACAGTGTGTATGAAGTATGGTTCAGTTTAAAAATGTAACAGTTTAAAAATATTTATGAAACAGTGTTAATTATAATAATAGTTCATGTACGTGTGTACATAAATGCTACAAATAACAGCAGTTTTCTGTTTTTACGAATACTGAGGGTGGTTTGATAAGTCTGGTAGATTTCCATGAAAGAATGGAACGCTTTTGTTGCACCTTCATGGTTCGTATGCTCGACTTTTCCAGGGGTCGTATACAGAATTTCAACAATATACAGCATACAGTTGACTGTCAACAGGCGTCTGAATCAGTCACTGTGTCGACTGCGATTGAAAATGGAGAAAACTAAGTTTAGTGCTGTTAGTAAACATTTTCATTTGTAGGGTTAGGCTGACGCACAAATCAAAATAGAACTGGATGAAGTTCACGTGGTCTCTGTGTCGTAATTGAAGACCATTGACTTTCGGATTAATGAATTTAAACGTGGTCGGACAGGCACCGAAGGCGAAGCTCGCTCGTTCCCTCCAATTGAGGCCACCACAAAGGAAACCACTGACAAAATCCATGATATGGTAATGCAAGACATGTTTCTGTGAGTGTTCTCGCGCCATTTCGCCCTTCTGCTCAGTAAAAAAAAGCGGCGCCCCCCAGAAGCCTCCACGGCG
Organism: Schistocerca serialis cubense; assembly: GCF_023864345.2. Classification (NCBI taxonomy): domain Eukaryota; kingdom Metazoa; phylum Arthropoda; class Insecta; order Orthoptera; family Acrididae; genus Schistocerca; species Schistocerca serialis. The sequence continues at coordinate 147,536,749 of NC_064641.1, read as the reverse complement.
CCGGACTGACAGCGCCATCCTACCCACCGCCGCTGAGGCGTCCAGAGCCTCCATTGTGGCGCGCGGCGCCGGCCTTCCAGGAAGGTTCCAGCTCCAGTCGGTCGCTGGCGCCGCGACACGCTCCAGCGAGGCCGCCTGCTCTCCAGCGTCACGCGTCGCGCTCCATTTCTCTGCAGCGTCAGTCACCGCTAATCTGCATGGTCGGGCTCCAGTCTTATTACGTTACACCGCCAGAGAGCGACTGGGAAAACTGCGTGACTTTCATTGAGCAGCCAGAGGCGGCGGCTCACAGAGACCACTCCTGAAATCACCTACGTCTGTGAATGAGGTCACTAAACCACTGTGACGGAGTATTTCCATATGGCACTGTGGATTGCTGACAGAATCCGGAATCCGACCAACATCGAGAAAGAAATTGCCATCTCTAACTTTAGTCCACAATATTTTGTAGTATTCCATCCCAATCAGTATATAATAAAGCTAAACATCAGACAAAATACATTATACACTCCTGGAAATTGAAATAAGAACACCGTGAATTCATTGTCCCAGGAAGGGGAAACTTTATTGACACATTCCTGGGGTCAGATACATCACATGATCACACTGACAGAACCACAGGCACATAGACACAGGCAACAGAGCATGCACAATGTCGGCACTAGTACAGTGTATATCCACCTTTCGCAGCAATGCAGGCTGCTATTCTCCCATGGAGACGATCGTAGAGATGCTGGATGTAGTCCTGTGGAACGGCTTGCCATGCCATTTCCACCTGGCGCCTCAGTTGGACCAGCGTTCGTGCTGGACGTGCAGACCGCGTGAGACGACGCTTCATCCAGTCCCAAACATGCTCAATGGGGGACAGATCCGGAGATCTTGCTGGCCAGGGTAGTTGACTTACACCTTCTAGAGCACGTTGGGTGGCACGGGATACATGCGGACGTGCATTGTCCTGTTGGAACAGCAAGTTCCCTTGCCGGTCTAGGAATGGTAGAACGAAGGGTTCGATGACGGTTTGGATGTACCGTGCACTATTCAGTGTCCCCTCGACGATCACCAGTGGTGTACGGCCAGTGTAGGAGATCGCTCCCCACACCATGATGCCGGGTGTTGGCCCTGTGTGCCTCGGTCGTATGCAGTCCTGATTGTGGCGCTCACCTGCACGGCGCCAAACACGCATACGACCATCATTGGCACCAAGGCAGAAGCGACTCTCATCGCTGAAGACGACACGTCTCCATTCGTCCCTCCATTCACGCCTGTCGCGACACCACTGGAGGCGGGCTGCACGATGTTGCGGCGTGAGCGGAAGACGGCCTAACGGTGTGCGGGACCGTAGCCCAGCTTCATGGAGACGATTGCGAATGGTCCTCGCCGATACCCCAGGAGCAACAGTGTCCCTAATTTGCTGGGAAGTGGCGGTGCGGTCCCCTACGGCACTGCGTAGGATCCTACGGTCTTGGCGTGCATCCGTGCGTCGCTGCGGTCCGGTCCCAGGTCGACGGGCACGTGCACCTTCCGCCGACCACTGGCGACAACATCGATGTACTGTGGAGACCTCACGCCCCACGTGTTGAGCAATTCGGCGGTACGTCCACCCGGCCTCCCGCATGCCCACTATACGCCCTCGCTCAAAGTCCGTCAACTGCACATACGGTTCACGTCCACGCTGTCGCGGCATGCTACCAGTGTTAAAGACTGCGATGGAGCTCCGTATGCCACGGCAAACTGGCTGACACTGACGGCGGCGGTGCACAAATGCTGCGCAGCTAGCGCCATTCGACGGCCAACACCGCGGTTCCTGGTGTGTCCGCTGTGCCGTGCGTGTGATCATTGCTTGTACAGCCCTCTCGCTTTGTCCGGAGCAAGTATGGTGGATCTGACACACCGGTGTCAATGTGTTCTTTTTTCTATTTCCAGGAGTGTAGGTGTAAGTATTCACCACTGTAACATTACTTATCACTGGGAAGAAATAATTACAAACAATATGAGATTTATACCTACTTATGTTCATTACGACAAATCAGGACTTCCGCCGGCTACAGGCATTGAAATAAATCAGTAGTGACGGTCGCAAATTTGTAACTGACCGGAAACTCGAACCCGGATGTTCTGCTGCTCTAGAACTCTTTCCCTAAACGCCTCGCTACGGTCGCAGGTTCGAATCCTGCCTCGGGCATGGATGTGTGTGATGTCCTTAGGTTAGTTAGGTTTAATTAGTTCTAAGTTCTAGGCAACTGATGACCTCAGAAGTTAAGTCGCATAGTGCTCAGAGCCATTTGAACGATTTGAACCTAAACGCCTCGCCCATCCGGTCAAGCTTCCCTTCCAACTCAAATTCTCAACCTGTTACACGCAACTAGCACTCCCTTAAAAAAAAAAAGGTATCATTCTTCGTCAAGTATTGGAGATAAAAGCAAAATAAAAAAGAAAACTACAAAAAAGATGACAAACATAAACTGTAAGATGTACGACCTGATTCAAAACATTACATAACAAGTCTTCATTTTTGGTATAAATAAATAGCGCCCCCTCCCGTTAGCCCCACTGCTAGTAGCATTCGCGAAGTCCCGCAGTGGTTCAGAAGATACGATGCATCCGCACTTGAAGTATCTACAGCCGTGTATATATATAAAAAATAAACACATATTCTTAGAATTGCCGTGCAGCGCGCATGTTTATGATCTCTCGTTTACAGAATTTTTTCAAGACAGAAACATCTTAATTACAATAATTTTATAATTAGCACATTGAATTTTCATAAATGTATACATTTACCTAAAATCTTTGAGTTAGGTTTGCATGAACATAATGTCGATTTTTCCAGTCTTATTCAGTTTTTGCAAAAGAATCTTTTAGAATGCGAAAGTTTTTATCACATAGCGTCTGTTCTGTAGCACATTGTTTCCTGCTCTTTGTCTAAGGTTGGGTTTGTTAAGTGATGAGGGAACATTCCTTCGCCTTTTCCGTCTTTTATTAACATCAGAACGGCTGTTCGCAACGTAACTTTTAAAGACAAGTGCGACAAATGACAAACTTCTTATACAAGTCCCGTAGTATCCTTCAAGCAGTAAGTTTAGCACACACCGAACGGCACAGTATCTTTACAGGTCAAAATTAAACACACATTTCTAGAATTAGCGCGCAACGCCCATTTTTATTCTCTCTCGTTTACAGTGAGAATTTTTGTGAGACGAAACCATTTTATTTACAATAATTTTATAATTAGCACAACTAATTTTGGCGAGAAGAGGGAACAGGAAGATAAGACATTTGTTAAAACAAAAGGGAATGAATTCCATGGGCCTAGAGGGAGATGTAGAGATAACAACAGTAGTGGTAAAGAGAGATTGAAATACATACAGAAAATGACAGGACACAGTTTGCAACAATTACTCTGACATGAAAATGTTGGCACAGTAGAGGAGTTGATGGCGGGCTGCATCAAGCCAATCAGAAGACAGAGGACTCAAAAAAAAAAAAACACTAGTGCATACTTTCGCCTATTTATACGCAGTGCGTTGTATGTACTAACGTTCAGGGACAACAAGCAGTCCCCCTGTATATTCTCTGTAATCTCTCCATTTCGCTACAGCCTATGTGCTTTGCAACCTTCTCGTTGAATCATTCGCAAATAGCTTCAAGAAGTGACCAACGTTATCGACTAGACAATTAATAAAAACTGTAAATATTAGCGGCCCCATGATGCTCCATAGTGGTACCCCCCAAAATTGCCTTTGCATTTGCCGATTTTGATCCAGCCAGACATGTTCATCTACATCTAGGTATATATATATAATGTCCCAGAAATGTTGCGACAAACTTCTAGGGGCTGTAGAGGGTGCCCTCAAGGACAAACCGAGGATAGGAACCCGTGTCTTCCAACAATACTGCAGACCGTCCAAGTAATTGGCGCTGCCACCAGCCACTCCGCCAACCCTTCGTCAGCAAAAGCGTCTTTGTACGCTGACGGACTGTAAGCGGAACGTCTCGCAATGTTGTTGGTTAGTCAGCGATCACGACTGATTGCCACGACTGCCAGTGGAGATCTATTTACGAAATTTCAATCACCAACTTTCTCTTCCGAATGCGAAAATATTTTGTTGACACCCACCTACGTAGGGAGAATTGATCATCATAATAAAGTAAGAGAAATCAGAGCTCGAACGGAAAGATTTAGGTGATGCTATTTCCCACGTGCCTTCGAGAGTGGAATGGTAGAGAAGTAGTATGAAAATGGCTCGATGAACCCTCTGCCAGGCACTTAAGTCTGAACTGCAGAGTACCCATGTAGATGTAGATGTAGATGCTGCATAGACATGCCTTGTCCCCCCATGAACACGATGCTCCGATACCTTGGTGGATAGCCGGCCGGGGTGGGCGAGCGGTTCTAGGCGCTACAGCCTGGAACCACGGGACCGCAACGGTCACGCCCGCATCTCGTGGTCGTACGGTAGCGTTCTCGCTTCCCACGCCCGGGTTCCCGGGTTCGATTCCCGGCGGGGTCGGGGTTATTCTCTGCCTCGTGATGGCTGGGTGTTGTGTGATGTCCTTAGGTTAGTTAGGTTTAAGTAGTTCTAAGTTCTAGGGGACTGATGACCATAGATGTTAAGTCCCATAGTGCTCAGAGCCATTTGAACCATTTTTGAACCGCAACGGTCACAGGTTCGAATCCTGACTCGGGCATGGATGCGTGTGATGTCCTTAGATTAGTTAGGTTTAAGTAGTCCTAAGTTCTAGGGTACTGATCACCTGTGATGTTAAATCCCATAGTGCTCAGAGCCATTTGAACCATTTGAACCTTGGTGGATAGCGGTATCGGACACACGTTTCCATCTTCAGTTTATTTTTGTCCTGTATACTGAATAACAATGGAGATTTTAGAGGGTTTCAGAAGGAAAATGAACTGCGAATGGGAACGCTTGTCCGAAACTGTCGTGCTCTGAGGGAACAGAGCATCGCATTCATAGGAGGCAAGGCCTTTCTATGTAGCAGGCGATAGCGGCAATCAGTCGCAGTGGTCTCCAACAAAGGGGTGATTACCGCCTGAAGGGGTTAAATGAAACCCACTTTATGTGTTTGTTTCATTTTACATGTCTTTACAACGTTACGCCTAGATACTTAATTGACGTAATTGTGTCATCTGTAACACCACTAATACTGTTTTTGAACACTGTAGAATTGTTTCAACTCATCTGTATTAATTTACATTCACATACATTCAGAGCAAGCTGCCATTCATTACACAAAACTGAAATTCTGTCTAAGTTATTCTGTATCGTCCTGCACTCACTCAACAGTGACGTGCACTACAGAGTTATTAGGAAAAAAGTCGCAGATCGCTGCTCACGCTATCAATCAGATCGTCTTTGTGTTATTAGAAATTTCCTTACTTTTTCGAATATCGTGTTTCTTCACGCGCACCTCCTACTTTTTTTCCTTTTATCCTTAAGACATATTGTGTTGAAGTTGAACACGAGGAACCCGTGGCGCAATGGCCGAGAAGTTGCTTAGCTTCTTCAACACGTCCAAATCTTGACTGATATGAATTCATTACTCCGCTACAATTTGAAAATTTCACGCTGGAAACAAAGCTGAGGCTGTAGCTATGCCACGTCTCCGGAATACTATGCCACGTCTCCGGAATATCCTTTCTTCCAGGAGAGCTAGTCCTGCAAGTTTCTCAGGAGAACTTCCGTGAAGTTTGGAAAGCAGGAGCGAGGTACTGGAGGAAGTAATGTTGAGACGAGGGTTCCTGAGTCATACTTGGGTATCTCAGTCCGTAGAGCACTTGCTCGCGAAAGGCATTGATCACGAGTTCGAGTCTTGGTCCGGCACACACTTTTAACCTGCCAGGAAGTTTCACATCAGCGCATCCTCTGCTGCACAGCGTATGTTTCACTTTGGAATGATAGCAGGCACCGGCCGGGGTGGCCGAGCGGTTCTAGGCGCTACAGTCTGGAACCGCGCGACCGCTACGGTCACAGGTTCGAATCCTGCCTCGGGCGTGGATGTATGTGATGTCCTTAGGTTATTTAGGTTTAAGTAGTTCTAAGTTCTAGGGGACTGATCACCTGTGATGTTAAATCCCATAGTGCTCAGAGCCATTTGAACCATTTCTGATAGCAGGCAAGCACACGCACAAACAGCCATAAACAACACGTAGTGACATGACGCCACTTGTTGAACACTGCGGCATGGGTCTCTCGTCTTCAGATTCCACAAAATAAGTCTTCAAATTCTTCCTAAAACGGAAGAAAAAACGACGGAATGTGCGTGAAGAGACAGGAAATTAGAAAGAATAAGGACCAGTGTAGTTTGTACAGAGAACAATAGCGGCCCTATCACACCTCCTTTGAGCATTTCTGATGATAACCTTGTCTCTGATGAACCCTCGACGTCCAAGAGAGTGTACTGGGTTCTGTTACTTCAAAAGTCTTCGAGCCACTGTCATGTCTGGAATATAGTCCGTATGTTCGGATCTTTGTTAACAGTCTGCATTGGGGCACTGCGGCAAACGCCTTTTGGAAATGTAGCAATATGGAATGTGGCTGTTGCCCTTCATCGATATGTTGTTGTTGTTATGGTCTTCAGTCCTGAGACTGGTTTGACGCAGCTCTCCATGCTACTCTATCCTGTGCAGGCCTCTTCACCTACCAGTACCTACTGCAGCCTACATCCTTCTGAATCTGCTTAGTGTATTCATCTCTTGGTCTCCCTCTACGATTTTTACCCTCCACGCTGCACTCCAGTACTAAATTGGTGATCCCTTGATGCCTCAGAACATTTCCTACCAACCGATTCCTTCTTCTAGTCAAGTTGTGCCACAAACTCCTCTTCTCCCCAATTCTATTCAATACCTCCTCATTAGTTATGTGATCCACCCATCTAATCTTCAGCATTCTTCTGTAACACCACATTTCGAAAACTTCTATTCTCTTCTTGTCCAAACTATTTACCTTCCATGTTTCACTTCCATACATGGCTACACTCCATACAAATACTTTCAGAAACGACTTCCTGACACTTAAATCTATACTCGATGTTAACAAATTTCTCTTCTTCTGAAACGCTTTCCTTGCCATTGCCAGTACAAATTTTATATCCACTCTATATCTACCATCATCAGTTATTTTGCTCCCCACATAGCAAAACTCCTTTACTACTTTAAGTGTCTCATTACCTAATCTAATTCCCGCAGCATCACCCAACTTAATTCGACTACATTCATCGATAGTTCGCAGAATATCGTGCGAGAGAAGGGCAAGCCGAATTACCCGCGAGCGAGGCTTTCAAAATCCGCACTCATTCATGAACTGACAGCCTGTTCGATACGATATTTTACGTCTGCATCCTTCCACGCTACAACGAATTCAAAATGTGTATACCCGCCTGAGGGAGTCACACTTTGTACTGGTGTCGACGATGAACATCAGTTCCGGAAGGAATGAGAGGTTAATCATCTGATACCCGTTATGTGATGAACATCTCCACACAGCTCGATGTATATCGGACCGGTGCTTCACGGTGTAACACTTTCCATTTCAGCCAGTATAAATGACCGAGGTGCGGACGCTAGGTGTCGAAGCCAGCGTGCGACTGAGGCACTCGCCCGGCCGGCGTGTGAGATGAATCCTGCTGTTCAGACGCGCCTCGCTCTCTACGGGGGCCGGACCCCTGCCGCGAATCACCGGACCTTATTACGGCGGCGCACAGTGGCGAGCCGAATGTCTAATGCCGCCTGTGTTTCACACGTTGTTCTGCGGCGCCACCGCACTGCGCCGCTTTTTACCGCCGCCGCCGCCGTTCCCAGCATCCTCAGCGCGCGCGCACGGCCGGACGAAACAAATTCCACGAAGTGATCCCCCCGGGGATTTAAATATGTGGCTTATAACGTTTTTGAGCGGGGCGCCCGGACGCGACGGCGGGACAAACCGGCGGTGGCGCGGTGTCTGCGCAGCGGGAGTCCCGACAAATGAGAAGCGTGACTCGTATTGTTGCCGTCCCGGTTTCCATTAGCAACTCGACAAAGGGGCGCCAATCAGACCGGGCCAGAGTTTTCAACAACCAATTACCGAACAAAACACTGGAGCATCAACACTATTTAGAGATGGCCACGAGGGCGAGAGGGGACATTCCTCTTCGGCGCGTCGTTTTGTGCTCTGCCGGGATGGATTCTTTAGGCCGACCGCGAACGGTTGTGCTCCCTTCCTTCCCCCCGGCGACAATCGTCAACCCGGTCGCTCACACACACACACACACACACACACACACACACACGTGCCGCTCCGACTCGCGCGCCATTCGTAAGGGAGATGGGTTCGGCTGATTCTCGGAAAATCGTTCCCGTTTTTTGGGCTTGTGTACATTTGACGGACTGCGGGCCCAGAAAGGTTTTTGTCGGGCGATATTGTTTGGATTGAGAGGGGCCGGATGGGGTTCCCATTGAGGTCCAGAAGGACCCCTGCGGTTTGGCTGATGGCTCCGATCGTGTTGATCACCGGCGACTGCGGATGTCCGGATGATGCGAGGTCTCTAACTACGGCCACTAGGTGTGACTGACGGTAAATGCTGCACCCTCCTCCTCTGCATAATTACGCCACGACTGAGCGCTATTCGCAGGCGGAACGATGCAAGTATTTCGATGACGATGCGATACGACTGTCTTTCTTTCGTGCTGTTCTCTCTACTTGTAGATTTTCTACGTAGTTTATCTACATATGTATAAAATACTTAATACTGTTTTTCAAAAACTGTATCCTCAAGTAATATGTCCTTAACATATGCATTCAGTTGCTGGGCAATAGGTCTAATGACTTTTGGTTGGCTCTCTATTTCGTTTCTGAACTCTATCGTGAAACAAAACTTTAATCTTAGTGACATGCTGAATTTGAAATAACGAAAATGAATCTAGTTAAATCCTGAAAGAAGCTAATTGTGCATTCAGTGAAAACTATACAGCAGACACTCAATTCTGAAATACGTTGTGAAAGTTAAGTCACATGAAGTGCAATGTCTGACTCAAAATAGCCGCAAAAGAAAGTACTGCTCAACGCGGAAGAAAATAACTGTTTAAGATTCACTGCAAATTACTCTGCTTACTTGGCACAAAACCTGAAAATTCTGACTACGTACTGCTTGCTCACAAGAATGCTAAGTGAGATCTGCTCTGAAAGAAAAGTAACTTACCTCTTGCTCAGCATTCTGTTTCGTGTCTGTTGTACTGGCGTTCTCGGGAGCAAATTGAAATCAGCAAATGCAGCAGCGAAAGAAATATAATCTACTCACTACTACATTTTCCTTTGCTTACCAGAAAGAGTCTGTGGTTGCGTGTGGCGTAAGGCGCAATCCACACGCGACAAAATGTTTAAAAATGTACTAAGAATTATGGAGGAGAGTTTTTCTTTAAAGAAAAGTGCTTCTGAAAAATTAGACTCGGATTATTGTCAAAAAAGACAGCAAAGCGTAAGAAGACTCTAACGGGTACAAAATTTACTCATTACAAAAATTGCAGACATTTAAAGAAGTTGCGTTATTTGTAACGTAATGAAAACCAGATCAAATTAACACTAACTATGAACATTAACTTGTTAATTATCTAAGGCACAAAGATTTCCTTCAGTTAATAGTTCTGACAAACAAACGTTTCATTCTTACACGTGCATTGCTTATTTTCAAGTATTCCTCCAAAAATCTTCTCCGTCCATACAATCAAGAAAATATCTTTACAAAGAAGTTTTCATCATTATAACTAAGTATTCCAGATAACATTCATAAACATCAGATCTCCTTCTCTAAGACTCTCCTGCTCACAATTGCCTCTAATAAGAATCCCCTAACTCTGCACAACTGACTGGCGGCCAGGCACACCACAGACTACATTTAACGCAGAGTCAAGGACCTTATCCACTACTCGTGCAGTGCGCTCATACTCCTTTGTCCTAGTACAGCAAAGATGAATATAATGGCAAAAAACATATGAAAACCTTACGTACTGAACCTTCGGTGACCTTGAGCGCTCGATCACCCTTGACAATACAAGGATCGCTCCAAAAGAAATGCGCAAAGCTTTGTAAATATGCAATTTATTTTGCAAACGTCTGATACCTTTTTAGTACGTTGATGCATTCTTGTGAGATAAATATCATGTGCCCACATAATATCCACCCCTTTCAACTGACTTTTACGCCACCGTGGGAACTAAGGCCTGTGTACCTATATGTTATAAGTCAAAACCAGCACGTTTGAACCATTGTTTAGGAGCCTTCACAAGGGAATCGTAATTTAGAAAACTCGTTCCACAAAGGGCCTGCTTAGATGTATCAGATAGGTGATAATTACACAGTACTTCATCTGGGCTGTAGAGTGATTATTTCAATGTTTTCCACCAAAATTTTGTGGTCTCGATCGTGATTTGCTCACCCGTGCGTTATCGTGCAACGTCAAAGAATCGAGCTTTTCTCCCCGTGCTGTCGAGTGCGTTAAAGTTTTTTAATTGTTGCCATTTACGCGCCAGAATTTATAGTATTTTTGTGTAGCATTATGTCCACAAGCGACAGACCTTCGCTATCAGCAAGCACAATAGCCATTACCTTTTTTGCTGAAGGCACAGTTTTGAATTTCCTCTTCTCCGGCAAGTTTGCATGATGGCGATCCATAATTTACCGTTTTACCACCTCAAAGTGATGCAGCTACGTTACATCCCCCTTCACGACTCTTGCGAAGAAGTCATCTCCAGATTTCTTGTACTGTTCCAGAAGTTATCTGCGCACTTTCTTCCGTATTTCATTGTTGTTCGTAAACTGTAATACTGTTACATGTCCTTCCAAAGGAAGTTAAACGTGGTTTCAAGTCCTATAAGAAACTCTTTAATTTCGCTTAAAGTTTCACACTCATTCCATTTTACCCGAACGTATATGCAGTTTCACATAACCATATCTCTGGACGCAATTTGACCTTCACTCGCACGCTCTATGCCACCTGTCAACTTTCCACCTTTGTTTCTGAAGCACGCAGATGTGACAGTCACAGTACTCGGTAGTTCAATAGCGATTTATGGTAAAGTGGTTTCTCCTGTGTTAAACGTTTACAGTGCATGATCAAAAAGAAATAAGAACACGAAAAATCAGTAATCAGAAAGGCGTCGTCAAATTTTTTAAAATAATTGTAGTCGGATTTTTATGCGAGAAGCACTACAGTACTTTAAAAGTCGCGTATCAAAGAGACTGATACAGTCAATGCGATTTCTCATGGATCTATCTGACACTCTTGAGGAGTCGTTTTTGCGCTATCCCTCGATTACACACCATGTGATCAAAAGTATCCGGACACCTATTAGTGGGTATTAATGTGGGGAGTGTCCACCATTCGCTTTTAGAACGGTTTCAACTGTGCTTGGGACACATTAAGTGAGGGGCATGGAGGTCTGTGGAGGAACGGCAGTCCAGTCTTCCTCAAGAGACGAAATCTGAGGTGTTAGTGATGTTGTACGCTACCATCTGGCGGGAAGTCGACGTTCCATCTCGTTTCAAAGGTGCTCCATTGGCTTCAAGTTGGGACTCTGGCCAGACCATTCGATTCCAGGAGTGTTGTTGTCTACAAACCATTACTTCAGATTATTTCATGACATCTCTTATAAGAATCCTCGATAATGCTCGCCAGTTCGCGTCCGCCAGTACATGGGGTCCTCCTGGTCTTGATTTACCCGTAGTTGCCACTTCGTGCTTCCACTTTACCATCACACCACCAACAGTGGACTACGGCAGATAGGTCCACGTTCAAAGGCAATGATCTGTCCCCACTGACCAATTCTGCTGTTACTTCTTCTGCATAGCGTTTACTAAAAAGGAATTTACAACTTTGAACATTCGTACAAACTTATTCATACGACTTGTAGACTTTGTCTTCGTGCCATTTTGAAGGAAAATAGATCAAGTTCTGACTGTTTGGTAGGACGTCGCGGATTTCCTAAATGTCCGGAATGTCCGGTTTCCGCTTTTTCCGCTTGAGTGAATACGTCGAGGTGAGCAAGTGTATATATATATATATATATATATATATATATATATATATATATATATATATATATACAACTGGACATTAACCATTAAAACTGCTACACCACGAAGATGACGTGCTACAGAGGCGAAATTTAACCAACAGGAAGAAGATGCTGTGATGTGCAAATGATTTGCTTTTCAGAGCATTCACACAAGGTTGGCACCGGTGGCGACACTTACAACGTGCTGATAGGAAAGTTTCCAACCGATTTCACATACACAAACAGCAGTTGACCGGCGTTGCCTGGTGAAAAGTTATTGTGATTCCTCGTGTAAGGAGGAGAAATGCATATCATCACGTTTCCGACTTTGATAAAGGTCGGATTGTAGCCTAAAGCGATTGCGGTTTATTGTATCGCGACATTGCTGCTCGCGTTGGTCGAGATCCGATGACTGTTAGCAGAATATGGAGTCGGTGGGTTCAGGAGGGTAATACGGAACGCCGTGCTGGATCCCAACGGCCTCGTATCACTAGCAGTCGAGATGGCAGCCATCTTATCCGCATGGCTGTAACGGACCGTGCAGCCACGTCTCGATCCCTGAGTCAACAGATGGGGACGTTTGCAAGACAACAACCATCTGCACGAACAGTTCGCCGACGTCTGCAGTAGCATGGACTATCAGCTCGGAGACCATGGCTGCGCTTACCACTGACGCTGCATCACAGACAGGAGCGCCTGCGATGGTGTACTCAACGACGAACCTGGGTGCACAAATGGCAAAACGTCATTTTTTCGGATGAATCAAGGTTCTGTTTACAGCATCATGATGATCGCATCGGTGTTTGGCGACATAACGGTGAACGCACATTGGAAGTGTGTATTCGTCATCGCAATACCGGCCTGATGGTAAGGGGTGCCATTGGTTACACGTCTCGGTCACCCCTTCTTTGCATTGACGGCACTTCGAACAGTGGACGTTACATTTCAGATATGTTACGACCCGTGGCTCTACCCTTCATTCGATCCCTGCGACACCCTACATTTCAGCAGGATAATGCACGACCGCATGTTACAGGTCCTGTACAGGCCTTTCTGGATACAAAAAGTGTTCGACTGCTGCCCTGGCCAGCACATTCTCCAGATCTCTCACCAACTGAAAACGTCTGGTCAATGGTGGCCGAGCAACTCGCTCGTCGCAATACGCCAGTCACTACTCTTGATGAACTGTGGTATCGTGTTGAAGCTGCATGGGCAGCTGTGCCTGTACACGCCAACCAAGCTCAGTTTGACTCAATGCCCAAGGCGTATCAAGGCCGTTATTACGGCCAGAGCTGGTTGTTCTGGGTACTGGTGTCTCAGTGACTGGTGTCAAATTGCGTGAAAATGTAGTCACATGTCAGTTCTAGTATAACATATTTGTCCAACGAATACCCGTTCATCATCTGCATTTCTTCTTGGTGTAGCAATTTTAATGGTCAGTAGTGTATATATTTTCTCTAAGCACTATGGGACTTAACAACTGAGGTCATCAGTCCCCTAGACTTAGAACTACTTAAACCTAACTAACTTAAGGACAACTCACACATCCATGCCCGAGGCAGGATTCGAACCTGCGACCGTAGCAGCAGCGCGGTTCCGGACTATAGCGCCTACAACCGTTCGGCCACAGCGGTGAGTCAGCTCCATGGCCCTATGTTCACCGTCCCTGACACCTGATGACTTTTTTTTTTTTTTTTTTTTTTTTTTGGAACCATCAAAGGTACCGTGTTCTTCCACCGTTACCAGCTTCTCTACCAGAGCTCAGAGCTAGAATCTACATCGCAACTGAACGAGGCGCACGTCTCATACAGCGAGTTTGGCAACAAACCGACTTCAGATCGGATATGCGACAAATAACTACTGGAAAAAATATGTATTTTGCCATAAAACGGTACCAAAGTCATGTCTGTAGGTTAAATGGATAAATCGATATGAGTTTTCAAAGTCCTTTGTCATACACCCTATATACAATCAATACTGTCAAGGCCTTGAGGCACTGATAACACCAGTCCCCGTCAGAACACCGAAATTAAGTGCCTTCGGCCTTGGCTAACACTTGGATGGGTAGTTTCCGGTGCCCCAGAGCGCTGTTAGCGAGCTAGGTGTACTCAGCCCATGTGAGGCCAGTTGAGAATCTACCTGATCGAGAAGTAACGACTCCGGTCAGGAAAACTAACAACGACCGGCACAGCGGTGTGCTGACCACATGCCCATCCATATCCGCATCCAGTGACGCCTGTCGACTGAGGATGACATGGCGGGCAGGCGGTACCGGTGAGCCGTACGAGGCCTGCTCGGACGGAGTTCAGTTAAGTTTAATATAGAGACGATATACTACTCCCTGTTTCCTTTTATATTGGCGAGCTCACCTCTCGTGACGTGTGGTTGGTTAGTTCTGCATTACATTGGAGTGTTTGGATATTTTTCATCAGACGATGTATGCTAACGCTCACACTATGAACACAATGATAAGCTCGTTTTTATTTTTTTTCTTTCAACTTCTCATATGACATACTGTTGGCTAATATTCTTTCTTGTTCCTCACAGAATGTCTCACTATGGTACAATTTTCCTCTGCACATTTGCTGTGTTCGGGACGTTTTCGTCAGTTATGTAATAATAAAGATCTGTGTATTTGCTTCGTTAAGTAAGTGTTTCCCGTGTACATTAATTTGCTTTCAAATCTCTCTTACTTCGTGTGTGTAATTTAGTTACCTATAGAGCAGCGTACCGTAATTTCTTCCACAATTTCTCCAATAATCAGATTTTTCATTGGTTTATTTTTATCATTGTACTTTGTAATCTGCCCCCTGCTTCCTTCTTCCATCTACTATCCACATTAAACAGTGCCTAGTGTAAGTAATTGATAAGCAAAGTCTTTTACGGAGATTTGAGAGGAGAGAAGATTACAATACAGTTTCAAGTCAGTCATATTGAGGTGGCTCCAGTTCTTCTTGTCTAGGCATCTGATTCTTGAAGCTAAAAATCAAACATCAGGTCATCACCGTTGGTTTCATCTAAATAAACTGGAAGATTGTTGTTGCAGAATTTTTTACGTAAATATGTTTTCCACTGACTTTCTCAGATTTTAGTATACCATACAGTATTTTGATTTTTCACATTAACAAAGCGCAAATTACATTGATCGCTCCTATTATACAGAATACATGTGATCACATCAGAGGCAAGTTTACGATTCTCACACTCTAAGGAAATAACAATGTTTCAAAGGGTTTTTCTCAAAAAATGAATTCCTACTAGTTTTCGTTACATTATTAATTTCGATTGTTATTTCATAAATGAATCCAGAAATACACATAGTAAACAGTACAGGGTTTCGTAATTAATAATACATATTTTAAGTGTGTAAATAATTCGTAATTTCAAATGTTTCTAAAAAAATAATTTTAACTGTACATCGAACCATTACCTATCGATTATAACAACGAAACTAAAATATTTTGTATAGTAATTCCTTTTCATAAATTTTAACTTGAAATATAAGATACTGTGTATAAAATTATATGAAGCTTTTCAGAAAAGCAACTGAGATTAAACTGACCTGGCCAAAATTCGAAAAATAATACTGCTATCGACAACTATTGTTGAGGAAAAGTGATGCTAGAAGAGGACGTCCCATTATAACACTTCTTTTTAAATTTCTTAACTGAATTGTGTTTGTAGGAGCCTGGTCCTAAGTCGAAACAAGGCCCCGGGAGTAGACAACATTCCGTTAGAACTATACCACATGGCGAGCAAGATGTATGAGATAGGCGAAATACCCTCAGACTTCAAGAAGAATATAATAATTCCAATCCCAAAGACAGCAGGTGTGAAAATTACCGAACTATTAGTTGAATAAGCCAGGGCTGCAAAATACTAACACGAATTATTTACAGACGAATGGAAAAACTGGTAGAAGCCAACCTCGGGGAAGATCAGTTTGGATCCCGTAGAAATGTTGGAACAAGTGAGGCAATACTGACCCTATGACTTATCTTAGAAGGAACATTAAGGAATGGCAAACCTACGTTTCTGGCATTTGTATACTTGGAGCAAGCTTTTGACAATGTTGACTGGAATACTCTTTTTCAAATTCTGAAGGTGGCAGGGGTAAAATAAAGGGAGCGAAAGGCTATTTACAATTTGTACAGAAACCAGATGGCAGTTATAAGAGTCAAGGGGCATGAAAGGGAAGCAGCGGTTGGGAAGGGAGTGAGACAGGGTTGTAGCCTCTCCCCGATGCTATTCAATCTGTATATTGAGCGAGCAGTAAAGGAAACAAAAGAAAAGTTCGGAGTAGGTATTAAAATCCATGGAGAAGAAATAAAAACTTTGAGGTTCGAGGGACAGCAAAGGACTAGAAAGAGCAGTTGAACGGAATGGACAGTGTCTTGAAAGGAGGGTATAAGATGAAAATCAACAAAAACAAAACTAGGATAATGGAATGTAGTCGAATCAAATCGGGTGATGCTGAGGGAATTAGATTAGAAAATGAGACACTTAAAGTAGTAAAGGAGTTTTGCTATTTGGGGAGCAAAATAACTGATGATGGTCGAAGTAGAGGAGAAATAAAAGTAGACCGGAATTGGTAAGGAAAGAGTTTCTGAAGAAGAGAAATTTGCTAACATCGAGTATAGATTTAAGTGTCAGGAAGTCGTTTATGAAAGTATTTGTATGGAGTGTAGCCATGTATAGAAGTGAAACGTGGACAATAAATAGTTTCGACAAGAAGAGAATAGAAGCTTTCGAAATGTGGTGCTACAGAAGAATGCTGAGGATTATATGGGTAGATCACATAACTGATGAGGAGGTATTGAATAGAACTGGGGAGAAGAGGAATTTGTGGCACAACTTGACCAGAAGAAGGGATCGGTTGGTCGGACATATTCTGAGGTATCAAGGAATCACCAATTTAGTATTGGAGGGCAGCGTGGAGGGTAAAAATCGTAGAGGGAGACCAAGAGATGCATACACCAAACAGATTCAGAAGGATGTAGGTTGCAGTAGGTATTGGGAGATGAAGAAGCTTGCACAGGATAGAGTAGCATGGAGAGCTGCATCAAACCAGTCTCTGGACTGAAGACCGCAACAACAACGAAGTGTACTGTACTGAAACCATTACCTCCACTTTCAACACATGAATCAGACGCACTGCTATGCCTTTAACACTGTCACAAATTCTTATGGTACATTCTTCAATACAGGCAAGCACACATTAAATATCCACGCATGTTCGTCTAGCGACATCATTCACTGTTATTTATACGGGGTGTCCCAAAAGAACACCGACAAGGGACAGCTTCCTCACACCAAAACAAGGAAGAAATATCATTAAACATGGGTCCTGAAATGCATACTTTGAGCCCTTATTCGTCTTAGCTAGTGTGAATCACATTTCTACTGAGCAGGTGCTCTTAGGTCTTAAGGTATGCACTTTCGAGCCCATGTTTAGCGGACTTCTTTTATTGTTTTGGTGTAAGGAACCAGTCCATAAAGCTTGTCTGTGTTGCTTTCGGACGTCACGTATGTCTTCAATTCGCAACGTTGTACAAACTCACAACGTCACAAGCGAGCACATACGAAGCGCTTCGTTTGATGTCAATCGCAACACCGTCCCCTGTATGTGTTAGTAGCGCTACAGCCTCCGAGCGAACAGCGGCGCTGAAGCGTTCGCCTTGTTCCAGGAGTGTGCACCAACGCGACGGCGCCCAGCGTCAGCAGCATCAACCGCATCCTGCGCAACCGCGCGGCCGAGCGCGCGGCCGCCGAGTTCGCGCGCGCCGCGGGCTACGGGCTGTACCCGGGTGCGGCGGCGGCGGCTGCGGCCAGCGGCCACTCTCCCGCGGGCTACGCCTTCCCCTGGGGGCCGCAGCTGTGGGCCGCCGCGCCGTTGGGGCTGGGCCTGTCGGCCGCCGCCGCCGCCGCTGCCGCAGCCGCGCAGGCGCACCACGGGCAGCCGCCCGGCGCTCAGCCACAGGCGCCTGGGCAGGCCGCCGCCCCCCACGACGCCGCCGACCTCATCGTGCCGCGCCTCATAGGTGCGTCGCCGCTTGATCTGCGAATCACAAATCACAGCCCTCTCTTCCCAATTCCCCTCTACCATCCCATACTATAAGTCGCTACCGTGTCACTTGTTTACCTCTGTGGATGCACTAAGTGTGGTGCACGGAATATACCAGATAGCTATCACGAGCAAATAGAGAGCTGCAATGTGTTGGTTAGAGATGGGGACACAAGATAAGGTACACACAATAACCCATGTACCGATACAGTCGACATGTCCCCTTAAAAGTTGGCCTTTGCACACATGGCAAGAGGAGTGGGATGTAAGTGCTAAGGGACGTAATCTGGACCAATGCCACCGCTATCTATCTACTTTCAGGGGCACCAAAAATTTGTTTCCATTTCATATACACTACTGGCCAAGAAGAAACGCAGATGATGAACGGGTATTCATTGGACAAATATATTATACTAGAACTGACATATGGTTACATTTTCACGCAATTTGGGTGCATAGATCCTGAGAAATCAGTACCCAGAACAACCACATTTGGCCGTAACGACGGCTTTGATACAGCTGGGCATTGAGTCAAACAGAGCTTGGATGGCGTGTACAGGTACAGCTGCCCGTGCAGCTTCAACAAGATACCACAGTTCATCAAGAGTAGTGAGTGGCGTATTGTCACGAGTCAGTTGCTCGGCCACCATTGACCAGACGTTTTCAATTGGTGAGAGGTATGGAGAATCTGCTGGCCAGGGCAGCAGTCGAACATTTTCTGTATCCAGAAAGGCCTGTACAGCACTTGCAAAATGCGGTCGTGCATTATCCTGCTGAAATGTAGGGTTTCGCAGGGATCGAATGAAGCGTAGAGTAACAGGTCGCAACACATCTGAAATGTAACGTCCACTTTTCATAGTGCCGTCAATGCGAATAAGAGGTGACCGAGACGTGTAGCCAATGGCACCCCTTACCATCACGCCGGGTGATACGCCAGTATGGCGATGACGAATGCACGCTTTCAATGTGCGTTCACCGCGATGTCGCCAAACACGGATGCGACCACCACGATGCTGTAAACAGAACATGGAGTCATCCGAAAAAATGACGTTTTGCCATTCGTGCACCCAGGTTCGTCGTTGAGTACACCATCGCAGGCGCTCCTGTCTGTGATGCAGCGTCAAGGGTACCGCAGCCATGGTCTCCGAGCTGATAGTCCATGCTGCTGCAAACGTCGTCGAACTGTTCGTGCAAATGGTTACTGTCTGGCAAACGTCCCCATCTGTTGACTCAGGGATCGAGACGTGGCTGCACGATCCGCTACAGCCATGCGGATAAGATGCCTGTCATCTCGACTGCTAGTGATACGAGGCCGTTGTGATCCAGCACGGCGTTACCCTTCTGAACCCACCGATTCCATATTCTGCTAACAGTCATTAATCTCGTCCAACGCGAGCAGCAATGTTGCGATACGATAAACCGCAATCGCGATAGGCTACAATCTGACCTTTCTCCTCCTTACACGAGGCATCACAATAACGTTTCACCAGGCAACGCCGGTGAACTGCAATTTGTGTATGAGGAATCGGTTGGAAACTTTCCTCATGTCAGCACGTTGTAGGTGTCGTCACCGGTGCCAACTTTGTGTGAATGCTCTGAAAAGCTAATCACTTCCATATCATAACACCTTCTTCTTGTCGGTTAAGTTTCGCGTCTGTAGCACGTCATCTTCGTGGTGATGCAATTTTAGTGGCCAGTAGTCTAATAACTGAACAAATGTAAAAATTTAAAACGCTACGATAATCTGCAATTTGTGTATGAGGAATCGGTTGGAAACTTTCCTCATGTCAGCACGTTGTAGGTGTCGTCACCGGTGCCAACCTTGTGTGAATGCTCTGAAAAGCTAATCACTTCCATATCATAACACCTTCTTCCTGTCGGTTAAGTTTCGCGTCTGTAGCACGTCATCTTCGTGGTGATGCAATTTTAGTGGCCAGTAGTCTAATAACTGAACAAATGTAAAAATTTAAAACGCTACGATAATCTACTCATTAAGAAGAATAATCGTAAGTCATAGGTTTAACACAATAAGACAATTATTACAGTTAGAAACTGTATATACAGGGTGTTTCCGTAAGAGCGTGCAAAAGTGTAACAGAACATAGAGAATGTTCCACTGAACAATTTCGGGTAGGGAACCTGGTGTCGGAGCAGCCCACTTAAGGAGATATGGAAGTGTACTTGTCTACCACTCTGTCTAGGATAACTGTTTTCCAGCTTATTAACAACTAACATGTATACAAGTTTACACGTACTGTGCTGTTTACTTACATGTACGTTCTTTATTTTCTGCAACGTAACAAGGAGGACGAACCTGATTATTAGGAAAATTTGGAAATTCGTGGTAAGTTCTTATGGGACCAAACTGCTGAGGTCATCGGTCCATAACCTTACACACTACCTAATGGAACTTCCATTAAGGATAACACACACTCCCATGCCCGAGGGAGGACTCGAACCTCCGACCCGACAGGGAAAGCAGCGCGAACCGTGACAAAACGCCGTAGACCGCGAGGCTACCCCGCGTGGCACTATTGGGAATTCATGATGCGGGTTTTCTTCGCTTTACTTGTCCATAAGGTGACTCTGTTGCATCGTATTTACAGACACACTGTCCCATGACAGAACATGTTATGAATCAACGACAGACCCATTCATTAGTCAGTGCTATGTAGAGACGTACAGTACAGTATGATGGAGGAGTACCCCAATGGATACAAATATGGAATTAGCTGTCAGAATTGTAGCTGCCTATGATATGATTCGAAACACATCGTGGATATTTGTCAGGGTGCGTCAGAATCTTGCTCGCTGATGTCATGCTTGCATTGAGGCTGATAGCCGTCAGTTTCAGCACATTTTGTAAGATACGGTACAAATGGTACGTTCATTATGTCGATGATAGTATTTGCAGTTAACAGTAACTAATGTAAATAAAAAAGTACGTAATAATCTGATTTTATTCCTATTATCTCCTTAAGCTGACTTCTCCGACCCCAGGTTCCCTACCTCAAATTGTTCAGTGAAGCATCCTCTATGTCCTGTTAAATTTTCGCAAGCTCTTACAGAGATACGCTATATGTAGATGTCTTGAGTCAGCATAGGTCACGGCGCACAAATTACCAGGCTATATTCATGCAGTATTTGAGAATGATATTTAGCGACTTCCAATTCATACCTCAAAGAAACTTTTTCTCTTTTGCATGCACGTCATCAAATATATAACACATTATCTCATGTGTAAATTAATTAGAAACGTGAAGCTGTTTTGTATGTGGAAGTTAAATTGTATGGGAATCAGGGGTATACCGCTTAGTACTAAGACAGTACGTTTTATTTGTTATAATACAAGTACAGAAATAAAGCACTCATGTTTCAATTAACAGAGCTGCATATAACAAAATCCATTTCTCATGTCTTTTAAGTGTTTTACAGGGGAATAACAAAATTAAATTAAAGAAAAAATCTTACAGTATTGGCTCCTGGTTCTTTCACAACTCCATTCTTGGCATCAAATGTTCTATTGTTTACTGATGAACTCCCTACCATTGTTCGGAAAGAAATGGTTTTTCATAACATTTTCCAGACACACGTTTTTATATCCGCTCACTTCTCCATTTCTTACTATTTCTGAAACCCAAATTACTTCCTTACACTACAAAGAGGTTGTTTTTAGACAAACAACTTAATCCCACATGCACTTTACGTACCACACTGACTGTGCATCAACTAAATGGAGGAGACCTTCATGCACGGTACTTTGAACTCCAGAGGGAAGAAGTGCTTCGCATAAAGACCATGCACAAACCGGTAATTGTTGTGTGCCACTTCGAATAGAACGGTAAGGAGGGGCGAGTTATAGATTGATGTGGCTACTTTTGTCGTAGGAAGGTTGAATAGGAGCAGAAATTAGCGAACATGTTAACACAGTAAACAGAGGATTTACTTAAATTATATTTCTCCAAGCGTCTGAGGATTCATTGAAAATAATGCAGCAAGAAGCAGAGTCCAGTTCTCAATGTCAACAAGGATGAGGCTCTCTGAACTAAGGAGAAACGATGGTGTTGGAGCTGCGACTATGCAATGTATTTGTAGCGCCACGTAGCGAAGAGACTCCAAGTGCGAGGGGGCCAGATGGCTCCCACTGGCCGTCCTATACCACGCCGGCAGAGGGCATTCGTGCTACGGAAACGCTGATGGCGTCGCTCAGCGAGTATGTACCATTGGGTCCCGCCAGTTCACACACGACTACCTATGGCGTCTGATAGAAACTTGCAATTCTGTTGCCAACTTTGATGCCCATGAGATGGTACCGATACGCGATACCACAGTAATGAATGTTTGAAACATATTCTCCATGATTTAGCACTTGGAACAAGTCTACCGACTTGCAGCAAGTTACCGGAAACGCAATAGCAGAGAACGCACATTTTGTGAAAAAAATGGCTCGAATTTTAGTTACCCTTCGAGGCTGTTAAGTAGCCAACTTGCAAATGGCGCCAGTTGACAATTTTAACTATACTAACATACTGTACTAATATAGGTACCAACATACACTACAGGCCATTAAAATCGCTACACCAAGAAGAAATGCAGATGATAAACAGGTATTTATTGGACAAATATATTATACTAGAACTGACATGTGATTACATTTTCACTTAGTTTGGGTACATAGATCCTGAGAAATGAGTACCCAGAACAACCACCCCTGGCAGTAATAACGGCCTTGATACGCCTGGGCATTGAGTCAAACAGAGCTTGGATGACGTGTAAGGTACAGCTGCCCAGTCCGCAGCTCGTGGTCGTGCGGCAGCGTTCTCGCTTCCCACGCCCGGGTTACTGGGTTCGATTCCCGGCGGGGTCAGGGATTTTCTCTGCCTCGTGATGACTGGGTGTTGTATGATGTCCATAGGTTAGTTAGGTTTAAGTAGTTCTGAAACGTCCCCTTTGAACTATTATACACGACTGTGCTTAACCTGACACACAATATGTTGTTAGCGCAACGCAATCTGACTTTCAAAATTCCCTACAAAAGAATGGCCCTGACTAACATTAAACTATACCTTTCACAAATCACTTACCTCACAAAAATCTTCGCTGCTCAAGCTACTGCAATACAGCGAGCGCCACTACTGCCAGCTAAATAAAAGATTCAAACTATGGAAGGCACTAACTACTGATAGGGATAGTTAGCAAATGAAAGATATTAGTAGAGAACAAATAATGTATTTACCTTGATATCATCATATATAAATATAGCAGTTCATGCCAAATTACAAAACTCCGCCATCTCTCTCCCCACATCCACCACTGCTGGCGGCTCACCTCCAACTGCGCAACGCTACGCGCTGTTCACAGCCAGCTGCCTAACACTACAATGGCGAGTATTACAACAATGCAAAGCAGCCACAGACTGCACACAGCACAGCCAGTGATTTTCATACAGAGGTGGCGTTACCAATAAAAAAACCTAAACAGCCTACTTACAGTTCTAAGTTCTAGGGGACTGACGAACATAGATGTTAAGTCCCATAATGCTCATAGCCATTTGAACCATTTTTGAACAGCTGCCCATGCAACTTCAACACGATACCACAGTTCATCAAGACTGGCGTATTGTGACGAGACAGTTGCTCGGCCACCATTGACTAGTCATTTTCAATTGGTGAGAGATCTGATGAATGTGCTGGCCAGGGCAGCAGTCGAACATTTTCTGTATTCAGAAAGGTCCGTACAGGACATGCTACATGCGGTCGTGCATTATCCTGCTCAAATGCAGGGATTCGCAGGGATCGAATGAAGGGTAGAGCCACGGGTCGTACACATCTCAAATGTAACGTCCACTGTTCAAAGTGTCGTCAATGTGGACAAGAGGTGACCGAGACGTGTAACCAATGGCACCCCATACCATCACGCCGGGTGATACGCCAGTATGGCAATGAAGAATACACGCTTCCAATGTACATTCACCGCGATGTCGCCAAACACGGATGCGACCACCACGATGCTGTAAACAGAACATGGAGTCATCCGAAAAAATGACGTTTTGCCATTCGTGCACCCAGGTTCGTCGTTGAGTACACCATCGCAGGCGCTCCTGTCTGTGATGCAGCGTCAAGGGTACCGCAGCCATCGTCTCCGAGCTGATAGTCCATGCTGCTGCAAACGTCGTCGAACTGTTCGTGCAGATGGTTACTGTCTGGCAAACGTCCCCATCTGTTGACTCAGGGATCGAGACGTGGCTGCACGATGCGTTACAGCCATGCGGATAAGATGCCTGTCATCTCGACTGCTGGTGATACGAGGCCGTTGGGATCCAGCACGGCGTTACCCTTCTGAACCCACCGATTCCATATTCTGCTAACAGTCATTAGATCTCGACCAACGCGAGCAGCAATGTCGCGATACGATAAACCGCAATCGCGGTAGGCTACAAACCGACCTTTATCAAAGTCGGAAACTTGATGGTACGCATTTCTCCTCCTTACACGAGGCATCACAACAACGTTTCACCAGGCAACGCCGATCATCTGCTGTTTGTGAATGAGAAATCGGTTGGAAACTTTCCTCGTGTCAGCGCGTTGTCGGGGTCGCCACCGGCGCCAACCTTGTGTGAATGCTCTGACAAGCTAATCATTTGCATCTCACAGCATCTTCATCTTGTCCGTTAAATTTCGCGTCTGTAGCACGTCATCTTCGTGGTGTAGCAATTTTAATGGCCAGTAGTGTACTTGTCCTCTAAAACCAAATATCGAGATTGGAGACTCAGTTCGGCTGTGGTAGGGATTTTTCATCTACTAACACTGTTATATAGTGATTCGTTCTGGAACTGACAATGACAATGCTCAAAAACCTGTGGAGTAATGTCAGAAAGACGAGTGTCCATCCATGAACCAGAGACCTCATAGAGGTGGACCGTGATTCGCAATTAGGCGTGCAGGCGTGCGGCGGGCAATGCACGCACGCGCTACCCACTGGTGTGCCGAGGCCGCGATATGACGCTCGTGGCCCACAGTCGGCGCATGCGCGTGGTGCCTTCCGTCCGCTAC
The DNA here is from genome assembly GCF_023864345.2 of Schistocerca serialis cubense. Lineage (NCBI taxonomy): Eukaryota > Metazoa > Arthropoda > Insecta > Orthoptera > Acrididae > Schistocerca > Schistocerca serialis. The sequence goes on along the minus strand of NC_064641.1, from coordinate 147,511,590 downwards.
AATGGCGTCGCTAATTGCGCACTTAGTCTGCCCGCCGCTCTCTTCGGTCCGTGAGGCTCCTTTGTCCCGCGCCCTCGAGGCGAGAGCTGGCCACAGGAAATTCGAAATGGAAACGGCGTGTTTACACAATCGGTGGCCCGCCACGTCGCATGCGTAGTCAGCCGATGAATGCGGCGCAGATTACCCGCGTCACGAACTGCTCGGCTCTTTACGTAACGGACGCTGAATAGCTACCAGAACGGCTGAAAAAGTTTGTACTGCCTGTACGTGGCTGTTAGGCATTTACAAGACTTGCGCAAAAATAGAAGTAGCAGCGGTCGGCGATTACTGAGTTCAAAATTGTCAATTCTTATTACAGTCTTCTAGGGGTTGAAGAGGAGACCAGTGTTGACATTTAACCTGACAAAAAAATGCATTAAAAACCGCCAATAAAGCCAACTGTATTTAATTATGGGAGCTTAATTAACATTTAAAGTGTTACGTAGTTAGCCTTATACAAATTAAAGAGTACTGAAGGCAAATATTTACTGCCACAAGACTTTAAATAATAATATTGTGTTTTAATTTCTCTTGGAATATAAAAACACAATCAAATAACATTTATACTTACAGGAAAATGCAGAAATTTTAGCTCTTCACTAATTTCTTGGGTCTTTTCTCTCCTAAATTATTACTTAATTTTGAGCAAACAAACACATATATGCAGCAATGGACGCAGTGCTGCAAGGGAAAAAAATGGGGGACTATTAAAGAAGTAGTAAGGATGGGTTAGTGCTTTGAACGAATAAATCTTAGGAATTAAAACTGAACTATTCAATCGCAAGTACAAAAAAAATCTCAATAACGGAATGAATCGGTAATATCCCAATTTTACCCACCTTTGTTTAATACTTGGATATTTCTCAGCCCTGCTTAGCAGATAAAGTTTTAATAAGGTACTGATGTCCGGAATTGTACCATTTTGATATTAAAGCTGATTACCATAACAGGGCTACAACCAGACACTTAAGTATTATCTTATGATAAATGGCTACAGACGTGATTTTAAGTGGCGTTAAGTTAATAGTGAGCGCTCTGACTTCAGTAGCTTGGGTATGGCTTAGAGAGCGGACCGTACTGTCTGATAATGTGTAGTCAATTTTAGTACCATCTACGTAGACTAATGTGTTCTCGTGAAACGCACGTGGAAGTGTCTGTCATGTATCTAACTATTTTCTTATGAGTTAGACACTCATAACAATATGAATTTATGAAATTTCAGCGTGTCATGATCAGTATCGTATACTGCACCATAGGAAATGTTTAACTGCTGCGATAACGTTCGCAGTTGCACACGCTGGTAATTCAAAATTGCTGCCTCATTGGCTCCGACATTTTCCGGGATCGCAGCTGTTACCTGCCATTTGGAACGTGGCGAATCACTGAGATAAACACGGCCCAGCTGGAAGAATGCACACCACCTGGAGACACTGGTACGGTCCTTACAGTCGTCCTCATATACGCCACGCATGTCCCTGTGAATTTCACTCGGCTTACTGGTATGCCCATCGGCAAACAAATATCGAACTACACTTCGGTGCTGCTCTTCACAAGTTGACAACATTTCATGGGGGCCATGTTTGTTTCGTAGCTCTGGATTTACTCGCTGCAGATGTACACGAAAACAAAATATCCTCTGTAGTGCAAATTGTAAACCATATTGTTCTGAAATTTCAACATTCCAGCTGCAATATTAAGGAAGGAAAAAAAAAGTGCTTTACTTTCCGATGCTGCCACGTAAAAGGTGATTTCAGAAAATCGGTTATAAATTATTAAGGAAGACCAAGTAACTGCCGGCGCCGGATTAGCCGAGCGGTCTTAGGCGCTGCACTCATGGACTGTGCGGTTGGTCCCGGCGGAGGTTCGAGTCCTCCCTCAGGCATGGGTGTGTGTGTTTGTCCTTAGGATAATTTAGGTTAAGTTGTGTAAGCTTAGGGACTGATGATCTTAGCAGTTAAGTCCCATAAGATCTCACACACAATTGAACATTTTGCCAAGTAACTTTCCTTGAATGCTGCACTGCGAGTTAAAATGACAAAGATTCGACGGTGTTTGTAACATAGTCATCGAAATTCTGTAAAGAATGATCGTAACGTTCTACCTGTTGATCAGTTTCTCGACAACAATCCTCACCTTGGTCGCAGAACCAATCGAGAACCGCAATGAGACCTTCCTCACCGTGGAAAATCTCTTTCATCCGCAAGTAATTTCAGCTTTACGAAAAGATGGAATTCACTTGATGGAAGTTCTGGACTTCCCGATCGGTATCACCCAGTTCAATACTGCTTTTGTCAAATTGACACCATTTCACCAGGGCTAGACGCGACACTGCACCTGGTCCACATACCGCCAGAGTTTCATGATGAACCTGTTTACTTACTGTCCCACACACTTTAACTTTGGAGTACGTTTCCAGTCCCTGCGCTACTTGAATCGCACACTGTGATGCACTTGTTATCCGAACTGCAGCGAAAACTGTGACTCATAAAATCCCGGATAACGTATTCTCTTCTGACAATGCACCGCTCTTGCTTAATGGTCTTCGTGTGGGACGGCAGGTCTAAACATGCTTTATGACGTCCCTGACCATATATGTGCTTACGACGCGTTATTAACTCCAATATTAAATATCATCTTAGTTAACAGGAACGTATCTGAACTGTAAAAAACTAAACTCCTCCCGAACAAGCCACGAAGGCCCAACGGTACTGACCGGCCGCCGTGTCATCCTCAGCTCAGAGGCGTCACTGGATGCGTGTATGGAGGGGCATGTGGTAAGCACACCGCTCTCCCGGCCGTATGTCAGTTTCCGAGACCGGAGCCGCTACGTCTCAATCAAGTAGCTCCTCAGTTTGCCTCACAATGGCTGAGCGCATCCCGCTTGCCAACAGCGCTCGGCGGACCGGATGGTCTCCCACCCAAGTGCTAGCCCAGCCGGACGGCGCTAAACTTCGGTGATTTGACGGGAGCCGGTGTTAGCACTGCGGCAAAGCCTTTGGCATCTGAACTGTAAACTTTTCGATTAAACTTCCATTAAATTGGGTTGTAACTTCACCCAAGGGGGTGATCTAAATCGAAGTGTTGATACTCTTGGCAACAGTTCATATAAACATTTAAACTGCTCGTGTAACCCTTCTTAAAATATGGCATTACGATATAATCAGTTAATCAGTTAATTTCTGCGCGCGTGCGCGCGCGCGCGAGAGAGAGAGAGATAGAGAGAGAGATAGAGATAGAGAGAGAGAGAGACAGAGAGAGAGAGGGAGAGAGCGTGTGTGTGTGCGCGCAAGTGTTTGTCTTGTGAGGTTTGCTTGATTACAGACTAATTTGTTAACCTAAAACGCAGAGTGTCTTCGACCACTGTACTTATTTAAGTGTGTTTCAAATTACTTAACAATTCGTTAAAAGCAACTCTGTAAATTTGAAATGGAGATTTTTGTACCCAGTGGTCATCAACACAAATTAAGACAAATAATAGTAATTACTCTATCATGTGAGACTGGATTAGATATTCCAGTCTTTCTTCTATGGGTCCTGAGGCACATTTTCTCTGCTTTTTCGGCAGATTTCTGCAATTTCGTTTTTGCATTGTGCAGCTGGAGACAGCCCAAACAAATCCCGCTAATCATGTCTTTCGTACGGCGCCTAGCGTTGAAGGAAAGCGTCGATTTGTTTCCCATTACAAACAAAATGATCTCTAAATCGAAATTTATGTCTCCATAACACGGAGCGGTCCCAAATTAGTCTAGTACGCCATTCTTTTTATCGACGTGTATTGAAAGAGACAACAGAATACTGTGAATAACCAGTACTGGAGCAATTATTTCGTGGCGGTAGCAATCGGTGCGGGCCAGGGCAGAGCTGTCACTGCGGGAATATTGGTCATTCTTTCTTTTATTCTGTTGTTCTTAATACATATTGATAAAACGAATATCGCACTAGACTGTTTTGGATTGTTCTGTCGAATGGACACATAAAGTTCTACTGTAAAACAATTTTGTTTGTATTGGGAAACAAACCGACGCTCTTCACAAACTCTGGGCGTCGCATGGAAGATGTGACGAGCAGCATTTGTTTGGGTTGACTCCAGTTACACGTTGCAAAAACGAAATTGCAAATATCTGCAGAAACAGCAGGGAAAATGTGCTTGACAACTCTTCGACTCTTAGGAGAGACACCATGTATAACTAAAAAAAAGACCAAAAGCCCTACTAACAATGCAAAAAAAGACCAAAAGCACTACTAACAATGCCAGAAAGGACCAAAAGTCCTAGTAACAATGCAAAAAAGACCAAAAGCTGTACCAACAATGCAAAAAAGCTTTGTCTGCTGAGAATTATTTGAGGGCTTCGCGCATGATGCTAGGTAATGTGTGTCACCGCGAGGACGAATTGCTATACAGCCAATCAATTGCTGAAATGGAAGGTATATGCAGACTCCTTGATCTAGGTTTCTATGCCTTTAAAAACCTCTTCTTCAGAAGGATCGATGGTCACACTGGCTGCATAATGTTGTGAGGTATGTTAAAACTGTAGCCATATCCAGTGGCGATCAGCATGATTTCTGCGGTTTTACTGTTATGAAGGGTAATTTCATCGTTTATTGGTGGCTTATGGCAACAATTTTAACTTAGGTTGAAACTTCCGGGCTGAGAGGGCGTGGTCGATGTATAAAATTTCCACCTGACATTTCGTCTCCATCTGTGGGAGACATCTTCGTAGCCGGACGACCTCAGAAGATGTCTCCCGCAGATGAAGACGAAACGTCAGGTGGAAATTTTATACATCGACCACGACCTCTCAGCCCGGAAGTTTCAACTGAAGACAACGCCGGCCGTGAAAGCCTACATTGTATAATTTTAACTTACCTCCAAAATATACTGTTTACTCACTGATCCTTCTAAAGAAGACATTTTCAAAGACATCAAACCTTGGTCAAGGGCTTTGAATGAACCTTTCAGTCCTATAACTGATCGGCTGTATTTCACTTTATCATCACGGAGATGCCATTCTACAGTTGCTGCATCCAGCCCGTTCAAGATTTCAATGCGTATCAGCTGCTCTAGACAGAAGGCTGACGACGTTGTTGGTGTTGGCAGATGTCGACGGCAGCGCCAGCGGAGGAGTCTGCAAGGACGACTCGAGCAGCCTGGATGGTTCCGACCAGCCCAAGTTCCGGCGCAACAGGACCACGTTCAGCCCCGACCAGCTGGAGGAGCTGGAGAAAGAGTTCGAGAAGAGCCACTACCCCTGCGTCAGCACGCGGGAGCGCCTCGCCTCTAAGACCAGCCTGTCGGAAGCCAGAGTGCAGGTGAGGCCTCCGTCTGACATTTCCTCCCCAACTAACCAAAATCCCAGCAATAAGAAATCCATTCACATGTGCACACTCACACAGAAAAAAACACGCACACGCATACATCCACTCCCCCACCCCCACCCCTTCCACACACAAACACTTCATAGACAGTCTTGTTCCCAGCTTGTGACCGAGAGTTGTACACGAGGCCGACAAAATACCTAGCAACGTGGTGCACGTAAACACTGGTCTCTCATTCGGGTGGACGACGGTTCAAACCCGCATCCAACAATTCTGATTTGGGTTTTCCGTGATTTCCCTAAATCGCTTCAGGCAAACGCCGGAATGGTTCTTTTGAAGGGTCACGACAAGCTTCCTTCCGCGTCCTTCTCCAATCCGATGGGGCCGATGACCTCGCTGTTTGGTCCACTCCCTCCATCAACCAACCAACCTACGAAATCTATTAATGTACCGGGTGATCAAAATGTCAGTATAAATTTGAAAACTTAATAAACCACGGAATAATGTAGATAGAGAGGTAAAAATTGACACACATGCTGGGAATGACATGGGGTTTTATTAGAACCAAACAAAAAACAACCCCATATTGCTAGACGCGTGAAAGATCTCTTGCGCGCGTCGTTTGGTGATGATCGTGTGCTCAGCCGCCACATCCAACGCCAATGCCTCACCATAACTGCGGACATGCTTTACAGTGCTGTTCACAACATTATTCCTCGACTACAGCTATTGTTGAGGAATTATGGTGGACGTATTGAGCATTTCCTGTAAAGAACATCATCTTTGCTTGGTCTTACTTTGTTATGCTAATTGCTGCCATTCTGATCAGATGAAGCACCATCTGTCGGACGTTTTGTATTTTTTTGGTTCTAATAAAACCCCATGTCATTCCAAGCATGTGTGTCAATTTGTACCTCTCTATCTACATCATTCCGTAATTTATTCAGTTTTCAAATTTATACTGACTTTTTGATCACCCGGTATGTAACAAAGTCATTATATAAGGTGAAACAATACCTATCACAAAAGAAACATGCTAAATGAAAATACCTACAGACTGTTTCAGCAATTCACCGACGAAAGTGTATGAACCGAAGATCACACACTTGCATGATTTCTTGTTAAGGAATGTACGCTTGCTATTCCACAGTTTACGGATTTCGAATAAGACTTCCATAGGTTTCTGAGAATAAATAAAAAGAATTACAATCAGTCTGCATCTTATTAAAGGCATGTTCAAATAAATATGGAACAGGTTTTCAACTGTTTGCGCTAAAGCACTTCACACGCTGTATATTTTCGTAGCAGTGTCGAGAACGGCAGGATTCCGTTTCAAGCCGTAAAATACATCATTGATTTGGCAACTATTTCTGGTGGCAATTCGAGTAATGTACACCACACTCTTGGCATCCCTCAATGGAAAAACCGTGAGGCGTTATATTTGGCTATTGAACTGGTCCTGTACGACTTATAAGGTGTTCCTTACAGCCGACACTTAACCACTGGTCGGCCCGCCCAGTTAGCCGTGCTGTCTTACGCACGGATTTCCGGATTCGGAAAGAGCGCCTGGTCCCCGGCACAAATTCGCCCGGCGGACTTGTGCCGATGTCCGGTGAGCCGGCCAGTCTGTGGATGGTTTTTAGGCGGTTTTCCATCTGCCTAGGCGAATGCTGGCTGGTTCCCCTTATTCCGCCTCAGCTACACTATATTCCGCCTCAGCTACACTATGTCGGCGTATGCTGCGCAAACACGTTCTCCACGTACGCGTACACCACCATTACTCTTACCACGCAAACATGGGGGGGATCCACCGGGGGCCGAACCGCACAGTAACCCTGAAAGAGTGGTTCGGCGTGGGACGGCGGAGGGGTGAAGTGGACTGCGGTAGTCGTCGTGGGGTTGTGGACCACTGCGGCTGCGGCGTGAACGAAGCCTCTCCGTCGTTTCTAGGCCCCCGGTTAACATACAAAACAATACATACCATACCATACCACTGGTCGCGAACGAGGCCGAGATGTGCGGGTGCTGCGTTTATTCTGGAACTGGAGGGAGCTAGGCAAACAGGCGGTTTCTTATGTGCGGTATGCAGAAACTGATGCCAAGTAACTCCAGTGAAACGTGCTGGTACAAATACACGTCCTAGAATGTGGCCGCCATCCATTCCAGTCCAAAAGTTCACGGATACTGTGAAGAAAACGGTTCCAAGAGATCTTCTCTGCGTAATTTTGACGGTGAATTTCCATTCTTTAAACTAAAAAAAAGTTTTACTTCCAAAGTTAACGAAAGCAGTCATGTCAGAATTTGATAACGAACTCAAAAAAAGGTCCCACAAATGTTAACGGAACAGTTACAAATGAGAAGATGAACAAATTAGCACATGATCTCGAGTATAAGGTAATGACACGTTTAACCGAAAATAAAAAAAAAAAAAAGTTCACGGAAATGGATAGCAGTCAAACTCAAAGTTATCACCTGTAGCGTGCCTTGCACCAGTAGCAAACGAGTACCCTTGTTGTGATTGGTCAGCCCTCGGAATCTAATAGCGGACGCCATAATATACGTGAATTACCACATACAACAAAACACATGAATGCGTTTGACAGAAACACTGCTGACACATCTAAAACCACACCGCTCCAGAACGAACGTAAAGCACATGCTGTAACAGCTACAAGAGAGTAGAGGAAAAAGACAGAGAAGGTCTACCGTTAATGAGGGAATCAACAATGCCAACAAGTGCGAACATACTTCCTGAAATTACATGCATTTTTAAGAAAATAAAATATTAAGAAAAGTTTATCACAAAACACAAAGACATCGCAATAGACTCTGTATGAAATATGTCTAATCTATATAAGGGACAGCAAAGTTGCAGCTTGCCTGTTCGTTATCGATGTATTGTGACGTCAGCAGCAGCTCGTTGGTGCTGGCGACATAATTAAAGTAGCTCCCCAGTTCTGTAATTACAATAGATATCTCCTCTTGTTTAGTATATGATTCTGCGGGTGGTGGTACTGTTCTCCATCGCATTCCTCTATTCACAGTCCGGTCGGACGTAATCGTTGCTGTATAGATCCAGATTCGTATGTGCACGACAATCGCGCCTCTTACACACACAACACCGATATCAATGTCCCGTACACAGTATAAAATTTACTTTAAATCACCGATCGCAAACCTACATTCCATCTGTGTTTAGCATGAGCCTCACAATTGCGAATTCACATTTCTGGCGAAAACAGAACACACGTGGTAAACAGTTTGAATATTTCCACGGTGGAGGCAGTTCATTAAGTTGCAAAACAGATAAGAATTTTAAAGCGCATTCCTTTATTCAGCTCAGTTATAAGTACAACAGTTCGGGTCTAATAACATTCAGTGTCCCTTCGTGTGTACATTGTCACTGCTGTTTTTAATAATCCACAGTCTACCATTTTGTTTCAAAACGTCCAGGTCGAAATTTGATTCTAATAGTGATCGACACATAAGAACGCTGTCATAAATCCTCGTTTAGCACGATTACACAACATAAACGCGCAAACGCCACGTATCGCATACTGACTGACTGTCACTGTTCGACTTCAACTATTGACATCTATCTCGCATCACAGTCTATACAGAAGTACTGCACATTGCATCTGAGATCTCTACACAAGCATCAATTTATCAGCTGACCGATTGACCTACCAATCTCGTAGCAGCCTACACATGTCCCGACCGGCTGCCTTCAGCGATTACAGCGCCGCCCTGTTGTGATTTGTGTAAGTTAACTGAGTTTATGTTCTACGAGATCCCGCTTGGTCTTACACAGAAACAAAAAAAGGGGTTTGCCTTCGCTCTTTTAGAGTTAACAAGGCCAAAAGAAGCTGAGAGGAAACCATGAGTAAAGAGGTGGCTAATGAAAGGAAAGAAATTTCCCAGGTTCTGTTACTTAAGCAGCTTGGAGCCGATGATTTTCGGTATTATCTTAGAATGGATAAATTATGCATTTTGGAGCTGCTGAACATCATCAAACCTAGCGAAAAAGTATACGATCATGAGGTAGGCTGTAATCTGTGAGGAGAGGTTGTTAGCTACATTACGATTTCTAGCCATTGGCAGATGTTGAGAGAATCTCAAGTGCTGTTGTATGTCCACTATTATGAACTAAATTGATTCCTGGAACCTAGAACGTGATTTATAGTTGACTGAGGAAAACCATAACAGAACAAAATAAATAAAACTAAAGACGTTCACGTAAACGTTAGTAATTTATTTATGTATGTCACTTAATAGATGAACTGTAATTTTAAGAAACTCATTTCAAATTCTAAGAAGAACGACTGCACATGGCAGTGGCGCACATCGTCCAACAAATAAAGCAACAGATATACAAGAAATGAAACATTTAGCAACGGTTAGAACTGTAAAAACAATGAAATGCGACACTTTTCTCATCACAGCAGAGAGCTTGGATGTAGCCTTGACGTTTTTAACGCTTGTAACAATGAAGCAAGAATATTTTACGAATTAACGTGCATTCAAAGCCGATATTTTGGTTTTTAGATTACATTTCCAATAAATCTCGGAAATAAATCATAAAAACAGAAATACACCAAGGTCGACGGGCATTTATTGTACGTGCCGCACGAAACCATTACGGATTCGTTAAAACAATGAAAAAAAATTCTTCAATTCTTGCATCTATATTCCTATACTCGTGTTCCACGAACATCTGCAGTCTTTAAATTTCACCAGGAACTCTGCACTTGAAAGTTCCGTTCGCCTCGCGCAGCCTCTCATGTATATTAGAACAGCATTTAATAGCGCGCGCAGTGACAAAAGACGAACGTTTGTTGGTCGGTTAGCACGACAGGGCTACGCACGGCACATTTTTTTTGCGGGGTGGAAGGGGGGGGGGGGCAGCAGTCGGATGTCTGGTAGTATTACCCGCCCGACATCCCGACAAGGAAAGTTTGTCGGTCGATCTGTCTGTCAAAACGCCTACATACGTCTAATTTGCCGCTCGGTCGGTCGGTTGGTGCGTGTGTAGGGCCCTTTAATTTTACATGACGCATTTAACAAAAGTGCGGTGAAACTTTCGCATATTCAGTTAATAAGAGAGTCGTGTTGCAATATAAATGAAGCAAACTGTGTTTATATTTTGTACTACAGAGCAAAAAAAAGAAAAAAAATTATTGCCCAACAAAAATATCTGTACAGAGTAAATGAAGCAAAAGGAGAGACAGCACAAGAAATTTATCTTTCGCAATTAGCAATAACTCACAATACGTACGTAGAATTTCACAAGAACTGCTTTTTGATTCTCGTAGTCGCGGTGCGACCAATCCAACTTTTAAATTAATCGGCAGGGCCTAATCGGTGAATAACACGCGTTAGTGGAAGTCGACATAATTAATATTTTGAAGAAATTAGTTGCTGTATAAAGCACATGGTCTGTCTGAGATCTACTCCTGCAAAAGGTTAGGTGATTTGTGACAGTATTACTTGCCACCTCACACATATTGCTTAAAGATGCCTTACAAAATTCACCACTTTGATATCCTCCAAATCAGATATTATCTGACATTTCATCACTAATGAGTTCGTGAAGAAGGCTGGCTGTTTTTCGAAAGTATCGCTGGTGAGCAGTAAAGATACTGTAGCGTTGTTGTTGTTTAGGGAGACTGCTCCTATGCTACGGTCGCAGGTTCGAACCCTGCCTCGTGCATGGGTGTGTGATGTTATGAGGTTAGTTAGGTTTGAGTAGTTCTAAGTTCTAGGGGACTGATGACCTCAGATGGTAATTCCCATAGTGTTCAGAGCCATTTGAACCATTTTTAGACTGCTCCTAGCGTCTTTTCCATCGCCCAGCGGCCGACCCTAACACATAATCATGAGAGATCAGACATTTCGCAGCCCAGTTGGATTCATAACCTAAAATGTATGCAGCTGGTAAGGTACACTGCAGGCTTGGACACAGAGCAACATCTCATTAACATTTGGCTGCGGTGTATTGGTTTATCGGGTGATTTCACCTCGCTCACGCACTCATTAAAGAACCAACAACAACAAAAATACTTTCTGTGTTATCTGTAGTCCTTCAGCATTTGTTGGTAACATGCTGCGGCACCACGTGTAAAGCTCGATTTTAGTCGTATAGTCAGCAACATCTCGAGCTACAAATAAGTACAGAATATCCATAATACCCAGAATACTTAAAGCATACTTCAACTCGTTAGTGGTGCTGGCTTCGCGCCATAGCTAAACCGAAGTAGTGTCTCGTAACAACAATAAGAAATTGGAGCTACAGTTCTCAATATGTCGTCAAACATTAGTTTCCTCAAATGCCAATGCAGTATCTTAGCCACGGCGCCACGTAGGCTGGTGTGTCAACATGAATTAATCCATTACAGATGCGATCGTTTCTGTGTAGTTTTCAGATTCAAATCACCTCCTCTTTGAGGTGCTCTTTGCCATAAAACTCTTTTGGATAAATTGACAAAATACAAGAAACTTCGCGTCTCTATTTCAGACGAGACATATAACGAAACTTAAGCCGAGTTACAATGAGCTTCTCTGCAATAGAACAGAAATAATTGTGTTGAACGATAACTAACGAATTTTACCGAGTTCCTGGTCAAACCCGTAAAAGTATCTTGTAACACATGCACCAAAAAAGCGAATGATTCTGACGTACTGCCTTCGGAATCGAGAGTATAAATTCGTAAAGGATGATCTAATCTTTCCGTGTGAGCCTGCTTTCCGGGCTACACTGTTTCACATCACGTCACACGTATATGACTGTCCCAGATGTATGACTTACTCAGTCACACGCTACATAACATCAAAGGAAATTGGAAATTTGTGGTAATGTCTTATGGGTCATCGGTCCCTAAGCTTACGTACTACGTAATCAAACATACACTAACTTATTACAAAACACACACCCATGCCAGAGGGAGGACTCGAAGCGCCGACGGGAGAAGCCACGCGATACGTGACAAGGCACCTTAGACAGCGCTGCTAAGAAAAACACAGTTGCGAAGTCATTGTAACCGTGGAGCCAGTTCGCAGTTCGATAATATAAAATATGCGTTTCCCTGTTATTCCTATCGGATAACTCACCAAAAAAGACCTCTTCAAAAATATCGACATTTTCTAAATAATATTCACTGTAGCCACATGATAATGGGTACATTGTGAGTTAATCTAGAGGCAAATAAGTGTTTAGGGACCCCATGTGAGTAGATGGGAATAATAATGAGATTTGCTTCTCTTTTCCCTCTACTTACGGCATAGTCTTCTCGATCGGTTCTCGCCTGCTTCTGAACGTCATTAAATGAGCGACGCACCATATATACAGGGTGTTACAAAAAGGTACGGCCAAACTTTCAGGAAACATTCCTCACACACAAAGAAAGGAAATATGTTACGTGGACATGTGTCCGGAAACGCTTACTTTCCATGTTAGAGCTCATTTTATTACTTCTCTTCAAATCACATTAATCATGGAATGGAAACACACAGCAACAGAACGTAACAGCGTGACTTCAAACACTTTGTCACAGGAAATGTTCCAAATTTCCTCCGTTAGCGAGGATACATGCATCCACCCTCCGTCGCATGAAATCCCTGATGCGCTGATGCAGCCCTGGAGAATGGCGTATTGTATCACAGCCGTCCACAATACGAGCACGAAGAGTCTCTACATTTGGTACCGTGGTTGCGTAGACAAGAGCTTTGAAATGCCCCCATAAATGAAAGTCAAGAGGGTTGAGGTCAGGAGAGCGTGGAGGCCATGGAATTGGTCCGCCTCTACCAATCCATCGGTCACCGTATCTGTTGTTGAGAAGCGTACGAAGACTTCGACTGAAATGTGCAGGAGCTCCATCGTGCATGAACCACATGTTGTGTCGCACTTGTAAAGGACCATGTTCTAACAGCACAGGTAGAGTATCCCGTATGAAATCATGATAACGTGCTCCATTGAGCGTAGGTGGAAGAACAAACTAAAATGAGCTCCAACATGGAACTTAAGCGTTTCCGGACACATGTCCACACAACATCTTTTCTTTATTTGTGTGTGAGGAATGTTTCCTGAAAGTTTGGCCGTACCTTTTTGTAACACCCTGTATAGTGATTTCATTCCCTGTTCTTCCTTCAGCAAAACGCAAATACAACACAAAGTCATTCAGTTACACTTCAGTAACGAACATCAAGAAAACTAAGAAAACAGCTCCTTAGTGCTATTAGTTCTAACTATTCCCCAGAATTGCTTTAAAATTACGTTGCAGCAGCTGGAACGGAATACATTTTCGTCTGTCAAACACACAAATTACTTTTATTTTATTTTGAAATTTAATATTTAATCAGAGTTAACTTCATTCTTGGTCTATTAACTTCATTATACTAACTATTTAATTTTAGTTGTTCTGTTAGTATTTATGATAGGTTATGTAGATGAGTCTATGGAATGTTTTGATCACTTTTACTAGACAAATACGCTTATCTCACTTATTTCAGACCTGACGCGAAATCAGTTATTTAATATGGCTGTTAGTTTCAGTTTGACTACAATATAATTTTGTGTGTAGCTATCTCTTGTAAGGACGTGTCAGTCTAACACAAATCAAGTCCTTAAAATGAGTTCTTGTAATAATTTAAAGTTGTGCAAGTGCTGAAATTTGTAAGCTACTGCTTGGGACAGATATAACATATGAAGTGCTTTCTACATGTGTTTTTATTGATTACAAAGCTTCATCGAAATGAAATATTATTCTAGTAAATAAGGAAGGAATTATCACGCTAATAATTTCTGTAGTTGAACATACACTTCCTTCTGACGATTTACTGATACGGACAACCTTCTGAAATATCTTGGCTCACGTAAATTAAAAACTATCTGTACAAATGATGGTTTTCTAAATTTATTGTCTTTGTAGCTAGACATGTAAACTGGTCTTTCCACACTGAACGCTCGACGAAGACTAAATGTCGAGAGCCGGTGAACTCAGTGCGATAAAATCCAAGCAATGAATTTTCTGACAAAAGTCACCAAGCCTCGCTTCAAGTACCTGGATTACGATCTCAACAGTTGATTACATCCATACGTCTGAAGGAAGGCGCGTCTACTTTGTTAAGTCCGCAACGCAGAAATCTAATGAGGCTTAAGCTCCACGGATTCTGCGGGAGCAAACCAATATTTCTAAAATTCTTTTCGTTCGTATGACCGCCAATGCCCTAGCAGCTACGTGTTAAGTATGTGTCTGGGAATAAATCGACTATAATTTAACTAGTAATACGTTGATTTCTTAACGGACAGTTCTATCAAGATCGCTCTATCGTATGACGACCTCCGTAACTTGCTTCGGTTTTCTTTTTCTATTTTTTCATTTCATTTTACACCGTCCTTCCAAAAAGTTCCGAGACTGATTTCATTCCTGCCTTATAAGCGGCATTAGCACATTAACTACGGAGGCACCTTGAACCAGCAACTGTAAAAAAAACAGATCTGTGTTACTTAGAGGCTACAATTACGAATAACTTGTACTAGACCGATCACATTGATAATGTTGTTGGGAGAGCAAACCAAAGACTGGTATTTATTAGCAGAAATCTTGTAAAATGTAACTGGTCTACTCAAGAGACAGCTTGCTATAAATTTGTCCGCCATGTTCTGGAGCATTGCTGTCGGTGTAGTATGCGCATTACATAGGATTGATGGAGAGCATCGAATAAGTGAAGAGAAGGGCTACACGTTTTGTACGATCTCGAAATAGGGGAGAGAGTGTCACGGATGTGATAAGCGAATTGGGATGGCAATCATTAAAACAAAGGTGTTTTTCGTTGCGGCAGGACGTTATGAAATTTCAGTCAGCAACTTTGTCCTTAGAATGTGCAAATATTTTGTTGGCGACCACCCACGTAGGGAGAAATAAGGGAAATCAGAGCTCGCTCGGAAAGGTTTAAGTGTTCGTTTTTCCCGCGCGATGTTCGAGAGTGGAACGGCGGAGAAACAGCTTGAATATGGTTCGATGAACCCACTGACGGCACTTAATTGTGAATTGCGGAGTAATCATGTAGATGTAGATGCATTCGATCAGTAAGCTGCGAGCAGTGAGTGTTAAATGCTGTACTTGCGACCGCAGCGTGTCAAAATTGTGTCACAAATCGCAACATCTCTAAACCAGATGTGCAAGACATTCTCCAGAATGTTTTGAAGAAAGGAAAACTGTGTGCAAAGTTTGTCCCACATACCTTGACTCCAGCACAAAAACGACAACGTATGGACAGCTGGCACGACTTTATAGAAATACGAAATTCGAAGAATTCTCTTCTGGGAGAAATCGTAACCGCTGTCGATACTTTGTGTTGTCAGTACAGGTCTACAACAAAACCGCAGAAAACAGAAATTCACATTCCAATTCTCTGACGACATAACAGACGTTGAAACCAATATGATGCACGAGTTGAACTACACCGTAAGGAAGGAGTTTTCTGACCATGTGGAAATGTTGCATGAACGTTCTGTGCGGTGTACTCAGGTCAGGGAAGATTATGGAGGACACCTGAACCATTAAAAGCGCCATCTTCACAGTTTTCTGTTTTACTAGGGCGATTCAATAAGTAACGTAACACACTTTTTTCTGGTTCAGTTTCGGTTGAAATATGCGGAATTTGTTTCGGGACGTCGTGGAATATTCTCGCTACAGCTCCTGTATTCTGACATGGTTCCAATAGGTGGCGGCGCTATACTTAACCTTCAAAATGGGATCTGTAAAGGAAATGCGATTCAAGCAGAGAGGTATCATTAAGTTTATTTTGGTGGAAAAACAGAGCATCGGAGATATTCATAGGCGCTTACAGAATGTCTTCGGAGGCTTGGCAGTGAACAAAAGCACGATGAGTCGTTGGGCGAGGCGTCTGTCATCATCGCGACAAGGTCACTCAAAGCTGTCCCACCTCTCGCATGGCTGCCAGCCACACACAGTAGTGACTCGTGCAGTGTTGGAACGTGCGGACACCCTCATTCGAGGTCACAATCGAACATTTCGCTGCTCAGCTGGATATATCTGTTGGTAATACTGGCACACCCGTCCACCAGTTGGGGTCCTCAGAGGTGTGTGACAGTCGGGCCCTTCATCCACCCTACAGCCCGGATCTTGCACCTTCCGAGCTCCATCTATCTGACCCAATGAAGGATGCACTCCATGGGTAGCAATTCGTGAATGATGGGGAGCTTAATGATCCAGCAAGACGTTGTCTCCGACGTCGAACCGTAGTGTGGTACCATGAGAGCATACAGGCTCTCCCTCCCTGTAAGGTGGCGTAAGGCCGTCGCACTGAACGAAGACTGTGTTGAAAAACAGGGTTTTATAGTCAAAAGTGTAGACAATAATATGGTGTATTGGAATACTATTTTGCTTTCAGAAAAAATGTGTTGACTTACTTATTGAAAGCCCCTCGCATGTTTTATCCAGTCTCGAAATTTTTTGGATTGGCAGGATAAGTTAGTAATACCTGCAATAGGACCATGCTTCAAAAGCACTGTGGGTTTGATGATAGCTTTACCTACATGTAGTAACTCTTCAATGGAACAGGTCCGGAGTATCATTCACAATGCCTTGTCCCAATGAGATACTCCGTCCAAACTGGCCTTGAAGGCCCAACAGTACTAACCAACCGCCGTGCCATCTGGAGCCCTTAGATGTCGCTGGATGTGGATATGGGAGAGCATGTGCTCATCACACAGTCCTTCTGGCCGCTGTCAGATAAAGAGACCAGAGCCGCTACCTCTCAGCCAAATAGCCCTTTAATTTGCTTCACAAGCGATGAATGTTACCCGCTGGTCAATAGCGCTAGGCAGACCTAGAAGGTTATCCATCCAAACTGGCTTGTCACGGTTCGCGCGGCTCCCACCGCCGGAAGTTCAAGTCCTCCGTTGCACATGGGTGTGTGTATTGTCCTTGGCGTAACTTAAGTAGTGTGTAAGCCAAGGGACCGATGACCTCAGCAGTTTGGTCCCATAGGAATTTACCAAAAATTTCCGAAATTTCCATCCAAGCCCGACAGTGCTTAACTTCAGTGATTTGACATTGTAACACCTCCGTTTTTATCCTGACCTGATCTGATCGAATAGCAGCCCAATATTTACTATTAACATGACCGTGAACCTAATGGGGCTGGTAATCGGAATTGACTGCTACGGAAGTTGTTACTTTCCAGTTCGTCCTGTTCAATACCATAATACTGAATATACGGTAATAAGGAACACCAACACAGTTTTACTAATTACGAACTTATATTCTTCTCAAAACACAAAAAGGAGACAGCCACTGCCTTCGTCATACATATCTAATTACGGCTAATCTCAGCACAGGCTTTCTTCGTTTTCCATTATCGTCACACGCTAATCCATCCCTGCATCCAACACTGAACTCCAAGGTTAGGCCGGCGCGGTAGACGCGAAAATAAATATCGGCACTAGTAACGTCACTGATCACTTTCATAATGATACTTCTTCACTTTACCGGTATTAATTTATTATTTAGGGGTCTACCCACGGCGATGGTGACACCCTTCTCGGTTAAAGACCCTGTATTTCAATAATGGCCACCACACACACACCATTCCCGCCAACCACCCTGGCGCAACTCGACACTCGCTCTCTCAACACGTCACAATTGATTGTTTGCCCTGTCGACCTGTGCCGAGTGCAAAGTTATAGTAAGGGCCTACGGACCCCTTACAACATGTATTTTTCATTTACAGAATCAATTCATTCAGACTACGGCAACGGTCTTGCCGGAATCTGAATGAAATGAGTTTATAAATTAAAAATACGGAATTGAAAATTAAATTTCTGTTACATGGGATTTAGTCACGCAGAGAAATGCAAAAGCTTACAGATTTCAAGCAGTTACTGTAATTATAAGCTAATATATATAGATATACATATTGCTTAGTTATTTGGTAAACCTGAGATGTTCACGTAGTTTTTCATTGACTCCCAGGTTTGGTTTTCCAACAGACGAGCCAAGTGGAGGCGCCACCAGCGCATGAGCCTCCTAAAGCGGGCGTCGCCGGGGGGCCCGACGCCGGCGCCGCCCCCGCCGCCCCCGCAGGCCCCGGCGACGCGGCCCCCCGGGCACACGCCCGCCCCCCAGCCCCCGCACCCGCCCCCGCACCCGCGAGCCCCCTCCCGACAGTCCCCCTCTGCCTTCGGCGACCCTGGCTCGCCGGCCACAGCGCCCGCTTCCAGCCCTGCTGGCCGCTCCACGCCTTCGGCTCAACGCAGCTCCTACTGCAGCACGCACCAGCTGCAGATGGGCGGCGAAAACAGCGCTTTTAGGGCGCTGCCGGCCAGGGGCGGCGGCCTGGCCGCGCCGCCGCCGCAGCCGCAGCCGCAGCCGCAGCCGCAGCCGCAGCGGACGCCGTCGCCTCGCGACTGCCACTACGCCTCGTCCGACTCCGAGGAGATCAACGTCAACGACGACTCGGACGACGAGGACTTCCGAAGGGAGCGGCTGCGCCCGGAGGGTGCGGCGTTGGTCAACGGCCGCGGGGAGGAGGCGACGGACGCGGGGGCGGAGGTGCAGGCGGCGAGGGACGCGTGGGAGGCGGCGGGGCAGCAGCCCCTGCAGCTCACCAAGCACGACCGCGATCGCGTCTAGGGGGAACCCCAACGGGTCGCCCTCCACCTGCTCTACTGTCACGGTCAGACAAGCTGCAGAAAGTTCCTTGCAAGACCTACATTCTGCGCTGTGTCGAACCCGCTCAGCCCGCCAGATACGTGAGATGTACGGACATTAACTACCAGTGCAACGGAGAGGAGAGTGCGGTACTTTATGGTGGACCTCACCTGCTACATGTGTAAACGAGGACCTCTAGAGCAACTGCGGACCACCAAGTGAAAGCAGAAACTATTATACCGCCGGAAGAGAGTGAAGTGTGTTTTCAAATAACAACTATTGGACCATCGTTGCCGTTGGAAGGAATGTGGATATATCAGAATTTTTTTCTCCTGTAAGCAGTCATAATGCAGATAACAGGAAGCTATTAATGATCCATCATACCCTATGATGGATCATTTAGCCATGTATGCGTTTCTGCTCAAAGAAACACGAGAGCTAATTCAGCAATACAAGCGATTTCCTGCATTCAATAATTCATCGGGAACCATGGTAGAACTGTAACTGCTACTGTGTTTAGGACTGTTTAACAGGTTTTTGTGACTAGATACTTGCACGAACCAGTACATTCATCGAAAAGAAAAGGTTTTTCAGAAGCCACAATTCAGTTCAGTTGAAGAAGTAAGAGAGATGTCGCAAAGTTTTTAATATCGACGTTTATTTTTCTTGGGATGGTTAAGTACGTTGCATTTGTTCAACATCAGCGTTAAGATTTACATGAGACATTCACAGGCACTAAAATGTTGATATTATAGCTTAAACCTTAAGTAATCACAATACATTTTAAATGACTCGTATTCCGGTGCACAAAGAAAATTTTCTTTCCGTAACGGAATATTGAGTGACGCAGTGTAGTAATAACCCTACAGAAATTACATGCAAAATCATAAACATAAACAGAGGACAGAATGGAAGTCGCGTGGTGGAGTCTGAATAGCTTACAACAGATATGTGTGAGTATGCAAGTACAGTAAATCTGTGACGCTGAATTATGGATACATCGCTCAGTCGATTCTCAACATGATGGAAATAACTACAACCTTGATTTTGTGTGACAGTTGAATAAAATCAGAATTTGCCTACAGTCACAAACACTTCTGTATTCTCTATTAGTAGAAAACAATATTTTGGGCCTGAAGGCGCTTTCCATTTGCAACTAAAGAGACAGTCATCGAATTCTAAGGCATTATGGGAGAAGTTATTCTGGAATGTGGCAGTGACGTACCTAGGTATGAAGCAACAAAAGCTGCAGTCCTGGAATGGAAGAAATAAAAATGACAGAAATATAATTCTGTGACTTGCCGTTCCTGAAAATTACTTGTTATTTAGCGAAATAACAGAACTCATATAGTCTGAATAAGTTTTTGTACGGGGTCTGCAAATCATTAATTTTTGCAACTAAACTCAAATATGAATGGGGAACCGTTTCTAAATTATTTTTATTTGCTGTCAAACACATCGTTTAATACACAATAGTTTGTTATATAAGTGTCTGTCACAATTTTCTGCTGTGAAAGTATCACGTTAGCGGTACATGATTATGTTCTCTGGCGTCTTCGGAGAAGTTTATATTCCAGCATGTGATCAGGATAAGCTTATTTTGTTATTTCAGGTGTTAACAAATACTGATTGATTATAGAAAATGTCTTTTATATCAGCTGCATACATAAGAAACTTACCCGAAACTTGTCCTCATATTACGACGAAAATAGTGATACGTCCCCACAGTGAACATTATGCGTTTGGTCGTAGATCTTTCTGAGGAAAGAGTGACAGATTCGCATGTTTACATACAAGGGTGGTTCTGACAATATGTCCCATTCCAGTCAGGGTATCTGTTTGTTATGAGCCCGATATCAACGGCTAAAATGAAGAACATACTAATTGGTCAGCGCTCTAGCGATAGGCATACTAGTAATGGAATGTTTATTCTATATGAACTTCAATCTTAGATATGGAATATAGCAGATTGTGAGTTGTGTTTGCACGGCGAGTGTTTTAAAATTCCAAGCTACTTGCTGGTCCTCACAAAGACTATTTAAAATGTTCTTTTCTTCTTCACATTGTAAATAATAAGTATTGTAAATGGTTTGTTTAATTATATGGCTTAAATTTGTTGTTTGTATTTCTCTTGTGTACGTTAAATGGAACAGAACTGTTACTATTAAATAGATGACTTGAAGATACTCTTGATGTTATCCTTTTCCTCAGAGGTATTATCCAACTGTGTGTTCTCTGTAATTATCTGCTGTATACTGAGTTCATAAAATCTTCTCGGTTATGAGATCATCTCTGCATGGCGACACACATCCACAAATTTGGAAAGGTGTGTCTGTAGTGCGTAGCTGGAAATATATAATTACATGCGTTCGTTTTAACAATGTTTCATGGTTCATAGCTCGCTACTTCAAAATTTCCATTACACTGTAAATTTCATTACCAAAGTACACATTGTAAGAGGCATAGATCAATTACAGCGCTTAATTCAACTATAACACCAAATCTGAAATTGTATTTCATTAATTAAATTCTCGAAAAATCTAGAAGTATATACTCACATCGTTACTTCCAGTGTTATTTAATGGAGGTAAGTGAATTCCTTCAACGGAGCTTTGGACTAACCAGTTTGCGTTAGCATCAAAGAATTTTCTTGTAGACAGCTTTCGCCGTGGATACTAAATAGTCTTAATAATCTATGTTGCAGAGATTTGATATTTATACGACTTCTAATATTTTTCCTTTCGTCGCTGAAAAAATGTACCTTTGACATTATTCTGCCCAAATTAATGTTGTTTACCAGACGGTGTCTGTAAATATTTCACTGATGTCGCAGAAAAACATGCTGCGCTCAGATTTAACTCGCTTGTATAGTGTTACCAACTTACAAACAGGGGATCACCACCTAAGCAGATACGGTAAAAGAGAACTGTTTAAACATCCCTAAACGCACAAAAGATATTTCAAAAGTAGTGAAGTAGTGAATTGAGGGTAATATGTGAGTATGCTCTTAAGAGTCACGGATTATTCACATTACAGCCGTAGTTTCATAATTTAGGTACGTAGACGTAACTTAACCAAACTCAAATTTCATTAACAACAGGACCACATGATACAGTTAGCATGTTATATGAGACAAGCACAGCAGATCACTACACTACGGGCATGTGAGAAATATAAAGAGTTAAAAGTATTGTATAAAACATTATAACGATTAATTCAGAACAACATTTACAAAAAACATGTTTCGCTAAGTAGCAATTCTATATTGCACGTGCTGTAGAATAAAAGAAAACCGACTGGTGATGGCATATTGTCACTAAAACTAGTTTGGGAAGAAAAGCGAGCTGTTTACATCAAGGCTGACCCAAATATCTCACATTATTTATGAAAAACGTGTCACAATAATTGTAAGCAAGGTCTTCCGTGCGTTGAAGAGTTCAGCTGTGTATTCTGAAACCTAGAAAATTTCGAACAGAGCTAGATACTTCTTGGTTATACGTACATGTCCCGAGTGACAATACAGAGAAAAATCAGATATTTGCATTTTATTTCATTGTTTCATGTTTGTTCACTTGTTTAAAATTAAGAGAATTTAAATTGCTTTACTGTTCAATTAGAGATACAAATTAATTTCCATGACAATAATGTACAGAATCGTAGCAGTCAAAAACAGTACTGTCTTGGCAATTCTAGACTAGACCGTGTACAGGGAATACATTTCATCAGAAAGTAATCAGTGGAGAAGGACAGTTTGCAACAGAAGAGCCCATTTTGTTCTCGAATTACGCAGCAGCAATCGGCGGGGGGACAGAAATTTTTTTTTGTGGTGGTACGAGACAGTGGGGTTACGAAATATTTAATCTAAAGACCTAAACGCACATACGAAAAGAGGTAATCTTTCCTTGACGGAAACGAATCTGCTAAGCAAAGAACAAATTATTTCTCCGTCGATGAGCTGTTTGTCTGCAATACTATATTTGACATCTACAGTGACGAAACGTCACGATAAGTTCATCAGAATTTTTACAGTCAACCAGGAAAGACATAATTATTTCATGGCATCTCCTTTTGCTTAGACGTAATCTTATATTGCTGATAATTAAATGACCCACTGAACATTTGTTTGGATTTAAACTTAACTACGAATGCAACAATCTTACAACCTAGACTTAAGAAAATGCAACCTGATTGTTGCAAAGAAGAAAATTGCATCTAGCGACTGCTAGTAATGCTATTTATTTACACAAATTAGTGCCGTCAAGATTTCGAACCGACAGGTTCATCATCAGACGGTCCTTCACGCTTAGATTCCATTTGTTGTTTACGTTAGAGGCGAAAGCTACGTGGGGTGGCAATACCCTTCAGCAAAAAACAATTTGGGAAATGGCCTATGTGTCTGTAACTGAACCTAATAACGAATGAAAACAACGTAAACGAATCTCTGAGGCAAAAGTGGATTAGTTTTAGGCTGCTTACGTCCAAATTCCAGCGTCATAATTTTGTGCTGTTGGCTACTTCTGTTCACGAAATTGTAAGAACGCCGCAATATTTGCATATTATACAGTTTTATAACAATCTGTTATCTCTTAATTGTAGCCATTGCTCATTTAATGTAAACTGCATAAACTGCAGTCATGAAAAGTTCATGGCTCGCAAATTTTCTGCTGCCACATCAATGTACATATCGTAATATCTCTGAGCGAGACAGAAATTCTTTGGCACCGTTTTATTCCTGATATCGCCATCTTTGTATGCAGTGTCTCATGTGGAAAAAACAATTTTGTTTGTGTGTGCGGTGCTTTGTGGAAAAAGTGTTTACGTATTTTGTACCATTTTGTGATCACAAGCAGTCAAGAATGCAACATAATGATGCAGGAATTTTAACTTAAGTAACCTACGACTATCCTAGTTCTACCTCAGAGAATATTTTACCTTGTTTTTATTCGTTATTAGATACCGGTACGCCAAAATAGACAGTTTCTCACTCTGGTTTCTTTAATTTTTATTTTTATTATTTTTTTTTTTTTTGGGACCATCACCTCAAGAAACTCTCGCGACAAGGGAGAAAATACAGTCGACCGCAAATGTAAACAACAACAGGTATGATCTAAACTTGAACAACTATCTAACGATGAATCTGCCGGTTGGAAACCTTAACGGCGCTATTTGTGTAAATAAATACCATGTTGACAGCGACTGCATGCTGGTTTTTTTTTTTTTTTTTTAAGAATCAACTTGTACCTGGTACACAGCCATGGTCTTAAAATGAAATTTTTGTACTAAATGACATTAAAAAATTGTATTGTTTGGTTTTAAAGGAAGCCAACTACATAGAGAAAAATAACAATTTAACAATTACAAAGAACTTCAAAGTACATGCTACTCTCTTTGAAAACGAAACAAGCATGAAGGGAAATAGAAACATTCAGTTATATCATTCGGAGTATAGTACCTAGATACGAATTAAATGAAAATGCCGTTTGTGGCTTACAGTAAGAATCTTCTGGTAGCAAACAACTCGTCCACATCCTCGAAGCTGCCCGTGTTACAGCGTAAGAATACAGTTCAAGGTTGGCAAACAGTCACACACTATTACGTCACAACGCATAGTTCTTAGAAACGCAAGCAGCCTCGTTTCTTCTGCTTGAGTTAAGTATACAGAACTCTGCATGACAGACTGTGAAAGGGAACTTTAACAAGGCTTTAAATGACAACGGAAGTGCTGTTGCTCATATGTTAACAAGGTCTGATCGTTACAACAAGGAGTAATCACTCGACACCAGCCACGACGTGTATGTCTTTCATAAAAACAGATGAACTGTTGAATGAAGAACATCAAACAAATAAAATCACAGGAATGGGACAGTTAGGCATTATAGGTGTGAACGGACGTACTAAGAGACCAAATAATTGAAGCGTACACCGGAAGTATGAAAGACGACGAAAACCCAAACAATCTCATTATTTACTAATTTAAAAAATGGTTCAAATGGCTCTGAGCATTATGGGACTCAACTGCTGAGGTCATTAGTCCCCTAGAACTTAGAACTAGTTAAACCTAACTAACCTAAGGACATCACAAACATCCATGCCCGAGGCAGGATTCGAACCTGCGACCGTAGCGGTCTTGCGGTTCCAGACTGCAGCGCCTTTAACCGCACGGCCACTTCGGCCGGCCTACTAATTTAACATGGCAAGATTAGGGCCATAAAGAAAAGCATTCTGCATATTTCGGATTACATTCAAAAAGGTTCAAATGGCTCTCAGCACTATGGGACTTAACATCTGAGGTCATCAGTCCCCTACAACTTAGAACTACTTAAACCTAACTAACCTAAGGACATCGCACACAGGATGCCCGGGGCAGGATTCGAGCCTGCGACCGTAGCAGTCGCGCTGTTCCAGACTGAAGCGCCTAGAATCGCTCGGCCACACCGGCCGGCGGGTTACACTCATTAGAATAAACATGTTATGGTTACATGTTATGTAAACATAATACAGTATTTAGAAATTAGTATAGTGCAGAAAGGAGAGAAAAATACGGTTTACTTTCGTTCATAAGAAGTACAGCAATAAATACAAAATAAAAGGTGGTGGATTTAAACTATGAGTGCAAGAAGCAATGAACGTGAACGTAAAAGGTACGCGATAAAACTCAGTTAATGAAGGTAGGGAGATAGTGACGTAACTGATAAAGAAATGAAAAGGAAATGAAGCCTAAGTGCGGAAAGATGGGAGCTGTTACTTTGCTGTTTGACACAGGAAACACGGCCATATACGTTAAGTTTTGAGAAACGTTATGAGGTCAGTCCAGTTGTGCGCAAGTTGGTGACTGGCTAGTTCCAGAAGCACCATCAGCAGCAGAGAAGGAGTTTGCGAAAGTGTTTGTTTTATATGTGCTCACAGCTAGGGTACTAGGTGTAAGTGATAATTTATGTTCGATTACGATGAGACGACAAGTACGTAATCTCTGATGCGACGTACTGGGATACATGTGCATTACTGCATTTGCGTGTGCATTACGCCACCAGCAAAGGATTATTGGATAAACTTAAGAACAAGTGAAGATACTTAAGAAGCAAATTTTCGTACAAGGAAAAGAGGCGTGTAAAAGAGGACATAATAGGCAAAAACCTAGCACTTGACGACAGAAGAAGATGACTAACGTATTTATTTTTTCGGCGCTACAGCAAACCATAGTTCTTAAAAACAGATTCTAATGACAACAGAGTACCTGCGACACCCGAACAACAGACTACAATGAAAATCATGAAGGCAAATACACATTTCTCATTTATCCATCTGGTTTACGCTAAGACTGTGTCTATTTATATATTGCCTTATTTACATTAACCCAATCATCTTCTTGAGTGAAACTTCCTGGCAGATTAAAACTGTGTGCCGAACCGAGACTCGAACTCTGGACCTTTGCCTTTCGCGGGCAAGTGTTCTACCATGTGAGCTACCCAAACACCACTCACGCCTCCTCCTCACAGCTTTACTTCCACCAGTACCTCGTCTCCAACTTTCCAAACTTCACAGAAATTCTCCTGCGAACCTTGCAGAACTAGCACTCCTGGAAGGAAGGATATTGCGGAGATATGGCTTGGCCACAGCTTGGGGTACGTTTCTAGAATGAAATTTTCGCTCTACAACGGAGTGTGCGCTGACATGAAACTTCCTGGCAGATGGTAGAGCACTTGCTGGCGAAAGGCAAAGGTCCCGTGTTCGAGTCTCGGTCCGGCACACAGTTTTAATCTGCCAGGAAGTTTCATATCAGCGCAAACTCCGCTGCAGAGTGAAAATCTCATTCTGGAAACATCTCCGTGAGTATCTGAAAGTGCTTATGCACAGACTCCCCATACACTCTCGGATCAAAAAAGTAAACGAACACCTATTAGTCGACATTAATGTAGGGGCTGTCCACCTTTCGCCTTTAAGAGTGCCCGAACCCTGCTGGGGATAATTTCAATGATGTGTCTGAATGTCTGTGGTGGAATGATTCTACGCTCCTCCACAAGATCCAAAACCAGAGAACTTAGTGATGTTGGACGCTGGGATTTGGAGTGAAGTCGACATTCTAACTCATCTAAAAAGCGTTTATTCCGGCTCAGATCGGAACTATGGACAGACCAGACCTTTTCAAGAATAATACTGTTTAGAGACCATTGCCTCATAGCTGCCTCTTTACCACTGGATGCATTGTCACGCGGACACAAGGAATCATCGTCTCTGAACTATTTCTCTACTGCACGCAGCACACAGTGGTGTAAAATGTGTTCGTAACCATCCACGTTTAACGTTTTCTCAAACACAACACACCCAAAAAAAAAATATCCCCCAAACCTTAACACCACTTCCTCCATACTTCAGTGTTGGCACTACACGTGATGGCCGATAACATTCTGCAGACATTCACCAAGCCGAAAGCCTTCCATCGGTTTGCTACAGGATACAGAGTGATTCATTACTCTAAGTCATTCGTTTCCAGTCATCCACTGTCTACTTTCTATTGGCACCGCTTGA
Source organism: Schistocerca serialis cubense (assembly GCF_023864345.2). Lineage (NCBI taxonomy): Eukaryota > Metazoa > Arthropoda > Insecta > Orthoptera > Acrididae > Schistocerca > Schistocerca serialis. The sequence continues at coordinate 147,484,036 of NC_064641.1, read as the reverse complement.
TATTTATTGCCGAAATGAGTGGTTTTTGAGGAACTGCTTGATCATTGTACTCCATTCCTTTTAGCACTCTACACACAGCGATTTTGCTTGCTAGATTGCTAGTAGCACTTTGGATCTTATGCCCGCACACCGTCGTAGCGACTGCACGGATATCGCTTCGCAGTCCCCCCCCCCCCCCCTCCCCCACCCAGCCATCCATCCCTCCGGCAGCGGAGCTGATCTCAAAAATTTGTGTATATACTGTCCCGGCTAGTTAAGAACCATTCCCTGCCGTGTGGATCGTGCATAAAACATCTCTAAATCACGTTCAGAATCTAGTCGTGTGAACTAGTAGTTGAAAACTGATCGTGTTTCTCCAGGGATACTTCATACATTTTCAACCACGACGGATCCAAAGACAGTTTCGTTTTTATTCTTATTACTCTGGAGTAAGATATCAATTGAGTTCCAGTCTAATTTTAATTATTTGTTTCCCTAAGTAATTTGATTGAGTGACTTGAGCAGTCCGTATGCATTCGTTGAGTCCTATTACATCTGTTTGTAAAAAGGTTTGTCAGCTTCCTTCAATAACCTTTGAATGTTCGCAGATAATATTGTCTATGTACTAGCTGATTATGGAATTTAGTAATGTCTCGTATATTTCTGTTTTATAGACACAATTAAGTTCTTAAATTAACGAGAGATGGCACTACGGGGATCAATAAGAGGAGAGTTGATCCTAGTGTGTATTGTTTCGGTATGATAACAGTCAATTATTACTACATTCCTTCGTGTACCTATCACCAAAGATATAGTTTCCCATGAAACTGCCCTTTGCCATTAATGTACGATAAATTATAAATATGTCTCTGGGCCTTACAATGTCTAAGCTTCTCAATTCTCACGACATGATGTTAGTTATGGGTTCGAATCCATTCAATGTCTGTTCAGCACAAATTTAGTCTTTTAAGGGGCACTGTTTTTCACTTCTCGTTTCTTTGCGGAATCACCTTGACAACGAGCGGCAAAGATACTAGTGTGACAAGGTCCAAGCTATTTTCGTTCCCAATACTCTTTAATAATTCGCATATAGCAAATAAAGTTCTAATTCAACATAAAAGTTTCTTTATTGTCAATAAATCTCTTCACAATCGTAAGTATACGATCGTAGCGCTTCGTTTAACATGTACAATCACCATTCACTTGAATAGCAATGTTCGTACACCCAATCACGTATAATTGACTCCATCTCTGAATTTATCCCAAAATAATTTATTCTCCACCACTCCAATGTCTAATCCAGTTCTAAGAATGCAATTTAATTAGGCTTCTAGTCCCAAAATTCCGACTACCACGGAAGAACTGCGAGCCCACTCATGGATGTGTGTGATGTCCTTAGGTCAGTTAGGTTTAAGTAGTTCTAAGTTCTAGGGGACTGATGGCCTCAGCTGTTAAGTCCTATAGTGCTCAGAGCCATTTGAGCCATTTATCTACCCCTTGTAAAATTTTAACCAACTATTACTTCGAAATACTACTACTGGTTTTTGGTTCTTAGGTCATTTCCTATTACAGAATTTAATCTAATATTCGTTTCTATATAACCACTCTCTAACGAGCAGTTACAAGCTCACGAGTCATTCCTTCCGCTGATTTCATGCGACTTTTTACAACCACTTGAGGGTCCCTGTCTATCAGTAAATGAGCTCCGCATGGTCTTGGTTTAGCTGCGACTGTCCCTTACTATTTTCACTTCACACTCTCATAACCAACAATCGTCTTGGGCAGCTTTACAAGGGCTGAAATATCCCTGATGCATTTGTTATTCAAGTGCCATGCAGGGACTAGTTCACCTTCGAAGTCACTGAATTGTCCTAATCGATCCATTCTGCTGATACTGCTACTCTACCGACTATTATCCCCTCTTCTCTTTATCTACATCCACGTCATACTCTGCAAGCTACCTAATGGTATGTGGCGTAGGATACTTTTCGTACCACTAACTGAGCCCTCCAACCCTGTTCTACCCGCGAATAGCGCGTGGGAAGAATGATTGTCGGTAAGCCTCTGTATTGGCTCTAATTTCTCGAGCTTTCTCCTGATGGTCATTACGCGAGACGTATGTAGGAGGGAATTAATACGCTGTCCGACACTTCCCAGAAATTGCTATCTCGAAATTTCAATAGTAAATCTCTCAGTGATGCACAACGCCTCTCTCGTAACGTCTGCCAGTGGATTTATAAATGATAGAGAGCAGCAATCAGTCGTCCTTTTTTTCAGGTTTTGTTGGGCAAATACAGATTTCGGCTAGTGCCTATCCATTATCAATGCACTATTTTTTAAACTCGATGCATGTTAGTTCCCTGTTGTTCGAGCGTCAGTCACAGTTCTCTGAATACTATAGTTTCAAATAGTTTAAAAAATAGCGCATTGAAAATGGCTAGGCACTAGCTGAAATCTGGGTTTGCGTAATAAAACCTGCAAAAAAAAAAAAAAAAAAAAAATGGAAGGTAACCAGGTCTGTCAATGGAGTTTGCTGAGCATCTTCGTAACGCTCTCGTGACGACAAAACGATCAGGTGACGAAATGATCTCTTCTATTAGTCCTACCTGGTGGGGATCACAGAGAGATGGACAATACTCAAGAATCGGTCAAACAAGCGCCTTATAACCCACTGCCTTCGTGGATAAGCTACATTTCCTTAAGACTCTTCCTATGAATCTGAGTCTGGCATCTGTTTTCCCCACTATTTGTTTTGAATGGTCATTCCACTTAAGGTCGATCCGGATAGTTACTGCTAGAATATTACGGAAATGTAACTTATCCAGGAAGGCAGTGGCTTATAATGCGTATGTATGGGCAATATGTTACATTTATTTAAGTTCAGGGTCAAGTGCCAGACACTGCACCGTTCATCAATTGTCTGGAGGTCATTCTGCAAATCGTTATTATCTTCTGCCGTTGCTGCTTTGTTATAGACAACCGCATCATCTGCAAACAGCTTTAGAGAGCATCCGATGCTTTCTACTAGATCATTTCTGAGGACTGTAAACAGCAACGGTCCTATCATACTTCCTTGGGGTACACCGAATATTACCTTTACATCTATAAATGTTGTTCAGTTAAGAGCGACGCCAGCTATTTTGGCGGGTCCGTATCTCCTCATGTCCAGTGGTTGCTTCTGCACTCCATAAGGGTGTCAGAAGACTTTCTAACAGATAGTGTATATGTATTGACTATTTTCTTAAATCAAAGCCGTAGTTAATGAGACATTAGTACAAATCATGTACCAACATCGCTATCCTCATTGTGAAAGGCTTCCACTTGTTTATCAAGCCATGCCATCATTTTGTCGTGCAATTATCCACTTGGAAAGCCACAGGAGTTGATGAGGCCAGGGACAACAATAATTGTGGCTGCTTATTAATTGCTCACTCAAGAAAGCCCCATAGCTGTTTCGACAGATGTCGGAATACAGTGTATGACATAGGACCAGCAGTCAGTGTTTCGGGCCCCACCCAACGATAACTTCCAATGCTGTGTGCTGTGCACTGACGTTGTTGTAACCAGATTGTTTCCGCGTTAACGTCGCCCTATGATTATGATCATGCACAGAGGACGTCCCTGTCCTAATATTTGAAACTAATAATATTCTGTAGTTTCGTGTAAGAATATGCAGACGCACTGAGTACAGCGTCGTCTGCTAGCAAAGGTTCACTTGGCTGGCTGCGCCGAGAAGACTGTGGGTATCGAGCGATGCCATCGAACTTCGATCGAAACAGCTACCGCCGTCAGCCACCACCACGAGATCATTCTAACTGTGAACAATTAACACTAAGAGGCACTACGAACGTTACGTAGCTCCATGCCGCTGCTGTGCCGCTTCTTCAATCCAAAAATTCCCTCAACAATTCAAATGACAGATGATGATTACATTTTCTGGAGACGAGGACTTTCATTAGGAGGAACTGAAGGGCACAGTGAAGACTGGCTCAAGAAAACAGGTAGCTGTAGGGAAGCGGTAGGAAAGATGCTTCAACGTGTGCCGTGCTAGTCACGGCACAATTCTGTTGGAGCACGCGTAGCGTTTGAATTTGCTGGCGGCTGCTTCGAACGGCACCGCCAAGCATTACTTACAAGGGAACCTTCCCATCGCATCACCCTCAGATTTAGTTATAAGTTGGCACAGTGGATAGGCCTTGAAAAACTGAACACAGATCAATCGAGAAAGCAAGAAGAAGTTGTGTGGAACTATGAAAAAATAAGCAAAATATACAAAGTGAGTAGTCCATGTGCAAGACAGATAACATCAAGTACAACATAAACACAGGAGCGCCGTGGTCCCACGGTTAGCGTGAGCAGCTGCGGAACGAGAGGTCATGGGTTCAAGTCTTCCCTCGAGAAAAAGTTTAATTTTTTATTTTAAAACAATTATCAAAGTTCAGGCACTCACACATAATCAACTTCGCTCTCCAAAATTCCAGGACATGTTCAGTTTTGCTTGGACATATGCAGGATTTGACGTCCTACATACGGAAAAATTTGAAAACGTTAAAAACATATTTTTTTGACAGAGCACAGGGAAAACTGTGCTACTGTGAAACTGTTGCATTCATTTTTTGCAGTTTATGTGACAAACTCTTATGTTTTCATCACTTTTTTGGGAGTGATTATCACATCCACAAGAAAACCTAAATCGGGCAAGGTAGAAGAATCTTTTTACCCATTCGCCAAATGTACAAGTTAGGTGGGTCGACAACATATTCCTGTCATGTGACGCACATGCCGTCACCAGTGTCGTATAGAATATATCAGACGTGTTTTCCTGTGGAGGAATCGGTTGACCTATGACCTTGCGATCAAATGTTTTCGGTTCCCATTGGAGAGGCACGTCCTTTCGTGTACTAATGGCAAGGTTTTGCGGTGCGGTCGCAAAAAACAGACACCAAACTTATTACAGTGAACAGAGACGTCAATGAATGGACGGACAGATCATAACTTTGCGAAAATAAAGAACGTAACATTTTAATTCAAGGGAGGACTTGAACCAAGGAATTCTCGTTCCGCAGCTGCTCACGCTAACCACGGGACCACGGCACTCCTGAGCTTACAGCAACCCAGATGTAGCCTATCTTGCACATGGACTACTCATTGTATATTTTGCTTATTTTTTTCATAGTTCCACACAACTTCTTCCTGTTTTCTCGATTGATCTGTGTTCAGTTTTTCAAGGCCTATCCACTGTGCCAACTTATAACTAAATCTGATGGGGGTGCGATGGGGAGGTTCCCTTTTTTTTTTTTTTTTTTTTTTTTGGTCATCAGTCTACTGACTGGTTTGATGCGGCCCGCCACGAATTCCTTTCCTGTGCTAATCTCTTCATCTCAGAGTAGCACTTGCAACCTACGTCCTCAATTATTTGCTTGACGTATTCCAACCTGTCTTCCTCTACAGTTTTTGGCCTCTACAGCTCCCTCTAGTACCATGGAAGTCATTCCCTCATGTCTTAGCAGATGTCCTATCATCCTGTCCCTTCTCCTTATCAGTGTTTTCCACATATTCCTTTCCTCTCCAATTCTGCGTAGAACCTCCTCATTCCTTACCTTATCAGTCCATCTAATTTTCAACATTCGTCTATAGCACCACATCTCAAATGCTTCGATTCTCTTCTGTTCCGGTTTTCCCACAGTCCATGTCTCACTACCACACAATGCTGTACTCCAGACGTACATCCTCAGAAATTTCTTCCTCAAATTAAGGCCGGTATTTGATATTAGTAGACTTCTCTTGGCCAGAAATGCCTTTTTTGCCATAGCGAGTCTGCTTTTGATGTCCTCCTTGCTCCGTCCGTCATTGGTTATTTTACAGCCTAGGTAGCAGAATTCCTTAACTTCATTGACTTCGTGACCATTAATCCTGATGTTAAATTTCTCGCTGTTCTCATTTCTACTACTTCTCATTACCTTCGTCTTTCTCCAATTTACTCTCAAACCGTACTGTGTACTCATTAGACTGTTCATTCCGTTCAGCAGATCATTTAATTCTTCTTCACTTTCACTCACGATAGCAATGTCATCAGCGAATCGTATCATTGATATCCTATCACCTTGTATTTTAATTCCACTCCTGAACCTTTGTTTTATTTGCATCATTGCTTCCTCGATGTACAGATTGAAGAGTAGGGGCGAAAGGCTACAGCCTTGTCTTACACCCTTCTTAACACGAGCACTTCGTTCTTGATCGTCCACTCTTATTATTCCCTCTTGGTTATTGTACATCGGCCTTTTCCAAGTATACCTCCTCCTCTTGTGATTCTTGAACAGGGTATTCGCTATTACTAGCTGAAACTTGTTACAGAACTCAATTAGTCTTTCTCTTCTTTCATTCCTTGTCCCAAGCCCATATTCTCCTGTAACCTTTTCTTCTACTCCTTCCCCTACAACTGCATTCCAGTCGCCCATGACTATTAGATTTTCGTCCCACTTTACATACTGCATTACCCTTTCAGTACCCTCATACACTTTCTCTATCTGTTCGTCTTCAGCTTGCGACGTCGGCATGTACACCTGAACTATCGTTGTCGGTGTTGGTCTGCTGTCGATTCTGATTAGAACAACCCGGTCACTGAACTGTTCACACACCCTGTGCCCTACCTTCCTATTTATAACGAATCCTACACCTGTTACACCATTTTCTGCTGCTGTTGATATTACCCGATACTCATCTGACCAGAAATCCTTGTCTTCCTTCCACTTCACTTCACTGGCCCCTACTATATCTAGATTGAGCCTTTGCATTTCCCTTTTCAGATTTTCTAGTTTCCCTACCACGTTCAAGCTTCTGACATTCCACGCCCCGACTCGTAGAACGTTATCCTTTCGTTGATTATTCAATCTTTTTCTCATGGTAACCTCCCCCTTGGCAGTCCCCTCCCGGAGATCCGAATGGGGGACTATTCCGGAATCTTTTTCCAATGGAGAGTTCATCATGACACTTCGTCAATTACAGGCCACATGTCCTGTGGATACAAGTTACGTGTCTTTAATGCAGTGGTTTCCATTGCCTTCTGCATCCTCATGTCGTTGATCAATGCTGATTCTTCCGCCTTTAGGGGCAATTTCCCACCCCTAGGACAAGAGAGTACACTGAACCTCTATGCGCTCCTCTTTGACAAGGCTGTTGGCAGAATGAGGCTGACTTCTTATGCCGGAAGTCTTCGGCGTTTTGATTATGAATCAAAGACGCTACTCCTAGACCACGGTTCTCTTGTTAGTGCATGGTTGTGTCAGCACGACCGAAAGTAGGAGGACACGGGAAAGGCTAGATTCACATTAGGGCTGTTGATAAAATATCGATATATCGATATTTTTAAGATAAAGATCGATATTTATGGGCGACATATTTTCCCCCGGTAATCGATGTACAGGGTGTATCAAAAAGACTCATCCGATTTTAAAAAAATTGTAACTATTGTATTATTTAAGATATATGCGTGAACAACGTATGTTGGAAAGAGCAAACTCTCCAGTTTTGCATGGCTCCCGCTAGGTAGCAGCAGTGTGCGCCCACTCGAGTTTCAGTAAAAATGGTGCTCGGCCATCGGAAAGCGTTTTGTGTTCTACAATTTGCGCAGTGCGGGTCAGTAATAACTGTTCAGCTTCATTTTCGTATTAGGTATAGTGTGGATCCTCCTGCAACACAAGCATTAGACAATGGCATGAACAATTCCCAGAAACAGGTTGTTTGTGTAAAGGCAAATCGCCGAGCCGTCCCCGAGTGTCTGACACAGACGTCGAACGCATCCGCCATAGTTCCACAAGGAGTCCGGAGAAATCCCTTCGCCGTGCAGCTCGACAGCTCAACATTGCCCCTATGTCCCTCTGGATTGTGTTGCGTCGACGTTTACACATGAAACCACTCAAAATTAAGCTACTGCAAGCTCTTCGTGAAGGTGACAAATAACAACGCGTGTTCTATGATGTCGTTCTTGGCAAGATGGAGGATGACAGATTTTTTTCAAGCTTTGTTTTTAGTGACAAGGCAACATTCCATTGAAATGGAAAGGTGAACCGTCATAATGTGAGACTATGGGGTACGGAACAACCACGTGTTTTGTGCAGTTTGAAAAAATTTGGTCAGATTAAGTTTCTCTATCCCTCTGACGTCTATTTCGATATCTACCATTTTGTCATCTGTGCGACAATCTAGAGAGGGAACTAAAGTGCAGTCTACCTCTGTGAAACAGCTTTGGAAAAAGACATTTAGTATTTCGGCCTTTGGTCTGTCATCCTCTGTTTCCGTACCATTTTGGTCACCGAGTGTCTGGACATTTTGTTTTGATCCACCTACCGCTTTGACATAAGACCAAAATTTCTTAGGATTTTCTGTCAAGTCAGTACATAGAACTTTACTTTCGAATTCATTGAACGCCTCTCGCATAGCCCTCCTCACACTACATTTCGCTTCGCGTAATTTTTGTTTGTCTGCAAGGCTTTGGCTATGTTTATGTTTGCTGTGAAGCTCCCTTTGCTTCCGCAGCAGTTTTCTAACTCGGTTGTTGTACCACGGTGGCTCTTTTCCATCTCTTACGATCTTGCTTGGCACATACTCATCTAACGCATTATGTACGACGGTTCTGAACTTTGTCCACTGATCCTCAACACTATCTGTACTTGAGACAAAACTTTTGTGTTGAGCCGTCAGGTACTCTGAAATCTGCTTTTTGTCACTTTTGCTAAACAGAAAAATCTTCCTACCTTTTTTAATATTTCTATTTACGGCTGAAATCATCGATGCAGTAACCGCTTTATGATCGCTGATTCCCTGTTCTGCGTTAACTGCTTCAAATAGTTCGGGTCTGTTTGTCACCAGAAGTTCTAATGTGTTATCGCAACGAGTCGGTTCTCTGTTTAACTGCTTAAGGTAGTTTTCAGATAAAGCAATTAAAAAAATTTCACTGGATTCCTTGTCCCTGCCACCCGTTATGAACGTTTGAGTCTCCCAGTCTATATCCGGCAAATTAAAATCTCCACCCAGAACTATAACATGGTGGGGAAATCTACTCGAAATATTTTCCAAATTATCGTTCAGTTGCTCAGCCACAACAGCTGCTGAGCCAGGGGGCCTATAGAGACATCCAATTACCATGTCTGAGCCTGCTTTAACCGTGACCTTCACCCAAATTATTTCACATTTCGGATCTCCGTCAATTTCCTTCGATACTATTGTACTTCTTGTCGCTATAAACACGCCTCTCCCTTCACTGTCCAGCCTGTCTCTGCGGTATACTATGGAAGGTCATCGTCGCCACATACGGGTGGTTTACCTGCGAACTGTATCAGTTCGTCTATAACGTGATGTCATCGTTCCTGGTTGATTCCTATTTTCTTATCGTATGCGACCTCGGACCTGCCATGTTATCTGTAGTAAAGATGAAAACGTCCATAAAATAGTAACATACAAATTGAATTTTTGGATACATCATACTGGATATATTGCACAAAAAGCAGAATATCACTTGGAACCAGAGAAACTCCCATACGTTGAGATGTGGTAATCTAACTCCACATCTCTAAGTACGTTACTGATCCAAGTCATTCTGTCACATATATGTATGCATCAATCTTGATATATTGCGAAGTATGACACAAAAATGATAACCAGCTAGTAGAATAAGTGATCTGTATACTTTACTATAAATTTAACTACTCATTGATTAAACAGACGTAGCAAATGAATTATTGAAATGGAACTTCCTAATTTTTTCATACTGAAAGCTGGAGAATCTCACACTTATGAACAGCCTGAATAGTAAACTACCATTATCCATAATCCTGACAAACTAACAGCCACCACTTCATACAGCTCCTTGCATCTTCTTGCCTGTTCTCTTCTCCTCTTTCACTCCTCCATTTCTTCTCATGCTCAACCACATATATCCAATTCCTGAGTGAGATACGACCTAATAGGATCTTATCGCTAACACAGTTAATCTCTATGCATTGCATCATTTTTATTACAGTAAAAATAATGAAGCTGGTGGGAACCAACAATTCCATTATGTTAACATGGTATATACATTTCAGCACGAGTATATTACCTGATCAAAAACGAATCGACAAAGTATATGTCACATCAAATGGCCTGACGGGGTCTTTCAACAAAATGTGGTACAACGATTCGAATACACGTCTAAATTGTAGTCTACAGCGAATCAAGATGGTACTTAAACAAGTGACTCAATGTTGCATACTTGCAGGTACCAGCCAACACAATCTTTCTGTACAATATAACACTACAGCGATTCCCATCTCTGCTTTGTCGTATAATCACATCAATACAGCACTTAATAATAATAATAATAACAGCAAGGAGTAAAATCAATTTTATTTAGCTCGGTTTCTTAAGAAACTATAAATGTCATTATAGATGAGGAATCATGGATGAGGAGCTAAGGTGATGAGAGTTAGGAAAAATGTAGCACACTGTCAGCAGAGAGTTTCGAGAATAAAGAGAAAGGCAGTATCTTCAGATATGTGTACGAAAGAATGGCTTCATGACAGGAAGTTTAGGGATTGTGTAATATTTCCGATTTCTTAGAGTATATCTTTCCAGAAAATGATTCTTGAATCTCAGAAAAAAGAAAAAAAAATTACAGCATTTAACTAAGCTACAAACGAGGCTGTCTTAGTTTCTTCATCGTCATGCATTCATTGAGGTTTAGCAATCTGCTGTATTTGTAGATTTGTTTCACACATCCTGTTTTGAAACAAGGGATTCGAATAAAGTCTGATTTGTTGAATTGTTGACTAGACCAATATTTCTGAAAATCGGTGCATTTCATATGTATACGTGCACCACACACCACACGTGTATTTTATGGAACTCGATAATTGTAATAAAAGAGAAAATAACGAAGTACATACCCCGCATTTGAACACACATAAACACACACACACACACACACACACACACACACACACACACACACACACACAGACATGCACGCGCACAAACACAGACGCAACCCCTCTATCTCTCTCTCTCTCTCTATCTATGCGTGTGTTTGTGGTTTTTTGTATCACCAATCAGCTCATTGTGTGGCTACATAAAATTGTGACACATTCTGTTAAATTGTTGGTCGAAACATGGTATTGGAAATCCTCACGAAATTTCACTTTAAAACATTTCGAATTGTAAACATATATTCAATTATTGTTTAAAAGTATTTGAAAAACATAGCCTTTTTCCCGAAGGCTGAAAATACAAAAACGTTATGTAATTAAACACAGAAATTTGAGGACTCAACTGGTATAAAATACAATGTATTATTTAGTGAGATATACACAATACAGACTGAAATACTTCCCACTTTGAATTAGAGTAAGTCCTACCGCGATACTGTCGTGAAATTCGTTAACAAAGTAAATTTCATTGTACTGACCACACGGGAACTGAGAGACGAAAGCACTCCATGGTCGTTGTTAATAGAGCACTGTGTTACGGAGGTGGAGACGGTGCCAACTCTTCTCACATTAATATGTATTACACGTCCGTAACCATGACACCAGGTAGCTTTCCCGCTAACATACGAGTAGAGAAACTTAATACCCATTCGTTTCTTACGACCAGTGCGATAATTGCCTCTGACGCAAGTTCACGTCCATTAACATGTGAGCTACGGCATGATTTATTTCCACTTTACACAAAGGAGGCATCGATTGGTAAGCTCCGCCATAACTACCAGGAGAATCTTATACGCACGTTATAACTATGCCACCTCGAGAACTTCCGGTGAAACGTCCCCTTTGAAAAATTATACATGACTGTGCTTAAACTGACACACAATATTTTTAGCGCAACACAATCTGAATTTCAAAAATCCCTACAAAAGAATGACCCTGACTAACATTAACCCATACGTTTCACAAATCACTTACCTCACAAAAATCTTGGTTACTCGAACTACTGCAATACAGTGAGCGCCACTACTGCCAGCTAAATAAAAGATTCAAACTACGGAAGGCACTAACTACTGATAGGCATAGTTAGCAAATGAAAGATTTTTTATAGAGAACAAACAATGTATTTACCTTAATAGTCATCAAAAGTCATAATATATATAGCAGTTCATGACATCCAGTCTTACAAATTTCAAAATTCCGCCATTTCTCTCCCCTCATCCACCACTGCTGGCGGCTCACCTCCAAATGCGCAACGCTACGCGCTATTAACAGCCAATAATAGCGAATATTACAACAATGCCACCCATCCGCAGACTGCACACAGCACAGCCAGTGAGTTTCATACAGAGCGCTAGGTGGCGTTACCAATAAAATAACCTAAACAGCCTACTTACATACCCCCCATGCTCCCCACAAAAAATTTTACAAATTGTTTTGGGCAGTGGCCAATACAGATTTGAAAAAATTTTTCATAATTACAATACAAAGAAATCAAATGCACATACTTATTGATCCAATGTTGGTCAAAAGCTAAAATTTTCTCACAGTCCATAAAGACAGTCCTGATCGTTCATCACAGTAAAATAGCAGTGTTTTTCTCAAAGTCTGAACAGTAAAAGAAAATGCACACAGAAGTAGTGGATTTCCATGCAGTCTTGAAGAAGTAGTGTTGTCCTTCCAACGGAAAGATAGTGCTGACTCTCGACACGCAGACAGGTAATGGGCCACAACAGAGCAAACCCACCGCAGAGTCACTCGAAGTTTTGAAGAATATTGGTAGGTAAGTCATCACAGAGTAGACCCACTGTAGTCCTGGTAGAGATTACGGTATTGGTGGGCCACCAGAGGTGCAGATCCACTGTAGTCCTGGTCGAGATTATGGTATTGGTGGGCCACCAGAGGTGCAGACCCACTGCAGACCTTGTAGAAATAATGGTATTGGTGGGTCATCAAAGATGCAGAGCCACTGTAGTCTTTGTAGAGACGGCCAACAGCCATCTGTTGCGACTGTGCAGGTGGACAATCACCATTGAAGAGTCTTGCGGAGAATATAGAAAGTCCATAAACCACCACTTGTGCACTCACAAAGTTTTTGAATTGTCCTGAGCACCAGCAATGCTGTTAACCAGTCCCTTGCTGAATTGTCAACAGATGTCCAGACACTAACAGTCCCTACTTCTCACATATTGTCCATATACTATGACCAACAGAAATGTGTGCAGTGAAATGTAACTTACAAGTTACTTAATTTGATGAACTGGTGTCAATTAAAATTTTACAACATAAGAATACAATAACAAAGGTACAAAATACATCATTAAAGAAAATAACAATACAGATAACATTTGTGGTAATGCAGGCTTTACAGAAGAATCGAAATAACATATACATCAGTGTTACAGGAATTATGACATAAGTAAATACATAAAAGGTCAGAATAACTTTTGAAACATCAACTTCACACATGAGCATTAAAACAAAACAGAATAAATAATGTCTAAACATCTTTATAAGAAAATAACATATTATCAGAAAAATTCTACAACATAACTCTTATTAGCTAAACACATTAAGACAGGAAAAACACAAATTCACATAGTGTAATAACACAAAAATACGGGCCAGGGTTTGTTTTCAGTGTGACATTTGGTACTGCAGTCCAACCCCAAAACTTCATTCGATATATATTTCCTCTTATTTCAACATTTGTTTCCACCAAAAAAATTCTATCCAAGCTTGCTTTCTGTATTCTGTTCACATCCTCCTTCAAAAATAGTTTTTCTCCACTGTACACCACTTTTTTGGCCAAACCATTTTCTTATAGCTTCTCAATGCATTTCTTCCAATTCATCATAACTCATTCTCTTATATAGTCTACCCCCTCTTAAGCTAACTTAAATCTACTGAGCTCAAATGCTAAACTAAGGGACGAGGCAATGCAGCAGCACAAAACAATTAACACAAACAGCAATGACAAAAAATGGAAATTGGCAAAGCAAGCTACAGTAAATCTAAATTACCAAGCAAATACAACATTATAACTAATATGAGCCAATGTGCAGCAACAAGAAAAATAAATCAGTAGTAAAACTGGCTTAACAGAGTAATACAAAGTCAAATTCAGTAACACTATGCCTGGCAAATAGCAGCAGCAAATGATATAACTTATACCTAAACATGACAAAGCTCAAGCGGAAAAATATTACACTAAAGACAACAATGTAGAAAAGGGAAATGTCTATTCGCATCTTAATATCTATGTCATTAAAGTGGTGCACCACAAAACTAATTCTACAAAAGATATTACCAAGTAGTTGAAAAGAAAATTATGTATGCAGTAACTGTTATTAATCCTTTCTTATTGTTCTTTCCTTTCCAAGTGCTCCTTTTTCGAAGAACGTGGATCATAAAATTATCATTTAATAGATCTGTTGACAGAAAGTGTTCACATTAGCAAATGCATTTTATTTTATTTTATAAAACCAATGCTGCAACACAGCTGGAAACTAAATATAAAATGAAATAAGCAACTATGAAAGGCAAAGCATAAAAATATCATTCAATAGTCATGTGACATTTCGTAAGTTAGTAGAAATTCTCTCAACTCTTGTAGAAAGACGCTTGTCGTAATCAGGTGTGCAGATGTAAATATCCTTCCAAGTAATGAGCGTGTCATATTTGTGATGCTTCCTCTAAAGGAATGTCAATGGCGAGGATAATGGCCTCTTTTTTTCCACCTAATGGCTTTCTTTTCTCAGACGACTACCTCTCAGCTGGGCGCCCAAAACGCATTACGTCAAGGTCACTTACCTTTAATACTGAAATATTTACGACCGCAGTTTCCGCTACAGTGGCAGTCTCATATAAAAAAATTCCACAGGTCGAGAATTTGCGTTACAAATGTGTAGAAACAAAATCCTATTGATATAACAGTGTCCAAAAAATTTTCGTCGGCATTGTAATACATTCACGCATTTACATACATTTCATAACTCTTAAAGTACGATTCTTGATTTCCAACAACCTTTTTCACAAACCAGAGTCCCTAACCACTACTCATTATTCCTTACCTTATTACACATATACATATTCGTCGACACTACTTCAATATTTCACCATAATAAATACGTAGCATAATCGAATTCCTCATATAACATTAGCTTATTGATCATAAACATACCTCAACAGCGTAATACACATCGTCGTCGTAAAAGTAACATCATAACACCTCAGTCAAATCAAAAAAACTTCGTAGCTTTCTGCAATAATGTCAAAACCTAAAAAAAATTCTCTTCTCATTTCAATAGTGTCATCTACCTCAAACGTATTTTAAAATCATGCTCCCTTACCAAATACATCATTCAAAGCTTTCATAGTATCACAATGGTTCCCAAAAAATATGAACAGTTCACAAAGTACAGACAAAATACAATTTCATAAGTGTGAAGTTACCCAACTGTATAATTGCGTAAATATGTGTCACTGATGTAGTAAAAAAATGTTTGTCTCTCAGTTAAATGATCAGATAGCTATGTAATTTGTGTGTTAGAGGAATATGGTACCGATGTGTGAAGTTGTATAAGCAAATACCATATTAGCTAGGGCTCCTTGTGCTTGCCACACACATGGTGCGCAAAGTAAGCGTGTACCCCCCTGAGGATTAATGTAATTATACCCTCAGGTGTTACAGATTACAGCAATGGAATGAAATGTATCATGGAAAACTTTGTTTGTAATTCAAAAATCTTGAAAAATAAATGGCTGAAGTACAAAATTAATCTCTCAAATGCGTGTCCTGTAGCGCTAAATGTGCATCTTGCTGTAAGATAATTCTGTGGAAGTGTCGTAGTTATTGTCCTCTGTAAGCAAAGTTCTGCTGGAGTCAATGCACTTACCTCATCATAAACGAAAGTGAAATGCTTTGCATATGGATATCTTAGTTATTATGCTTATTGCCGTGATGATGAAAGTACTGTGCTGTAACGTATTGTTGTGGTATGGAAAAGGCAGTCTCATTGTAGCTATACCACAAAAGTTACTACTAAAACATGTATTACTTTCCAGAATAATACAGAAAAACTGTGCAGATATAAAACAGAAACACTGCAAAAGCAACATTGTATATTGTCACTCATTAGTAGCGTCGTGATAAAATCATGTAGCTGTCACATAAATTAATCACTGTGTCATCTGGTATCTCACTGAAAGTACTTTAAATCCAGAATGTATTTTCAAGTAAACCAAAATGTTGCATTAAAATCTCATTAGCAGTACCAGTATATGTTCTAAGTATGTAAGCCTTATAGTCATTATGTAATTGTGCAACTAACAAGCAAGAATGTACACGCATAATAACACTGTGTCGTCTGTTCACTATAACAATGCATTCGTAGTTACTGTCTAAATATCTTCCCTAGGTTTTAGACTGGATAGTTAATTTTAAAACATAGTTGCATGTTAACTGTTTCTAAGTGTGACAAACAGTACTAGTAACGTGAAGTGAAAGATTTTATGGCAAAGACTAAGTTAAAAGCAGATTATCTCTCAATAAACTGTTTTACATATGAAATTTGGTGCAATCTTTTACCCTTTCTAGTGCACAGAGTTTCAACTTCAAAGCAATTATCATGTTGTATACGTCGGTAAGGAATGCTACAATTTTTCTCAAGGTTAGCATCTATGTTATTTTTCTCTCAGCCAGCCGGCGCACGTGGCTGCCTGCGGTGCGATTCATTGTCTGTCTCTTTGTTGGTGCGCATCGTTATGGGGATTAAGAGACCTAACTTCTACAAATTCACCTTGACGAGAAGGCCCTGCCCTGTTTGAAGCTTGCCAGTTCTGATGGAATTCAAGTCTGTCGCTTTGTCGGTAGTTTACATAGTTTCTTGTTTGTCGGTCATGTGGTGGAGAATTTCTCCCGGAATCGTAACTGCGTGGTGGAACCTTGCGTCTGAAGTTATTCTGTCTCCCTTGATAATAATTATTTTGGTTCCCATATTGTCTGTTTCTATCGTTATCTCTGTCATATTCATTACTACAGAAATGCGATCTTTCTTTGTAATTATTAGTACTCTCCCAATGGTTGTCATATGGGTGGTGTCTGTTTTGGTCACGATTTGTGTTGTGAGAAAAGCCTTGTCGTGTCCAGTTATTATTTCTTTCATCGCGGAATTGTGACGGATGTGACCTGTAATTGTTGTGTTCCTGTTTTCGCGTTCCGCGATTGTCAGCGTCAATTTCCCATTCTTGTAACAGTCCCTGAAAAGCTTCAATGTCATCTTTGCAACGTCCTGCCAAAATAATATGTCGTAAATGTTCAGGTAGTTTGACTAAACAAATGCGGATGAGCTCTGAGGGGCTGTATGGATTTGACAGGTACTAATTCTTGTGCAACATGTCTTCAAAATATTTCACAAGACTGGAAAATTCAGATTGTTCGAAATGTTTCATCATTATGATGCTATGTTTTACTCGGTCTTGTGTAGCTTGAGACCAATATGCTGAGACGAAGGCATGATAAAATTCTCCTTCACTGTGGCAATCGTGAATGACCGATCGCATTCTTTCAGCTGGTCCATTCTCTAAGTAGCCACACATAAAGTCTAATCTGTGCTCTAATGACCAGTTGGGAGGAAAACAATGAGAGAATTGATGGAGCCACACTTGTGGATGAATGTCGTTGTCAGAACTCTTAAAAGTTTTAAATGTACGTGTAGTAATGAACAGCTTATAGTCAAAGTCATCATGTCGGCGAGTCGCATATCGGTCATTGTTACGTCGTTTCGGCGGTTCCATTTCAAAATTCGGTGCACCTTGCCAATTTCTTTCATAATTTCCGAAATGCGCTGTGTTATTATTTTGTGGTTGTTCCGTATTTCTATGTTCCTCTTTCCGTATTGGGGCGCGAGTGTCCTCTGAAATACTTAATTCTTGTATTACCTGTGTCAGCTGATCTTGTACTTTCCGGATTTCTCTTTGGTGTTGCGTGTTAATTTGATTCTGATTTTGTTTGAATTTCCTAATTTGTTCGCACTCTTCTGTGTCATTAAAGACTACCGGTTTTGTGTCATATTTCCCTATGCACAATTACCAAATTACTACTTTGAACATTAGTTAATTCATTACACGGTGGCGCTAACACACTGCTTTCGTCTTCACTGTCATTTCTCAGTTTACTTTGGAGCCTAGTATTACGTTTTTCACACGCCATTATTGTCACAATATTTCACACGACAACACAGAAAAGCACAATTTGAAGAGCAAAATAAGAAAACACATTAACATAGCAATGAAAATAATACCTCGTTAATTGCAAGCGCAGCTGCGAAATACTTGGTGCAAATATACATGCATGCCACAACTGTTTTACTGTACAAGAATGAAAAACTACAACTACAAAGGAAATTCTCTCTACAATTACGCGCTAGCAATAAACAAAGGCTGCACTAATTGCACAAACTACATGAAAAAAATCAGAAGATTCCAGTGAGGTATCCTAGGCTAAGGGTCGACATATGAAACGTCCCCTTTGAAAAATTATACATGACTGTGCTTAAACTGACACACAATATTTTTAGCGCAACACAATCTGACTTTCAAAAATCCCTACAAAAGAATGGCCCTGACTAACATTAACCTATACGTTTCACAAATCACTTACCTCACAAAAATCTTGGTTACTCGAACTACTGCAATACAGTGAGCGCCACTACTGCCAGCTGAATAAAAGATTCAAACTACGGAAGGCACTAACTACTGATAGGCATAGTTAGCAAATGAAAGATTTTTTATAGAGAACAAACAATGTATTTACCTGAATAGTCATCAAAAGTCATAATATATATAGCAGTTCACGACATCCAGTCTTAAAAATTTCAAAATTCCGCCATTTCTCTCCCCACATCCACCAC
Organism: Schistocerca serialis cubense; assembly: GCF_023864345.2. NCBI lineage: Eukaryota > Metazoa > Arthropoda > Insecta > Orthoptera > Acrididae > Schistocerca > Schistocerca serialis. Next base: position 147,465,186 of record NC_064641.1, on the reverse strand, counting down.
TGCTGGCGGCTCACCTCCAAATGCGCAACGCTACGCGCTGTTAACAGCCAACAGCCCAACACTACAATAGCGAATATTAGAACAATGCCACCCAGCCACAGACTGCACACAGCACAGCCAGTGATTTTCATACAGAGCGCTAGGTGGCGTTACCAATAAAAAAACCTAAACAGCCTACTTACACCGGTATATTCAACGAACCTTACCGATGCCTTGAAACACAAATATTATCGAGGAGAAGGATACTGTATCCCATAAATAATTCTCATGTAACACTTACGAATATTATGTTGCAAAATATTCTGGCACGACTAAGACATTTTTTCCCGAAAGTAGAGTTTCGAGGACCAGCACCAGACATTCAGTATTCTGGATGGAACAAACAAGGATTACTCAGCCGCTGGCATACATGATAATAAGTACTTTACGGAACATATTGTTCTGGCGATTCTGCATAGCTCTGGCAGCTCCCCACCGAAATACGGAAATCTCAGAAGAGGCTGTTAAGATGTGTGTAAGAATGATCCAAGGACGAATACGTGCACTACATCCAATCTCAACATTGCAGGATGCAAGCATTGGTGGGCTCGGTCGATATTATTTTCAAACTAAGAAGTGTTTATATACTCTTTTCATTTATTTATTTATCTAGTACTTATCCACTGGTAATTTTCTACAACTTTGAGAAATTACACCACACTGAAAAAATTAATTAATATACAGGGTGTGATACTTGCAATTCTTCCGGTGTGAAGAGCATTCCGTGAAGTTTCGCTATTACAACCGGATTACTTCGACTTCTTGCTACGATAGTTCGGATGACAACCATTCAGTCATCTTCTGGTGAGTGTTTGTCCTGGAGATTGCTAGTCCACATCGCAAACTTTGTATCAAAAATTTCAGCGGAGGTGCATGCGCAAAGGAAGCTGTAACACGAGCGAGAGACCTCTGTTGAATTTCGTGCCCTCTTCGATCACTGCTCCATCTTTGTGACGCAGGCGCATGCGTAATGATGATAGTACATGTGCGCTCTCTGTCGGAATGTGCACTCGGGTAGATAAAATTCAGATGTTAAAATTGATGAAATTAACCTGTCATCAGTCATAAACATTTTTCCCTCTGACGAGCTTAAAGAAATCACCGCGTTTCACGCTTTACCCAGCTGAAAACTCCATTGCGATTAATAAGATCTTCTTTCAAACGTATTTCCACCGATTCTGTGATAACTGAATCTCAGAACGATCTCGTCGAGGTCAAGTAGGAATCTCCACAGCAAAACATACACCTGAAGATTACTGTAGGTTGTCTGCCGAAATATCGTGGCAAGGAGACGACGTAAAACGTCTGCAGTTTTGAAAATTCGTGGAATATATAGTGACCGTAAAGTCTCACTAGCATTTCGAAAAATCATGATTTGGAAAGTATTAGAAAAAGAGCATCTTGGTTTGTTGCAAAACGTTTAGCAGCTCTAAAAGTTTTTTCTTTAATTCCACAATTTCAATGTCTACCCTACTGTCGCTCGTAGAACATAAAGGCAATATTCGAATTCTGACCATGTATGGGTGAGCATTGCAACATCAGCAGTTCTGATTGCCTCACTGCAATGAAATTGACTGCTGTTGTGAGACGCGATCCTTGACGCAACGTCACAAAAAGAAGTTTAATGGCGTGACAGCGAGATAGTGTGGGACCATGCGATGAAACCATCACGATCCATTTACCTCTCAGGAAACGTGCCACTGGGCACGCCGCGCACGTTCAAATTTCGATGCTGGGGTACACGATCATATTGGAAGATGATGGATGGCTACAGCATTTTTTTTTAATTTGTGGAAGCGGGAAGTGTTCCAGTATGTCCAGGGAAATGTTTCGTGTTGTAGTTTTTCTGCAAAGAAACAGATTTATTACCATATCGTCCATTGACCCACACCAAACATTAAGCTTTGGGCTATCACAAATGTAGTCTTCATCTGATTTTGAATTAATTACATGTGGAGTTCCTGAAGGTTCTATCTTGGGTCCATTGCATTTTCTTGTGTTCATTAATGACCTGTCGTATGTTAGATTTCTAGATGTTAAGTTTGTTTTGTTTCGAGGTGATACGGAAATTGTAATAAGTAGCAAGTCAAGTACAGATTTAGGAATAGCCATTAATCAAATTTTCACTGCCATTAATAAATGATTTAAAGCTAATTCACTGTCATCAAACCTTGAGAAGACCCACTATATTCAGTTCAGAACCTGTAAGAGATTTCCTTCCAGCGTGTCTATTACATATGAAGACATGCAGATCGAAGCGGTTGACAGTGTTAAATTTCTGGGACTACAACTAGATAATAAATTCAGTTGGAAAGGGCATACCACAGAATTGCTTAAGCGTTTAAACAAGTCTCTATTTGCAGTGAGAATGATGTCGGATGTAGGAGATATAAATACAAAAATAGGCCTACTAGCATACTTTGCTTACTTTCATTCTATTATGTCGTACAGGACCATATTGTGGGGTAACTCATCAAAAGGAGCAAAAGATTTTAGGGTGTAAAAGCTTGTGAGAAGAATCATTTGTGGTGTAAATTCAAGAACATCATGTAGAAACCTGTTCAAGGAACTTTGTATCCTAACCACTGCTTCTCAGTATATTTATTCCTTAACGGCATTTGTTCCAAATAATATGTCTCTATTTCCAACCAATAGCTCAATCCTTAGTATCAATACTAGGAAAAAGAACAGTCTACATTAAGACATAAAATCACTTACCTTGGTCCAAAAAGGGGCCCAATATTCAGGAACACACATTTTCAATAAATTGCCAGCAACCATTAAAAACTTGGTTTCAGATAAAGACAGTGCAACAGAGTTTGAAAGACTTTTTGAAAGGCAGCTCCTTCTACTCTATAGCTGACTATCTTAACAGAGACTAATAAGCCAGCTTAAGTAAAAATGTCTGTTAGATTTCAGTTTTGACAACACTTGGTCACAACAGTCAAGATTAGGTATTTTGTGTACGACAAATTTATTAATGTGCATAAAAATATTTCATTCTGCCAGCGCGTTAATTCTGTACCTACATCTACATCATACTCCGCAAGCCACCTAATGGTGCATGGCGGAGGGTACCTTCGGTACCACTATCTGATCCTTCCAACCCTGTTCCACTCGTGAATAGTGCGTGGGAAGAATGATTGTCGGTAACCCTCTGTACTGGCTCTAATTTCTAAATTGTCTCGTCTTGTTAATACGCGAGATGTTTGTCGGGGGGAAAGTAATGTGCTGTTTGACTCCTCCTGAAATGTGCTGCCGGTCTCTGTGGCCGAGCGATTCTAGGCGCTTCAGTCCGGAACCACGCTGCTGCTACGGTTGCAGGTTAGAATCCTGCCTCGGGAATGGATGTGTGTGATATCCTTAGGTTAGTTAGGTTTAAGTAGTTCTAAGTCTAGGGGACTGATGACCTCCGATGTTAAGTCCCATAGTGCTTAGAGCCATTTGAAGCATTTGAAAAGTGCTGTCCCGAAATTTGAATAGTAAATATTAGCTGCTCCAGTTTACCGCTCTGTATTCACCTATTCCGACAGTCTTGTGACAAATGATCAGTGTGGTAAGTATTATATTCAAATGTTTTGTATTTTTATGTTATACTTTCTGTCATGTTCCACACCCGCGAGAGTCGTCTCATTTTTAGGGGCTATGGAACGAAAACTGAATGTAATCGAATGTATTCAAGCGTATTGTGTGTCTTCAGGGGCCCAAATTATGATTTTGTGGCGACTCACATGTCTATAAGAGTGAAACGTTGCTATACCTGGAAACACGCACTTTTTCAGATAGACGTTGTCAGCACCTATGGAGGCCAGCAAAGAATACTCGATTGTATAGAAAAGAGCACGATTGTTTGGGTGGAATGTTTGGAACATTTGCACTATTAAAGTAAAATAGCGTAACCATTCATGTAGCACTTTATGTATAGTTGATCTTGTTTCGTCCAATTGGTGTAATGTACGACGAATTGACTTCTGGGGCTGCGTTGAAACGGAGCTTTCAGTCTGTAAACACGTACTTGAGACGCTGGGGGATATTCACTTCAAGCAAGGTCTTTGAGGCAGCATTTTTTCTTTTGTCTGTGGCGCCCTGCCATATTGGCGTCGATAATTCAGCAGTACCGTTATCACAGATTTGGATTTTGCGCACCAGATAACATATCGCGCCTTCTCCTGGTTCGTCGTCATTTTGATGCTCACAAGGTAATATCTGAGACATAGGACATAGGAAAAAAATACTTGAGAGCTGCTAAATCTTTTAGAATTAACCGCTTTTCTCTCTATCTATCACTTCCGAAGTTATGGTTTTTTGGAATGATAACGGGACTTGGTGGACATCCTGGAGAGCAATACTGTACTTAAAAGTTTGTTCACCTGTAGTCTTAATTATTTTCATTTAGCTCAGACATTGTTTGTGTTACTGCTTCAAAAAATGGCTCTGAGCACTATGGGACTTAACTTCTAAGGTCATCAGTCCCCTAGAACTTAGAACTACTTAAACCTAACCAACCTAAGGACATCACACACATCCATGCCCGAGGCAGGATTCGAACCTGCGACCGTAGCGGTCGCGCGGTTCCAGACTGTAGCGCCTAGAACCGCTCGGCCACACCGGCCGCCTGTGATAATGGTTTCATTGTCCTCCCCCAACAGTTTGCGTAGTGGTATAGCTACCAGAGCGCCATCTGTGTCTACCCTTTAATAGAGAATGTTCACAGCCAGAAGACAGCGTGGCGCAGTGGCAAGAAGTAAGCAGGTAACCAAGCCATGGGGACGCACACGTGCTTCCTACAGCCAAATGAACCAGTTTGAAGGCAAATTGTGGCTTTCCAACTGGCGCGGATGGTCCTTTTGGAGAACTGCTATACAAGGTGGACGTGCTGCGTCAATTGTACAACGATGCTGGTGTCAGTGGTCACGTGAGCATTCTCACACATGTAAACGTGGTTCTGGACATCCACGCAGCACAGACGCCCGCCAGGTTCTTGTAAGGGCAGCACAGGCGAGAGGGATGGTGAGCCCAGACATGTCAACACCTACTGTTGCGAACTGGTTATTAGCAGTGGGACTATGGGCAAGCTCAAATCTAGCCCGTTTTACACTCACGCCACAGAATGGACGGCCATGGCTCGACTGGTGCCGCCAGAGGACCACTTGGAAGACGAAATGGCACGCTCTGATCTTCAGCGACGAAAGCAGATTCTCACTACACACAAGTGGTGGTCTTTTGTGTGTGCGACGTAGACCTGGAGAGTACTGTCTTGTAGAGTGTATTCATCCAAGACACACTTGGCCACACCCCAGGCCTTATGATCTGGAGTTTCATAAGCTACAACTCACATTCACCTTGGTAAGGCGGGTACCAGGTTGAGATTCACTGGGAGAGTCCTTAGAAAATGTAGTCCATCAACAAAGGAGGTGGCTTACAAAACACTCGTTCGACCTATACTTGAGTATTGCTCATCAGTGTGGGATCCGTACCAGGTCGGGTTGACAGAGGAGATAGAGAAGATCCAAAGAAGAGCGGCGTGTTTCGTCACAGGGTTATTTGGTAAGCGTGATAGCGTTACGGAGATGTTTAGCAAACTCAAGTGGCAGACTCTGCAAGAGAGGCGCTCTGCATCGCGGTGCAGCTTGCTCGCCAGGTTTCGAGAGGGTGCGTTTCTGGATGAGGTATCGAATATATTGCTTCCCCCTACTTATAGCTCCCGAGGAGTCCACGAATGTAAAATTAGAGGGATTCGTGCGCTCACGGAGGCTTTCCGGTACTCTTTCTTCCACGAACAATACGCGAGTGGAACAGGAAAGGGAGGTAATGCAGTGGCACGTAAAGTGCCCTCCGCCACACATCGTTGGGTCACTTGCGGAGTATAAATGTAGATGTAGTTGTAGATGTAGATGTAGGTGTTTCTGGAGGGGATGCTAACCAGCGCTAGGTGCGTGCAAGACGTTGATAGACCTATTCTTTTGCTGTTCTGGCAACAGGAAGGTGATGTGGTTTTCCAACAGGTTAATGCTTGTCCACGCACTGCCTGTGAAACTCAACGTGCTTTGCAAGACGTGGTGCGACTTCCGCGGCCAGCACGATCTCCAGACTTGTCTCCAATCGAGCACATGTGGGATGTGATGGGACTAAAAGTGAGTCGTGTGACTCGCCAACCAACAACTCTTACAGCGCTACGTCGAGAGGACGTGCAGGCATGGCATAACGCATCCCAGGACAGTATTCGCCATCTGTGCGATCGACTGGATTTCAGAGTCATCTCCTGCGTTGCCACCCGTGGAGGTTGCACCACATACTGCTATAGGTGTTTCAGCATATGGCGATACCTGGTACTCAGAACCGCTTCTTCTACTGATCTGTAAATGTAATCATTTCATGTATTCCACATCCGCTGTTACAACAATAAATTTCGGGTGAACTGGCAGCTTCTAAAGGCGTGTACTAATTTTTTCCTATCAGTGTTTTTCTAAGTCCCTCAGTTCATCTGATCGAAGAGTTGCATGGCTGGAGAGATAGGATCCTGTCGGTGAAGTCTGGCGATGAAGAAGTTTGGCTGAAAATAGCCCTGCCAGAGAAATGATTTTGTCCAGTCTGCTTTCGAACAGGCGTTTGCGCTCTTTATGTGATTTTGATTGGCTTAGCTTTGAATATTTCGAGCGATCACCAGTGAATGATGCCTCCAAAGAAGCTGGTCCCCTCCCTGACTCTGATTTCAGGTGGTTAACCACTGAAACGTTCCTTAATACTTGGTACTGAAAAAGTGCGTCCCACTCTCGCTCTGTATTTTTCTATGGGCGAAGAGGTGGTTCCTCGACAGCACAGCCGTGTTTCTCTTTCTCACACCTAATTCTTTACGTTAGTCAGTACAGGTGGCTCTTACAGCATGTTAATTCGGTTTTTACAGTGCCCGGGCCCTGAACGGTGATTCGACTTTGAGTTGTCACTCATTTCGATCTAATCTCCTGCTGGTAGTGTATTTCAAGGACATGCATGTTTGCTACGTTTTGTTGACAAAAGTGTTCTTCCAGACGTCGCAAAAAACTGCATTTCTCCTCCTTCTGCCTTCGAGCTGTAAAACAGACTCTGCTGGTGGCCCTACGCTTTGTGATAGCGTACCTGTATTGTGACTTCACTCACCGGCGTCGTGTGGTGTCTCCTCAATGCAAGGCCAGATGGTGAAGTGGCGTTGACCTGGGCGGCTCCTAGTTAGTGCTTTCTGAGAACTTTCGCGAGGTGGAGAACCACTGCCTGTAGGCCTGCGTGACTTGACGCTCGTTCACTTGCTTGTACCTCAGCTTAGTATGCTTCCAGAGCCCCTTACTATACATATAGCCCCTTATTTGGGTGAACCATGCAAATCTGTTCAAAAATGGAAACTACACTCACTTGGTATAGTCAGTCAGTGGTACAAGTTTTATGTTAGTTGTAGGACACATTTGGGAAAAACTGTCGCATAACAACACACACACACACACACACACACACACACACACACACACACACACACACACATGGAACATTTTCCTACAATTAATTTATAATGATAAGAGAATTCTGATTATGAGAGTGCTCATATACAGATTTATTTATATATCTAATAGACAGCTGAGGTAATACTTGCAAATGATATAAAAACATTATGTTCACATAATATGACTGGGGTTACAACCTGTTAGAGTGTGACTGGATCTGTTGTGCTTATTTAGAAGCCACCATGGAAACAGAGAAATAATTATCTAACGTCTAATGGAAATATCAGTGGGGATGAGATTTTGTGTGTGTTTGTGTGAATGTTAAAATTATGTCGCCACTTTCATTTCACATTGATGCTCATTTGTGTCAGCACCATTGTTGTTGCCAGATGTGGAACATCAGTATACTAAATGTCGCACTATATACCGCCAAGTCTTCTGCATGTGTATTCTTCCTACTTTACTGTACATGATCAGTAAGAAAAACGTCTCTTCTTACTTCTCTGTCCTTCATGATGATGCAATTTTAATGTCCGGTAGTGTTTATGGAATTCTCGTCCCTAGGGAACACTTGAAATAAAAATGTGGTATGTGGCTTGGTGCAAGCTTCCCCTTCGGTCCCTTTTTACCGAACAAGGCGGACTCATGTTGTGTGTCAAATGGCCTCGAGATCGTGCGCAGAATGCAGTTCCGGCTAACCCGTCTTCACTGCGCTGAAGCTCTAACGCTCTTTTAGGTGTGTTGGTAAATACTTTCAGAGACCGCACCTCTAACAGTTTGATTGGTTTTAACGAAGGCTGATCGTCCAGAGCATCATTGACGGGTATCTGAAAGAGAGGCCATACGAGCCTGAAATCGATTACGTTGTAAACTGACCAACGTAAAAAAGGCTACAGTTGAAAGCAAAATCTTTCCCCTGTAGTGAAGCCGCCAGCAACTGACATCTACATCTACACTCACACCGCAAGCCACCTAATGGTGTGTGGTGCAGGGTACTTTTTTTAACACTAACTGGGCCCTCCAGCCCTGTTCCACTTGCGAACAGAGCGTGAAAGAAAAAAGGGTTGTCAATAAGCCTCTGTATTGGCTCTTAATTTCTCGAATTTTCTCCTCATGGTCATTACGCGAGATGTTTGTGGGAGGAAGTAATATGTTGTCCGATTCTTCTCGGAAAGTGCTCTCTCGAAATTTCAACAGTAAATCTCTCCGTGATGCACAACGTCTCTCTTGTAACGTCTGCCAATTGAGTTTGTTGAGCATCTCCGTAACGTTCTTGTACCGACTAAACTATCCCGTGACGAAATGCGCCCCTCTTCTTTGGATCTTCTCTATCAGTCCTATCTGCTAAGAATACCAGATAGATGACCAATACTCAATAATCGGTCGAAAAAGCGCCTTATAAGCCACGTCCTTCGTGGATGAGTTACGTTTCCTTAAGATTCTTCCTATGAATCTGAGTCTGGCATCTGCTTTTGCCACTATTTGTTTTATGTGGCCATTGCACATTAGGTCGCTCTGGACAGTTACTCCTGACATTTTACGGCAGGTACTGTTCCCAGACATGGACGTTCATCACAAAATATATTTGCTTCATTGTTGCAAATGTTAAAACAAGTCCAGCCTATGCTGTGAAGAGCAAAGTGTGAGAATTTTCTTACAGTTCCAATAGTTTCTAAACACTTTACTTCTTACGTATCTGTTTTTGTGTTTATTAAATGATGTGCGCCATCACCATTTTTAGTCTATCTTCTTCTAACTTGAAATTACTTTCTTGTACTTACGAAGGCATATTTCATGCTGCATGGGGAAATAAATTAAGAAAGTTTACATGAACACATTTTATCCTGCTTACTTTGTCTTACCTTGATGTATTTCCTCAAGCATCTATACATCATTTAGTAGATTCCAGGAATCATTTTAGATAGCTTAGTAGTTGTGGGGATACTACAACATTGAATCTGAGGTCCTCTTAACTTCTGCCATTGGCAGGAAACAGTAATGTAGACAATAGCCTCTATTCTGAACTTACGGCCTCTGCCTCTCTAACGATCGTATTCTTTTTCATTAAGAATGGTTTTTATGATGGGCAACAGAACCAAGAAGCATGTTTCGTGCATTCTTAGATAATTATGAAAATCATCGGTTCCCTGCTCCTTAACACAGCGTGGGTGAATTTCGATCCTTTCTTTGCATTGTCCATTTCTTGGCCCGCATCGCTTTTTTTTGGCCTTGTTGCTTATAAAACAGCCAAGACAATGCTCAGTTGTATTTTCTGTGTAAAACCAAGCGGAATCCCTTAGAACATAACCTCAATGAACTTAACGATAAACAAATCACAAAACAGGGCTGCGCCGTAATCGCTGAGTGCAGTCGGTGTGTAGGCTGCCTCGAAATTGGTCGGTCGGTCGGTCGACAAATTGGTGTGTGTGTGTGTGTGTGTGTGTGTGTGTGTGTGTCTGTCTACATCTCCATCCATACTCCGCAAGCCACCTGACGGTGTGTGGTGGAGGGTACTTTGAGTACCTCTATCGGTTCTCTCTTCTATTCCAGTCTTGTATTGTTCCTGGAAAGAAAGATTGTCGGTATGCCTCTGTGTGGGCTCCAATTTCTCTGATTTTATCCTGATGGTCTCTTCGCGAGATATACGTAGGAGGGAGCAATATACTGCTTGACTTCTCGATGAAAGTATGTTCTCGAAACTTCAACAAAAGCCCGTACCGAGCTACTGAGCGTCTCTCCTGCAAAGTCTTCCACTGGATTTTATCTATCATCTCCGTAACGCTTTTGCGATTACTAAATGATCCTGTGACGAAGGGCGCTGTCTCCGTTGGATCTTCTCTATCTCATCTATCAACCCTATCTGGTACGGATCCCACACTGGTGAGCAATATTCAAGCAGTGGGCGAACAAATGTACTGTAACCTACTTCCTTTGTTTCTGGATTGCATTTCCTTGGGATTCTTCCAATGAATCTCAGTCTGGCATCTGCTTTGCTGACGATCAACTTCATATGATCATTCCATTTTAAATCACTCCTAATGCCAACTCCCAGATAATTTATGGAATTAACTGCTTCCATTGCTGACCTGGTATATTGTAGCTAAATGATACAGGATTTTTCTTTCTATGTATTCGCAGCACATTACACTTGTCTACATTGAGATTCAATAGCCAATCCCTGCACCATGCGTCAATTCGTTGCAGATCCTCCTGCATTTCTGTACAATTTTCCATTGTTTTAACCGCTCGATATACCACAGCATCATCCGCAAAAAGCCTCAGTGAACTTCCGATGTTATGCACAAGGTCAATAATGTATATTACGAATAGCAACGGTCCTACGACACTCCCCGGCGGCACACCTGAAATCACGCTTACTTCGGAAGACTTCTCTCCATTGGGAATGACATGCTGCGTTCTGTTATCTAGGAACTCTTCAATCCAATGACACAATTGGTGTGATAGTCCATATGGCCCTCTGAGTCTCGTGGACGAATAGCGCGAGCTGGGTTTCACACGATCGTCTTTTTCGAAACCCATGCTGATTCCTACAGAGTAGATTTCTAGTCTCCAGAAAAGTCATTATACTCGACCATAATACGTGTTCTAAAATTCTACAACTGGTCGACGTTAGAGATATGGGTCTATAGTTCTGCACATCTGTTCGACGTCCCTTCTTAAAAACGGGGATGACCTGTGCCCTTTTCGAATCCTTTGGAACGCTACGCTCTTCTAGAGACCTACGGTACACCGCTGCAAGAAGGGGGGCAAGTTCATTCGCGTACTCTGTGTAAAATCGAACTGGTATCCCATCAAGTTCAGCTGACTTTCCTCTTTTGAGTGATTTTAATTGCTTCTCCAACCCTCTGTCGTCTATTTCGATATCTACCATTTTGTCATCTGTGCGACAATCTAGAGAGGGAACTACAGTGCAGTCTTCCTCTGTGAAACAGCTTTGGGAATAGACATTTAGTATTTCGGCCTTTAGTCTGTCATCCTCCGTTTCAGTACCATTTTGGTCACAGAGTGTCTGGACATTTTGTTTTGATTCCACCTACCGCTTTGACATAAGACCAAAATTTCTTAGGATTTTCTGCCAAGTCAGTACATAGAACTTTACTTTCGAATTCATTGAACGCCTCTCGCATAGCCTTCCTCACAGTACATTTCGCTTCACGTAATTTTTGTTTTTCTGCAAGGCTTTGGCAATGTTTATGATTGCTGTGAAGTTCCCTTTGCTTCCGCAGCAGTTTTCTAGCTCGGTTGTTGTACCGCGGTGGTCTTATTCATCTCTTACGATCTTGCTTGGCACATACTCATATAATGCACATTGTACGATGGTTTTGAACTTTTTCCACTGATCCCCAACACTATCTGTACTTGAGACAAAACTTCTGTGTTGAGCCATCAAGTACTCTGAAGTCTGCTTTTTGTCACTTTTGCTAAACAGAAAAATCTTCCTACCTTTTTTAATATTTCTATTTACGGCTGAAATCATCGATGCAGTAACCGCTTTTTGATCGCTGATTCCCTGTTCTGCGTGAACTGTTTCAAATAGTTCGGTTTTGTTTGTCACTATAAGGTCTTATGTTATCGCCACGAGTCGGCTCTCTGTTTAACTGCTCAAGGTAGTTTTCAGATAATGCACTTAAAAAGATTTCACTGGATTCTTTGTCCCTGCCACCCGTTACAAACGTCTATATCCCAGTCTATATCCGGCAAATTAAAATGTCTACCCAGAACTATAACTTGGTCGGGAAATCTACTCGAAATATTTTCCAAATTTCCCTTCAGATGCTCTGCCACAACAGCTGCTGAGCCAGGGGGCCTATAGAGACATCCAATTAACATGTTTGAGCCTGCTTTAACTGTGACCTTCACCCAAATTATTTCACATTTCGGATCTCCGTCAATTTCCTTCGATACTATTGTACTTTTTATCGCTATAAACACGCCTCCCCCTTCACTGTCCAGCCTATCTCTGTGGTATACATTCCAATCTGAGTTTAGAATTTCATTACTGTTTACATCTGGTTTCAGCCAACATTCTGTCCCAAGTACTATGTGGGCGTTGTTACCGTTTATTAATGAGAGCAGTTCTGGGACGTTTCAATAGACGCTCCTGCAGTTTACTATTAGCACATTAACAGTGTTATTCCCTGTCGCGTCTCAGGTGGCGTCATGTCGGGCATAGGGTGGGAATTCTCTAACCTAAAACACCCACATGTGCGCTCCACACGTACTCCGCTACCCTTGTAGCCGCTTCCTGCGTGTAGTGCACGCCTGACCTATTCAGGGGGACCCTACATTTCTCCACCCGATAGCGGAGGTCGAGAAATTTGCACCCCAGATCTCCGCAGAATCGTCTGAGGCTATGGCTTAAGCCTTCCACTAGGCTCCAAACCAGAGGACCGCTATCGGTTCTGGGAACGATACTACAAATAGTTAGCTCATATTCCACCCCGCGAGCGAGGTTTTCCGTCTTCACCAACTCCGCCAACCACCTGTATGAACTGAGGATGGCAGGAGGCAGGAGGCATTGGTGCCGGCATGAGCAACAATTTACAGTCGGGTGCACCCAGTGCTCTCTATCGCCGTCGGCAGGATCCCTCCACATCTCGGATGAAACCTTCCGGCAAGCAGACAGAGTGAAAAGATGGTTCAAATGGCTCTTAGCACTATGGGACTTAACTTCTGAGGTCATCAGTCCCCTAAAACTTAGAACTACTTAAACCTAACTAACCTAAGGACATCACACACATCCATGCCCGAGGCAGGATTCGAACCCGCGACCGCAGCGGTCGCGCGGTTCCAGACTGTAGCGTCTAGAACCGCCCGGCCACTCCGGCCGACGACAGAGTGAACACTGGCTTTCTTTCCCGACCTTTCCACTGTCTCCCTAAGAGGCTCCATCACCAGCCTAACGTTGAAACTCCCAATCACTAATAAACCCTTCTCCCCGTGTGCCTGCTCGGACCTTGCTGAACTAGCGGCCACATGTCCACTCACAGGCAGAGCGGGAGATGCCACACCCCCACCCTCCACATTGACCTTCCGCCTCGTGCGCCGCTAACGCCACCCCTTGGGGAGAGAGTGGCCCAACCGCGCCCGGTACCCTCGAAGATGTCTCGACAGCAGGGACCGTGGGCGAAGCATGTAACACCTGGAGTGTACCATGCGACGTACCAGACTCCTCAGTGCCACTACACTCCGAGGCAGCAGCCTGAAGACGGCTGACTGCTGCCATCAACACGTTCAGCTGTTGGCAAACAGTGGCCAGCTCCTTCTGCGTCCGTACCCAGAAGTCACGCATCCTATTCATCCTAAGAAATCAATTTATTGTAGAGAGTTAATCAATTTTTAACTAGACTGCTAATTCACTAAAGGCGGCTGATAGCTGAATAAACTGTAGTTACTAAACACTTCTTGTTGAAAACAATGAAAATAAGCACTACCTGTCTCTGGACTGTATTCAAAACAAACGCTAGCACTACTGGCACCATGGCTGACTAAAGGGACTCTCTCTGACTGTATTCAAAACAAACACGAAATCTATGGAACACTATTACTAGTACTCGAAAATTAAAGCTTCCTAAAAGCAAAAACACATGGAAGAAGAAGTGACAAGTAAGAAAAATACAGGTAATACTTAAATTAACGTAGCTCGCTGCATAGCAGATGTGAAGCAGACGGCAGTTTATTCTTAGTTTGGTAAACTGTTAACACATCGCAGAATTTTCAGGGTTGTATTGCCTGTGGCTCTAAAGCAGTTTAAATCTCAGCTCATGCAGACGTCACGCCATCTGGTGGCGTATGGTTGGTGACTGGTTCAAAAAATGGCTCAAATGGCTCTAAGAACTATGGGACTTAGCAACAAAGACCAGCAGTCCCCTAGACGTAGGATTAAGCAATCCTAACTACCCCAAGGACATCACACACATCCATGCTCGTGGCAGGATTCGAACCTGCACCGTAGCAGGCGCACGATTCCGGACTGAAGCACCTAGAACCGCTCGGCCACAGCTGCCGGCTGGTGATGGGTTATTCTGTGTTTGATTTTGAGTGTTTACTGTGATATTCCGGTCTACATAATTACCCCATTTCATGTTTTTGCATGAAATCCTATAAGGCTTTTCAATCTCATAATGATACACCAAATGAACACGTTATTTAATAATTTGAACTCAACAATTTATGGGCCAAACGAACGAACAATGACTACACGCCAAGTATCAGTTATCAACAGAATACTTGCTGTTACTCTCCACAAGCTGAAGAGAAAGCAATGATTACAAGAAACATCTCCCGACTCTTTCCAGAACAAAAGAAGAAAGAGAGGATTTTCAGTTTCAAATGAGAGTGAAACCAGAAAGATTGGAGCTCTTAGCCAGATTTTATTGCCTAGTTGTTGGAGATGCGAAAATTGTGTTATTCACAATATAGGATCGACATCTCATTTAGAGTGTTCCCATTGTAAGATGGTTTTAAGAGTCAATGAGAGGAAAAACTGTTTTGATCAATGCCACTTGGATGTTGCCCGTTATATTTGCCAACTTCCATATATTTTGTTACGTGTCTACTACTCGAGAGCAATCTTTGCAGTCAGATCTGAGCCAGCTGATCGATTTCAGAACATTCACTATTGCATTTGTGACGTTACTTTCTTTGCCTAAAATCGTTGAGGCGAGAGGGGCCTCGGCTATTGAGAAGCGAGTGCACTAGGACGAACCACATGGCTTGCGACATTCGAACAGGAACAAAGCATTGTTCATGACTGTTCTTGAGTGAAAGTGTACTTTTGTCTGTGTATGATATGGTGTGTTAATGAACGTGGGAGCAATGAATTGTACCGAGAAGGAAATATATCTACGTTTGAAACCAGCTGTGGGTTAGTATTGCTGAAGCTATAATCAGAAACATATTTCTTAAGTTGAATATTGAATGAATAGTGAAATGGTGTTGCTGGTTACGATTAATGGGGTGGGGGGTGAGGGAATTTGGGGGGGGGGGGGCGAGTTCACATTGCGTGCTGTTTACATACTATATTTTATTCGTGACTGGCCTCAGAAAGCCGGTATACCATTCACTAAAAGGTTTTTGCACCTCATGTTTTTCAAATCTACGTTACGGAGCAGTTCTTTGTGTCAGTGTGTCGAAGGCTCCACGTGGGTCATGTAACACTAAACTTATTGTTTTGTGCAGAACCTTTGTATTCTCGGGATGCAATAATAATTGCAAGGCTAAACAGAAACTCATATATTTACTTCGTTTCATTCCCTCATCAGTTTAATTAAATGAGATATATTTATTAATGTGAGGGCAGCAGCGGGAAACCATCAAGCCTTGCTCCTCATGTAGAAGTAATGAAAGAAATGATTTTTGTAACTTTAATTCAATCAGTAGTTATATCTTGAACCACTTCTACTCTCATGTGACTTAATGAGACAGTTGAATAGCCTTACGCTTTAGTAAATTATTTTCAGCTCACGAAATCTAAGTTTGCGTCGAGAACATCTGGGCAGCAAGTGCTTCGTCGTCTTCTACATCTACATCTACGTGATTACTCTGAGATTTACAGTTAAGCGCCTCGCAAAGGGTTCATACAACCCCTTTTAAGCTACTTCCCTACGGTTCCACTCGCGAACAGTGCGTGGGACCAACGAACACTTGGATCTTTGCTGATTTCTATTTTATTACGATAATATTTTCTCCCATGTACACGGGCGCTAACAGAATATTTTCACACTCTGAGAAGAAAGCTGGCGATTGAAATTTCGTGAGAAGGTCTTGTCGCAGCGAAAAACTCCTTTGTTTTAATATTTGCCACCTCAGTTCGTGTATCATATGAGCGGCTCTCTCTCTCCCCTACTGCGAGGTGCTCTTCTGTGAACTTAATAGATGTCTTCCGTCAATCCTATATGATGCGGATCCTACAGGGCACAGAAATACTCTAGAAGAGGGCGGACAACCGTACTGTAAGTAGTCTCTTTAGTAGACCTGTTACACTTTCTAAGTGTTCTACCAGTAGATCGCAGTGTTTAGTTTGCTTTTCCCACAACGTTATCCTTGTGGTCGTTTCGGTTTAAGTTATTCGAAATAGTAATTCCTAAGTATTTAGTTGAGCTCACAGCCTTTAGATTTGTGTGATATATCATGCAACCAAAATTTAGCGAATTACTTTCAGTAAATGTGTGGAAGATTTCACACTTTTCATTATCTAGAGTCAATTGCCACTTTTTACACTATACAGATGTCTTGTTCAAATCATTTTGCAATTCGCTTTGATCATCTGATGACTTTACACTGTAGAACTTCCTAGGGGAACATCAGACATTACTACTGTTTTAGTCTATGACTTTTCGTCAGTTATTACGAACTGTGAGCTTTCTGACAGGAAATCACGAATCCAGCGATACTCCACAGCCACGCAGTTTCATTAGAAGTCTATTGTATGGAGCGGTGTCAAAAGCCTTCTGGAAACCTAAAAATATGGATTTAAATGACGTCTCCTGTCGACAGCACTCATTACTTCGTGAGAATAAAGAGCTAGTTGTGTTTCACAAGAACGAGTTTTCTCTATCCGTGTGAGCTATTTGCAGATAAATCCATTTGTTAGAGATGATTCATAATTTAGAGCACAGTATATGTTGGAAAATCCTACAGCAAATAGACGTTAGTGATATTGGTCTGTGATACAGTGGATTACTCCTATTTCCTTTCTTGGTTATTAGTGTGACTTGCGCAACTTTCCAGTCTTTGGATGAGGATCTTTCTGCGAGCGACCGGTTGTATATGGTTGCTAAGTATGGGGCTATTGTATCAGCATATTCTGAAAGGGACCTGACTGGTATACGTCCAGACCGGGGATCCTGCCTTTCTTAAGTACTTTAAGCTGCTTCGCTATACCAATGATGTCTACTTCTAAGTTACTCATGTTGTCAATTGTTCTTGATTCGAATTCCGAAATATTTACTTCTTCTGTGAAGGAATTTGGAAAAATCGTTTTTAGTAACTCTGATTTAGTGGCACTGTCATCAATAACATCACCATCCTCACAAAGTGTTTTGTTATAACGTTACATTATCAGCTCAAAAAGATCAAGTGTTACAGAATTCTCAATTTTGGTGTATATCCTGCTGATTGACATATTGTTGTAGCTTAGATTTAAGTTCCATAACGAGAAACTTAATCAGTAGTCAACAGTAAATCATTTCAACCTTAAAAATATCTGTTGTGCTAAATATGTGTGCCTGCATAATTAATTTCTTTGTGGCTTTGTTCATGTTATAAAGAGGGGATCTTTAGTCACGGGAACTTCAGCTGGATCATTAACGTCCAGTACTACACGTAAAGTCTGTTGCGTATTCATTTTCGTTTTATATTTTTTCACAGCCACCATATACACTCCTTATGAAGTAACGTTTGTCGGTGACTACCATTATCACCTGAAGGGCTCTCAAGTCACTTTTTCGAGAAAGTAAAATAAAAAGTAAAAAAAAATATTTTTTCAGTTTTTTCTACGAAAACAATTTCATGCCTACTGTTGTTGTTGTTGTTGTGGTCTTTAGTTCAGAGACTGGTTTGATGCAGCTCTCCATGCTACTCTGTCCTGTGCAAGCTTCTTCATATCCAAGTAAATACTGCACCCTACCTCCTTCTTAATCTGGTTAGTGTATCCATCTCTTGGTCTACATCTACGATTCTGTCCTCCAATTTTGAACTGGTGATCTCTTGATGCCTCAGAACATGTTCTACGAACCGATCCCTTCTTCTAGTCAAATTGTGCCACAAATTTCTCTTCTCCCCAATTCTATTTAGTACCTCTTCATTAGTTACTTTATCTACCCATCTAATCTTCAGCATTCTTCTGTAGCAACATATTTCGATAGCTTCCATTCTCTTCTTGTCTAAACTATTTATCGTCCATGATTCACATCCATATATGGCTACACTCCATACAAATACTTCTAGAAAAGACTCCTCGACAGTTAATCTATACTCGATGTTAACAAATTTCTCTTCTTAAGGAACGGTTTTCTTGCCATTGGCAGTCTACATTTTATATCCTCTCTACTTCGAACATCATCCGTTACTTTCCTCTGTAAACAGCAAAATTCATCTACTACTTTAAGTGTCTCATTTTCTAATCTAATTCCCTCAGCATCATCCGATTTATTTCGAGTACATTCCATTATCCTCGTTTTGCTTTGATGTTCATCTTATATCCTCAATTCAAGACACTGTCCATTCCGTTCAACTGCTCTTCCAGGTCCTTTTCTGTCTCTGACAGAACTACAATGACATCGGCAAACCTTAAAAGTTTTTATTTCTTCTCCATGGATTTTGATTCCTGCTGCTTGCTCAATATATAGATTGAATAACATCAGGGACAGGCTACAACCCTGTCTCACTCCCTTCAAAACCACTGATTCCCTTTCATGTCCCTCGACTCTTATAACTGCCATCTGCTTTCTATACAAATTGTAAACAGCCTTTCGCTCCCTGTATTTTACCCCTGCCACCTTCAGAATTTGAAAGAGAGTATTCCAGTCAACGTTGTCAAAAGCTTTCTCTAAGTCTACAAATGCTAGAAACGTAGGCTTGCCTTTCCTTAATCTTTCTTCTAAGATAAGTCGTAGGGTCAGTATTGCCTCACGTGTTCCAATATTTCTACGGAATCCATACTGATCTTTCCCAAGGTCGGCTTCTACCAGTTTTTCCATTCGTCTGTAAAGAATTCCTGTTCTTATTTTGCAACCGTGACTTATTAAACCGTTAGTTCGGTAATTTTCACAACTGCCAACACCTGCTTTCCTTGGAATTGGAATTATTATATTCTTTTTGAAGTCTGAAGATATCTCATACATATTGCTCAACATATGGTAGAGTTTTGTCAGGGACTACCTACTATACGGACATAAATAAATTGAGAACTGTCATAGCTAATGAACATAATTTTAGGCCATAAAAAGTGGACCCTCGTGGGGAAGTTCTAAGACAAGCATTTACTGTTTTGATTATTATGACGGCCAGAGGCCTTGCCGTAGTGGTAACACCTGTTCCCGTCAGATGACCGAAGTTAAGGTGTTGTCGGGGTGGGGTACCACTTGGATTGGTGACCATTCGGTCTGTCGAGCGCTGTAGGCAAATGGGATTCACTCAGCCTTTGTGAGGCAAACCGAGGAGCTACTTGATTGAAAAGTAGCGGCTCCGGTCTCGTAAACTGAGATACGGCCGGGAGAGCGGTGTGCTGACTACATGCCCTTCCATATCCGGATTCAGTGACGCCTGTGGCCTGAGGATGATGCGACTGTCGGTCGCTACTGTTGGGCCTTCATGGCCTGTTCGGGCGGAGTTTGGTTCAGTTTTTGATTATTATGACGTGCTAAGTGTGTAGACAATGGAAAGATTTGGATCCTATAGTGTATGTCATGCGAGAAACGCACTACAGGCGCAGTGAGTAAAACGCTTCACGCAAGGTGATTGTAGGTTGGTTTTTATGACCGTCGAAATACGCTCTAAGATGAAGAAAAGAGAACGACGCTCCACGAAGGAGTCATGCAAATTGGCCACAAATTGATATTTATACAGGTATCAATGGAAAATACAATTTCGTAGCCGGCCGCGGTGGCCGTGCGGTTCTGGCGCTGCAGTCCGGAACCGCGGGGCTGCTACGGTCGCAGGTTCGAATCCTGCCTCGGGCATGGGTGTGTGTGATGTCCTTAGGTTAGTTAGGTTTACGTAGTTCTAAGTTCTAGGGGACTTATGACCTAAGATGTTGAGTCCCATAGTGCTCAGAGCCCAACCAATTTCGTAGACTTTGGCCAGAGATGGATGAATGTGTGACGCTGCCGCTGAATTTCACCGCGCAGCTAGCAAGAATTGTAAACAGGGAACACGTCAATACCAGAGCATAAAGTCTTTGTGAATTTCACTGCGTGTCATCGTTTGAGAGAGGACGTGTAGTTGGGCTCGTAGAAGCCGGTTGGAGTAACCGGTAAATCGCTCGACATTTGAATAGGAGCGACGCCATTATTCGACG
The DNA here is from genome assembly GCF_023864345.2 of Schistocerca serialis cubense. Classification (NCBI taxonomy): domain Eukaryota; kingdom Metazoa; phylum Arthropoda; class Insecta; order Orthoptera; family Acrididae; genus Schistocerca; species Schistocerca serialis. The sequence continues at coordinate 147,444,633 of NC_064641.1, read as the reverse complement.
ATGGTGATAGGTATGTGTGAACCACGGCATCAGGAACCAGTCGGTCGACCTACAGACAGAACAGAACGAGAGGACCAAGCAATCGTTAGAGAAGCACTCAGAGCCCCGGATTCATCGTTATCACCGACCCTGTGTGCAACTGGTGATTCAGTAACCACAAGGAGCATTGCTACGCAGCTCACAGAAACGTGTCTGAGCTCACGGTGTCCCTTGCGCCGGCTATCTTCCACCTCTGTACACCAACAAACAGTAGTGTTGGGCATATTCGGCCTGGAATCCCATTGACTAGAATAGAATTATCTTCAGCCATGAGTCCCGCTTCGAGCTGAGCCCCGATAACCAGCGAACACGTGTGTGAAGTCATCCTGACTTTTGCGCATCATACGGCCCGACAGCCAGAAGTAATGGTGTAGAGCGCCATTTTATTTCATAGCAGGACTCCTTAGGCTGTAATCCACGGATCCTTACATTACATCGGTACGTCGATGATATTCTACGCTTCACATTTGATGCCCTTCATCGCAAGCAATCCTGACCTTACATTTCAGCAAGATAATTCCCAACCCGATACGAAGAGAGTTTCTACCTCTTGTCTTCGTGCTTCACAGACCCTAGCTTGACGAGCAAGGTCGCTGGATCTCTCCCCAATTGAGGACATTTGGAGCATTATGGGCAGCGTCCTCCAGCCATCTCGGGATTTTGACGATCTAACTCTCGAACTGGACAGAATTTGGCACGATATTCATGAGTAAGACATCCAACAACCGAATAACTGCTTGAATAAAGGCCGAGGGAGGACCAACGCGTTATTGACTTGCTCAGTTCGTGAAGCTCTTTCTTTTGAATTAATCATCCAAATTTTCTGAAATTGTAATCATTTGTTTGTCTGTAGATGTACACCATATCTATGGATTTACGTCCCATTCGGATAATTTCTTCGTAATGTCCCGGTTTTTGCCTTAGAGTATAATTACAATTGGGCGGTGGGGGGTGGGGGGGAAGGGGGGTAGGAAGGTAAGTTACAAGATGGAGCGCAAATTTGAATTAGTTAAGTTTGGAGATGGAAATTGATTGCTTCCTTTTGAAGCGATCAGTCTACATCTACATCTACATAGATACTCCGCATACCACCGTAAGGTGAGTGGCGGCGGGTATCCTATATCACTATTTGTCATTTCCCCTCCTGTTCCACTCGCAAATAGAGCGAGAAAAAACGACTGTCTGTACGCCTCCGTATGAATCCTAATTTCTCGTCTCTTATCTTCGTGGTCCTTGCGAGCGATGTATGTTGGCGGGAGCAGAATCGTTCGGTAGTCAACTTCAAATGCCGGTTTTCTAAATTTTCTCATTAGTGTTTCCCGAAAAGAACGCCGTCTTCCCTCCAAGGATTCCATTTGAGTTCCTGAAGGACCTCCGTAAGACTTTAGTTTTGTTCAAATCTGCCGGTAACAAATCTAACAGTCCTGCTCTGAACTGCTGCGATGTCTTACTTCAGTCCGACCTGGTACGGGTCCCAAACACTCAAGCAGTACTCAAGAATAGGTGGCACCAGCGCCCTATCTGTGGCCTCCTTTACAAGTGAACCACTCTTCCCTAAAATTCTCCCAATGAACCGAAGTCGACCATTTACCTTTCCTACGACAGTTTTCACGTGCTCGTTCCACCTCATATCGCTTTGCAACGTTGTGCCCATATATTTAAACGACTTGACTGTGTCAAGCTGGACACTAGTAATACTGTATCCGAACATTCCAGGTTTGTTCCTTCAACTTATCCGCATTAACTTACACTTTTCCACATTTAGGGCCGGCAGCTGTGGCCGAGTGGTTCTGGGTGCTTCAGTCTGGAACCGCGCGACCGCTACGGACGCAGTTTCGAATCCTGCCTCGGACATGGATGTGTGTGGTATCCTTAGGTTAGTTAGGTTTAAGTAGTTCTATGTTCTAGGGGATTGATGACCTCAGTTGTTAAGTTCCATAGTGCTCAGAACCATTTGAACCGTTTCAAACACATTTAGGGTTAGCTGCCATTCATCACACCAACTGGAAATTTTGTCTAAGTCGTCTTGTATCTTTCTATAGTCACTCAACTTGGACACCTTACCGTACACCACGGCTTCATCAGCAAACAACCACAGACTGCTGCCCACTCTGTCCGCCAAATCATTTATGCACATAGAGAATAACAGCGGTCCTATCACACTTCCCTAGGGCACTCCTAAAGACGTCCTTGTCTCTGATGAACACTTGCCGTCGAGGAAAACATACTGGGTTCTATTATTCAAGAACTATTCGAGCCACTCACATATCTGTGAACTTATTCCATATGCTTGTACCTTCTTTAACAGCCTGCCGTGGGGAACCGTCTCAAATGCTTTCCGGATATCTAGAAATATGGAACCAGCCTGTTGTCCTTTATCCATAGTTCTCGGTGTATCACGTGAGAAAAGGGCAAGCTGAGTTTCGCACGAGACATGCTTTCTAAAACCATGCCGATTCGTGGACATAAGCTGCTTAGCCTCAAGGAAGTTTATTATATTCGATGTAAGAATGTGTTCAAGGATTCTGCCGTAAACAGAAGTTAGTAATATTGGTCTGTAATTTTGCGGGTCCGTTCTTTTACCTCTCTGATATATTTGAGTCACTCACTCTTTCTTCCAGTCGCTTGGGACTTCGTGCTGGCTGAGAGGTTCACGATAGATGCAAGCTAGGTAAGGGTCCAATGCCGTAGAGTACTCCTGGTAAAATCGAACTGGGATTCCATCCGGAAATGGTGCTTTATTTGTTTTATAAACAGCATTAGCCTTAGGCGGTTTACGGGAAACCGCACGAAATCTGAATATGGACGTCTGCTGAGGCTTCAACGAGTGCGCAGCCGAACGCGAGACCAGAGCCTTAACCACTGCCTCAGCTCGCCCGGTCTCGCCTCGTTACAAGGAGGTGTAATGGAACGGCCGGAAACGAGCCTACTGCAGTTAGGAAATCGCTGAGAGTACAAGAGCAGAAAAGGCGGCGAGACGTAAAGATGCTTGTTTAGGAGGAGAGTGGATGGACGGCGTGGCCAGGGGCAGCGGGTAACGGCCGCGGCAGGAAGCGAGCGCCATACGTTATGCGGCGGCAATCTCTGGGCGAGTGATTCCAATCATTAGGGACTCATCTCCATTTTAAGAGGCCCCCGGGGGCAGCCTCCAGATCGTTGAAAACCCACACGCCGCTCGTCCGGCTGCGCCGGCGCGGCCACACCCCACGGGCTGTTTTACGCCACCTGTCGCGGGCAACCAGATACATCGTTCCCATTCAGCACGGTAATCAAGAAGCGGCCTTTCGGCCTGCCGTTCATTCGTTTTCCCAGCGACGGTATCGAGGCGCAGGTGATAATTACTGCCCTCGGCCTTTTGCAGGCCGGAGCGGGAACCGACGTCTGTCCGAAGAAGTCGCTGCGGCTGCAAATAATAGAGGTGGGCTAATGAACATCAGCGGCGATCTGCGTTTCTTTGCCCTCTGCTGAGCCTCTCCCTCAGAGGCTGCACCATGAGCGTTTATCTAATGGCGCTTCCTGTTATTAAACCTGGGAAAGCAGTGCCCTGCGTTAACTTGCACGAACGCTGAACGCCGTTCACAGATTCAGTTTGTAACAACACAGTTAAGTCAAGACAGTAACACACATTTAAAGACACTCAGTTTCGAATCATAAAGACACAGCATAATTTTCATTCATGTATTTGTTAATTTCAACTGATAATCCAAATAGAGGTATTTTTAAGTACGAGCCAATTTTCTGTAAATGTGACACGTAGCGCCATTTGTAGTAGCGTAAAGAGCTATGTGCGTAAACGGTGAGAGTTGATTCTACTGTGTGCATACACAAACTCTGACATATTATAGCTTGCAGTAGCCAGCGAACAGTTGTCGATGGGAGTCGGACGCAGCGCGCGGTGGGAAGAAGCCACCCGACGTGAGAGGTCGCACACTGCCGTGATCGTGTTAGTAGCGCCGGAGGAGACTTTGATACCTGTTGAGGCTTTTCGGTGATTTGCCTTTTCGCTGCACGTAGTTGTTGACTGCTTGCGCGCTGGAGCGATTTTCTCAGATTTGTGTTTGCCTACATTGAGAGTAATATTCGTATCTTTGTTGTGAACAGAAACTTTTTTATCGAGTATAGATATTGTGGAATAATTAAAAGTCTGTGTAAAGTTTGTCATTGTTTAAATAATATATTGCCAATATAATCGACTATAGACTTCATTGGTTTCTTTCATTTTTTACACTTTTTAAGGCTAGCTGACCAAACCCTTCATGATCATTCAGATTCTGTGTATAAAAATATGGCATTACTGTTGCAATTAGTCCATGAATAGCACTCTGCATGCATCGTAATATTGCTTTTGAAATGTTTTAGCATGTTGCTGATCATGCAGTTGCAGCGCCAAGACGAGGTACTTTGTTGTCTGTTGCGCACAGGAATATTGCAGAACAGTTGTTAGAAGACGTTAGACATTTTTTTTTTTAAATCTCGCAGTTAGATAGTCGAAAATTGATTTGTTTATAATTCGTAGGAAACATAATTAATTTTCTGTTCCTATTCCTTATTTTCCTTTGGTACTCAGTGAGAAATCTATTATTGTCACAGAAGGAACGTTACACATGTTTCCGTACTTCTTAAAAATAATCACAAAAGAGTTTCAACGTTGTAGTATTCCTGCCTGAGAAAACTAGTGTTGTTGATCATTCGAGAGTCCTTCGGAAGGTGAAGAACGTTTTGTTTTGACACGTGATCGCGTACTTCTACAAGCACTGCCGACCGACCACTTGATACTCAAACCACTTCCATTTTGAGACAGCTACGATCCAATGTAGTTCCTTACTGCTTAGCTGTGCGACATTAAAAGTGTGTCACAAAATTGTCGATCCCGCAAAATGTTAGGTGCACAGTGTTATCTGCTTTTTAAACACGCAAAAGGTTCTACCAACAGAAATTTATAGCCAAATAACTCAGGTTTACAGTAATGTGATGAACGAAGTGTTAGTGCGGAAGTGGCGTATCGTTTTTATTGTCGGACGGAAGAATGTTCATGGCGAAGATCGCTCACGCCGACCCTCAGTGGTGATTGACGGATACAAAGCAAGAATTGGAACAAAAATACAGGAATATGGGAGTTTCACAATTAGTGGTCTTCAACGCATTCATTCCAGACATTTCAAGGACTGTGCTATTGCAGATCTACCCTATAAAAAAGTGTGTGCCAGGTGCGTTCCCCGAAATTTGCCAGACGAATACCGAACCAAATGAATGGCAGCTGCACTGACATTTCTGAGTCACTGGGAAAAGGATGGTGATGAATTTTTTAATCACATTGTCACTGATGACGAGACTGGGATGTCACATTTCACACCAGCAACAAAGCGCCAATCAATGGAATGCCACCATTCGCAATCCCCAACGAAACCGAAAAAAGCAAAACAAATTTTGAGCTTCTGAAACATAAGGCTACGGTGGTTTGGGATCGACTACATGCCTAGAGGTGATATTGTAAATGCAGACGCTTCAACGAGTTTGCCGTGCCAAAAGAAGTGGCGCGGAATGCTATGCATGGAGTCATCCCTCTTAACGATAATTGACGCTCGCATGCAGCGAGAATGACATAGGACTGGCTTCAACGGATTCAATGGGAAATGTTTCAACATCCACCATACAGTCCTGACTTGGCGCCAAGTGATTTTACTTATTCCCCGAATCGAAAGATTTTTTGAGTTGACAACGCAACGGCAGTGATGTCGAACTTAAAGAAGCCGTCAATAAGTGGTTCAACATCCTGGCGGCAACTGGGTATGCAAAAAGCATAGAAAAGCTGGTAAAACGGTACGAAAAGTGCGTAAATATGAACGGCAGCTTGGGTATAAAATGTATTAAAATACAGTTTTTGATGTCATAGAATAATTTTTAAATGAATGCACGACCATTTGACTGTATTGTTGTTTCTTTAATTACCACCCAGGTTTCGGCCGTTTATGTCATATTCAAGTGATTGAGTTTATGTCATTACGTCAATTTACACTGAAGCGCCAAAGAAACTGGTACAGAGATAAGTAAACAGGCAGAATACACACTGCTCTCGGCAGCGCCTATATAAGACAACAGGTGACGGGCGCAGTTGTTAGATCGATTACTGCTGCTACAACGGCAGGTTATCAAGATTTAAGTGAGTTTGAACGTGGTGTTATAGTCACCATACGAGCAATGAGACAGCATCTCCGAGGTAGCGGTGAAGTGAGGCTTTTCCAGTACGACCATTTCACGAGTGTACCTTGATTATCAGGGATCCGGTAAAGCATCAAATCTCCGACATCGCTGCGGCCGGAAAAAGATCCTGCAAGAACCAGATCAACAACGACTGAAGAGAATCGTTCAAAGTGACAGAAGTGCAACTCTTCCGCAAATAGCTGCAGATATCAGTGCTGCGACATCAGCAAGTGCCAGCGTGCGTATCATTCAACGTAACATCATCGATATGGGCTTTCGGAGCCGAAGACCCACTCGTGTACTCTTGATGACTATACTACACAAAGGTTTACACCTCGCCTGGGCCCGTCAGCACCGACACTGAACTGAACATGACTGGCAACATGATGCCTTGTCGGACGAGTCTTGTTTCAAATTGTATCGAGAGGATGGACGTGTACTGGTATGGAGACAACCTCATGAATCTATGGACCCCGCATGTCAGCAGGGGACTGTTCAAGCTGGTAGAGGCTCTGTAATGGTGTGGGGCGTGTGCAGTTGGAGTGACTCTGACAGGTGACACGTACGTAAGCATCCTGTCTGATCACCTGAATCCATTGTGCATTCCGACGGACTTGGGCTATTTCAGCAGGACAATGCGACGCCCCAGAATTGCTGCAGAGAGGTTCCAGGAACACTATTCTGAGTTTAACCCTTCCGCTGGCCACCAAACCCCCCCAGACATGAACATTATTGAGCATATCTAGGATGCCTTGTAACATGCCGTTCAGAAGAGATCTCCACCCCCTCGTATTCTTTTGGATCTATGGACAGCCCTGTAGGATTCATGGTGTCATTTCCCTCCAGCACTATTTGAGACAATAATCGAGTGCTTGCCACTTTTATTTGCGGCACTTCTGCTTGCTCGCGGGGCCCTACACGATATTCGGCAGGTTTATCAGTTTCTTTGGCTCTTCGGTGTATGTTCAAAAAAATGGCTCTGAGCACTATGGGACTTAACACCTGAGGTCATCAGTCCCCTAGAACTTAGAACTACTTAAACCTAACTAACCTAAAGACACCACACACATCCATGCCCGAGGCAGGATTCGAACCTGCGACCGTAGTAGTCTCGCGGTTCCGGGCTGAACCGCATAGAACCGCACGGCGACCGCGGCCGGCTCAGTGTATGTTAATGACGTAAACTCAGTCACCTGAAAATAGCATAAAAGGCAGAAACTTGAGTCGTAATTAAATAAACAACAATACAGTCAAATGGCGGAGTGTTCATTTAAAAAATATTAAAATGCGGTTTCGTTTAAGTGTATCAAATAAAAATTAATTGTATCAAATAAACGTTATTTGTTTTCCGAATGACCCTAGAATATTTGTGATACTACATCATTTGCTAACTTGCTTCAGCCTTCCAACGTCGTAAATGCTTTACGTCTTTCTGATTACAAATTATGGGTATGTGCACGTAAAAGTCAAATATTGTTACGGCACGTTTTAAAATTTTGTTGTACCACTACGCTGGATAGTCCGACGCTCACGGTCATAATTTTAATAACTCAGAATAATTAGTAAGTACACCCCGACGGCCACGTTATAAGTTGTTACGTTTCGTAGCCGCGTAGCACAACAAATGTTTTATTCCACTTCCACGTTTTTACGCGACGTTGTTGCTTTTTGCAATAAACGCTGTTATGTGGTCTGTCAAAAACGTCTTTCGAGCGAGTCACTTCCTCAGTGCAAGACTACATTATCCTTGCCTTCGTCCACTATCACACTCTCATCTTGGTTATGCAGCAAGTCTGCAAGCAGCATTTGAAGTAAGAGCGTTTATAACATGGCTGCACTCTCTGGGACGTTATTGACTTAACCCAGATAGTCCTGAAATAAAATTTAAATAATTTTTGGTTTATATTCTAATACTTTATTAGCGTTCGTTGTTACAAGTACAGAAAACAGATATTACAACTACATTTATAGTCTAGTCACAATAGGTCTTCCTTCTGGAACGATGGCAGGATAATATGACTACATTTCCAACAATATTACATCAACTACAATTTTGCGCGGAAAAAACAGAAAACGTGGAACATGGAGAGCCAAATCACACTTGAGGCACTTAGTGGTGGTCTTCTTCCTGCACATTCTGCATTGCAGTTGTATTTTCTTGTTTGTTTTGCCATCTACTGGTACGTACGCAGAAGCTCCTGCAAGGGGTTCACTGTGTGACATGGTGCATTGTCATGAAGGATGATGGGGTACAGTGCTAGAAGGAAACACTGTTGTGGGCTCCGATCACGTGCTACTGCTATTTGGATCCACGAATGTTGTTCGTGTTTCCTAAATATATTTTTAGGGCGCTAGAACTGGTCTTTCGCACTTTCATACGCAGGATTACTTCAATTGACCTTCTGCTATCGGACACAGGCAGCGAGAATGCCATGCGACACACATCCTGCATGTTACGGCGGCGTTGCCGCTACTTTTTATGCCGAAAAAATTATAGTTCCACTTTCTGCCACCAGGTGAAAATATGGCACTGTAAGCAGTCAGAATGTGAACTGTTTCCGGTTTTGATGTTAGTATCCTGTTTGTCGTTTGGCGACACGTGTTGATCTCTTTTGTGAAGTGACTGTTGGTGTAAAGGGTTAAGAAAATTGAAGTTTTCCGTACGAAACGCAATGGCTGTTGAGAAGGAAGACTGTGCACTGCTCGTAAAGGCGTTTTACTAGAACGGCAGCAGTAACTGCGTAGAGGCCCCATGTCAATAAATGGACTAAAGAATATGATCTAGAAATTTGAAGAAACAGGTGAATGAGGTGGTGCAGCAGGGAGGGGGAAGCAGCCCATTCCCATCGAAGTTGTTGATGAAGTTGATGAAGTTTTTTTTTTAAGTTAGAGGGCCTCATGGAACTACAGAAAGGGCATCCGTCTAAAAGGGGCCAGGTAAAACACAGCAAGTTAGTTGTAGAAACGATCGGTTTTGTAGTTGTAAATTGTCGTAGCTGTGCTGGAAAAGAACCAGAGCGCCAAGACCTAATAGAAAGCACTGAAGCTCAAATAGTTGTAGGTACAGAGAGGTGGCTAAAGCCGGAAATAAGTTCAGCAGAAATTTTTTCTAACGATCTAACAGTGTTCAGAAAGGATAGATTCAATACAATTGGTGTTGGAGTATTTATTGCTGTCAGAAGTAGTTCGCCTTGTAGTGAAATTGAAGTAGATAGCTCCTGCGAAATAGTATGGGTAGAGGTTATACTTGACAATCGACCTTAACTATTAACTGGGTCGTTTTACCGAGCCCCCGACTCAGAAGATACAGTTGGTGAACAGTTCAAATAAAACGTGAGTCTCATTTCAAATAGGTATCCCACTCATACAATTATAATCGGTGGTGACTTTAATCTACACTCGATATGCTAGAAAAATTATACGTTTAAAGCCGGCGGCAGGAATAAAACGTCATCCGAAATTTTACTGAACGCTTTCTCAGAAAATCATTTTGAACAATTAGTTCATGAGCCCACTCGAAGCGTAAATGGTTGCGAAAACATACTTGATCTCTTAGCAACAAATAATCCGGGACAAATAGTGGTTATCGTGACGAATACAGGGATTAGCGACCACAAATCAGTAGCTGCTATGCTGAATGCCGTAACTCCTACAATCATCAAAAAGAAACGCAAAATATATCAATTTAAAAAGCTGATAAAAATGCTCTTAACGCGTTTTTAAGAGACTGTATGTACTCCTTCCGATCTCATCATGTAAGCGCAGAAAAGTTGTGGAATTACTTCAGAGATAGTATCGACAGCAATTGAGAGATATATACCACGTAAATTAATAAGTGATGGTACTGATCCCCCATGGTACAGAAAACGGGCCACATCGCTGTTGCAGAGGCAGCGAAAAAAGCATGCCAAATTTAAAAGAACACAAAATCCCCAAGACTAGCAAAGTTTTGCAGAAGTTCGAAATATAGCGGGTATTCCAGTGCGAGATGCTTTTAATAATTTCCACAACTAAACTATGTCTCGAAATCTGGCAGAAAACCCAAAGTTCAATGGTTCAAATGGCTCTAAGCACTATGGGACTTAACATCTCAGGTCATCAGTCCCCTAGAACTTAGAACTAGTTAAACCTAACTAACCTAAGGACACCACACACATCCATGCCCGAGGCAGGATTCGAACCTGCGACCGTAGCAGTCGCGCGGCTCCGGACTGAGCGCCTAGAACCGCGAGACCACCGCGGCCGGCAAACCCAAAGTGATTCTGGTCATACACAAAGCACACCATTAGCAAGACGCAATCAATACCTTCATTGCTCGCTAACAACGGTGAAGTCATTGATGACAGTGCCACTAAAGCAGAATTATTAAACACGATTTTCCGAAACTCCTTCACCAAAGAAGACGAAGTAAATATTCTTGGATTCCAATCAAGAACAACTGCCAAGATCAGAAACATAGAAACAGATATCCTCGGTGCCGCAAAAGAGCTTAAGTCACTTAATAAAAGCAAGGCTTCCGATCCAGATTGTATACCAGTCAGGTTCCTCTCAGAGTATGCTGATACAATAGTTCCAAATTTTGCAGTTATATACAACCGCTGTCTCACAGATACACCTAAAGACTGGAAAATTGCTCAAGTCCCACCAATACCCAAAAATGGAAGTAGGAGTAATCCGTTGAATTTCAGGCCCATATCACTAACGTCGATTTGCAGTAGGGTTTTGGAACATGTACTGTATTCGAACATTATGAAGTACCTCGAAGCAAACGATTTATTGACACATAGCACAGTTTCAGAAAATATCCTTCTTGTGAAACACATCTAGCTCTTTATATTCATGAAGTAATAAGTGCTGTCGACAGGGGATGTCAAATTGATTCCACATTTTTAGATTTCCAGAAGGCTTTCGACACCGTTCCTCACAAGCGTCTTCTAACCAAACTGAGTGCCTACGGAGTATCGCCTCAGTTGTGCGACTGGATTCGTGATTTCCTGTCAGAAGGGTCACAGTTCGTAGTAATAGACGGAAAGTCATCGAGCAAAACAGAAATAATATCCGGCGTTCCCCGAGGAAGTTTTATAGGCCCTCTATTGTCCCTGATGTATATTAACGACGTAGGAGACAATCTGAGTAGCCGTCTTGGATTGTTTGCAGATGATGCTGTCATTTACCGTCTTGTAAAGTCATCAGATGATCAAAACTACGTGCATAATGATTTAGATAACGTATCTGTATGGTGCGAAAAGTGGCAATTGACCCTGAATAAGGAAAAGTGTGAAGTTATTCACACGAGTACTAAAAGAAACCCCACGGGGTCAGGGATTTTCTCTGCCTCGTGATGACTGGGTGTTGTGTGATGTCCTTAGGTTAGTTAGGTTTAAGTAGTTCTAAGTTATATGGGACTGATGACCATAGCTGTTAAGTCGCATAGTGCTCAGAGCCATTTGAACCATTTGAACTAAAAGAAATCAGCTAAATTTCGATTACGCGATAAGTCACACAAATCTGAAGGCTGTAAATTCAATTAAATACTTAGGGATTACAATTACAAATAACCTAAGTTGGAACGATCATATAGATAATGTTGTGAATAAAGTAAACCAAAGACTGCGATTCATTGGCAGAACACTTAGAAGGTGCAACAGATCTACTAAGCCGGCCGCAGTGGTCTAGCGGTTCTCGGCGCGCAGTCCGGAACCGCGCGACTGCTACGGTCGCAGGTTCGAATACTGCCTCGGGCATGGATGTGTGTGATGTCCTTAGGTTAGTTAGGTTTAAGTAGTTCTAAGTTCTAGGGGACTGAAGACCTCAGATGTTAAGTCCCATAGTGCTCAGAGGCATTTGAACCATTTTTAGATCTACTAAAGAGACTGCTTACACCATGCTTGTCCACCCTATTCTCTAGCATTGATGTGCGGTGTGGGATCCGCATCAGGTGGGACTGACGGATGACATCGAAAAAGTATAAAGAAGGGCAGCTCGTTTTGTATTATCGCGAAATAGGGGAGATAGTGTCACAGACATGATACGTTAATTGGAGTTGCAATCATTTAAACAAAGGCGTTTTTCGTTGCGGCGGGATCTTCTCATGAAATCACCAGTTTTCTCCTCCGATTGCGAAAACATTCTGTTGACACCGACCTACATAGGGAGAAATAATCATTACGATAAAATAAGAGACGCAAGGGCTCTCACATAAAAATTTAAGTGCTCGTTTTTCCCGCGCGCCGTTCGAGAGTGGAACGGTAGAGAGACAGATTGAAGGTGGTTCATTGAGCCTTTGCCAGGCACTTTATTGTGAATAGCATAGTAATCACGTAGATGTAGATGTGAACTATAGCTGACCGTGCAACACATGTCTCAATTGTGTATTCGAGCTGTGTCACGGGAATTATGTCGCCCCCAGCCAACAGTTCAAAAGCTTTTGCGGAGCGTTTTACATTGATTCTCCTGCGGGTTTCAGAATATGCACCAGTAGAATACCCAAGGTAGTCTACAACGTCGTGACTTGAACCTTCGCTTCTTGGCGCGCCTGGAGATGGATGACATGCGGCCGGTGATTATTCTTTGGATGGACGAGGCACATGTTACTCTGTACGGTGCCGTGAGTGCACAGAATTGTCCCATATGGTGTTCTGCTCCGTCACATGTTGTGCAGGAACATCCACTGCAGTCAAGCTTATGTGACTGGTGAAGTTTCATAAGCTCTTTAATTCTTGGTTCGCACTCTTTCGAGGAGAAGACAACTCGTGGCACTGTTATGTGTACAGGACATCTGTATGTTTCAAGGCCCTCCTTGTGCAATACATTATTCCAGCTTTTCGCACCACTATTTTCATTGCCGCTCACTGTTTTCATGCAAGATGGGGTGACACCACATATCGCTTGCCGGATGAAAGACTGAATCATCTTTACGCAATTTCAAGATGTGTGGCATTCCAGACCACTGACATAAATCCAAGTGACTTCCGGGCGTGGGGATATCTAAAAAAGTGTGTATATCCGAGAAGTATCCCTTCCCGATCTGAAGGATGGCATACAATGACGTATCGCCCTGATTACACTGGATATACTGCGAGCAACTGTCAACCATACCATACAACGGATGCAGAAAACGGTTGAATCAGGAGACCGTAATGAACACATGTTGTAAGTTGTGACCATATCCTCATAAAGTGCAAGAACCAGCGTTATCGTGAGGCTGATCGTTCTTCCTCTTTTCGTTAAGCCACACGACATCCTGACTGTTTATAGGTCCATATTTTCACCCGGTGGCAGAAAGTGGAACTATTATTTTTTTCAGCATACTCTGTGAGCGCACCGATTAATGAAAATAGCTACAGCGTTCGGCCTCCTGCGATGTATACAGCCCACACCGCGGCACTTGGAATGCCGTCATTTCACTCATAACCGTGCGATGTATTCATCTCTGAGCAGCTAAAATCAGGTAGTAGAGAAGGCCTTCAAGCTGCAGTTGCTACATCTGTAAAGTGAGTGTAAGAAGTTGAGGTACTGTGTTCACTCCCTTAAATACATAGTTCAGACAGTAACAATCAGTAAACTGAACAAGGAACTCATATATGGCTCTTGGAAAAGAAAAACGATACAGAAGTAAATAATAATTAAAAAGGAAATATTTACCTAGCATTATGCAATGTATTATTTGTGCAGCCTTCAAGAGATATTACTGATACAGGCACAGAAGATATATAAATTTAAAGGAAATATAATTGTCACCAAATGAAAGTGCGCTCTATTATTTGGGGCCATGTTGGTTGTGTGTAACTGGTACCAGATCATTGTATGACCCTCCATCACAGGATTGATTGGTGATAATGAAGTGGTGTGTGTGTGTGTGTGTGTGTGTGTGTGTGTGTGTGTGTTGCCAATCGGTTTCAAGAATCAGCAGAGTAAGAAGACTTGATGTGGATACTTGACAGAACGGCTAAAATGTGCTATCAAGGATATACCTTAGCGTATTTTTTGGTATATCAAAGTGGACGGTCCAATCTGTCCATAAGGAACGGTGTACCACTTGCAGCCGGTGTAACCCCTGCGTAACGCCGGTGGTCGTAAGAAGGTTCTAATAGATGAGGACAAGAAACGACTCTCACTCCTTGTCAACGACCATCGGTTTGAAACCAAACAGGAATTGCTGCTATCAGTGAATGCAGGTGCGTCTCAACGACTTCGCGAGTGAAGACAGCAAAGGGAACTGCCATTAATGGACTTTTGGTAGCGGATACCTCGCAAAAAGCCATTTCTCGTGGTGGCATAGAAAGCTGAACCACACAACACGGAATTGGACAGTGGTTTCTGGGGCCGTGTTGTGATGTGACGAGTCGCTATTTTATCTCTTTTCGAATGTCACATGCGTAGAGTGTACCGATGGTCCAGTAAGGAGTTTAGCCCCTCAGTGTGCGTAGGGAATAGTTCAGACTGGATGTTGCCCTGTAATGTCCTGGGAGTGTTTTGTGTACCAGTACAGATACTGTGAACATGAAGCAGTGCATTTATTCATAGTGACCAAGTGTTGCTCTTTCCTCTACGTTCTTTTGATGGGTATGCTGTGGAGATTCCCTTGCAGTTCAACGAACAAGACGAAAACTGTCAGCTTGATGTGCTAAAAATGCAGTAAAGAGAAGTGGGTTACAGAGTGATACGGCAAATGTCATTGTAGGGTAAATGGATAGGAGCAGAAATGATAACTGAAGAAGATAACACAGCAAACAGAAAATCTACTTTACTTGTATTTCTCCAAACGTATGGATATTCATTACAAATAATACACCAAGAATTAGAGTGCCGCTATCACAATGTCAATAACGACGAGGCTCGCTGTACTAAGCATGAACGATGGTGTCTGGTGTCGTAGCGATGAGGTTCCAAGTGCAAGTGAGCGTGTTGCTACCGCCAGCAGTCCTACATCGAGGTGGCAGAAGGCACTTGGGGATACGGAGGCCCTGGATGCGTGGCTCTGCGGGCACGCACCATTGAGTCCCCCCCCCCCCCCCCCCGTCCTATCAGCACCGAACAGAAACTTGGAATACCGTTACCAACTTCACGACGCCAATGGGTGGTATTGAGATGTGATATCACAAGGAACGATCATAGAACAGTACATCAACAGATGTGTATGTTATTATTGATCGTCTGGCTCCATCGATGGGACACCTCAATTCCACTATGAATACTGACAGTAGGAGCGTGCTAGCCGTTATTAAGTGTAGCCAGTGTTGCCAAAGGTCTGTCATCTTCGTGGTTAGTTGTTCCACCAAAACACAACGCAACAGAGAAACTGACCAGTATCAGTGACTGAAACATTGTGCTGATGTAATAATCATTCAGTTTGTGGAGCCATCATTGGAAACTATAAGCTATTCACACCATTTTCTGATATTCATGACATAAAATTATGTGCTGTAGATGGGGACTAGGTGTTGTCAACCGATGCAGTGTGATTTGCCTTGAATGAGCCACCTCGACTTTTGTCTAATCTCAGGCCTAACTAGGCCAGTACGAACAAATGTAAGTATTGAATAAAATTATATGTTTTCTACTAGTAGGTAAGTGATTTGATAACTAGCCATACGGTTATTTTTAACATTCGAAGGCAACATTTATACGCTTAACCTCTTGGTGGCGAATACAAGTTATTCGGTTTCGGATGCCAACAAAAACTCCTAAAAATAAAAAGAAAGAAATGTAGTGACACTTATTTAGATGGTTCTAATATTAATAGCTATTACATTCACCGAAAGTTCTTGGTCCAATGAAGGAAACCAGTCCCGTTGAATGGGTCATTGATATATGACCTTATTTTTCAAATATTTCATTAACAGTGAATATTTATGACTTCTGTGTAAAGGTAACCCATTACCCACGTAATGAGGCGAATAAAGTACGATGTTCATCTCAATATTTCTTAAGCTCTCAGGTGTTACTGTAAAATGAGTAAATACATTAAGCATCAACCAATGTAGCACAACACTCAAATCTGTGGGATTAGTTGATAGTTTACTCAGTAATAACCTCGTCGATGATGGTATGTTAAGCCGTAATGTCCCTAGCCTTCTATTATTTTGATATTGGTGTCCAAAAATATCTCGATAACACAAAGTGAATAATGTGCTTCCATCAAAGCACAAATTTCTAACGAATATAAATGTAAATTTTATGCGGTATGTTGGTTCGGATATCCGATATCTCCTAAATCAAATCTCTTCTCATTCCATGTCAAACGAGTAAGTATTGTTGAAGAACAATAATTCCATTTTTTCTGTAAATACGCTGACGGAAAGAATCGTGACACCAAAAATTAATCAATGCAGAGTAATGAAATTTCGAGAATATACGAGGGTAATCCCAAAAGTAAGGTCCCTATTTTTTTGGACGTACATAGACCCGTCTATTTCTACTATGGTTTACATCAGTTTACAGCTTCAACATTTAGCTATTTTTCGACATAATCACCATTTCTGTCGATGCATTTTTGTAGACGCTGTGGCAGTTTTTGTATGCCCATGTCATACCAGCTCGCCGCCATGCTGTTCAGAAAGTTATGAACCTCTTCTTTCACCTCTTCGTCGGAGCTGAATCGCTTTCCGGCCAAATGTTCTTTTAACCTAGGGAACAGGTGATAGTCACTGGGAGCCAAGTGGGGTGGGTGATTATGTTCCGCGAGCTGGTATGACATGGGCATACAAAAACTACCACAGCATCTACAAAAAATGCATCGACAGAAATGGTGATTATATCGAAAAATAGCTAAATGTTCAAGCTGTAAACTGATGTAAAACACTGTAGAAATAGACAGGTCTACGTACTTATAATAGATAGGAGACCTTAATTTTGGGATTACCCTCGTATTTGTCTAGGTAACATATTTAAGTAGTTAACATTGCAAGACTACCGTTTAACGCATGTGCCTGAAATGCCATTGGAAATTTGAAATGCTGGTACAATAATAACTGGTGGAATCGCCACAATGATGAATGCAAGCACGCAAACGTGCATGCATTATGCTGTACAGGTGGCGGATTTCAGTTTGTGGGATGGAGTTCTATGACTGTTGCACATATTCAGATAATGCAGGGACGGTTAATGCTGTTTGTGAATGACGCTGGAGTTGTCGTCCGGTGACGTCGCATATGTACTCGATTGGAAATAGATACGGTGGTCGAGCAGACCAAGGCAATTTGTTGACCCTCTGTAGCGCATGCAGTGTTACAACATTGGTGTGTGGGCGAGCGTTATTCTGTTGGAAATCACCCCCTGGAATGCCGTTCATGAGCCGGCCGGAGTGGCCGTGCGGTTCTGGGCGCTACAATCTGGAGCCGAACGACCGCTACGGTCGCAGGTTCGCATCCTGCCTCGGGCATGGTTGTGTGTGATGTCCTTAGGTTAGTTAGGTTTAATTAATTCTAAGTTCTAGGCGACTGATGACCTCAGAAGTTAAGTCGTATCAGAGCCATTTGAGCCAATGCTGTTCATGAATGGCAGCACAACAGTTCGTATCACCAGATTGACGTACAAATTTCCAGTCATGGTGCGTAGGAAAGCATGAGAGTGTTCCTATTGTCATACGAAATCGCACCCCAGACGATAGCTCCATGCGTGGGTCCACCGTGTCTAGTATACAGACAGGTTGGTTGCAGGCCTATCCAACTCACGGCCATCATTGGCACCGAGGGAAAACCAGCTTTCAGCGGAAAACGCAACAGACTTCCACCCTGCCTTCCAATGAGCCCTTGCTTGACACCACTGAAGTCACAGATGACGATGGTTTGGGGTCAGTGGAACGCACGCTACAGGGCGTAAGACTCGAAGCTGTCCGTAAAATAATTGATTTGTAACCGTCCGTAGTGTGATAGTGGTGCCAACGGCTGCTCATACTGCTGCTGGAGATGCAGTACAATGCATCAGAGCCATACACCGAACACGAGGGTCTTCCTTCTGGGTTGTGCCATGTGGCCATCCGGAACCCAGTCTTCTTGCGACCGTACATTCTCGTGACCACCGCTGCCAGCAGTCATGTACAGTGTCTATAGTCTTTCTGCAATATAGCAGAAGAAACATTGAGCTTCCCGTAGCCCAATTAGACAACCTCATTCAAACTCGCTGAGGTGTTCATAATGGCAACTTTATCGCCTTAAAGGCTTTCTTGACTAGGATCAACTCACACGTCCAGTCTCAAAGGTAGCTAACACTCACGACCGTTACAGTATGTATTTAAAGTAAACCGGATTTCCATTCTGATGTGACGCTTCTAGCAACACTCTTATGCGACTGGCGAGAAATCTGAACGTGCATCATCTTTTGTATGTAGAAATACGATTACCTATTTTCGTTTATGTTGCGCAACTCCTGCTTCGCGTTGCAACTTTTTTTCGTCAGTGTATGTCAACACTTGTAGGGTCTTCACATGGAATTTCGTAAGTAGCAAACGCTGAACTACTTTATACAGGTAGGCATACAGATCGCTTTTGAAACTTGTCAAACTTTTATAAACACTAAAATCGTGTTGTTGTATGAACTTTCTAGGTCCCATTGAAATGAAATACCAAAAACTTTCTGAATCGTTTCTGATTTTAACGACAAACCGTAAAGTTCCCTTTTCGAGCTTTGCTTTACTTCGTAGAGTAGTATTACCCTAATGAGTAGGTTAGTGGTTCATAAAGAATCGTCAGAGCAGTTTCGTTGTTGTATTGCAGCAACAGATCAGTCTCTATGCTGCACCATATTTTAAACGTGAACTTTCAGTTTTACCGAAAGCCTAAGTGAGCCATCCCACGAAACCGTCAATCTTCTACTGAAGCTGTTATTAATATGACTCAGCGAAACAAAATAGATCTCCGTAGGCCGAATCGCGATCCCACAAATAGCTTTCTTACTAATTTTGACAAAGCATGCGCTCGATTGTATATTAAGAGTTTCTTTCATTACCCTACAAACTTAAATAATGTTAAGAAATGCTAAATCATATTTTTAGAGCTCTCAAGTTACGATTGTTTCTCAGTAAATATTATAGTGGAATTACAATTTACAAAAGACTCAGCTAGAAACTGTTATATATTTGTGACATACGAACACCAAAAGAAACCCCGCTGCTAGCGAATCGTATGAAAATATGTATGAGTTGCCTTCGTGTGAATATCGTCGGATAAGTACGACAGCTAATCTAAAAGCGAACTCATATCGGCTTGAAAAGACACGTAGCTGCCCTAGGTGATAATCGCTCTGCTCATAACACCCACTAATGTATGAACTCGGGAAATGTCAGCCACGACGCTAATTAGTAGTGTCATACAGCAGGAGTCAGCGCGTAAACATGAGTACGTTAAAGGCCTCACAGTCAGCTTAATGTGTGACGTGAGACCGGTTCTCTGCAGATGGAAGGTCGCAACGGTAACGATATGCATTTGTAATTGTGGCAGGTGTCAACTGCTAACATTTCTTCCATATGGTGAATGAATCAGGACACTGAAGCATGCAATAAAGGTAGGTGACAGATACGAGAACTATGGGTAAAGTTGACGAAGCAGACAGCGAACAAAAAGAAGAGAGAAAACTGATTAATACAAGATTCATTATTGACAAATAATATAGAATACTGACCGATATGCAACATCCTAGGACTGCGGAGCTGTCTGATGTGTAAACCTCGAAAATCTGAAAATCGATTCTTTGGAACCATTGCTCTGGGAACGACTGGTGGACGATTTAATTCGCGGCTAAGTAGGGATGAAAAGCGTTCCGTGCAAGGTTTTCGGGCGGTTTCCGTCGGTTGCATGGCAAATGACGATACTGGCAATGCCCTCCCATTTATTCCTAGTTGCGAACGCCACTTAGTCCCACAAACAGCTGCACTATAAACAACTCAAACGAGGCGGCAAGACTTAGCGGAAGCAAGAGCGCCTCTGAAGATGTCCACCG
This sequence comes from Schistocerca serialis cubense, assembly GCF_023864345.2. Lineage (NCBI taxonomy): Eukaryota > Metazoa > Arthropoda > Insecta > Orthoptera > Acrididae > Schistocerca > Schistocerca serialis. The sequence continues at coordinate 147,424,455 of NC_064641.1, read as the reverse complement.
CAGTTCCGGAACGAAACGTCACGAACGGTAAAGTTTCATGGACCATGACCAATCAACTCGGAAGGCTCACCAGCAGCTTTCATTGTATGATCGGGTTAAATTTTGGCTGTAAATTTTCTGCATCCATCATACTGGAACTAAATAAGTTTCATTCACTGCCGAAGTACGATTCTAACATCTTATCCTCTCTTACCAGTATAAAATCTCTCATTGGTGGATTTATTGACTGTAGTAACCATCGCCACTATAATGATATCGTTACCACTAATTTCTGACTCACTACCGACAGTGTCGATAGGGTCAGGCATATTTGTACCGAAGAGATCTAAAATATTTCTATTACGCGTGGGTTGTCGCGTTAGTTGCTCAAGACAGTTTTCGGAAAAAGCGTTCAGGACTTCTGCGCATGAGTGTCTGTCCGTACTACCTGCAACGAATCGATAGACGTCCCAGTCTGTACTCGCTTGGTTAGTCTTCATCAACTAATATTGTATTATTAGGGTATTATATGTTGTATTGTATGTTAACCGGGGGCCTAGAAACGACGGAGAGGCTCCGTCCCCGCCGCAGTGGTCCACAACTCCACGTCGACTACCGCAGCCCACTTCACCCCTCCGCCGTCCCACACGGAACCACTCTTTCAGGGTTATTGTGCGGTTCGGCCCCCTGGACTCCCCAGGGAATGTCTCACACCAGACGAGTGTAACCCCTATGTTTGCGTGGTAGAGTAATGGTGGTGCACGCGTACGTGAAGAACTTGTTTGCACAGCAATCGCCGACATAATGTAGCCGAGGCGGAATAAGAGGAACCAGCCAGCATTCGCCGAGGCAGATGGAAAACCGCCTAAAAACCATCCACACACTGGCCAGCTCACCCGACATCGACCCAAGTCCGCCGGGAGGATTCGTGTCGGGACCAGCTGCTCCTTCCCAATCCGGAAAGCCGTGCGGTATATCGAACGGCTAACCGGGCAGGCTTATGATTAGGGTAGTTCAGCCCTACTGAAGGAAGACTTTCTTTGGCTGATTCCACAACTCTTACATCGGAATCGGCATCAGACGATTGATTTTTCACTTACAGCTGTTTCCCTCTTCTCGATAACTTCGAAGTCATACACAATTTCGACCAAGCGAGACGTAATACTTTCGTCGCTTGGAATGAAACCTCTCACCCCATTGAGGCCTAACTTGTCTTTTCGATATTCGTTCTACGTCTTGTTCAATACAGTGGTGCGCTAAACTTATGGACGAAACTAATTTTCACATGATGCGTCGCTACTTTTTTTTTATTTTTAGATGGGGCCCCTCCACGCCCGCACCAACGTGGTGACCAGACCAAAAGTTCTACTGTCACCTCCGTAAACATGTTAGTTATCTAGTAAGTGGATCACGGGATGCTGGGCTGTGATGTTGTCCGTGCGTCTGGGTAAGGCTACGCATAACACGGTCCATCAGGTGATTGATAGTGGACGAAAGGCGAGTGAAGGTAGCGATTTGAAGAGCAGAGGGAAAAAAGTGCCAAGGCTCGTGCCGTGGGAAAAAAACCTCTGCAACAGTGGGATGGGTAGTAAGAGCAGTAGTGGCTTACTAGCTGCGATAGTTCATGCAAGGTTGGGTTTGTTAGTCTGGGTATCATGCATCATTACCGCGGCAAGCGATGGCGATGTATCCCAGTTGCTGCAGCCGCTACATTTCTGGAACACTCAAGATCGTTATATAGTAGTGGGAGATCGGCCATAGATCATCTCACTGTGTGGGGGATGTGTGGAGCTTGTCTGCATGCAGTGTACGGTACGGTTTCCCTGCGTGGTGCCAGTTATTCGGCAGTGTATTCCAGCTGGATATCCAGTAATGGCGTCTGTTTAACAGTGGCTCACCTGTACCGTTGTGTTTGCGTCTGCTTTGCCATAGATGTTAGGTCCTTACAAGTATGTCTTTTGGTCTTTTATGTTTCCATCTATGGTTGTGGTCGTAGTTCCCCAGATTCAGAATAAACGGGTTCTGCGAATGTCTGGAGTTTCTGTATAGTCTTGTGGTGAGTTTGTGGATTACCTCCGTGAGAGTCTCAAGTCGGTATTCCCGGTGGAGCATTGCTTATGATTTTGAGTACTTTGTTTTGTATGAGCTGCAGACGGCGCAGGCGTGTAGGCGCAGCGTGTCCACAGAAAGGAGCTGCGTACGTCATCAGGGGTCGAATAAGTGTCATTTACATGGACCTCGATACCCTTCTGTTCAGTGTGCTACACCTGTTGAGCGTAGGGTAGAGCTGTTGGAGCCTCGCGCTAGCTCGGTTGGTCATGTGTTGTATGTGGTCCCCCCAGAGTAACTTCCGGTCCAGCCAGACACCGAGGTATTTGACTTTCTCACGGAAACGTATTGCGCGTGCATGTAGAGTTATTGGTCTGCAGTATCGGTGTCTGCGCAATTGCTTCGGTCTTCTAGTGAACAGAACGGCTTCACACTTGTCGACGTTTACTCTAACACGCCATTTCTCCAACCAAGGCTCAGCCACTCTGAGTGCAGTCTGTAAGCATGACGTAATGTTTGATGGTTTCCAATCTTGCGCGAGAATGGCTGTGTCATCCGCGTAGATTGCCATCGTTGTGTTGTGTGTTGGGAGATCGTTTATGTAGAGGTTAAACAGTAGGGGCCCTAGGATGCTTCCCTGGGGTACTCCCGCGTGTATACCGTGTCGTGTCGATTGTTTTCCCTGCACGTCAGTGTTGAAACTCCTGTCTGTGAGGTATGAGTGTATTAGACGCACCAGCCCGTCGGGAAATCCCGCGTCGCTGAGTTTGCGAATGAGGCCGTTGTGCCATAGACGGTCTAAAGCCTTTTCGATGTCCAGGAACACCGCCCCTGTAGCTTTGTTTATGTTGAAGCCATGTGTTATATGTTCAACGACCCGTAAGAGTTGTTGTGTTGTGGAGTGGTGATTTCTGAAGCCGAATTGCTCCGGTCTCAGGATGTCATTTGTTATGCAGTGCCTAGTGATGCGTTTGAGAATCACCTTCTCAACAATCTTACTGAGCGATCTCAGAAGGCTCATGGGTCGGTAATTTTGTGGGAGGCTGTGGTCTTTCCCCGGCTTCCTGAACATCAGGACCTTGGCCGTCTTCCAAAAGGCGGGGAAGTGTTGGTGTTTTTGTATGGCATTCGTTATGGGTGTTAGGTACTCAGTAGCTTTATCCGTGAACTCCTGGAGGACACGGTTTTGAATGCCATCATGAGCAGGGGCTTTCCTAGCAGCGGAATACATTATAGTCCAGGAGACTTCGGCTGTGCTAGCATGTCGAATGTCGTCGCGCGATGGTTGGGCTAGAATGCGTGTAACCTCCTAGTCAGTAGCAAGTGTGAACACTGGATCTGATAGTACCAGGTTCGGTGTGAATTACGCTGCGAGTGTGTGGGCCATCAGTTTTGCTTTCTCTTCCGCTGACTCTGCAGATCCGTCAGACCCTTGAAGTGTTGGGGTCTATATTTTCTCCCTGGTGAAGTGTCGGGCTAGTTGCCACCACTATTGTGTTCTATGTGTTTGTATTTTATCGTGTATAATGCCCTCTAGCCTGTTAATGTACCGTTTGAGGTACTAACGCCTGGTGCGCTGCCATTGTCTCCTGAGGCGATTCCTCATTGAGATTAGGCCCAGGATTTCCTGGGGCAGGGCCGCACTGTGTTATTGTGATAATCAGCAGGAGTACAAAATAAGAAAGTGTCTATTACTTAACTTTGTTGTAGTACATGATCTGTTGGTTGACAAATATAGAAGTCGCGACTAGACTAAGCGTCTGTAAAATGACATAATTTACAAGTCACACACCTTGCAGTGACGAATTAATCTCTCGTAATCTTGAATGTCGACTCCGGTGAATTTGAAGACTAACTTGGCACTGGGCTACAAAAGCTTGATGGTAGCAATGACTGAGCTGCAGACGATGACTGACTAACATCGGCGCTGGCTGACCACTGAGCGCGACTACGAACTGTAGACTGGCGCACCTGCACTACACTCCTGCTACACATGAAGTGGCCTAGCGGCGCCTCGCGGCGAGCATAAGTACTGCGGCTGGCTGTGCACTATTTGGCTAGCATAGCCGTTCTTCTGCTCCGTATATCGAGAGAATCGCATCCGGCTGATCGAGCTCTCAGGCGGCGGTGTGGTCGCGTGACTGACGACAGCATACATAGCGCGATGAAACTTGGACCATATACAGAAAGAACTGCTACAGTGTGTGGGGTCCTGTCCACTCGTCTCTTAAAGTGTGCCTAAAGGATGCTGTTTTCTCGGATAGCTATACAATAATTCAAGCAGATCACATTAATGGCTTTTATTACAATGAAGTAGATGGACAATACTTAACTTTGGCTTACAAGGACGTGTGGCAAGCAATTGCCGACTTGCATTCAATCAATGTCCTTCGCTATGTTCAATGTCCATGAGAGTTACCACGTAAGTGCCTATGGCTCACTAATAACGGTTCTGCTAGTGCCTCTGCTTGTGCTCTTTTTCTACTGTCCGGGCGAGGCTGGCAGGAGAGGAGCTTACATTCTCTTCTTGTAGAGGCCGCTCCTGCCGTGGTGACGTCCTGATCAGCGCGCTATTGGCTAACGTCGTCTCACAGCCTTCTCTTCTCTTGCCTTCTTCATCTTCATGCCGGCGCTTGACGTTATGCCGGAACACAGTGTATTACAGAAGCTAACTCAAAGAAATACGCAATGAGACGAACAGAAGTGGCATTTTTATCCAATGACAATAATTACACCGAAGTCACCGAGATCCATCTTGGCCCCTGACATTACAAAAGGCAGTAGATGGTTTTATGGGGTGTGTGGTCACCAAGGATGGCAATTCGGGCTCCGAAATGCGTTTCCATGGTGGCCATGAGGTTGGTAAGGAGCTCTCGGGCTAGGCCGTTCCATTTCTTCATCAGCGCGGTTGAGAACTGCTGGACGTGCCACAGCACGTCTCCCCAACGCTTCCCACACGTGGTTGACGGGGTTTAAGTTGGGGAAGGCGATGTGGGAACGTGCAGGTCAGCCCATTCGCCGAATATCATCTCGTTGCAAAAGCTCATCCACCTGTGCTGTGGGACGCGGTAGTGCATCCACAAAAATGAAATCTGGTCCGAATACACGCACGTAGACGCGCATGAGGAAGGAGTACAGCGTCACAATAACTTTTAGGGTGAGTGTGCCGTGCTAAAAGGATTTGATGATAGAATACCCATGCTACATTACGCCTCCCCACGCACCTCGACCAACAAAACGGTCATATTCAACAATTATGGGCGTACCTCATATGGAGAGGGGTGCGAGCAAGTAATGCATCCAGCCGGCCGGTGTGGCCGTGCGGTTCTAGTCGCTTTAGTCTGGAACCGCGTGACCGCTACGGTCGCAGGTTCGAATCCTGCCTCGGGCATAGATGTGTGTGATGTCCTTGGGTTAGTTAGGTTTAAGTAGTTCTAAGTTCTAGGGGACTGATGACCTCAGATGTTACGTCCTGTAGTGCTCAGAGGCAAGTAATGTATCCACGAATGACAGAGGACCTTAAACTACCACCTCGCCTATCTGGATTCGATACAGAAAATTATACAAAAACACTATGTGTAGAATTTCCCATAACCCTCCAAACTAATTGTTGGAATATGAAGATAGTAACTGTTCCGAAAGAACAGATACCAATTATGGCAATGCAGTTTCTCTAGAAAGAAATGATAATCAATCGAAACCCTCAGCTGCCAACAGGTGTTGTTGATATACCTCAGTGGGTACAGCTGAAAATGTGTGCCATCACCGAGACTCGAACCCGGGATCTCCTCCTTACATGGCAGACGCTCTATCGATCTGAGCCACTGAGGGCACATAAGATTGCGCGAGTGCAGAGACTTATCCCTTGCACGTTTCCCGTTAGACCCACATTCCCAACTGTCCACAACCTACATTCGTAATGTTCCTAAGGGATATCTGCCCATTGACTCATTACTCGCGCCAACTAAGGTGACGAGTCCCGGTCGGGGCACACATTTACAGCTGTCCCCATTGATGTATATCAACAACAGCTGTTGGCAGCTGAGGGTTTCGATTAATTATCATTTCTTTCTAGAGAACCTGCATGGTCATCATTGGTATCTGTTTTTTTCGCAACAGTTAGTATCTTCTTATAGTTAAAGGCTACCAGGCCATTGACCTTCTCCTGTGCGAATGCACACACTTTGCCCGAACTCTTACGGGAATCGTCAGCTTAGTCGGCGTGAGTAATGAGTGAATGGGCAAATATCCTTTACGAACATTACGGATGTAGGATGTGGACAGTTGGGAATGTGGGTCTCACGGGAAGCGTGCAAGGAATAAGTCTCTGCAGTCACACTACCCCCTGTGCGCTCGGTGTCTCACTCGCCGGCACGGTAGCTCAGCGTGTTCGGTCAGAGGGTTAGCTGCCCTCTGTAATAAAAAAAATAAAAAATAAAAAAACTCAGTTAATCGATCAACAATGTACTTAAACGGATGTCTTACGACGTCCGCCCCGAGCAGATGCAACGAACAAAAGCGAACAAAAAATGAGATTAAAAAAAAAAAAGGTTGTAACCTCCCCACAAAAATATTAAAATGATCCAAGTGTAACCTCCCACGGAAATAATAATTAAATGAATTTTAAATATTGTAACCTCTGAACAAAATTGATTCCCATTTATAATCTCTGTGCAGAAATGCATTCACATTTAATGTACCCACAAAATTCTTTTCTCATTTAATGTTAAGTTCGAAACAGAAAAATTCCTAAACACCAAAATAATAATAAAATTCAGTAACCTGGTAAATTTTATGACGACAGCAGCGCTGCGCCACGGCCCTGTACTCTGAATAAAAAAAGCAAAAATTCTTACCTCAACAAAAACGGCGAATATATCTGATCTTACCCAAAAAATTTTCGGCACAGCTTCGTGCAATGCTGGCCTATGCTTTTTGATTCGTGAAAGGAATAATTATCCATTGGGTATATTCTTTAAATTGAAATGAATGCTTTTTTTAATTACTTTATATTACAAAAATTATTATTGGGGCATTTTTTTTAAGAAATTGGATGACAGTTAACATACATTACTAGATATGCGCAAGGCTGCTTCTTTACCTTCTACAATAATACTCATCGTAAAGAATCCCGACCAGAGCAGACTGCCGACACGCGCAGACTACCGCCGACTCACGCAGACTACTGCATACTACTGAAGACTAATGCCGACTAGCGACAAGCAACAACTAACTACATACTGCTCTCTGGTCAGAGACTCTCCAAAGTCTTGCCTGTTGCAGGCAGCGCATATAGCGCATACCTCTTACAAGGTTGATAGAGCGTCTGCCATGTAAGCAGGAGATCCCGGGTTCGAATCCCAGTCGGGGCATAAATTGTCAGCTGTCGACATTGAGTTATATCAACAACACCTGTTGGCAACTTGAGGGTTTCGATTAATTATCATTTGTAATTGTGGGAAGGCCACCTCTTTCAGAGCTATCTATATTTTTGAGCGCAAAGTTAAATGAATAACGCAAAAATTCCAACCCTAGGCTTAGTTCTTTCAGTGGAGTTTTGTACATAATTTCACTTTGGCTAACACCATCTGGTGCACTAGAAGGGGCCTCAGCAGCAGAACACGTAGGTGAAACAAGTGACACTTGATCTGCCCCATCCGAAGCGCCAGTTTCTCCGCCACCGCTACACCCTGAGACAGCAGCGGTAGGCGTTCAAGTGTCGCTGTTTTTGTTCGGGAATCGCGTGCGCGGCAAACTTTGTGCACACTTTTCTCTTCTTCAAAACATTCTGGAGCACTTATTGAACAGTTGATATAGAGATTTGTTCCATTGCGACTTCTGACACAACAATGGTGACATACTACGGTCGCAGGTCCACTACTTAACACTGCTCGCTTACCACTCGCAGGTGAATGTACATCTATAGGTTGTTCAAGCTGACACCGTAATGAATGTGGTAATGTCACTTATTCGCCAGGAATAAAACTAGTCTGAGAACTTTTTTGGTGGACAGAGTGTATATATGAAGACCTTAAATTAAAATTGTGTGTAACCTATGACAGCTAAGACTGTGGAAACCACAGAAAAGGAACTGACCCTGAATACCTCAACACTGACGGAAATCGTTGTCATCCTTGCTTCTATAGAAACAAAAGCAAAAATGGCGTAACTAGAGCAACAGGCAATGCTGACAATACATTTCAGACATAAAAAACGTAATGAGCCTCCTCTTGATGTTCGTGATTGAAGAAACGAAATGAGAAGGATGTATTCAAGAAAGAAAAGTTGGAGTTCTTTCGACGATTAAGTCACTGATGACGGATCACAAGCTCCTCTTCAAATGAACTATCACGGCCTTCGCGTCAGTCAGTTTTACAGAACTTAATGAAAACCTAAATCAGGAAGGACGGACGGATTGTTATCTACCCCTCCAGAGTGCAAGTGGCGGCGGTAAGTTACTATGGGAGCAACCTGCTGAGGTCATCGGTCCCTAGGCTTACACACTTCTTGATCTAACTGAAACTAACTTACGCTAAAGACAACACACATACCATTGCCCGAGGGAGTATTCGAACCTTCGACGTGGGGAGCCGCGCGAACCGTGGTTAGGCGCCCCAGACCCCGTAGCTAACCCGCGCGGCCAGAGTGCAAGCCTAGTATAAAATGTAGCGATATGGGGAAACATCTGCACTAAATCCCTGAAGGCTTCAGATGCACACTGAGCTGCAGTGTACTTCTGCTAACTGAAGTGTAATGGGAAACAATTTCCAAGAGGTGAAGACGCCTTCCTAATCCGTTCAGTTGTGGTTAGACGAATTACTACGTGTAAGTCATCTGAAAATGGGTTGCTAAAAATCGAAATCATTCGTGTAACGCGATGCCGAAAAATACAATAAAGGAATTTCGGTTACACGACGATCACTATATACACCTAGGACAGTATGCCTAACTTGTGTAAATTATTTCAATTGTTTTCAATAGTCTGAGTGTAATAGAAAACTGTCATGTGTAGAGTGAAATGAAACAGCATAATTAAGAGTAATATCAGATGGTTGTTTCAGTTCACTGTGAGGTGTTTGCAGTGGTTTTTTTTTTTCTGTGCTATGGTAAAGGTAGTAGTTCATCATATTTTGTACCTGATTCAGAAAAGAATCCTAGATATTAGAAAAAAGTATTTTAACACCATTGAAGATTCTGATTAGAGTGTCCTACATTCTTCACAAGACTGTGAAATCATTATTTAACCTTCATTTGAGGTACAAATAAGCCAGCGAAAACAGGTTCCGAACAGCGTGGAGGACCGAAACAGAGCTATAGGTCCCAATATTCGCGACATTTCCCAGTAGTTACCGAAAAGAGGTTCTGTGACATTCATAGCTGTCGGGCATATTTTGCATAAAAATTGAAGTACTACAACGCAGTTACGTCTTTGATATTCCCGTATACTTGGAGCTTCTTCACATACATTGGCTTGATGGTGGTAAGCAGGCAGCAGTGTTTTCACTTTTACTATTTGCGCGTGGAAGAACAGGATCATCTGTCTAAAGCGACACGGAGAATCACCAGTATGCCATCTTACAACTTTGGACGCCTGTGGGTATTTTTCACAGTACACACTGCACGAAGTTTCACCTCGTCACATATCCAACACAAGTTTTCATTCGAAACCACCCAAGCAGGAATGTCATTGATGTTAAAGCATGTAAACTCTGAATGATACGTACACTTACCCCGTGGTGTGGTGGCACATGTAGATTGAAAGCCTCTGTCTTTAATCTCAGGCTAAACTGAACGCATAAGATATCTGGCTCTAGCAAAATTCCTTGACAATATTCTTCTTTTACACGAGTTTCTTTTACGTTAAAATAATTACCAACTCTCTAGGACCACTGTTTGGTATTCACAAGTAGGAGGTGCTTTCACTGCGCAATGCAAAAAAAAAGAGAGGTTGTACAAATGCTTAAAGAATTCCAGATGACGATTGCATTTTGTACGTAAGTTCCTAGCGCGATTCACAGGTGTGTTTCGTCCATTACAGGCAGATCATGCGCAATCAAAAGAACATGAAACATAACACTGACATCGAACATAGTCTGAAGCATCTCGGTATCTCGCCAACACTGACTTCCGTTATGGGCTGTAAGAACTTCCAACGAATTCAATATATTTCTGCTGTCGGCGGTTCTGTTTTTGACTAATAATAGTGCTGAAGACAGAATATTCCGTGTGAAGTATAAACCTAAGTTGAGATAGCCAGGCAGCTCTGAAATCTCTGTCAGCCCCTGCAGCGAGGTCAAAGATCGTTGCAGAGTGTCATGAAGCCCGTGGGAGACGAGAGGAAAGCAACAGTTTAAACCTGCTGTGGGTCTCTGGTCACTCAGGAATTAGTATCAATGAACAATCTGAAACACTGGCCGGGACAGGTGTGGCGACTTCATTTATTGGATCGAAACCTGTCCGAAAGAAATGAAAAGTAAGTAGCTGGATCAGAAGGTAGCACGTCGAATATTGGACAGTAATCCAAAACAGAAACATGGCAAGCTAATCATACCGGAGTTGCGTTAAAAGAGAAGTTCTATAACGCAGGGCTTGAATAGCAGATAAATTAATCTCAGGGTAGGAATTATGACTGGCGCTGGCAACTTTAAGAAGACGAAGAGGCCTCTAAAGTGTAGACTAAGTAGTGAGGAGGATGAAAAGGCACCACGCGTAATTTTCCAATACGAAACTTTGGAGGGCAATAGGCACAGAATATTTGCTTCATTAAATCGTGAAGAAATCGTGGCTAACATGGAACTACGATGGCATGCTGAAAATAAATGCCTCCGAACTTTTTATGTGTTTAAATTAAACGAACTTTATTAATATTCTATATATTTATTCTTCAAGTATACAAATTTATTTCTCACCATAGTTACCCTGGTGACGAAAGCATTTCTTCCAACGAGTGCCCAGTCTGTTGATACCTTCACTATAGAATATTAGCCATTGTTGATGCAGTCACAACCTCACCTCTGCTTGCACCAAATCACTATCAAGGTAAAGTCCTCGGAGGTATTCTTTACATTTTGGAAACATATGAAAGTCGGATTGGGCCAAGTCATGACTGCATGGAGGATGATCGATGACGGTGAACCCAAAGCGTCGGACTGTTGCAGATGTCGCAGCGCTCGTGCGTGGTCTAGCATTGTCATGCTGCAGGAGACGAACTGTTCGAATTCGTGCTTCCAGTTTTCTGAGGTATTACAGCATGCTATCTCTCACGCAACGAAATAGTTACTTTACACACCGCCATGTTACAAGCTGTAATTCTGAGTCCTCCAGCGGCAGAGGGTTTCAACTTGCGTCAGAGAAGCGGAAAAGTCGGCCGAGTAGTATTCGTGACATGTAATATGCCAAACGATGTTGAGAACAGAGTAAAAAATTCGAAGGCATTACCTTTCATCAAGCCCTCGTAGTAAAGCGTCTCCTACTACTCCTTAAGGTGACCGTTTGGCTTTACTACACTACTGGTCAATAAAATTGCTATACCACGAAGACGACGTGCTGCAGACGCGACATTTAACCGACAGGAAGAAGATGCTGTGATATGCAAATGATTATCTTTCCAGAGCAATCACACAAGGTTGGAGCCGGTGGCGACATCTACAACGTGCTGACATGAGGAAAGTGTCCAACCGATTTCTCATACACAAACAGCAGTTGACCGGCGTTGCCTGGTGAAACGTTGTTGTGATGCCTCGTGTAAGGAGGAGGAATGCGTACCATCACGTTTCCGACTTTGATAAAGGTCGGATTGTAGCCTATCGCGATTGCGGTTTATCGTATCGCGACATTGCTACTCGCGTTGGTCGAGATCCAATGACTGTTAGCAGCATATGGAATCGGTGGGTTGAGGAGAGTAATGCCGAACGCCTTGTTGGATCCCAACGGCCTCGTATCACTAGCAGTAGAGATGACAGCCATCTTATCCGCATGGCTGTAACGGATCGTGCAGCCACGTCTCGATCCCTGAGTCAACAGATAGGGACGTTTGCAAGACAACAACCATCTGCACGAACAGTTCGACGACGTTTGCTGCAGCATGGTCTATCAGCTCGGACACCAAGGCTGCGGTTACCCTTGACGCTGCGTCACATACAGGAGCGCCAGCGATGGTGTACTCAACGACGAACCTGGGTGCACGAATGGCAAAACTTCATTTTTTCGGATGAATCCAGGTTCTGTTTACAGCATCATGATGGTCGCATCCGTGTTTGGCGACATCGCGGTGAACGCATATTGGAAGCGTGTATTCGTCATCGCCATACTGGCGTATCACCCGGCGTGATGGTATGGGGTGCCATTGGTTACAGGTCTCGGTCACCTCTTCTTCGCATTGACGGTACTTTGAACAGTGGACGTTACATTTCAGATGTGTTACGTCCCGTGGCTCTACCCTTCATTCGATCCCAGTGAAACCCTACATTTCAGCAGGATAATGCACGACCGCATGTTGCAGGTCCTGTACGGGCCTTTCTAGATACAGAAAATGTTCGACTGCTGCCCTGGCCAGCACATTCTCCAGATGTCTTACCAATTGAAAACGTCTGGTCAATGGTGGGCAAGCAACTGGCTCGTCACAATACACCAGTCACTACTCTTGATGAACTGTGGTATTGTGTTGAAGCTGCATGGGCAGCTTTACCTATACACGCCATCCAAGCTCTGTTTGACTAAATGCCCAGGCGTATGAAGACCGTTATTACGGCCAGAGGTGGTTGTTCTGGGTACTGATTTCTCAGGATCTATGCACCCAAATTGCGTGAAAATTTAATCACATGTCAGTTCTAGTATATTTGCCCAATGAATACCCGTTTATCATCTGCATTTCTTCTTCGTGTAGCAATTTTAATGGCCAGTAGTGTAGAATCACAGGGAGCGAAACCGCACAATAAACTCAGTATCGGTGCGGTCAACAGTGGGCTAAGACCACTGTTGGTTTTTATGCGCCTACGCTAAACAAATCGCATCAAATCACTGAGCATAAGAGCACGTGTAAACAGTTCAGAAATCGTGCTTGCTTCATAAATGACTGGGGGATGACAATAACACGAAAATACTTTATTGAAATTCCTGATTATTAATAAGGAACTCAATAAGCAGTGACAAATAATAAATGTATACTTGTTCTGTGATGGACCACCTGGTGTACGGTTCCAAGGTAAATGAAAATCAGAACCATAAACATTTCATACGGTCGAGAACACTCTGAACAATACGAAAACAATGGGAATATATGGAATACCGTACACTAACCTCACAGATGGAGGACTGAAATGCCGACGATGTAGCACGATCGTGGAACAAGAGTCTGTCTCTCTATCTGTCTCTCTATTAACGACGAAAATTGAGTCTAGACACGACTAGAAGTCCAGAAAGCGTTTCAAACTAAATATTACGCCCAGATGCGCAAGCATTGCCACGACAACACCACAGTCCTTGTAGTCCGCAGCTTGGGGCTGGGCATCAGGATTAAACCTCCACTTAATACGTAGCGTCCACAAGCCAACTCCGACAAGCGACGAAAAGCAGGAACAGCAAATCGTCAGCAGTGTCTCTTCTGTTGGAGGTGTCTGACACCACACACACACACACACACACACACACACACACACACACACACACACACACACACAAAATCTGAAGTTTCGGATGAGATTATCTCGAAAACTGTACATCGGGTAAAAATAGTGGCTAAGACAAGTTCGTAAGCTCAAAGGGGCACATCAAACGTTACTACAAGTAACCTCCACCCCGCCCCCTTGGGGGGGGGGGGGGGGAGGCAACATTTAAATCTTAAACGGAAACACCTATTATTATTGCAGATTCGGATTTCCCATAAAAAAGTAATCAAGTTTTGTCTGAAACATTTTTTTAAATCATTGACACATGGCGCTGAAATCGAGAAAAAAGTAAAATTTGGGAAGAACTCTAATTTATTTAGAATTATCCGAGAAGGACGCATCAAATCGATAAAAAATGTGTACCAATTCTTTAGTTACGCCAAATTAAGCTATTTTTGTACAAAATGTACTGTTTCCTACTTTTAGCGTTACCCAGGAACAACAACATGGACATAGTAGAATCATGTTCCCATTGGGTGCTTCATTAGTGTGAGTTCCCTTGCCTCTCACAATTTGGGGTGCTTAATTAATGAAATTAGCCACGAAGAAATTGTTCGAAATTATCCCCCTTTTCTTAAATGCATGAAGTCAATCGTCTGCGAAAGTTAACCACAGTTTTGAGCAGCACATCCCGTGATATGGCTGCACACGCTCTTCGAATGAGTTGCTCCATATCGTTTCTGATTGTGGGCTGTCTTTCATAACCAATATTTTTTAAATAACCCCACAAGAAGAAATCAGGAGATGTTAGGTCTGGTGAACGTGGAGGCTACTGAATTGGCCCGCCACGTCCTATCCACCAACCAGGGTACCGTAAATTTTGAACGTTCCGCACATTTTTAGCACAATGGGGAGCTGCTCCGTCCTGTTGGAACTACATTCGTTGCCTGATTTCTAAATCAACTTCTTCCATTAGCTCCAACAAATCATCGCGGGGAAGTTGTAAATAAGTTTCTCCAGGAACGTTTCGGTCAAAAAAATGCGGTCCTATCAAGTAACCGTTTAAAATCCCACGCCAGACTATTAATGACCATTTGTGTTGATTGTCAACGGGTCTGTGCCAGTGTGGACTGACAGAGAACCAATAATGACAATCGTGACGATTTAATTCGCCATTGTTTTTGAATGTGGCTTCATCGTGCACATAAAGTATATAAAAAATCATTGTCACCTCTTATCATTTCCAAGGCCCATTGGCATAAATACACGTGTATTTGCATATCTTTCGGCGTTAATGCCTGTGTCAGTGTGATATGATACGCATGATGTTTATGTGCCTTCAAAATCCTGAAAACAGTTGATTTCCGTATTGCAGTTTATCTCTGAATCGCACGACTGCTAATTTCGGGATCCAATTGAACACAGGGGAGAAGGGTATGGGTACGAGAGTCATTTTCATTGTATTCGCGATGACGAGGTGGATGGTGCATGTATCCATTTTGAGCTCGTTAGTGCAATTCCGAATAATGTTTTCGCTTGGATGTCGTCTGCTTGGGAAACGATCCGCATACAATTGCGCTGCTGCAGCGTAATTGTTACGGCATTCACCTAAAGTTAACATCATATCAACAATCTCTGTAGGAGGATAGTGAGCCAAGTTTCTCTAAAGTATAATTTACTTTCGTCAGTTAATGTTTACGGTTCACAATCTGAAAGTGAAGTGACGTCTCATCGCATTGTACCGACCTTTATACTGAGCCATAGTTCGCAGTTTGGCCACGGTAGCGCCACAGTCGGGTGAGTAATGCAATTGTGAAGAGTTCCCTAACGATATTTTAATACCATTCCGCCTCCCTCCGTCAAAAACTGTGGTGGGTAGGAAACACTTTGTAAAAAAAAATAGCTTAATTTGCCGTAATGAAAGAATTGGTGAACGTTTTGTATCGATTTTATGCGTCCTTCTCGGATCATTCTAAATAAATCGGAGTTCTTCCCCAATTTTAATTTTTCTCCATTTCAGTGCAATCTGTCAATGGTTTAAAAAATGTTTCAGACAAAACTTGATTACTTTTAACGGAGAATCCGTATTTGCAATAAAAATGGATGCTTCTATTTAAGATTTAAAAGTTGCCCCCCCCCCCCACCTCACCCAAGGGGGCAGGGGCTGGAGGTCACGCACAGTATCATTTGATATCCCCCTTTGAGATTACGAACTTGTCTTACCCACTAATTTTACCCGATGTATAGTTTGCGAGATAATCTCATCCGAAACTTCAGATGGACCACCCTGTATATATACGAGCGAGGACGGCTCTAAGTACTTTCAGTGCGATTGCACCACATCTCCCGAACCCCTGCGGTATTTAGCGAATGCTGCGAGCACTGGGGCTAATGGATGAGGGCACTATTTGCATGTGACGGGTTTAGAATTTGTGTTGGACGAGAAGCGTGTCCGGATAGCTGAGGAGGTTGAGTCAACCTTCTAGCGACATGGAGCATTTGGGTTCAAGTTCCGGTCCGACACAAATTTTCAACTTTCACCACTGATTTATTTCAGTGTCTGTAGGGGCTGAAGTAAGATTTCTAGTAATTCAACGTCAGTGGAATGCCGGAAACAGAAGTGCCCTGTCCACGGGGACACTCTTCGACTCATTTCTGCCACAGGGGCATCTCATTGATGAGCTAGCCGTTAAGTCCTAAGTCCCTACCACAGACACACCTTCACGATACCAACCAAAGTGTGCTCAGCATCTGAGAACCCAAGTGCAGAGCCTGTTTGCAGTACTTTAGCGACTCACAACTCGCCTAAAATGAATACTTTGAAAGACGACTAAATGAACGGCTTTCAAGATGCAGGAATTGAATCCTAGTGATGCGAATAATAGTACAATTTACAACAGGCGATCAAAAACTTCGGCCGCGCGGTCTAGGGCATCTTGTCACGGTCCGCGCGGCTTCCCCGTCGGAGGTTCGAGTCCTCCCTCGGGCATGGGTGAGTGTGTTGTCCATAGCGTAAGTTAGATTGAGTAGTGTGTAAGCTTCGGGACCAATGACCTAAGCAGTTTGTTCCCATAAGATCTCACCACAAATTTACAGAATTTCAAAAAGTTCCTGTTCGAAGACCACCCTAACCCCTTGCCTACATGTCGTTGCTTATGCTGGGTGGTCAGAAACAGTCTGACAAAGCTTGTAAGGGTGTTGCAGTGGAGGCTGTGCTGAGAAATAACTGTCAAGAAAAAAGTTCGATGCGTTGCGAGGCTTCACAGTTCCTTAGCATTGCTTAATATAACGCTATTCGGTAGGTAAATCTGACACTCCACTCAAGAACATTCTACGTATTAACATTCAACTTAATGTTGATAGTTACGAAATTAAACAATATTTTCAAATTAAGTGGAATAGCCATCAAGAATTAGTGCATCTAGATTAAAGCGGCAACTTCACCCGCATGTACTATATAAACATTTCGACTTATCCATACATAAACTGAAAGCAGTATGTTTTGCACTTTATACAATATGCGCTGAGGCTTAGTGAAATTCTAGGGAACGTATTTGATCATTACATTGCTCCTTGGATGCAAACATAACGAACTCGTTAGATACATTTCACGGCAGCGTCGGTAGTTTATGGTGATTTCATGTACTTGCCCTCTGAGAAAATATACAGGATCTGCCAGTATGACGAACGTGGCTACCTAATAATTCATAGCAACATCTGAATAAAACAGAATCGTCTAGTAAAATACTGGTCGTGATGCCTGTGTTGTACAAGCAGCCTGAAACGACACGCTCGGACTTATCCTTCAGGATCGTTAACGACTGCGATCATTATTTCTAATTAACAGCAGCAAAGACTCTGAGGCAAAAGCAGAAGCTCTAGGGTAATAACTAAGTATTGTCGGCAAACAGCAAAACATCTTAGACGGTCATTGTCGCCATAAGGCAACAGAAGTACTACAAGAAATGGTAAATAACAAGATGGGAGAAAAGCAGATAACCCAATACACGAAAATGACTAGATATGACAATATTTTTAATATACAAACTCTTCATCAGACAATATTCTGTTTAAATTATTGCACTAAATTTGAAAGTAATTCACCGTCTATATCTGAAGATATTTAGAGTGCAATAATGACGCAGTACTAGTATAGGTTGTTGTTCTGTGCTAAACTGAACTGTGCACTTGTCTTTGCTATATTTGCCTTATCCTGCGTGCAGACGAGTTGTGGTACTGCAATATTCTACAAGAAATACATACATATCGGGGGTTGACGGTTTATAGCAGAGGCAAGGAAAGTAGTTGCAAACTGTACTGGTAAATACCCTACATACATATTTATTATTGCTATTGTCAGTCATACAGGGAACCCATATGGGTGCGACAGATTTAGAGAATAATATATGAAAATGGCATTAAAAGAAAAGCACTCCGTCTTCAGGCCACGAGTGGCCTACGGGGACCATCCGACCGCCATGTCATCCTCAGTGGAGGATGCGGAAAGGAGGGGTGTGGGGTCATGGCGGCCTGGATGGTCACCCATCCAAGTGCCGACAGCGCTTAACTTCGGCGATCTCACGGGAACCGGTGTAGCCACTGCGGCAAGGCCATTGCAGCATTAAAATAGGCGAACACGGTATAACAGACATTAATTTTCCAAAGAAAATTGGTGAGTGAGATAAGCCCAGCTTGGACCCTGTATTTGTTATTGTTGTTGCTGTTCGTTTAGGGAGCTCAATAACGTGCTTATCAGCACCCTTACAAGTACTGCATGATGGAATGAATAGGATTAAAACATATAACATTCAGACATGCCAGAAAGCTACATCAATTCACATTAGCTCCCTCACACTCTTTCTCACATTAGAGCTCTGAACGATACAAATGGGGAAACTGACTCAAGACAGAGTACTTAACCTATTGTTACCAGACCAAAAAAGCCAGGGAACAACATTACCAGAAAATATGGTTGGCTGATCGCTTCCATATAAAATCTCTGTGGATAGAAGAAGAGAGAAAACACAAAGTTCTACAATGCTTGCAACATTCATCTCATAATCACGTAAAATTGAGGGAATTGAGGGTAAATCTGCTAATACACTCTTAGAAAAAAAGGAAGCACTTCGAAGGATTTATGAGAATGGGAGGAAATTCAATAGGTGTGACGTACATGTACAGACAAACAAAAGATTACAACTTCAGAAAAGTTGGATTATTTATTGAAGAGAAAGAGCTTCATAAATTGAGGAAGCCAATAATGGGTTAGTTCACCTCTGGCACTTACGGAAGCAGTTATTCGGCTTGGCATTGATTGAAAGGGTAACTGGTTGTCCTCCTGAGGATATGGTACCAAATTCTGTTCGTTAGATCTGCTTGGTTAGGAGGATCTTCCATAATGCTCCAAAAGTTAGCAGTTTGGAAGAGATCCGATGACATTGCTGGCCAAGATGGGTTTTGGCAAGGACGAAGACAAGTAGTGGAAACTCTAGCCGTGTGTGGATGGGCACTATCTTGCTGAAAAGTAAGGCTTGTGTGGCTTTCCATAAATGGCAACAAAAAAGGACGTAGAATATCGTCGACGTACTGTGTATGTGCCGTGGATACCGCGAATGACAACCAAATGGTTCCTGGTATGAAAAGAAATTGCACACAAGACCATCAGTACTTTTTGTTGCGCTTAATGGCGAGTTGTAAGTAGGCTGTTTAGGTTTTTTTATTGGTAACGCCACCTCTGTATGAAAATCACTGGCTGTGCTGTGTGCAGTCTGTGGCTGCTTTGCATTGTTGTAATACTCCCCATTGTAGTGTTAGGCAGCTGGCTGTGAACAGCGCGTAGCGTTGCGCAGTTGGAGGTGAGCCGCCAGCAGTGGTGGATGTGGAGAGAGAGATGGCGGAGTTTTGAAATTTGTCATGAACTGCTATAATTATATATGATGATATCAAGGTAAATACATTTGCTAACTATCCCTATCAGTGATTGAATTACAAAGAAAGTTTTCCGTGATACATTTCATTCCATTGCTGTAATCTGTAACACCTGAGGGTATAATTACATTAATCCTCAGGGGGGCATACGCCTACTTTGTGTACCATGTGTTTGGCAACCACAAGGAACCCTAGCTAATATGGTATTTGCTTATACAACTTTACACATCGGTACCATATTTCTCTAACACACAAATTACACAGCTATCTGATCATGTAACTGAGAGATAAACTTTTTTTATTACATCAGTGACAGATGTTTACGCATTTACACAGTTGGATAACTTCACACTTATGAAATTGTATTTTGTCTGTACTTTGTGAAATGCTCATATTTTTTCGGAACCATTGTGATACTATGAGAGCTTTGAATGATGTATTTGGTATGGATTCATGATTTTTAAAGTACGTTTGAGGCAGATGACACTTTTCATATGAGCAGAGAATTTTTTAATTATTGGAGGAAGCTACGACGATTTTGAGATTTGACTGAGGTGTTATGATGTTATTTTTACGACGACGATGTGTATTATGCTGCTGAGGTATGTTTATGATTAATAGGCTGAGGCTATATGAGTTATTTGATTATGCTTCATATTTATAATGACGAAATATTGACGAGTGTCGATGGATACGTATATGTGTAATATGGTAAGGAGTAATGAATAGTGGGTAGGGACTCTTGACTTGTGAAACAGGATGTTGGAAACCAAGAATCGTACTTTAAGAGTTATGAAATGTGTGTAAATGCGTGAATGTATCACAATACCGGCGAAAATTTTTTGGACACTGTTATATCAATAGCATTTTGTTTCTACACATTTGCAACGCAAATTCTTGACCTGTGAAATATTTTATGTGAGACTGTCACTGTAGTGGAAACTGCTGTCGTAAATACTTCCGTAAGAAAGTTAAGAAGTGACCACCTGCACGTAATGCGTCGCGGGCACCCACCTGGGCGACAGCCGCCCGAAAAAAAAAAAAAAAAAAAAGAAAGCCGTTAGCCTTTCAGCGGCACAGGTAAAAAAAAAAAAAAAGGGGAAGCCATTGTCCGTGCTACTGACATTTCCTTGTTGAAAGCATACTGTGGAGCTCGTAATATATGATATTTACTGAAATGCCTAATAAAATGACAAGAAATATTTTTACATCTGCACACCTGATTATGACAAGCGTCTTTCTATGAGAGTTGAGAGAATTTCTACTAACTTATGAAATGTCACATGACTACTGAATGATATTTTTATGCTTCGCTTTTCATAGTTGCTTATTTCATTTGATATCTGGTTTCCAGCTGTGTTGCAGCATTGCTTTTATAAAATGAAATGCATTTGCTAATGTGAACACTTTCTGTCAACAGATCTATTAAATAATTATTTTATGATCCACATTCTTTAAAAAAGGAGCACTTGGAAAGGAAAGAACAATAAGAAGGAACTAGTAACAGTAACACATAATTTTCTTTTCAAGTACATGGTAATATTTCTTTTTACAATCAGTTGTTGTGGTGCACCACTTTAATTTACATAGACATTAAGATGTGAATATACACTTCCCTTATCTGAATTGTTGTTTTTACTGTAATATCTTTTCTGCTTGAGCTTTGTCATGTATAGATATAAGTTTTATATTTTTTATATTTTTTATATTTGCTGCTGCTGTTTGCCAGGCATAATGCTACTGAATTTTAAATTGTGTTACTCTGTTAAGCTGGTTTTACTACTGACTTATTTTTCTTGTTACTGTACATTGGCTCATATTAGTTGTAATGTTGCATTGCTTGGTAATTTATATTTACTGTAGCTTGCTTTGCAATTTTCCATTTTTTTTGCATTGCTGTTTGTGTTAATTTGTTATGTGCTGCTGCATTGCCTCGTCCCTTAGTTTAGTATCTGAGCTCAGTAGATTTAAGTTAGCTTAAGTGGAGACTATATAAGAAACTAACTATTATAAATTTATAAGAAATGCATTGAGAAGCTATCAGAAAATGGTCTGGCAAAATAAAAAGGATACTGTACAGTGGAGAAAAACTATTATTGACAGAGGATGTGAACAGAATACAGAAAGCAGAGAGAAAAACTATTTTTGACAGAGGATGTGAACAAAATACAGAAAGCAGGCTTAGATAGGACTTTTTGGGAATAATGATGAACAAAGGGAGATCTCCATGCAAAATACTGCAGTAAAACAAACCCTGCCCTTTCCCTTTTGTGTTATCCCACTATATGTTTGTGTACCCTTGTGTATTTGTTTTCTTCCTGTCTCTGTGTATTGTTTCATAGAACTTTTTTCTCTTCTAATACTAAGTTACATTCACTATGATGAGGAATACTGTTATCCTCAAATATAATTTGCATTAATAATATGTTATTTACTTTGTAAAGATGTTTACACATTATTTATTCTGTTTTGTTTTAATGCTCATGTGTGAAGTTGATGTTTCAATAATTATTCTGATCTTTTATGTGTACTTATGTCATAATTCCTGTAACACTGATGTATATGCTTATTTCTATTCTTTTGTAAAGCCCCTATTACTACAAATGTTATCTGTGTTGTTATGTTCTTTAATGATGTATTTTGTACCTTTGTTATTGTATTCTTATGTTATAAAATTGTAATTGTCACCATTCATCATATTATTAACTTGTAAGTTACATTTCACTGCACACGTTTCTGTTGGTCATAGTATATGGACAATATGTGAGAAGTAGGGACTGTTAGTGTTTGCACGTGTGTTACTAATTCAGCAAGGGACTGGATAACAGCATTGCTGGTTCTAAGGACAATTCCAAAAACTTTGTGAGTGCACAAGTGGTGGTTTATGGACTTGCTATATTATCCACAAGACTCTTCAATGGTGATTGTGCACCTGCACAGTCACAACAGATGGCTGCTGGCTATCTCTACAAGGACTACAGTGGGTCTACATCTTTGATGATCCATCAATACCATTATTTCTACAAGGACTGCAGTGGGTCTGCACCTCTGGTGGCCCACCAATACCGTAATCTCTACCAGGACTACAGTGGGTCTGCTCTGTGATGACCTACCTACCAATACTCTTCAAAATTTCGACTGACTCTGCTGTGGGTTTGCTCTGTTGTGGCCCATTACCTGTCTGCATGTCGAGAGTCAGCACTTTCTTTCCATTGGAAGGACAACACTACTTCTTCAAGACTGCATGGAAATCCAGTACTTCCGTGTGCATTTTCTTTTACTGCTCAGACTTTGAGAAAAACACTGCTATTCTCCTGTTATGTACGATTAGGACTGTCTTTATGGACTGTGAGACAATTTTAGCTTTTGACCAACATTGTATCAATAAGTGTGTGCATTTGATTTCTTTGTTATTGTAATTATGAAAAAAAAATTTCAAATCTGTATTGGCCATTGCCCAATCCAATTTGTAAAATTTTTTGTGGGGAGCATGGGGGCTATGTAAGTAGGCTGTTTAGGTTTTTTTATTGGTATGAAAATCACTGGCTGTGCTGTGTGCAGTCTGTGGCTGCATTGTTGTAATACTCGCCATTATAGTGTTAGGCAGCTGGCTGTGAACAGCGCGTAGCGTTGCGCAGTTGGAGGTGAGCCGCCAGCAGTGGTGGATGTGGAGAGAGAGATGGCGGAGTTTTGAAATTTGTCATGAACTGCTATAATTATATATGATGATATCAAGGTAAATACATTGTTTGTTCTCTATTAATATCTTTCATTTCCTAACTATCCCTATCAGTAGTTAGTGC
The DNA here is from genome assembly GCF_023864345.2 of Schistocerca serialis cubense. Taxonomy (NCBI): domain Eukaryota; kingdom Metazoa; phylum Arthropoda; class Insecta; order Orthoptera; family Acrididae; genus Schistocerca; species Schistocerca serialis. The sequence continues at coordinate 147,401,090 of NC_064641.1, read as the reverse complement.
CTTCCATAGTTTGAATCTTTTATTTAGCTGGCAGTAGTGGCGCTCGCTGTATTGCAGTAGCTTGAGCAGCGAAGATTTTTGTGAGCTAAGTGATTTGTGAAAGGTATAGTTTAATGTTAGTCAGGACCATTCTTTTGTAGGGAATTTTGAAAGTCAGATTGCGTTGCGCTAACAAAATATTGTGTGTCAGTTTAAGCACAGTCATGTATAATTGTTCAAAGGGGACGTTTCAGAGTGATAGTTGGGTTGTTATCACACCATTGTCTGAGGCATCTCCAGGCCTGGGAGATGACTCACTGGAGTAGAACTGTCTTCAGTGATGAGTCCCGCTTCAAAGTGAGCGCCGATGGCTAACTTTTAAGGTTTAGGGATTCCACTATTCAAGTCGTATCAACCGTACTGAAGCAAAATAGTCGCTTCACTACATTTTGAAAAGCTTGTATCTTTCGGAAAAAAATACGTTTTTTGGACGAGATGGAGAAGCACATTGCAGGTTGATTTGAAAATCTTTTATTCTCCCCGCGTTATGCAGAAAACAGAGCAAGAGGGAAAATAAGTCAAGTGGATGCTCTGAAAGGCGAACTGGAAACTGTATCGCCTGCTGGACGTGGTGGAGCATCGGGACAGCGGCCAAGACTGGCTGGATCACATTACCACTGTGAACCACTACGCCGCTGACCATCAGACCATCAGACCATCATAAGAGGTAACCTGTTCCTTGGTGGAACGACCAGTGTCTTTGTGCAGTGTGGTCACACCCGTCAATCCAAAGACCAGGGCGTGCTACTATGACGATATAACGTCATCATGAGTCCAGTGCTAGGCTTTCTAGCCTACCCAAAAGTTAACACGAGGGTAGGAACTCACTGCAGCTCCAATGACAAAGAGGCTTGTAACCTCCGCTGCAATTGATGAGACCACCCCAGGGCCGAGCATAATACACTATGGCGTGCTACGGTAGCCTAACCCTGAATCTGAAGGAATCCTCCTTGCGTTTTTTCATATAATATAGAGTGATTACCAATATATTTACTCTTGGAAGTAACCAATGACTATTCCCGTACTCGAAGCAGGAAAGGATCGCGCACATCCTACCAGGTGTTGGAGAGACTCCCGCCTTGTATGAATCTTAGGATCTAGAAATCTTGTAAGTCGCTTCCACTGTGGGTTCAGAAGATATTGTCCCATAGTGATCACCTAACCATACTGGAGGCAGCTATAAAGGAGGCATTCCTACAAAACATTTAATATCAATTTTATTCGACACTGAAAACGCCTCAGGCACTATGTGGAGATACAATATCATCTATCCGTTACATGAATGGGGGTTGCATGGTCATTTATCCATTTACCTGCGCTCTTTCATTGCCGAACGTCATTTCAGATACAGAGCCAGAAGTGCTCGGCGTAACAGGTAGGCCTATCGCTCAGGGGAGAGTTTATAGCATGACATTGTTCGGAACTGCGAACAGTAGCATATCGTCTGCAGTGAGGAGTCCTATGAACTGCTCATTGTTTGTGCATGACTTCCCCATTTTCTGCTCCACTTCTAGTCATACTTTTTCCTCTCGTCAATCAAAACTTGAGAGACAGGAAGAACGGTATACTAGAACAATTTTTAATTTTTTTTTCCCTCAGAATGCCTTGTGTATTGATTTAAACTGTGATTGTTCTCTGTTTTCTTCTCCTGAACTAAGACTGTTGAATATTGTTTTACATTTTAAGGACAAGATGAAGTTTCTGGGTCTCTCATTCTGCAAACTGAAAAGTAAACATGTAGATTTTTAATAAGGTTTGTTTTATTTAAAAAGCGTTAAAAGTTTTCACATAGAACATTCGGAGCATTACTTTTGAGCACGCGCTCGTAGATTTGAGACGAAGAGCGAAGGACTCCGTTTCTTTCTTATGGACTTCATCATCAGAACTCTTCGTTCTTGGTCTTCCAATATTATTGTTTCCTCTTGTTTCTTATAAATATTGTACATTACCAGTCTTTCCTAGATCTTACTCCTATTTTCCAGAATTTCAGAGATCTTGCACCGGTTTACATTTTCGAACGCTCTTTCTAGGCAGACATATCCTACGAGCGTGTTTTGATTTTCCTTCAGTCCTGCTTCGCCGGCCGGGGTGGCCGAGCGGTTCTAGGCGCTACAGTCTGGAATCGCGCGACCGCTACGGCCGCAGGTTCTAAGCCTGCCTCGGGCATAGATGTGTGTGATGTCCTTAGGTTAAGTAATTCTAAGTTCTGGGGGACTGATGACCTCAGAAGTTAAGTCCCATAGTGCTCAGAACCATTTGAATCATTTTTTTAGTCTTGCTTCCATTATCAAATGCGTCACAGCTGCCTCTCTGGTGCGTTTACCTTTACTAAAGCCAGACTGATCATCATCTAACAGAGCTTCAGTTTTCTTTTCCATTTTTCTGTATATTATTTTTGCGAGCAACTTAGTTTCATGAGCTCTTAAGCTGATTGTGCAGTAGGTATCGCACGTATCAGCCCTTGCTATCTTCGGTATTGTGTGTATGATATGTTTTCAAAAGTCTGATGGTACGTCTGCATAGATTCTACATATCAACTTAAATAGTTATTTTAGAAATCCCTATGGAATATCACCTACCAATTCTCCCCTAGTTGAATACGTGTCTTTCAGAGCTCTTCAAAATTTTGACTCTCATACTGTATCCCCTGCGTCTTCTATATCGACTCCAATTTTCTTCTATCTCTTTATCGATCAAGTCCTCCCCCTCGCAGACGCCTTCAGTGTACTCTTTCTACCTATCAGCTCTCTCCTCTGCGTTTAACAGTGGAACTCCGATTGCAATCTTAACTTCACCACTCTTGCCTTTAAGTTCACCGAATTTCTGTACCATGAGTCAGTCCTCAGGTCGATCATTTCTTTTATTTTTCGACTTCTTCGCATTTTTCCTGTAGTTATTTCGCCTTCCATGCACTACCGATTTATTTCGTTCCGAAGGGATTTATGTTACCATCTTTCCCGGAACATATTTGGACTTCTATCTTTCGTCGATCGGCTGAGGTATTTCTTGTCTTATCATAGCTTACTTTGCAGTTACCTCCCTTGTACCTATGTTCGTCTTTCCAAATTCGGCTGTGAAGAGAAGACAGGTAGAAAGAGTACACGAAGGCCTCTACGACGGGGAGGATTTGTGTGATGTCACGACTGAGGAAGAAATGGGAGCCGATATGGAAGACAAAGGGGATTCATTATTAGAGTCAGAGCTTTATAGACCTCTGAAAGACTTAATATCAAATAAGGCAGCACGGGTAGGAAACATTCCTTCGCAATTTTTGAAATCATTGGGGGAAGTGGCAATCGTGCGACCATTGAAGCTTGGGTGTAAGATCTATGAGTCAGGAGACATACTGTCCGATTTTCGGAAAAACAGCGTCCGCATAACCCCGAAGATAGCAAGGACCTATAACTGCGAAAAGTATCACACAATCATCTCAACGGAGGATAAAAAATGGAAGAGAAAACTGAAGATATGTTAGATGTCGGACACTGTGGCTTTCAGAAAGGTAAAGGCAATAGAGAGGAAGACCTCACGTCGCCATTAATAACGGAAGCAAGACCTTAGAAAAATTACGTGTTCATAGAATCGACCGACTTGGAAGCAGCGATTGACATGTAAAATGGTGCAAGATATCCGAAACTCTAGAAAAAAAAAGGACTTAAGTTGTAGGGAAAGACGGATAATATATAACAACCAAGAGCGAACAATAACACTTTCACTCAACACTACATAAAACGGAATGGTGAGTAGTATCGCTGACCAGCTGTTCTGTCATGTGCGTATTACGTTGCCATATAAAGCAAACCGACATGTCAAAATATTTGTAGTATATCAATGACAAACTACTATAAAGTTGGTTGCACGTACTGTTAATCCCACTTTACATTGTTCTCGTTATGTTGTTTTATGTTTTGTAAAGGCTTGAAAATGGCATAGTGCCAAAATTCCAATCCTAAAATAAACTTGTAACGGCTGAAAGTAAGATGACATCATTTAAAAATATATACACTCCTGGAAATGGAAAAAAGAACACATTGACACCGGTGTGTCAGACCCACCATACTTGCTCCGGACACTGCGAGAGGGCTGTACAAGCAATGATCACACGCACGGCACAGCGGACACACCAGGAACCGCGGTGTTGGCCGTCGAATGGCGCTAGCTGCGCAGCATTTGTGCACCGCCGCCGTCAGTGTCAGCCAGTTTGCCGTGGCATACGGAGCTCCATCGCAGTCTTTAACACTGGTAGCATGCCGCGACAGCGTGGACGTGAACCGTATGTGCAGTTGACGGACTTTGAGCGAGGGCGTATAGTGGACATGCGGGAAGCCGGGTGGACGTACCGCCGAATTGCTCAACACGTGGGGCGTGAGGTCTCCACATTACATCGATGTTGTCGCCAGTGGTCGGCGGAAGGTGCACGTGCCCGTCGACCTGGGACCAGACCGCAGCGACGCACGGATGCACGCCAAGACCGTAGGATCCTACGCAGTGCCGTAGGGGACCGCACCGCCACTTCCCAGCAAATTAGGGACACTGTTGCTCCTGGGGTATCGGCGAGGACCATTCGCAACCGTCTCCATGAAGCTGGGCTACGGTCCCGCACACCGTTAGGCCGTCTTCCGCTCACGCCCCAACATCGTGCAGCCCGCCTCCAGTGGTGTCGCGACAGGCGTGAATGGAGGGACGAATAGAGACGTGTCGTCTTCAGCGATGAGAGTCGCTTCTGCCTTGGTGCCAATGATGGTCTTATGCGTGTTTGGCGCCGTGCAGGTGAGCGCCACAATCAGGACTGCATACGACCGAGGCACACAGGGCCAACACCCGGCATCATGGTGTGGGGAGCGATCTCCTACACTGGCCGTACACCACTGGTGATCGTCGAGGGGACACTGAATAGTGCACGGTACATCCAAACCGTCATCGAACCCATCGTTCTACCATTCCTAGACCGGCAAGGGAACTTGCTGTTCCAACAGGTCAATGCACGTCCGCATGTATCCCGTGCCACCCAACGTGCTCTAGAAGGTGTAAGTCAACTACCCTGCCCAGCAAGATCTCCGGATCTGTCCCCCATTGAGCATGTTTGGGACTGGATGAAGCGTCGTCTCACGCGGTCTGCACGTCCAGCACGAACGCTGGTCCAACTGAGGCGCCAGGTGGAAATGGCATGGTAAGCCGTTCCACAGCACTACATCCAGCATCTCTACGATCGTCTCCATGGGAGAATAGCAGCCTGCATTGCTGCGAAAGGTGGATATACACTGTACTAGTGCCGACATTGTGCATGCTCTGTTGCCTGTGTCTGTGTGCCTGTGGTTCTGTCAGTGTGATCATGTGATGTAACTGACCCCAGGAATGTGTCAATAAAGTTTCCCCTTCCTGGGACAATGAATTCACGGTGTTCTTATTTCAATTTCCAGGAGTGTAGTTGGTGATACTAACAAACTGAAAGTTACATCTAGCAGGTATACCTTCTGTGGAAAAATAATATCAGCAAGAGATTCACTTATTTTTCCCCTGTAACGCTTGTAGACATACGTTACTACATTAAAATGACTAAGTCCTCTCTTAATAAATTCTTCATTTGTGTGGCCATAATGTCCGTAGTTACTTTATAGTTCATGAGGGTATTTTTGATCCGTCGTTGCAACTACAAATGCGTGATTCTTTCGCCAGAGGCGTTTTGCTTTACTGAGGTAAAGCAACATCAGTAGTCTGTAATTAAGTTTATTTACATTTTGATTTGCTTTTTAGATCCAAAAACAGTTCGTTAAGAATAGGTTGGTTTGTACTTACAGTGATTTTTCGGCTGCTTTCTCGCTTACATCGGAAAGTACCGTTTGCTAGCACATTGTTGATTTTCTGTGTTAGACACTGATAATTTTCGTCTACTTTTTAAATGTTCTGCAGCACTATGCATTTCTCACAACGCACTTTTATGCACACCACTCTATTCTGTTTGTTCTTGTACTTCAAGTATGTGTTGATGTTTGTGTATTGTAGTGTTGCCAACATAACATTTCCACTACTTTGTTTTTGACCTACAAATAGTCTTTTTTTAATTAGATTTTTGTATGTGTGTAATATTAGTTAAGTATGATTCTGTGTATTTATATACTGTATAAGAATAGGGAAGGAATAGCGATAGAGATTTTTTTAATTCTTTGGTGGTGAGGAGAGACCATGATGAGTGGACGTAAGTATATAGCAGTGTGATGGAATGTGGGTTAGAGGAGAGGTGAGGAGCAACAGATGAAATGAAACTGTAAGTGAGGGAGCGGGTTGTGGGAGAGTGGAAGGGGGTGAAGGATGGAAAAGGCTCTTTTCTTTTTTATGTGATTTCATCAATTATTCTATATAGAGTCTAGTTTCCAATATTTATCTGGTCATTGAGCAACTTTTTATTTTGCGTTAATGCTTCTTGTGTGTGGAAATTTTCTTGGAAAGGAAGGAAGTGTCTATCTTTACAGATTTTTGTGATATTAATATCGTTTTCAATATTACTTGGTCTAGGTGTTCTTCTTTTAGATAATTCACAAATGTTGAATCACTTGCACCGTATTTGAATGCTCTGATGTGCTCTTTATATCTTGCGTCAAATGTCCTGCCAGTCATTCCAATGTAGATCTTCCCACACTCTCTGCAACTGGGCTGATAGATACCACATTGTTGGTATCTGTCTGGTTTTGATTTTAGTTTTGGGATGTGCGTTTGTATGTCATTGTTTATTTTGTAAGCAAGGTTTATGCCTTATTTTTTTGAATATGTTTCCTGTTTTATGAATGAATTTGTTGTGATACGTCATTGTATGCCATTTTTCTGTTGTAGTGCAAGTTGTACAATTTAGTGTGGTTTGGTTAGTTTTCTTCCTTATTTGTCTTTTTATTTTTTTGTTTAGTTTGTATACCATTGTTTCTTTGTGTCCATTTTTGGTGCTGTTTGTTTTATAATGGCTAACTCTTTTTGGTAATTAGAAGAGTTTTGGGGGATACTGTCCAGCTTGTCCAACATGTATCTGATTGCTGCTTGTTTGTTGTTCTGTGGGTGATTTGAAGCTTAATTTAAGATAATGTCACTTGTGGGTTTTCTGTATATGTCGAATGTGTGTTTATTGTTGTCTTTTCTTATGGCACCACTGTGCGATCTAATCTACGTCCATGCTGATTCTCATAGAAAAGAGTAACTAGTGTATCACACAAGAGATTTCCGCTTTATTGGCAAAACGATGGCAAGGGAGAAGGTTGTAGCGTAAAGGCAATAAATGTGGCTATATTCGTCTGTGAAAATTGACTCGATAAGCAACCTGAGCTATCAGCAAACGGAATCTAACCTGCATAACAATGTGTGCGTGTAGTATGAGTGTGAGTTTCACTGTCATTTAAGCCCTGAACAGATCGTTACAAGAAAAACTTAAAACTACGTATTTGAGTAAGAATTTACAAGTGATACAAAATTTGACTTGTGCAACGAAATTTACTGGATTAGCGTACATGACATGTTTTGGTGTGTCAGTGTCTCTGTTTTGGCCCTAAATGTCGCACTCACCTCTTTCTGTGACTGTCTTTTTCCATGTGGTTTACAGCAATTCGCAGCAGCATGCAGCAGCAGTGGCTAAAGCTTATTGTTACTAGGAATGAATTTAATAAGAAGGAGTTTGCTTGGGTCTTGTTAACTCCTAAATAACTTGTGAGAAGGGATTTCATAAATTAAGTCTATTTCAGACTTCAGAAATCGTCATGACCAATAATAGACGACAGTTACATAAGTATCAATAATGACTGAGTGCCAGATTAACGAATTATTTCAATTTCAAAGTTACACTAACATTTAATAAGCACAGCATACTTATTAATTAGATCTGGAGAATAATTACTGTTATTTGGAGAATAAGGAGGCTTATTTAATTGACAAGCAAAACATGGGGTTATTGTAAACTCAGACTAACAGTCACGATCCTAAGCCTGCAATTGTGCTTTACGATATGCTTGCGAATTTTACCTTGAATTTCATCTTCAAGCGTAGTTAAGTCATTCTCCTGGCTATATAAATGAAATCAGGCCTTGAGTGCGGTAAGACCTGCCATCACCGACGTCACAGCAATGCTTAGAATCGCGCTCCCATGTTTTTCCCTCAGATTGTTACTATCGATATCTTAGTGCTTAGTTATTTCCAATCTTACACAATGCAAAGAATAGCGTTAATCTGGCTACAATGTAATGGAGAGTTCCGACACACTCCTTACAAGCTCACTTAAATAAATTTGAAACCGCTTTAGGATGTAAGAAAAAACTCTGAATATTTACAGATATTTCAGCTTTACGAAGCAAAATTAGAAATTCAATATTAGAAATGTAATATCGTCTATCTTTTCAAGACTAGGAATATCGATTTAAAAATGAGTCTGCCTATGATGATTGCGGCGAGCCTGATATTCAGACAGCACTGTAGAGTTGTCCGGATCCGCGGAGTTTCCCTTTCTTGGAGACAAAACGGGTACTGAGAAATAACGTTAAAACTAAAGACAGTAAACCGCCCTAGGGGGTGTTAAACTATTGTTATGAGGAAGAGCAAGGAAATATTTAAAAGCGAGGTACGTAAACCTTGAGTAATGGGCGACGAGAGACGACCCATAATTTAAGAGCGAACTCATGTAACTACCGCTAAGAAAATGAAAGTTCATTTTTACTGTGGGAATGGCTTTTAAAATAATTAAAAGTCCGTTACTAATAATGTTGTTGACACCGAGGAGTTAATGGCACCTCAGGCTCTGTGTGGATAACTACCTAAGCAGATAAGATAAACACTTCGTTGCTGTTCTCGTGTAAACCAAAGGGAAAACATGAGCAAACGGTCACAAATATATTTCACAATGGAATGTACTTCAAACCACTTACATGATTTAAAAGAGAAATAGAAGAGGGGGGGGGGGGGGGAGGAGGGTTGGAGGCGAGAGAATCCAGAACAGAACATTCACAACATTCACAGGAAGAAAGAGCCTGATTCAGTGATAAGACTGATAAAAAGAACGTACGGCAGTATGCATCTATGGGACAGCACAGTGTAATTCGACGAGCGTTAAAGGAAGGCAGTATGTATAATTTTTTTGAATGAATTAGTATTAGCTAGGATACACAGACTTTTACGTCTTGAGTTCTGGGCTGTTCCAAAGAGCACACGAGAGTTCACGTATTTTTCTTTTATGGTGCAGTGCAGTTTTCAGGTGATTATGTAATTTATTTTAATTTTCCACTCACCATTTGTAGTCGCGTGCCTAGTCGGGATCGGTAACACTCACATGCTCAGTGGTGCTCGACTGTGGAACGTGGTCGGTTCGAATTCTGCTGGTGGAAAGTATTTTCATTGGTAGAATTTTGCCGCCAACAGAGGGAGATGGTGCAGCGCAGTTCCTTTCACCAGACTCTGTGCCAGCCTTGTAGGTTCAATTCTAAACCTCTGCGCACAGTCTCTTGAAGTGAGATCGTGCGACGTGGTTAATGGTGGTCCGGTTGGTTCATTTGGAGGACGGGACCAACAGTGAGGTCATCGGTCCCATCGGGTTAGGGAGGGATGAGGAAGGAAGTCGGACGTGCCCTTTCAAAGGAACCATCCCGGCATTCGCCTGAAGCGATTTTAGGGAAATCACGGAAAACCTAAATCTGGATGACCGGACGCGGGTTTGAACCGTCGTCCTCCCGAATGCGAGTCCAGTGTGCTGACCACTACGCCACCTCGCTCAGTGATGGTGATCCGTTCGTCAGGTGGGGACGTTAAGTTTGGCGGTCCGCATGGCACTTTTCGAGAGGCTACAATTTCCTGTTCAACTGTCAAGTTCAACCTTTCATCGTTTTCTTAAATTTCTTAAATCAGTGGTCGGCGAACACATCAGTCAAAAGAGCCAAATATCAACAGTACAAAGACTGAAATTTCTTTTGAGAGTCAGCTTTTTTATATCTAAAACTATATAGGTAGTTACATAATTTTTTTACATAATTAGGGTACTCCTATGCTGGCCGTTGCTAAAACGTCTACAGACTGAATGAGGTTCTTTAGCTGAGGTTGACCACTTCCAACTCTCCCATCAAAACTGGTATGCTTGTTACGTCTATCTCCTTTCGTTCATCCTCTCTTTGCGTCAAAATCGTTTCAGCATGCCTTTCTGAATACTCGATTTTATCTTAAGTTGTAAGTCTTAGTTAAACTTTAGATACGCTGACTAAAAGTTGGTATGATACACAACAATGATATAAAATTAAACTGTATGGTATTCGTGACGTTAAAACATGACAATGAGTGACAGAAAGTTATGTGAACAGTGGTGTTGCATCTCCTTGGTTTTAGCATGTTGTTTTTAATTTTAGGCACGATTCCAAGCAGTCACCAATCGGACAACTTCTCAGTTTACTATGATAACGTTCCTACAGGGTGGAGCACGAAATGTGTTACCAATTGTTTTTTTCACAATTTACGACGCACATTAGATATCCCGCTGGGATCTCTACAGCAGTACCAGCAGAGCTTGGAAAAACAAATGAGTTACGAAATGACGTGTAATTCACGATACTGCCGCTAGGAGACTAGTAAGCAGCAATGACTGACGACACAGCAACGATCGGCAATTGTTTTACTTTTCATGAAACTAAAAGCCTTGTTGTGACTCAGAGGCGTTTTCGACAACAGTTTAACACACGATGGCTCTCTTGCAAGAAGACCATCCACAGGTTGTATGATAAATTTGTACAGGAAGGAACAGTATTGGAAGCGAAGTGTTTGTTCGCGGGACAATATTGAAGCGGTACGAGTTGCTGTACAGAGAAGTCCAGGGAAGTCGCGTAGAAAGGTAGGAGTGCAACTGGGAATATCCAGACGCTCCGTTCAACGCATCCTTAAAAGTGATCTGCACATGTACCCATACAAGATGACCTGTGCTCAGAAGCTCACTGAAGAACACAAGCAGTAGAGTTCTGTTTGCTCAGTGGGCGGAGGATAGGGAAGAAACTCTCAACAACGTTTGGTTTTCAGACGAGGCGCATTTTTACTTAGACGGTGTGGTTAACAAACAAAATGTACGGTTTTGGGCCACTGAAAACCCACAAGTGCTTCATGAACGACAACATTCTGCCCCGAGGATTACAGCGTGGGCAGCAATTTCCAGTCACGGACTTATTGCCCCTTTTTCTTTGAAGAAACTGTGAACAGCGAGCGTTATTTGAGCATGCTTCGCAGTAGCTTCATTCCACAGCTTCTTGCTACTGCCTTGCCCTGCAACACCCAGTGGTTCATGCAAGATGGAGCAAGGCCACATGCTGCAAACACTGTGTTGGAGTTTTTACACGAGCATTTCGACATGCGGATCATTTCACTCAGGTTTCCAGGTCGCTTCAATGACGGACAAAATTGGCCCCCCAATAGTCCAGACCTCAATCCACGTGACTTTTTTCTTAAAGGAAAAAAATTTTCCCGAAACGTCCACGTGATTTAATGGAGCTCAGAAGACTTATTCTTCAAGCTTGCAGTGGAATTACGGAAGACATGTGCCGTAGGGCAATCACTAACTTCAGTGTTCGTTTGAAGGAAGTTAGGAAACGAAATGGTGGACATTGAACGCAGTTTTCCGAAATTCCTTCACCAGGGAAGATGAATGGAATATTCCAGAATTTGAAATACGAACAGCTGCTAGCATGAGTTTCTTAGAAGTAGATACCTTAGGGGTTGCGAAGCAACTCAAATCGCTTGATACGGGCAAGTCTTCAGGTCCAGATTGTATACCGATTAGGTTCCTTTCAGATTACGCTGATACAATAGCTCCCTACTTAGCACTCATATACAACCGCTCGCTCACCGATAGATCTGTACCTACAGATTGGAAAATTGCGCAGGTCGCACCAGTGTTTAAGAAGGGTAGTAGGAGTAATCCATCTTACTTCAGACCTATATCATTGACGTCGGTTTGCAGTAGGGTTTTGGAGCATATACTGTATTGAAACATTATTAATCACCTCGAAGGGAACGATCTATTGATACGTAATCAGCATGGTTTCAGAAAACATCGTTCTTGTGCAACGCAGCTAGCTCTTTATTCGCACGAAGTAATGGCCGTTATCGACAGGGGATCTCAAGTTGATTCCGTATTTCTAGATTTCCGGAAAGCTTTTGACACCGTTCCTCACAAGCGACTTCTAACCAAGCTGCGGGCCTAAGGGGTATCGTCTCAGTTGTGCGACTGGATTCGTGATTTCCTGTCAGGAAGGTCGCAGTTCGTAGTAATAGACGGCAAACCATCAAGTAAAACTGAAGTGATATTAGGTGTTCCCCATGGAAGCGTCCTGGGACCTCTGCTGTTCCTGATCTATATAAATGACCTGGGTGACAATCTGAGCAGTTCTCTTAGGTTGTTCGCAGATGATGCTGTAATTTACCGTCTAGTAAGGTCATCCGAAGACCAGTATCAGTTGCAAAGCGATTTAGAAAAGATTGCTGTATGGTGTGCCAGGTGGCAGTTGACGCTAAATAACGAAAAGTGTGAGGTGATCCACATGAGTTCCAAAAGAAATCCGTTGGAATTCGATTACTCGATAAATAGTACAATTCTCAAGGCTGTCAATTCAACTAAGTACCTGGGTGTTAAAATTACGAACAACTTCAGTTGGAAAGACCACATAGATAATATTGTGGGGAAGGCGAGCCAAAGGTTGCATTTCATTGGCAGGACACTTAGAAGATGCAACAAGTCCACTAAAGAGACAGCTAACACTACACTCGTTCGTCCTCTGTTAGAATATTGCTGCGCGGTGTGGGATCCTTACCAGGTGGGATTGACGGAGGACATCGAAAGGGTGCAGAAAAGGGCAGCTCGTTTTGTATTATCACGTAGTAGGGGAGAGAGTGTGGCAGATATGATACGCGAATTGGGATGGAAGTCATTAAAGCAAAGACGTTTTTCGTCGCGGCGAGATCTACTTACGAAATTCCAGTCACCAACTTTCTCTTACGAATGCGAAAATATTTTGTTGAGGCCAACCTACATAGGTAGGAATGATCATCAAAATAAAATAAGAGAAATCAGAGCTCGAACAGAAAGGTTTAGGTGTTCGTTTTTCCTGCGCGCTGTTCGGGAGTGGAATGGTAGAGAGATAGTATGATTGTGGTTCGACGAACCCTCTGCCAAGCACTTAAATGTGAATTGCAGAGTAGTCATGTAGATAATGAGCATGTGCTGAGTTAGAAGAAATCTCCATGTACGGCTCTTCATTGTAGTATATGTTCCTTTCGGATTGTATTGACAATAAAGTTTATATTCAAAAACAAAATGGTAACACGTTTCGTGCGCCACCCTGTACTTGAAAATAATCGTTCACATGAGTATGTAGGCCTGAATAAGGAAATGACAGCAAACGCTAATTGTTCAACTGATTGTATGGCAGGAATATTATTTCTGGTGTTAAAAACTAAAAATGTTTGCTTCAGAGCACTCGCCTAAAGATAAAAGACACCCCAACTCTGTTTCACTTATTTCTGACTCGGAATTATTATTTAATCGCTTACTAAACGATCCCTTATTACTTCATTGTTAGCATAATTCTTCTTCTTTTTTTCACACTTCACGAGAAACAATTCCACAATCTTCAGCGGAACAGATATACCTTCCACTGATTCATTTTGCATGAACTTTAGGACGTTGAAAATTGTCTCACGCGCCGTACTTCCGAACATTATCCACCCCTCACTTTCGAAGCCACTGTCACAAAACGCAAAAGCAATACGTGTGGCTACGAGTGCACATGGCCTGAGCCTCGTACGCCCCAGCGTAACGCCACTTCTTCAAAATAGATTGGCGCAGGAAGAAAACCAACTTTGTAACGTCCCCTTAGAAAAATTAATGAATTACTGTGCTGATAAACTTCTTACATTATTTGATTTTCAAACAGCTCAGCAAAACTGAACGTACTCAGACATTTCGCTCTTTACCTATTCTGATCAACACTAAACTGAAACACAATATTTTTTTGGCGCAACGCAATGCGACTTTCAATAATCCCTACAAAAGAATGGCCCTGACTAACATTAACCTATACCTTTCACAAATCACTCATCATCATCATCATCATCATCATTTAAGACTGATTATGCCTTTCAGCGTTCAGTCTGGAGCATAGCCCCCCTTATAAAATTCCTCCATGATCCCCTATTCAGTGCTAACATTGGTGCCTCTTCTGATGTTAAACCTATTACTTCAAAATCATTCTTAACCGAATTCAGGTACCTTCTCCTTGGTCTGCCCCGACTCCTCCTACCCTCTACTGCTGAACCCATGAGTCTCTTGGGTAACCTTGCTTCTCCCATGCGTGTAACATGACCCCACCATCTAAGCCTGTTCGCCCTGACTGCTACATCTATAGAGTTCATTCCCAGTTTTTCTTTGATTTCCTCATTGTGGACACCCTCCTGCCATTGTTCCCATCTACTAGTACCTGCAATCATCCTAGCTACTTTCATATCCGTAACCTCAACCTTATTGATAAGGTAATCTGAATCCACCCAGCTTTCGCTCCCATACAACAAAGTTGGTCGAAAGATTGAACGGTGCACAGATAACTTAGTCTTGGTACTGACTTCCTTCTTGCAGAAGAGAGTAGATCGTAGCTGAGCGCTCACTGCATTAGCCTTGCTACACCTCGCTTCCAGTTCTTTCACTATGTTGCCATCCTGTGAGAATATGCATCCTAAGTACTTGAAACCGTCCACCTGCTCTAACTTTGTTCCTCCTATTTGGCACTCAATCCGTTTATATTTCTTTCCCACTGACATTACTTTCGTTTTGGAGATGCTAATCTTCATACCATAGTCCTTACATTTCTGATCTAGCTCTGAAATATTACTCTGCAAACTTTCAATCGAATCTGCCATCACAACTAAGTCATCCGCATATGCAAGACTGCTTATTTTGTGTTCACGTATCTTAATCTCACCCAGCCAGTCTATTGTTTTCAACATATGATCCATAAATAATATGAACAACAGTGGAGACAGGTTGCAGCCTTGTCTTACCCCTGAAACTACTCTGAACCATGAACTCAGTTTACCGTCAACTCTAACTGCTGCCTGACTATCCATGTAAAGACCTTTAATTGCTTGCAAAAGTTTGCCTCCTATTCCATAATCTCGTAGAACAGACAATAACTTCCTTCTAGGAACCCGGTCATATGCCTTTTCTAGATCTATAAAGCATAGATACAATTCCCTGTTCCACTCATAACACTTCTCCATTATTTGTCGTAAGCTAAAGATCTGGTCCTGACAACCTCTAAGAGGCCTAAACCCACACTGATTTTCATCCAATTGCTCCTCAACTAATACTCGCACTTTCCTTTCAACAATACCTGAGAAGATTTTACCCACAACGCTGATTAAAGAGATACCTCTGTAGTTGTTACAATCTTTTCTGTTTCCATGTTTAAAGATTGGTGTGATTACTGCTTTTGTCCAGTCTGATGGAACCTGTCCCGACTCCCAGGCCATTTCAATTATCCTGTGTAGCCATTTAAGACCTGACATTCCACTGTACTTGATGAGTTCCGACTTAATTTCATCCACCCCAGCTGCTTTATTGCACTGCAATCTATTGACCATTTTCTCCACTTCCTCAAACGTGATCTTATTTCCATCATCATTCCTATCCCATTCTACCTCGAAATCTGAAACATTACTGATCGTATTTTCACCTACATTGAGCAATTCTTCAAAATATTCCCTCCATCTGCCCAAGGCATCCACAGGATTCACCAGCAGTTTTCCTGACCTGTCCAAAATACTCGTCATTTCCTTCTTACCTCCCTTTGGAAGACTGCTAATTACACTCCAGAATGGTTTTCCAGCAGCTTGACCCAATGTCTCCAACCTGTTTCCAAAGTCTTCCCAAGATTTCTTCTTGGATGCTGCAATTATCTGTTTGGCTTTGTTTCTTTCTTCAACATAACTTTCTCTGTCTACCTGAGTTCTAGTATGTAGCCATTTTTTATACGCCTTCTTTTTCCTCTTACAGGCTGCCTTGACTGTGTCATTCCACCAAGCTGTTTGCTTCCTCCTACTTTTACACACTACTGTTCCAAGACATTCTTTAGCCACTTCTAGTACTGTGTCCCTGTACTTTGTCCATTCCTTTTCCAATGACTGTAATTGACTACATTCAACTAACTGGTACCTTTCTGAGATCGCTGTTATGTACTTGTGCCTGATTTCCTTATCCTGAAGTTTCTTCACTCTTATCCTCCTACATATGGACCTGACCTCCTGCACTTTCGGCCTCGCAATCCCAATTTCACTGCAGATTAAATAATGATCAGTGTCATCAAAGAATCCCCTGAATACACGTGTGTCCCTCACAGCCTTCCTGAATTCCTGATCTGTTATTATATAGTCAATGACAGATCTGGTTCCCCTGCTTTCCCAAGTATACCGGTGAATGTTCTTATGTTTAAAAAAGGAGTTTGGGATTACTAAGCCCATACTGGCACAGAAATCCAAGAGTTGCTGCCCGTTCCTGTTGGCCTCCATATCCTCTCCAAATTTACCCATAACCTTTTCATACCCTTCTGTTCGATTTCCAATCCTGGCGTTAAAATCACCCATGAGCAGAACACTGTCCTTGTCCTTTACTCTAACAACTACATCACTGAGTGCCTCATAAAAACTATCCATCTTATCTTGATCAGTCCCTTCACAATGCGAAAATACTGACACAATCCTAATTTTCTTGCTAGACACTGTCAAATCTATCCGCATCAGTCGTTCGTTTACATACCTTATTGCAACTACGCTGGGTTCCATTTCTTTCCTGATGTAAAGCCCTACACCCCATTGTGCTATTCCTGCTTTGACTCCTGACAAGTAGACCTTGTATTCTCCCACTTCTTCTTCTTTCTCACCTCTTACCCGAATGTCACTAACAGCTAAAACGTCCAGCCCCATCTTACTTGCAGCCTTTGCCAGCTCTACCTTCTTCCAAGAGTAGCCCCCATTGATATTAATAGCTCCCCATCTCATTACCATTTGTTTGCCAAGTCGTATCTTAGGAGTCCCTGGTTCACAAATCACTTACCTCACAAAAATCTTCGTTACTCGAACTACTGCAATACAGCGAGCGCCACTACTGCCAGCTCAATAAAAGATTCAAACTACTGAAGGCACTAACTACTGATAGGCATAGTTAGCAAATGAAAGATTTTGATAGAGAACAAACAATGTATTTACCTTAATGGTGTTCAAAAGTCATAATATATATAGCAGTTCATGACATCCATTCTTACAAATGTACTGTTTCTGATAGACACACGTCCAGATCATCCGCTCTCAAAATTCCGCCATTTCTCTCCCCACATCCACCACTGCTGGCGGCTCACCTCCAACTGCGCAAAGCTACGCGCTGTTAACATCCAGCTGCCCAACACTACAATGGCAGACAACAATGGAAACTAGCCACATACTGCACACAGCTCTGCCAGTGATTTTCATACAGAGCGCTACGTGGCGTTACCAATAAGAAAACCTAAACAGCCTACTTACAACTTCTGTCATGCTCCACGAAGTTTCATTGGCACTTTGCGTGGGTGCCCAAACGTGTATTTTCTGAAAGAATTTCACTCAAAGGGCCAAAGAGCCGCATGTATCTCGCGAATCACTCTTCACTGACCATTGACTTAAAGCAATGACAGAATAACCTGTTTCAAAAAGACACGGCCGATTCACAACCCCATTCTTCCACAATCCGAACTTGTATTCCTTCTCTATGACCTGGTGGTCAACGGAATGTTAAACAAAACATTGCTTCCTTCTTTCTGTCTACGCACGTGTCTCGTTGACTGGCATTCCAAACGCATGCTAGGTTGGCAGGACTCGACACGGGGATAGTCATTTCATATCAAGATCGTGGAAGTAATTTTAATTGCAGTTATTTGTGCAGCAGGTAGATGACTGACCTTTACGTACAGCTTCCGATCAACAGGCATTGTACCATTGTCCATTAATAAATATTAAACTCTTTGAAGAATATGCTGGTAGCAAAAATGTAAATACCGTCTGGCTAGGGCCTCCCGTCGGGTAGACCGTTCGCCTGGTGCAAGTCTTTCGAGTTGACGCCACTTCGGTGACCTGGGTGTCGATGGGGATGAAATGATGATGAGGATAAGGATAACACAATATCCAGTCCCTGAGCGGAGAAAATCTCCGACACAGCCGGGAATCGAACCCGGGCTTTTAGGTATGACATTCCGTCGCGCTGACCACTCAGCTACCACGGGCAGACTATGCTGGCAGTTAAGAGATGCACAACTATCGGAGAAGTTCCGTCTGGCGGATAACACTACAAATTCATCGACAAATGATTGTTCGAGAAATGTAAGTGGCAGCACAGAATTTCTTATAGAATCATGGTACCAGTTTTCTGTCTTGTAATACTTTTCAGTTGTGCGTAGTTTTTTATTAACCAGTAAATCCAGATTGTTTTATGGAAAAAGATTCTCACTCATAACACAGCTTCAAGCATCTCATAAATAAATTAATGTATTAAATATTTAACCATGTAAGCGAGTAGGGGTGCATACTGCTTAAAAATTACTCTCGAAGATCGTTGCTGAGTGCTGTCATTATCAAACACAGGACGAGTAAAGTCTGGCTAATTTGCGCTCCATTCCAAGCAGAAGCTAGTTTCGTATCCATTTCAATGTTTATGACGGCATATCACCTGAAATACGCGTCGTACACCAATATTTTTTTAAAAAATGGTTTAAATGGCTCTAAGCACTATGGAACTTAGCATCTGCGGTCATCAGTCCCTTAGACTTAGAAGTACTTAAACCTAACTAACCTAAGGATATCACAAACATCCATGCCCGAGGCACATTCGAACCTGCGACCGTAGCAGCAGCGCGGTTCCGGACTGAAGCGCGCAGATCCGCTCGGCCACATCGGCCGGCTGCACCAATATTATTTTTCAGGCACATTCAGGGGTATAATCTGATCAGCCAGGACATTATGACCACCCACCTGCTATCGATATAAACCCGCTCAGGGGGTAGTAGCGCCACCTGGTGAGGAATGACTGCTAGTCAGACTCGCACACGGTACATTTAGCACCAGTGAGTGTGCTGTACGTGTGGAGGATGGGGTTGGCGCGCGATCTGTCTGAGTCTGACCAAGGACAGACTGTGGTGGCCCAGAGGCTCGCTACAAGCATTTCGGAAACTGCACGACTTGTCGGGTTTTCGAGGTGTGCCGTGGTGAGTGTCTTCAACACGTGGCGAAACCGAGGTGAAAGCACGGCCGGACGTCATGGAGTTGAGCGGCCACCCCTCTTTACAGATGCCGGACGTCATAGGCTGAGCAGATTGGTGGAATTTTGAAGTGGTCTCTCTTGAGGGACACTTGGTTTCCAAATAGATGAGAATTCCTGGCATGCTTACTATATACGTCTACTTCCAACTATAGTCACATCAAAACGGGCGCAGACTTTGTCTGGCAGCTTATGCTGGAGGCCCCCAGAAATCGCAGCATGTACCTTTAAAACAGAAATCGAGAGAAAGTCTCCCGAAATGCCACAGAAGCAACGAATATGTGATTCACTCACACACGCAAGTGTTGCATCAGACATGACGTGATTCGAATGAGCGTCTTGCCAAGGTATTACCAACCTCTTAGCCGGCCGTGGTGGCCGAGCGGTTCCAGGCGCTGCAGTCTGGAACCGCGGCACTGCTACGGTCGCAGGTTCGATTCCTGCCTCGGGCATGGGTGTGTGTGATGTCCTTAGGTTAGTTAGATTTAAGTAGTTCAAAGTTCTAGGGGACTGATGACCTCAGAAGTTAAGTCCCATAGTCCTCAGAGCCATTTGAACCAACCTCGTCAGTCGTGAGTAGCATATCCAATACTCTGTTAGTACACCGTCAGTTGCGTCGGCTTTGGTAATCTATTACAGACTACGCCAGTAGAAAGTTCCACAAAGTGCGATAGTGAGGCATGTAATCTTACCCTCCCGCACATCATTAGTAAATTTTCAGTCTCTTCATTAGTTTCGAAAGCTTCTAGGGACGTAAGATAAAAAAAAAAAACGTTTTTAATTATCTTCATTTTCTCGTTGTTGGCTGCAGTAATGTCTACTGGTAGATTCTTTAGGCTGAAATTTCTATAACTTCGTAGGTTCCATTTGACATAATGTTTGAAGATTTGCCTGTCTTACTCATGAATTTTATTTTTTGCAACATTCTTTCAATATCACACCGTCTTCACACTTTCCACTTCTGAAACACCACAAACTACACTGCTATTGCCAAATTTAAAAACTCGTCGGCTTCCATCAGAGCCGCGTCCACCACTCTTAACTCAGTATGCGGTGCTAACAATATTCCACAGAGTTTACAAACTTTCTTGACAAAAGAATAATCTTCACTAAGTTACAAGAAATAAATTTAATAATTAGCATTAGATTCTGCAAATATTAAAAGGAATTTTAAGTATGCTAGATATTTCGTAATATCAAATACTTCTAAAGGAAGGCTAATATTAGCTGTACATACATATCGATTGCAACAAATTAATTTATTTTTCCCTGAAATATGATGGATCGTACACAGCATCATGTGAAATTCTTTTAGTTAAACAGCTGAGATAATTTTCAGCTATACAAGATTCGAAATTATTCCTGGAAACGACCACTTCCATAAAAAAGCAATGCTAAAGGAGGGTGTCCCATTACAGGCTATAGCGAAGTGTGATTTCTGTAAGCCGTAGTTACCGCCCTGGTATTGGCTTAAACGTACCTCCGTTCAGCAGAGACCATTGTGTAATTATTTGATAAATTTCTTTCCCATTTTTATTTATTCAAGCAGGCACATCCGCTACCCAACATTAATAAAGACTTTGCCCCTTCATGAACAAATATTCATTACAAAAATGAAAGTATTTAGAATTACTTGTGGGGCTCACACACGTGCATTTTGTAGGCATCCTTCTGAGTTTGATAGTAACAGAGATTTTCAAAAGTACAACATCAGAAGGAAAAATGAATTGCATTTCTTGTTAACGAATCTAGCTTTGGCACAGATAGGGAAGAAATATGCGGTTATAAAACGCTTTGGAAATACACACATGGAAATAATATGCCTGACAGATAGCAGAAGTGAATTAAAATGTAGATTAAATATATTTCTCCTTAACAGCTCCGTCTATACTACGGAGGAATTATTGAATAGAAATAGTTATACAGAAAAAAACAGTAAATGGTCGTAAACACATTTCAATTTTAGTTAAGTATCTGTTCTATGGCTGTTCAGTTGACACGTTCCACAAATGTATACTGAATATGATCAATGGAATAAGTAGCTAACGAACAAATCGGGTGATGTGATGTATCATCCCCACTGAGGTAAAGAAAGTCATGGGATGGCTCCTAATATTGTGTCGGACCTCCTTACGTCAGGCGTATTCCAGCAACTTGACATCGCATGAACTCAACAAGTCGTTGGAAGTTCCCTGCAGAAATATTGAACCAAGCTGCCCATGTAGCCGACCACAACTGCGAAAGTGTTGCCGATACAGGATTTTGTGTTCAGCAACGATTAGCACTTCTGCACTACCCTGGATGACTATCGTCGGCTAGTATTATGTCAACAGGGGGATAAGTCTAGTTTTCCAACGTTTTTCAGGCACTCCTCGGTGTTACTCGTTGCAGGGAATCATCAGGTATGACACCTGAGCGAAGCTGGTGGCGACTGAGAAAACTCCGACAGCAGAATGGTATGTCACGGACGGTACAATAGTGCCATTTTCAACAGGACAATGCCCGTGTACACACAGAACATAGGCCTATTTCTATCAATTGTCTGAATGATACCAAGGTATTCCTGTGGCCAGTGATATCCTAGGATCTGCCGCCGCCAGAACATCTGTGGAATCAGTTCGGATGTCACCTCCACCCGAGCGCCAGTATTCAGGTTATAAAGGAACATTTGCAACAGTTGCGGGTCAGACTGCTCGAGGAGAGGTTACAACGATTTGATGGCACTCTTCCAAATCGATTCAGTGCATGAATCTATACCAGTGAAGGTGCAACATCATACTCATAAGCAGGTCCACACTGTCAAGTTCTATGTCAATTTAGCTCGCTATTGTAATCACTCCAATAACAATACATACTCTCTCATACTGTGAAATTTCCTTTCGTTTCCTCCTGCCCTTCTGGTTTTGCCTAGAAGCGTGTATTTTACGAACTAACACGAGCAAACACGACGGGCGCTCTATGAGTAATGCAAAATATTTCTTTTTTTTCTGAAAGCAGATTAGTTTTATTCAGGATTGCAGTACATCATATTATTCCCTACGCTTTGAGCTACAAACCCCTATTTATCAACATAATCTACATTTAATGTGACGGCCTTACGCCACCCCACCGGGAGCGCCTGTATGCCCGCATGGTACCACTCCACTGTCCGACGTCGGAGCCAATGTCTTGCTGCGTCAATAACCTCTGCATCATCCACACACAGCTTTCCGTGGAGTGCATTCCTCATTGGGCCCAACAGATGGATGTCAGAAGGTGCGAGATCCGGGCTGCAGGGTGGATGAGGAAGGAAGAGCAGTCCAATGAAGTTTTGTGAGCTCCTCTCGGGTGCTCAGGCTTGTCTGAGGCCTTGCGTTGTCATGAAGAAGGAAAAGTTGTTAAGCATTTTGACAGTGACGAATACACTAAAGTCGTTTTTTCAATTTCCTGAGAGTAGTGCAATGCACTTCGGAGTTGAACATTGTACCATAAGGAGGACATCAGACATAATAATCCCTTAAGAGTCACAGAAAAGCGTCACCATGGCTCTAGCGGTAGAGGCTGCGGCTTTGAACTTTTTCTTCGGACGACAGGTGTTGCGGCGCCATTCCACGGATTTCCGTTTTGTTTCCGGTTCGAGATGATGAACCTATGTTTCATCGCCTTAGACGAATTTCGAGAAACAATTGTCACTATGACCCTTGTAGCGCGCAAGCAATTCCACACATACGGTCCTTCGTTGCTGTTTATGGTCTTCTGGTAGGTGGCGAGTAACCCAGCGGGCCTTTGATTACCCAAATTGCTGGCCGAGAGTGACAGCACAACCAACAGAGACATCGAGTTGTGCAACGCGGTATTTGATTGTGATCACCTCGGATTAGTGCCCCCACGGTCCAACATTGCGCATGTCACAGCTGTGTGCGGAAGACTGGCAAGCAGGAGGTGAGTTTTGGGCAACCTTGCTGCGATGATGACAGACGCGTCGCCCAACGACTCACCGTGCTTTTGTTCACTGTCAGTTCTCCATAGAAATTTTGCCTGTGAATATCTACGATGCTCTGGTTTTCCACCAAATGAAACTAAATGACAGCTCTCTGTTTGGAACGGACTTCCATTACAGATTTTGAAAGCTACCTGCAGCACTACCACGCGTCGGAAGTTTATGAAACTGTAGTAGCAGATGCGGGAGTTTTCCACGATGTCCCACAAGAAATTCCGCAATTATTCAACCTAAATTGGCCGAGACAAAAAATGTGTTGCGTAACTTCTTGAATGTCCCTGCCTTACCATATTACTCTCTTTTTACTTGCGTTCACCTCACCCTTGTGTGACAGCAGTGGGCAAGAACGTGCGACGTGTCGGGTGCTGCGGTGTGAGACCGAGCCGCCTCGCCGTACGCAGTTTACCTGGCGTCGCCCCCTGTACGGGGGCAGGGGCGGAAGGCGGCGCCGTGACCTTGTGCCTGGCGGGCGCTGCGCCGTATATCTGCCGGTTATTGGGGAGCTGCCTGCCGCCGGCTTTAATTGGTGACACTTTTATTGGCTCCACGTTTAATGTGCCCATGAGGTGTGGATGGCTGCGTACGTCTTCGCTTCCCGCACCACTTCGGACCGCTCTACTGCGCGATCACAAAACATCGTCCCTGCTCTTAACCTCTCTACCACCGCTGCGCCATACAGACGCCACAAGCCACACACACGCACGGCTGTCAGATCTGTCTCATCTCCTCCAGTCCCCGATATAAGCGCCCGCAATGAACAAACTTCCTATTGCAAGTGAGGCCTGAGCTTCCATCCAAAAGGTCACACTGCGTTCACGGGTGAATCAGCCCGAAAGGGAATCTCAACATCGAAGAATATTCTAAAGATAGTTGCTGTCATACTGTCTGCATATTACTGTGCGGAATGGGAAAAGTAATATTCTATAAGTGCTGGTATTGTCCTTCTACACGAATTCTCGCATGTCTTAATATGTCTTTATCCAAAATTCTTGAAAAAGTAATGTAGTCAAGAGTAGCATCACATATTTGTGAAAACGAAGTACTAACAAAATTCCAGTTTGGTTTTCACAATGGCTCTGAGCACTATGGGACTTAACATCTGTGGTCATAAGTCCCCTAGAACTTAGAACTACTTAAACCTAACTAACCTAAGGACATCACACACAACCATGCCCGATCAGGATTCGAACCTGCGACCGTAGCGGTCACGCGGCTCCAGACTGACGCGCCTAGAACCGCACGGCCACAATGGCTGGCGTTTTTAGAATGTCTTTTCAACAGAAAATGTTGTACATGCTTTCTCTGATCAAATAATAAATGCCCTGAATAACTGAGCAGCACCCACTGGGATATTTTGTTATCTCCAAAAGGCTTTTGACTATGTGAATCATGAAATTCTTCTAGATAAACTTAAGTGTTGTGGTATGAGTGAGCAGTGCACAAATGATTTAATTCATATTTAACTGGAAGAAGAGAGAAGGTTGAAATTAACAGTAGATATAGTCTGCAAAAATCAGTAGAATCCTCTGTCTGGCGAAGTATCAAAAATGGTGTCATACAAGGTTCAGTCTTGGCTTACTTATTGTTCTTAACATATATTAATGATTTGCCACTCTGTGTTCATGAAGATGCAAGGCTTGTTCTTTTTTGCTGATGATACAAGTATAGTAATCATACTCAACAAACAACAATTAGTTGAGGAAATTGTAAATAAAGTCTTTCAGATTATTAGTTCTCCGCAAATGGACTCTCACTAAATTTTCAGGAAACACAATACGTACAATTCTGTACAGTAAATGGCATAACACCATTAATAAATATAGACTTTGCACACAAGTCTGTTGCAAAATTTTTGGGTCTATACGTTGATGAGAAATTAAATTGGAAGTAACGCATTGATGATTTGCTGAAATGGTTAGGTTCAGCTACTTATGCTACTAGGGTTATTGCAAATTTTGGTGATAAACATATCAGTAAATTAGTCTACTATGCCTTTTTTCATTCACTGTTTTCATGTGGCATCATATTCTGTGGTAATTCACCGTTAAGTAAAAAAGTATTCATTGCACGAAAGCGTGTAATCAGAATAACAGCTGAGGCCCATCCAAGATCATTATTTAAAGAACTCTGGATATTCACATACCTTCGCAATACATACATTTACTTATGGAATTTGTTATTAATAACTGATCCTAGTTAAAAAATAGTAGCGAAGTGCTTAGCTACAATACCAGAAGAAAGGATGATCTTCACTATTCTGGGTTAAATCTGACTTTGGCGCAAAAAGCGGAGAAGTATGCTGCACAAAAACCTTTCGTCATTTGCCAAAGAGCATTAAAAGTCTGACAGCCAGCCAACATTTAAAAAAACAATTACAAGAATTTCTGAATGACAACTCCATCTACTCAATAGATGAATCGTTAGATATGAAGTAGTAACTCTAAAAAATTAATTATATTGTGTGAAGAAACTTACGTTAAACTGAAACGTTCCACATCATTATAGAATGTCGTATTCACGAAGTATGGAACAAGTATTAACGTAATGTAACGTTGGTCATATGCATCCAGCATCAGGACATAAGTTGAAGTTTCAGAAGCGATTCTAATACTTTAAAGTGAGCGTGTCCAAAAAAGCCCGATTATTTTTTTCCTTATGTCATAGTAAAGCAGGAGATCCGCACTGAATTCCATTACGTCGCTTTCGTCTATTTCCGGGAAATGACCCCCGTAAACACCTTTGACCCGGAAATATATTGTCGGAGGAGAGCGGGATGCAGTGTTGCCGACAAGTGGCTACAGTGGCTTCATTGCTGGGTAAGACAGTCGACAATACGCGTATTCTGTAGCCCACTATAAATGTACCTTCAATGCTAGTGAGCATCATTTTATACTGATTAGGAGTTTATATTATGGATCACTCAAGAAACGTCTATATACACTGGTTATTATTTTTCCTCTCAGTATAGCAACGCAAGATGAAAGACCTAAAAAAAATACTTACCCCGCTGTCAGCACAGAAGTCGCCCAAGCTCCAATCCACGTCATGCATATCGCAAAGCATCTCACTCAAAACGCATTTGCCTGGAGCAACTTGAGTTACTCTTCATTATCCTATGCCTAAACGTTCGAAACAATACACAATTTGTATTCAGTTACCAAATTAAAAGAGTTTTATAGATATTGTGTAAGATTTCGATTAATTTGGTACATGGCTGTCTCAAGAGGGCCTGAAAAAATATGTATTATTTGCTTTAGATTAAGTTTATGTATTACGGATATTTGGAACCCGTGACTGTTAATTGACTGTAAATTCATAAAATTTCAGTCAGTAACTTTTTTGAATAATTATTTATTATTCCATGGACCGGTTTTCGAATATTTTCAGCTGCATCTTCAGAAGGTTTCTGGAAGTTACATCACTATTTTGTAGCATAATGCTGGGTGGTGGCTCTGTGACAAGAAGATGGAACACGCTTCAGTGTATCGCCATAACTATTGTTTATCTATCGATATGGACGCAAATTTAGTTTTTCACCGTATGAGCGGTTTTTTTTTTTTTTTTTTTTTTTTTTTTTTTTTTTTTTTTTTTTTTTTTTTTTTTTGTCCACCTGTCTGCTTTCATTTTGATGGCCAGCAGGTATATCAATTTCTTCACACACTTTCACACAGTCTGTATTCATTTACACTGTGACAGCGAAACTTTGCCAGCGTCCAGCATGTGCTGTACAACTATCGCGTGTAACAATGATCTTGACAAATTCCTGGGCATTCATGTTAATGCCAATCTTGATTAAAATATTTACTCATAAATCTACTGTAGAAATAGGACATCACATCACTTGAAGTTTGTTCTTGTATTAATTAATTAATTTATTTAATTTATTTTGTGCTCTCATGTTATCGCCCATCTGATTAAAGTATGTGCCCTTATGTCGAGTTTAATACATGTAAACAAGAGCAAATTGCATCTATGTGCAAATTAGGTCCATGCCATATCTTTTTTCTCAAGATCTTTGTTACTAGCAATAGCACGTGCTGGATGCTCGCAAAGTGTCGCTGTCACAGTGTAAATGAATACAGACTGTGTAAAGGTGTATGAAGAGGTAT
Source organism: Schistocerca serialis cubense (assembly GCF_023864345.2). Lineage (NCBI taxonomy): Eukaryota > Metazoa > Arthropoda > Insecta > Orthoptera > Acrididae > Schistocerca > Schistocerca serialis. The sequence goes on along the minus strand of NC_064641.1, from coordinate 147,373,639 downwards.
ACGAACTGGCCATCAAAATGGAAGCAGATAGATGGACACTATAGAAATAAGCCGCCCATAATGTCGCAGTAAGTAAAAAACTAAATTTGCGTCCCTATCGACAGATAAACAATAGCCATGGCGATACATTAAAGCGTGTTCAATCTTCTTGTCACAGAAACAGCACCTAGCACTGTACTATTGTAGAAACAGTGATGTAACTTCAAGAAACCATCTGAAGATGAACCTGAAAAGATTAGAAAACCGGTTCATGGAATAATGAAGAATTATTCAAAAAAGCCCGCATCTCGTGGTCGTGCGGTAGCGTTCTCGCTTCCCACGCCCGGGTTCCCGGGTTCGATTCCCGGCGGGGTCAGGGATTTTCTCTGCCTCGTGATGGCTGGGTGTTGTGTGCTGTCCTTAGGTTAGTTAGGTTTAAGTAGTTCTAAGTTCTAGGGGACTTATGACCACAGCAGTTGAGTCCCATAGTGCTCAGAGCCATTTGAACCATTTTTTGAATTATTCAAAAAGTGACGGGTTTCACTTTTAAGAATTTACATTTGCGAAATATTAATGATTATCGTGGTGCTAAACTTAATAACAGAGTTTAAAAATAGTTTTTAACTTACTTTTCCTCTAAGTCACGACGAACAGGCCACAAACATGATAACTTATCCACTGCAGTTTAAAATACAAAAAATTATGAAATACTGTTGTATATAATTCATGCTTTTAGTAAGTAAAAGCTAGATTTTAAACATAGCTGCGCAACAGCAACGGTTCCACGTAATAGGATTAAAAACAGCCGACCAGTTGCAAAGGATAAAGTAATCTTTACCTAGGTTTCGATAGATTTAAATGTATCTTCTTCAGAAGGCGGCAGTATTACATTAACATTAACATGTTAATGTAATACTGCCGCCTTCTGAAGAAGATACATTTAAATCTATCGAAACCTAGGTAAAGATTACTTTATCCTTTGCAACTGGTCGGCTGTTTTTAATCCTATTAAAAGCTAGATGTTAAACAGTAACTTCCTTTACAAGTCTCAATTAAAGATAGACCTTGTAAAACTGTGCTTTAAAACGAATAATGAGCATTCATTGCTAAACCACGTTTTCTCACGTGCCATTCCTCAAAGCAAGCTATTCAGTTTGTGCTACACTATTTTAACTGGTATATAGCGACTGATCAACCCACAGAAAATGCTAGTGTGTAGGTTATGTAGTTAAATGAAAGTTGTTAACGCAGCATGTGTATGAATGGATGAGAATGTTTATTCGGTTATTTGAAATTTTATTATTTAATATTTCTGAATTTAAAAACAGTAATACGAAAAACTTCAATACTGATTTAGCCACAGAGCTTAAACCTACAGAGAATATGAATGCATCTTTCCTCGTCGATAGAATAAATTGGGATATAGTCGCGTTACATGCACTAGACACTGGTATTACCATTACACGTTAACGACTTACAAGGCCACTTGTGCGTCGAATCTTGGCATCGAATATTGGCATTTGGACGAGTTGTAACGTTATGAAGTTCCACACTCCGTTCTCAACGGTGACATTGCTGTCCTCCATTGCGTTACGTTTATCTCTCTCTTTGGTGTATTTGAAGGAGGCAGAATTAACTGCCGATGTTGTAGCGAAGTACCTTCCTCGTACTCGACAACCGTCGCTCCATCACATTTTGTTTTTAACTCTGATAAACAACGCACTCGACTTTATAATCACTACAAACACATTTTTACCTCTCTCAGTAATACGTGATTTCATTGTATCAAACAACCTACGAGGTTGTGTTTTTTACGCTTAGCGTTTCCCTTACAGATGTTTGGCTGACATGTCGATTCCAGCATATATGACTTTCAAAATAACAGGATAGTATTACAACAATCTCATCAAGAGTTCCCACTCTGCCACCCTACCTCGTTTCATTTATTCCATATGCCTTAACATCTTCCTTATAAGAAATAGGACGTGGTGGTGGAAGCAAAAATTCTACTTCGATTTCATACTCAGACTCACTTAAAATTTTATGTTTTAATTGGGAAAGCAAGTTTGCACTTTAAAAATCTGGGAAAATCTCTGCCTGCAAGGACCTTCAATGTATATCATAAAAATTATTCTGTATTAAATGTTTAAGTGACAGTGAGGGAAAAAATGAATGAAGGACAGCATCGATTTCGCTTATTTATCTCACCGAAGTTAAACTGATACTCTAGCACATGCTACATTTTCTGATTTTTAAATACATCTGCTAATTACTGTGTCAATCGACGACAACACACATGGAACGTGTCCGTTTTCTGTAGACGCAATAAACATCTACTGTCATCCATTATTTTTCTTGTATGGCATGGCTTCGTGCAAACCAGATGTATTAGAGTGTTCCTCTGTTAGGCAAATGAGAAATGAAGAGTCCGAAGCTATCGACCTAGGTGCCAGCATGAAACTGCTTTGAACTGATAAAGCAAAAGTATGTAATAACGTTTATCGTACAAATGTTGTTTCCTTCAGTGTTGTCCCCAACAGAAGGGACGATATTTTTCTTTTGTGTGTGTCAGTAACTTTTAATGACACTATGAGCGTCACATCTTTAAGGGGCAGGTATATTATCTGCTAAACTGCGACTGGATTTAACCATGGAGGAATAAATACAATGCGTCTGCAATATAAGTCGAGGTGTTAAAAGAGAGACTAAGATAACATATGGTACAAACATTGCAAGAGGCTTCATAATATTGCAGAATATAGGTACATTGGCTTTGGAAATGATGCTGCATGATTTTGATGACTGGCCCAGTAGCTCAATGCGGCCTTCAGGAATAATGTCAGTGAAGAGTCATGAGCGTATTTTCGAGATAAGTGCCTGAACTGTTATGAACATCATTTCCGTCCGAGGCTTTATTAAACGTAACTTCGTTGCGCAGTCCTAAACAGCTCCATATACGTCTCGTATTATGATATCATCTGGTTCACCGTATTAAATTGTCTTGTGCTTATCTTTATTTTAGCGGAGTTATGTGCCACATTACTCGAATGTTTACTTTAAGATTACCGTTGGACATAAGACAACTATTTCCTGACACGATAACATCTTACGTCAGGTAAATCGAACCTTATGTATCCTTGGATTCTATCACCAATGTTTCCAGGAAGTCTGGATTGGTACAGCCGAAGTGCACTTGTAATTATGTTTTGATCGTCTGAATGCTGGGATGTCTAGAAATTTCTGTTTTGAGCATACCATTAATAAATGAGTTGTCAAATAGTACGGCTATGGACGGTGGACTGAGGTGTTCCATTTCGATTCGGTTTATGGCTACCTTTTGTGACAAAAGATCCACCAGGCTACACCTGTAAGAGAGGGTTGGGGGGGGGGGTGTTGTATGGGGAAGGAGACCAGACAGCGAGGTCATCGGTCTCATCGGATTAGGGAAGGACGAGGAAGGAAGTCGGCCGTGCCCTTTGAAAGGAACCATCCCGGCATTTCCCTGGAGCGATTTAGGGAAATCACGGAAAACCTAAATCAGGATGGCAGAACGCGGGATTGAACCGTCGTCCTCCCGAATGCGAGACACCTCTAAGACTTCTGACTTGGTTGTAACTTACAGGAGAAATTATGCGATTGTAAGTCAGAATAATATGACTAACAGCAAGCGCATAGCATTTGGCTGTGAGTTTTATTCTAAACTGTGAGATGGGTGTGAATGTTGATCTTTTGTATGCAACTTGTGAGGGTTGTAACGAGTTCATGAGAACACCTAAAAAAGATTGTGATGAACTCGGCTTGGTATTTCTTTAATACCACTGCAACGGAAGAAGCTGTCCATCCAGGTGCTCGAATATAATACAGTCGCCGAGTTCGTATTAAGAAGGATGTATTCAGATGCCGCTGATGTTTAATTTACGTCTCAAGAAAGTCTCATTATAAAACAAAAGTGCAAGAGAAATTAACACATAGATTAAGATATGGAGAAAAGTGTTCTTCCCGCTGAAGGTAAAGAATATAAAAAACGACTCCAGCGGACCACCTAATTGGTATATTGTTTCGATTAGCGACGACAAAAGTAAAGATAAAAGTGGCGGAAGCAGCGTGTATTTGAACATTGACATTTTCGGAGACATAGTAAATGGAGAGAAGCAGAATGCAAAGGAAATCGTAGTATCCCAAGGAAAACGAAAGAGAGAGAGAGAGAGAGAGAGAGAGAGAGAGAGAGAGAAAATCTGTTATTAGCGGTAGTGAGACCGTGCTGAATCAGTGGCTTCTTCAGCATGAATTGTAATAAAACTGAACAGCCCTCTCCTAAATTCGTTGGTACTTATAAAATCTTGATTACAAGCTGCAAGTTGCCTCTGCAGTACCTAGGTGGTGTGGACGTACTCATTCTCCACTAATCACAGACGCCCCTACAATGCACATGCGCTGTATTCTGACATTTTTCTCTTCTGTTCCCACGGTCACTCCGCCAACTTCAGCAGTACCAAAGTCCAACGTTATTTGTGTGAGCTTCATGCACAACTGCACTATGTTTTCCCCCAGTTACTAGTTCGTCTCATGCCATTAGCCAGCCGTTGCGAGGTCTGCACGCTCACTAGTGTTCACTCCTCAGACTGTCAAGCTCCAAGCTGAGAATTATGGTCACAGTTCAAAGTGAGCTAAACTAGCCACCAGCGGACAGAGATTACGTCGCCACCTTGTGGAATTACTTCCTCGTCTGCTGGTGACAGTTCCATTGATGGGCGGTCTGAGTGACCGCTTGCTATTAACGTGAAGGAAGCTTTAATGATACTTTCCGTATGCAAACAGGAGTTTTAGTGATACTATCGGTATGCAAACCGGGCATAAAGAGTATTGCTAAGCAAGTTTGGTAACGGACCACAGTCAGTTCTTTACAGCAGTAGGCAAAAGAGTGTGGAGGTTGTAGGACAGTTATGTGTATTCAGACGAAAAGATTACTATAGCTAGCGAACATACGCGTTATGTCCTAACTAAAATTGTTCTGAGCCCGAATATTTGTTTAGATACCGCAGTGAATTATTGAGCATGGTCTTATTGGAGATAGCATGCGTTAGAATTTCTCTGACCTTTGAACTGACTTAACCCATCCAGTTATAAAGAGACTAACAGTCCAATGTAGACTAATAATCAGATTTGAAAGAAGTTGTTCTGTAGTCCGACTCTTACCGACGTAGTCACCAGCTCAAACCATCATATCCTACTGACAACTCACAATGGTATTATGATATTAATGATATTAATCTTTAACAAAAAAATAGGACATTACTTCTTAATCGAGTTTTCTCTTTTTTACCAGTGTGACTTGGCCACTTTCTGTTAATTTTTCTTCTATGTAGTATTTTTTCATTGATTCATCCAATTTTTTATCAGCCCACAAAGCGCTTCACTTTTTATATCGACAATATACGACCTTCTACGAGAAATATTGAAGCTTTTTGTATTGTGTCATTACATAGTGATCGTTTTATACATGCCATCAGCCAGGTCTGTTCGCAAGTTATTTCATTATTCTTCCTCCTTTTTAGTATGAATTTATAATAAAACTAGCTGACAAACCCGGCATTTCTCGAGTATTCATTTTCACAATTTTCTATTACAAACGAAAACAAAAAATGAACTCTGTTAGCGGAGTAATATCCCAGACGGCTTATGTACGCCCTGCGCTGCTGCTTCGCGAGTCTACAACGCGATTTTGTAAACGTGTCTATGGAAATCCCTCTGCATAGCTCTGTAGACGGCGAATGTTTTCGCCTAGAGTCGTTTGCGCTTCGCAATTGTAGGTCGTCAAAGGCGCTGCCGGGTGTTAGGGATTTCCTTAATTTGACTCGACTGTAGTAGTGTTTTAGCAGTCAAGAATAAACGTATTAAACCTTCATTCCTGATGCCATGTTTATTCAGGCATCTCAGTATTTATAACGTCATATCTGTTGAACGATGTTTCCTACAATAATATATTCGTGTAGATACAGTCAACGGCATACCGTCAGCAAAATGTGTTGCGAATGTAGTAAGGAAGTATTAAATTTAAGTCATGCACAATGCGGCAGTTTTCACACAACTCAGTGTTTATGACGTCATATCTTCTGAACCACATATGGTACCATGTTATTATTTTTTAGGTGTATTTAGCGGCATATTTGGATTTATTGCGAATAGTTTTAGCAGTAAAGAAGTAATAAATTTAAACGTCATACACGATTCGGCAATTTTTAAAGTATCTCGTCGTTTATGACTTCAAATCTCCTGAAATACGGTAAGTAAGTGTTTCTTACCCCCACAGTGACTCTTGCCTGATAGTGAGGGATATGTGTATCAAGTCTGGGTTGAACCTCGCCCAGCACACACACACACACACACACACACACACACACACACACACACACACACGCACATATATATATATATATATATATATATATATATATATATATATATATATATATATATATATATATATATACGTACATTTTTATAATATGTATGCATTCTCAACATCTCACAAAAATGAAGATTTATTCCCGTCAACAGTGAAGTGAATAATATATTTAAATAAAAATTTTATACCGGGTGATCTGCACATCGAAAACTAAAACCGTTGCTCATATATTTGATCAGAATGAGAATCAGTATCACATACGCTTTACCTGAGCTTAAAATAAATTGCTCTTGCTGGCACAGAACCACTTTCGGGGCCCTTTGGGTCATCCCAATTCATCTTAGTGATAGCAGAGAGGAAGCAGAGCAGCTTGAATCATGAAAGAGTGTGGAAGTGTTTATTAAGCGCTCCCGCAGATGCGGTGTGCAGCTATGATCGCGCCAACGTAGGCGTACCTTCTTTGTTAACCCGCGAGCATTGAAAGCACGATCGGAGTGGATAGGCGGAGAACGCTGCAATTCTAACTATTGTCTGCCCCATAATCCTTGGCTCTGAAAACGACTCGTTGTTCTCAACCAGCAGCAGCAACTGGATCAGTCAGCATTGTCGTCAGCTACGTTCTTCGCCATTCACACAGCTACAACATCGTAAGACTGTTAACCGACATAGTGTAACTAATACTCTACAGGCATTACCCAGTGACGTTTCTTTCAGAAAGTTTCACTAAATTTATTGAATAATAACCTGCAGTAGTTAAAACTTGTAGAGCAGCTATGTTGTCATTGTCCTCAGGCATTATTAGCAAGAGGGCCCTTTTCCTTACCATACAATCACCGAGTCTCTTAAAAATATTAAAACTGATTAACTACTTAGTGCCAGTTTTGTTTGTTTACTAGTGTCAAGTTTCATTCTAAATTTAGCGCGCCCAGTAACTTTCCATCCTTGCATTGCCTAACAGAGGCTTAACTGATTTGCAATTTTGAGTATTAACTTCACTGACTTAAAGTAATTATTTATTAATTTAGCTTAGCGAGTGACTTCTGCTGGCTTGGTACGTACTTTATTGTCGTTATGTTACAGGTAAAATCAGTCACTCAGTTGCTTAAAGTAAATTTAGTTCATTCTTCCAATAATTAAAAGTAAATTGCTTGCCTTTTTCCTAATTTTGCATTAATTTACGCTGAAGTTACTAAAAATCATTTTTTGTACGTAATAAAGTTTCAGTTACAATCAGTCAGTTGTTTAACCAGCAATTTCATTTGACTTTGCTTTAAAATGTAGTATTTCAGATTAAGTAACTGCAAATTCAGTGCTTTCTGATTCACTTATTTTCCTGTGAACTGTTGTGTTGTGAAAAACGTGACAAACTTTTGTTGTCACGCCAGTGATCATTTGCTTAATTATATTTGCCATTACCTTTCTTAGGATTCCGGATATTCATTGCCCTAGTGGGATTTCGACCGTTTAATTATTCTTGTTTTGCTAAGCAGCATTTTTTGTACTAAATATTATGTGGTACCATTTTGCCCCTATGCTATTAGTGAGCGACTGCACTAAGTTCATCACATTTCAAAATTATTATTATGGGTTATATTTAGAACAGATTCTTCCTTCAAAAAGGTCTGTTGTACACTTTCCTTCTTTTAACAGGTATTATTTTTCTTCAATAACGATAGACTAATTCATTGCAAAATTTCGTTACGCATACGCGATCACGATCAGTTATATCGCAATCCAGTAGGTCGATTAGAAGGGCGTTTACGACCTCCAAGTTCAGCACACTTTCGAGTTCTTTTAACATTACATGTTGCGCTTCTGAGTTGTCTTGACCTTCTTCTTTGAGGTCACCACTGTTCTTAATCCGAACGATTAATTCGTGTATTGTGATTACTTTTCCTTTGTAGACATCGCCTTTCAACCATCTCCACAGCCAAATATCAACAGAGGTTAAGTTCGAGGCCCCTGGTGGTTAAGGAACGAGATCGCCTCTGTCGATCAACCTGCTGGAGAAACTTAGGTTTAGATTATGTCTCACCTGACGTAATATATGTGCAAGGGCTCATCATGCTGGAAGAACATACCCATTCTTGTCACCAAAGGAATCTCTTCCAATGCTGCTGCAAACCCATTTTCAACAAAGCGTAGATAAAGGGGACGCGCAAGATGATGTGGTAATAGAACAGGCCCAACCAACTAACTGATTGTCTGTCATACCAAACCACACACTTTGAGGGTACAGCCCGATAAGGCTGAACGCCAAAGCTTTAAAATTTCAGTTTTATTTGATATATAAAACATGTGTAGAATAAGATTAACAATTTTTAAGCTTCTATGAAAAACACAAGCATGCCAGAATTCGTAACGACAGTGTAAGGGCGTAAAAGGACGGCGGCCAGTTTGGCCCGAGGTCATTCGTTTCTCAGAGCTGGAGCAGAAACGAAGTGTTTATGAGCGGCGATGGCGACGGCTTTTTGTAGTGTTCAGAACTTTTATAAGGAGGAGTCATGGGCTCATGATACGCCGGTCGCCGATAAATGCTTAGAAAATCCAGTCACATAGTCGTAGGGATTTAGCAAGATTTCGGCGGTTTGGTGAGAGTGTGGACTTAGAATAAGCGACACGAGGTGAATAGGACTGAACTCTGACAAATTTTCTCGAGTTTGTGAGCGCTTTGGGTCTATTATTTTCATTAGTTATCCTGTATTTGAACTCGAAATTTGTAATGCCAGGTAGTACCAGACATACCCCAGGTTTCTATGTTAGGTCCTGTACTCTGTTCATTGTACGTAAATGATACATCATCAGTTTTGTTGTACTGCAAATACCACATGTACGCTGATGGCCACTGCTTATATCTACGTGCTAAACAAATAAATCTGAAGACTGCTTTCGAGAATCTCAGTACCGATCTGTGCGCACTATCAAAAAGGGCGCAGGATATAGGGTTAAAGCTCAACCCACCCAAAACCCAAGCGGCATTGGCTCGTCATTGTAGGCTCATTAGCCTGAAATATTGGGATTCCCTACCATCTTTAACTCTAAATGGGGCAAATATCAACTTTTCCCCTTCAGCAAAAATTCTAGTAGAAGTTTAGATGAAAATTTAATTTGAAGTAAGCATACAACCGCAGTGTGTAAGAAGGCATCAGCATCTCTCCATGCCCTATAAAAATACAAAAAGCTCTTCACTCTTGATCTGAAAAAGAAACTTGTACAAACACACTTTCAATTACTGATTAAAGTGATGTTATCCTGAAAAGCCTTTCTCAGGAAAGCTCACTGCGCCTGGAATTGGTTACGAATGCCTGTTTTCGTTCTATCTGTGTTGTTCGACTCTCTCATTACATTTCACCATCATATGTACACCCTGACTGTGTGGAGAAATGCGCAGAGATCTCTATACCCTCTACCTTCTCTACTGTATTGTCAATGAACACTGTCCCTCATACCTCTCCTCGAACTTAACGCTTTCATCTGAACAACATGGCAGGAACATCTGTCCCCATCAGTGCAAATTTCCTTGTGTCCCATCCCCAAATTTCAGCCACTTTCTCGAAGTTTTTCTCAGTAGCAGGAAACCGACTCTAGAGTACCCTGCCGCATTATATTTCAGCACTAAGTTCTCCAGATTAAGGAGATAGTTAATGATATGTCTACTAAAGCGACGATAAGGATTACCGTTGTCTCTGTATGCACTCGGTATTCTTGTAGATCCTTCTTTCCAACCAGATCTTCCTCTTTTCCCCAGTATTCTCGGCTGGTGCAGTCTCCTTCAGTATTTACAACTATAAATTCTTTTTATATCTGCCACTATCTTATTATTATTCTTGTTATCATCAAAACTACTGACAGCAGCTGCAATAGTACAAGTACTGCCAGTGTTAATTTAATTGGTTCACAGTACTATTTACTGACAGCGCAACTTCAGACGCTCAAGTCATTTTAATACTATCTGTGATATTAAAATAGTTATTGCTTAGGAAACGACGCTCTACTGTAAATGTGAAACCCTGCTCCGATGTAAGAGAGGGCCTAATGGCTCTAATCAGATCAGGTCCACTAAATAAGTGTGGCCGTGCGGTTCTAGGCGCTTCAGTCTGGAACCGCGCGACCGCTACGGTATCAGGTTCGAATGCTGCCTCGGGCAAGGATGTGTGTGATGTCCTTAGGTTTGTTAGGTTTAAGTAGTTCTAAGTTCTAGGCGACTGATGACCTCAGAAGTTAAGTCGCATAGTGCTCAGAGCCATTTGAACCAAATAAGTTTAAATGCATGCAACTGAGCTTAGCACAATTATCGGTATTTTAGAGGAAATGCGCAGTACTGAACGTGGCATGCTGCTCTGGTCCTTTACCTTAAAGGCCTTACCGCAATCGTTACGTTGGCTCTACCTGAAAAGGTATCAATAAACCCTGATTTATTTAACCCAAAACTTCAGTGAGTTGTGAACATAATTTAGTTTTCATTGCGTTAAAAAGTCCTGCTTGCATATTTTTCAATCATTGAACTACTGTGTGAGTTATAAACAGGGTTTTGTGACTAACGCATTGAGTGGTCCCTAGGTGTTAAACGTAGCCAATAATTAAAACAAAACATTCATTCCGAAGCTCAGCATTCATTAATTACTTTGTTATTATTTCAAAGAAATGTACAAAAATAAACCATTAAGCAGCATACGGTTGGTGTGGTATGAATAATTTTCGTTGGTCTAAATTATAGTAAAATCGTTGTCTTGAGAAAAAAAAGCGTTCTTAAAAATACGCCTCGACAAAGACATGTGGGTTTTCGTCCGACCAACGACGTCAGTTACGATTGTCATCGCTACCCTCACGAATGGAAGTGCCTTCGTCAGGAAACAGTATCAGTGGAATTACTGAGCGACTTTGAATCAGCCGACGAGAAAATTCCCATCGTCTCCTCTCATCTCTTTCTCGAAGGTGTTGAATCCGCTCTAAATGATAATACAGAGGCCGTGCATGCATAATATTCGGCATGTTCTTTTCTGTAGAGCAGGGATACATGTAGAAACTTTGCTTGTTCTTGTTGAAGGACTACGTTTCATCAGCTGAATATCATCTTCTACTTCATCCACACTCCACTCAAGCACGACCTTACAACTTCAAAAGAAACGAAAGTCGATAAATAAACCCATAGTAACTCGAGTACCAACAAGCGAAATGCAGGCTAATTTCGGCAACCAGATGTTGAAGCAGGTCTATTGCAAATTTTTTTTTGCATATCTGAAATTTGTACGTACTTTGGATGTTTCAGCCGCTAAGCGACAATTTCGAATCACTTTTTATTCACGCGCAGTCTTTGGTCAGAGAAACTCTGTCGCTGGGAGATGTGCTTGTTTTTGTCACCGCTGCTCGGCAGCGAGGAGCGCGAGAGTTCTGTCGTTAGAGGTAGTAATGAGACAGACGCCGTGCAGAGGAGTCGTGGCCATGTAGACCTAAAATTAAGTGCAACTGTATTTAAGTAAAATTATTCGTGTTTGAATATTGTGAAACAGAGGAGAAAGATTCGATTAGTGATTTAGAACGAAATGAGATGTAATAAGATTAGAAATGCATATGAAGAGGAATGAAGGTAATATTTGTTATTTGGCTGCACTGCAGTGGCGCATAGTTCGGAATCATTGTTGAATGAGACATTTATATAAGGGAACTTTAGATTTTTCATTAAAGATTGAGTAATTTTCACTGTAAGATATTTTTTATGCTTATTAATTCTTTGTCTGATTCTTCTAAGAGTAAGAATTTGATATTAATGTTGCCCTTTGTCAGTGTTAATGAGTGTTTTAACATGAATTTCATACATTTAATAACATATCAGGTAGCTTACAGTTTGTTATTGGAATATTTCGCCTAAGAGCATTGTCCACATCCTCGGTCAAGTCATTTTTATTTGAAGAAGTGTCTCTTCCAGTGATGTGTTTAAAACAGTTTACTTGTAGTTTGGAGCATTGTACTAAGCTCTCAGCAACTGTAGTTATAAATTTGCAGCTGGCGCACAGAGAGCAGCAAGCACCGCGTTTCCAAACAATTACATTACCAGTTAAGATATTTTCAGTTCAGGATCAGTTTGCTACGAGAATTAAAAACGCACAGAGACCTTTGCATGAACAGCATTATTAGGCAGGGACTCACAGGGACTACTTTGTTTAATTAAAGACATTAATAGTAAAGCTCAGGATTTAACCAATTTGCACATTCTTTTACAAAGATTATAAAACAGGACCAAATTCATGTTGTATTCTCGCAGGCAGATATATTTGGTTTCTCTCGCAGTCGGAAATGCACAAAGACAGCCAAAGCGAAACAACCGCAAAGTTACAACCGACCAACGAAGCCAGCACGAAATCTCAAATCAAAATAGTAAAGGAAGCTTTCACTGCAGCCAATGAAAAGTGGATACACACTGTATTATACACGTAAGGAACATATTATTCGAATTAGTCTGTACAGTCATGTAGTATAATATTTATTTTTACTCTGGAAATAGCCTGTATATCCAGCAGACTATTGTTGCACCATCCTCTACATACCTGTACCACTCATCTCTAGCGTTCGTTGTAAGTCAAACGTGTTTTCTAGCATCAACTTATAGACGTTCTACTGTGTGTAAAGGCCTTGGTGACTGATTACTCGAATTCGTCTGTACAGTCAGGTCGCATAATATTTATTTTTACTCCGGAAACAGGAATGAGTGTGAAATCTTATGGGACTTAACGGCTGAGGTCATCAGTCCCTAAGCTTACACACTACTTAACCTAAATTATCCTAAGGACAAACACACACACCGATGCCCGAGGGAGGACTCGAACCTCCGCCGGGATCAGCCGCGCAGTCCTTGACTGCAGCGCCTGAGACCGCTCGGCTAATCCCGCGCGGGTCCGGAAACAGGCAGTATATCCAGCACACTATTGTTGCACCATCCTCTACATACCTGTACCACTCATCTCTAGGGTTCGTTGTAGTATCAAATTATAGACGTTCTACTGTGTGTAAAAGCCTTAGTGGGCGTTGGTACGCGTGAAAGAATGCGGTTCCGAGTGACGCGTTAACGCGTCTCACCAAGCTGCAGTGGCAGTATAGGTGCACGTCACATGCCATCTTTACAGCGCTGCGTCTGTCTGAGGACAAGCCGAGGATACCGGCCTAGCGAACGATCACGAGGGACGGATGTTTTCTCAGCGGCCCGTACCACGCCTAAAACGAGACTGTTAAGCCACTAAGTTTCAGTTTAAGGGGATTGGTTTCTTATTGGGCGGCTATCGAGATGGGCGCACGACGAGGATGGAGAAAAAGAGAGAGAGAGAGAGTGCGAAGGGGGGGGGGGGGAGAGGGGGAGGTGGAGGAGGGGGGATGGAGTAGCCACTCTCAAGCGGCACCCGCCCCAGCGCCTACTTTACGAGTCTAGCGCCGCTCGGCCCGACGCCTACAACACCTTATAAATTACCGCGTTTTAAAAAACTTCCTTGCCGCGACAAAATATAACTCGGCTGCGCGTATTACAAACACCCAGCCCCAATACAAATACCTGCGCTGCACACACACACACACACACACACACACACACACACACACAGAGGCGAGCACGGCTACGCGCCGGTCTGGGTGAACACGCCTGGCTTGGAAACACCGGCGAGATTGCGGCGGTCATTAAGACGTTTCTTCCGAACGAAAATATTTAACCCGAGTTGCGGGGGGAAGCGATAAATCACCGCCCGGCGTTTCTTCCTCCCATTCCGCCTCCGCCCGCTGCTCTGCACGCCGGGGCAGCTTTTAGTGTTGTCTGGAAAGCCTGCAAATCGGCGGCAAACTCTCAGATGCTCGATGGAAATATTAATGAAGTGCGAAGATATTGCTCGCCCTGTGGGAGCGCTTTAGGACAAAAAACACAAAAGCTTTCTGCTGCCTTCCGCGAAATGTTTATGTGCGCCGCCAGCTTTCACACCTCCACGTGCCATTAAACACCGCTCAGGCGATGGAGAACGCTAGAAATCGCCAAAAAAAGTCGCGCCCATTCTCCACTTAACTGTACGCCAATTTCGCAAAGAAGTCTATCTCAACATTAACGCTTATTCAACACGTTGATGTGTCAGAGAAATTTCCAGATAACAACAGAATTCTTGTTTTTTGTATCCAGAAACCAATTTGTTTAAAGCAATTATTTTTCCAATTTCAACAGACTGAGTATTATCAGTAATAAGAGTTAGTAATTGGGTACCCTCTGACCCCATTATTAGCTGAAATATTTATGGATAATTTTCAACACAAATTTTTTTGATAAAGAGTCCGTAAGTTCCAAGACAAAATTCTGCATCAGCTTTGTGGATGACGTACTGTGCTTGTGGAGAGATACCACCAGGCAGTTAATCAAATTTTTCCAACATTTAAATTTACACCACAGTAAAGTTAAGTTTAGAATGGAGTTGGTAAAAGACTCAATCAGCGTCTAACGACTTTACTTTTGGAATTAACAAGCAAAATCAGTTATTTAAGACGGGGAAATAACTTTTACATACACAGTAATACCTGCAAAATTTCCGAAAACTTGTAACACCCACACATGCCACCTTCCATTCCACGGTGGGCTGGCAGATATCTATCTATACCACAAACCACACCAAATTCAGAAAATAAATTAAAATAAGGCAGTTGCATATATTAGTGTGTCTAGTCCTGCTCTTGTTGATGACATACATAGTAGAAAGAACGCACAAAAGACAACTGCACTTCTGTATCCTCCTCAGAAGGCACTAAATCATACTGACAAAAAGTAGACCTCTTGCCTGGGTCACACATCTTTGGAGAAACTACCTCACTATTGAGCTATAAACTGATGTTATGGGGACGATCGGTTTAGTCCTCTGCTGTTTGATGATGGGGTAAAAAGCCGAAATCAGGTTCACAACTATCTATCAAAAAATTATTGTCGTGTATTTCAGTTTTTAATATATCTATGTTCCTCTAAGTACAATGGAATATTTTATATATATTAAACAATTTTTAAATCATATAATATAAGTAGGATATCAAAATTTATACACAGATGGAGTCAAGAAGCATTAAGTTTTATAATGAAAGGTTATACATGTTCAATGTGTCCTTATCCTGGACAGGAAACATGTTAACTTTGATGTAGGGATTAAGATGTAATGATCTACAAAAACTTATAAGAATTAAGGTATGTGCTTTGGGTCACACAGTGCTGAAAGGGCAAGTAGGATACCAACATGTAAGTGGCTCAGTTTTGCGACGTCCTCTCAGACCCAATGCAGAATAATACATTATAAGGATAAATCATGGATATTTAGATATGGAACAAAATTTAGATACATGTAGATTTATGAAAATTTTGTTTTATAGACAAATCACTGTAAAGTGTATTATTTCGATAAAGCGTTCCAGAAAAAACTGCAATCTTGACTTCAGTCGTTGGTCATGTGACCAAGCTCTGGAGTAAGCAGGCAGAGGTGTCTTATGTCTGTTTGATTTTGGTTGTTAAGCTTTGTAAGACTGGGGAGTCGTCAAGCCACATGTGTTAAAATTGCTCACGAAGTTGTTCTGTTGACGTAGTGCTATTCTACGTAGAAGCACTGTGACGTTATAGTGTTTCGCAAATGACTAATAGAACTGATAGGAATGTCTAAGTTAGATACTTAAGACAATTCTAATTTATTGTTCTATCTCAGTTGCACACTCGATTAATTGAGTTACACGTTTCGATCACTCTGGATTATCTTTGTATCCAGAACAAAGTAAAACTAAATACGTCCAATCTAATACCTTACAATAGTATAAAGGAAAAGAATTATACATAAACGCAGAATCCAGCTGAGTAACTGCATCTGCAGACCGTCTTGTCTTCTCAAAACTATAATGAGAGTTATCTTAAATATCTACTCATATACAACTGCTGACTTCTCTCGAGACGATTATGTCTACTATAGTGAAAATGCCTGAGTTAACTTGATCTTTAATGAGTTGAAGTGGACATTTTGCAAACATTGCAAGTTATTGAAACTGTGCTATTAACTGTAAGCTTAGTTAAGTGATTGAAGCTCTCGTTTCACACTGTGCTTGCTTTGCTCTAATATTTCAATTGGTTTATTTAAGTAATTGTGGCAAATATATTTTGAATTGGATGGCCACCGTTGCACAAATGTACAGTATGTTATTCTTTTGCTTCTAATAAGTTTACAAGTCGAGTTCAAACCAATACATTGGGTTACTTCATTATCCTTCAGGTTTCAGTAACTAATTTCATTTTGTTAATCAGTGTGATTTTATAGTGCCTAATACTTGAATATGTGTAAAAAACGGTTTTTAAATTCCTTTCTTAATTCTGTGTTGTTTTCTGAACAATAAAAAAATTAGCTCAAGGAAGTTTGGCGAAGGAAAGCCCCAAAATTCGAGGAATTTAAAAATTGCTGCACACATGACAACACCCCTGTGTCATACAGATAGCTCTATTAAAAACAGAATTAGGTGTTCACTTGACCATTTTTATGACTTTTTAGTCTCTAATGTTGGCTAAACTATGAAAGCAACATGGTTGCTTCACTTTTGTTTGTATGGGGAGTTATGTCATTATTTTGCCACTAAAACTTGTGTTTACAATGGAGTAATGGAATTATGTGCAGTAGCTCTTTATGGCCCTTAAGTAAAGCTTTAGGATATTTTGTATGTATTTTAGGGATAGTATAAATGTTTTGAAATTTATAAAATTATATCCTTTGCGAAAGGCAGTATGGGCTTGTAACGCCGGAAATGCATATCCTCCTATTTCCATCTATAATACAATAAATTTTTTTTCTTATTTTGTTATGGGAGGATATGACATTTCTGTGTCTTTATATATTGTAATTTTTTAACTATTTGTATATTTATTTATTTATGCATTTATGTCGATGTATAATTGGTTTGTTTTGTAAATACTATTTGTATTTTTACGCTGGGTCTTGCCCAGGGAAAACTATGCTATCGAACGATTACATCGATAGGTCGTGTGGAGAATCAAAGTGTTTACGATCTTTGGTATTGTGAACTCGGCCGCGTGGAGCGCGGGCAGAGGCGGAGTCTGGCTGGAGTAGGGCGGTGGGGGAGCAGGTGTGTTGTGTGATGCTCCCGCGAGTTGCCGCGCTTTCGGGGTTTGGCAGCATGTAATTGCGCTCGACTTGCTATGATACTTTCTGGCACGGTGTCGCGGACGCGAAACATTAGCTGGCACACATCAAGAGCCCATTTCGCCTGGTGACTGTGTCGAGAAGAAGGCGCGCCAACATCCTGCTTCTCCAACAGCGACGGCCGACAATAAGTGATTGTTGCCACCTCCTCGATCGACGACTTGAAACCTTCAATCAACCAACAATGAAGACTGAAAGCACGTGAAGTTTTAGAACTGTATGGCAAACCTCCACTTTTCAAATTGTTCCATTTGCCTCACAAAGTTACAGCAACTTAGCATGAACCTTTGTTGCTCATTGTCCCAATTGCATTACCAAGCAGGGTCCCTTCCTTTTCCTAAATGAACCCAAGTGTGGTTCAAATTCAAATGCCAGCATTAAAGTAATATCATTCCATTTCACTGCTTTAATTTCAAAGTTCAGTTAAAGTATTCATAGCTGGCCACAATATTTAGATCACACAAGCACAAATTAAGTGTGCGAGTTTTGTTACCATATTTTAGCTTACCTGTGACTGCAGCTCAGCTTGGTGTGTACTAATTTTTACTATTGTTAATTGTTCAGAATCATTCAATTCAAGTTCAGATTTAAATCTCTTATTTCTAAATTGCGTAGCTTCAAGTAGCTTTTGAAATGATTGTTGAGGTAGCCCAAGACTAACCTTATTTTATTAAATTTCGTAGTGCTTCAGAAACAAAGTTCACTATTAATTTCAGTCACTAAATTAACTTTCAGTTTTCCGGTTTTATTAATTCTTTTGCTAAATTAAGCCAGAGCGTAGTGAAATTTATTACTTCTGACAAACATTCAGTTTTCACACAATACATGTCAACCTTCAGTTGCCACACTTTTAGTGCTAATTATACAGGGCTATTACAAATGATTGAAGCGATTTCATAAATTCACTGTAGCTCCATTCATTGACATATGGTCACGACACACTACAGATACGTAGAAAAACTCATAAAGTTTTGTTCGGCTGAAGCCGCACTTCAGGTTTCTGCCGCCAGAGCGCTCGAGAGCGCAGTGAGACAAAATGGCGACAGGAGCCGAGAAAGCGTATGTCGTGCTTGAAATGCACTCACATCAGTCAGTCATAACAGTGCAACGACACTTCAGGACGAAGTTCAACAAAGATCCACCAACTGCTAACTCCATTCGGCGATGGTATGCGCAGTTTAAAGCTTCTGGATGCCTCTGTAAGGGGAAATCAACGGGCCGGCCTGCAGTGAGCGAAAACACGGTTGAACGCGTGCGGGCAAGTTTCATGCATAGTGATGTGAAAGATTCAGTGTTTAAACCTCCTCTAACAAGACACGTGCCAGAACTGCGAGCTCACATCTACAATGCTTTCGAACTCATTGATGGGGACATGCTGCGCCGAGTGTGGGAGGAACTTGATTATCGGCTTGATGTCTGCCGAATCACTAAAGGGGCACATATCGAACATTTGTAAATGCCTAAAAAAACTTTTTGAGTTTTTGTATGTGTGTGCAAAGCATTGTGAAAATATCTCAAATAATAAAGTTTTGTAGAGCTGTGAAATCGCTTCAATCATTTGTAATAACCCTGTATGTGCAATAACCTTTCTTTTTCAGTTATTATAGTAGTTGTCCATAGGAGTGGCGACTGTAATTTTCCCCAAATCTCAAATATCTAATTAACGCCAGTTAATTGTTAACGTAACGACTGCACATTTACTTTCTTTATTAACTTTACCCCTTCTCAAAATTAATTTCCACCAGTTTCATTTGCATTTTTCCATTCATTTAGATGTAACCCTTTCCTCCCTCTTTACCGACAGATTAACTTCAGTGACGATTGCTTTTCCCAAATTTCCATTAGGTACATGCGGTTTAATTTTTACTGTCATTAAGGTCGATAAGTGAGGGGGAGGTTACAGGCTACCTTCTTTCATAAAACATCTGCAGATGACAACCTATGTAATGTACTCTGCCCACTGGGCAACAAGTCATAGTGTAGTTACCTGATGTAAGAGCAACATCCTTAAGCGTTATTTGACACTATATACAATGTCGTGTGACTAGGGCCTCCTGTCGGGTAGACCGTTCGCCGGGTGCAAGTCTTTCAATTTGACGCCACTTCGGCGACTTGCGCGTCGATGGGGATGAAATGATGATGATTAGGACAACACAATAACCAGTCCCTGAGCGGAGAAAATCTCCGACCCAGCCAGAACTCGAACCCGGGCCCAGAGGATTGACATTCTGTTGCGCTGACCACTCAGCTACCGGGGGCGGACACTTGCGATAATGAAAGTTGTAAATCTATGCATAGGGATCTTAGTAACGCAGGATTTTTAGAGAAGGATTTACATAATAGTACTCAAAGCCCAAATAAGAGTTTTGCACTACTTTATAAGATAACAGATATCGAAAACTGTTCTGGCAGAACTAAATACTTTGAAAACTGGTGGGTTGGATACTCTGTTATGTTTTATCGCTGCTGCAGTGTCTATGTGTAATGTTCTGGAATTGGTAAGGTTGCCTGATGTAAATATGCAAAGAGCTTTAGTAGTAGGAGGCTCTTTGAAGTAGAAAAGTCAGTGTTGGAAGCCACCAAAGATGCAAGAAGAAAAAGATCTCTGAAAAGGAAGAAGGAGGAAGAACAACATCAGAAAGACGATGAATATGAACCTGAGATATGTTAGTGTTAGGCAGATTAGAAAGAGAAACAAGTTTTAACTTTAAATTGAAGTTCCCAAAGGTTCACATTTTTATGTTTTGGTGCAATTAGTTATAAACGATTAAGGATAGAGAGTTGAAATGTTTTACACCATCTTAAAAATATGTAACTAAAGATTAAAGTATTCTTATAACTTAAATTTGAAAACTAAAGATTTTTTAAAGAGGTGTACGGGATATTTACTTAACTTTTGGATAAACATAAAAAAATGTTTTAAAATACATTATGGCACCAACTTTTTAAAAGGTCTACTTTGAAGGTAATAGTGTTAACAACTTCCAAGGAAAAAAATCGAGCTTCTGTTTCTTTTTTATTTCGAGATACGTGTACCTGTGTTAACAAAAATAAATGACATGCTTTGTTTCATTTTCAACACAAAAAATGTTGGTTCCCAAAATGTATGTTAATAGACAGTACCACTACATAGACTTACAAGTGTTATTTTTTGAGATACAGTATTTGTTCATGTACCAGTTAACTTAAATGTTTGCTTCAATACATAAATATTTCACTAACTGTTAACTAGGCTGCATCAGTGCTTCATTGTTGTTGGAGCCAAAATGCAGTAGAAGACGGCCCATCCTTAAATATAATCGAGCCTGAATTGTTGTAGGTTGTGTTTATGCCTAATCACTGCATTTTGCTGTTGGTAGGATCTCAGTTGGTTTCCTCATTCAAGTAATAGTCCAAAAATTTCACAGCTGAACTCACATTCAGCAGTCCAATTCTCCATCTGATCATCCAGATATAGGTTTTCCAAGACTTACATAAACACTTCAGGTGAATGCCACGATGATTCCTCCAAATGGGCCTGGCTGAGTTCCTTCCCCACACTTCTCTATACCAAGCTTGGGCTCTACTTTTAATGACCTTTTTGTCGATGAATAGTAAAACATTAACCTTTCTTTTTCATAATGTAGGAAATATGTAATGTAAACATGGCCAAAGACAACGATGGTTCAAGCTTCCACACAAGATGAAAATTCAGTATCAAACAAAATTATTTATCAAAAGAGATACAGTTTGCTTATCATTACATGTACAGTTCTGTGATTATGAAAGAAAATAAGATAGTTGATGAAACGTTAAACACTAATCTTCTTTATTTCGTAATTTATTAAATATGTAACGTAAACATCGCCAAAGACAATGATGGGAAAAGCTTCCCACACAGGTGAAAGTTCAGTACCAAAGAAAATTGCTTATGATAATACATACAGATCTCTGAGCATGAACGAAAGTAAAATCTTGCACTGAAATAAAATTATTTATCAAAATATGTAAGGTTTTGAGAATAAAAGACTCTACTGTCATAACCCAACTGTTCTACAGTGTTTAAAGAAATACATATGGTTTTCATAAAAGCACTATTGATAAAACTTACAGTGGAAGTTGTACTTATCTGGGAGCTTAGTTTGGTCTTTGAACCATCCATTAAAGAAACTAAAATTTGTCTGCATTATTTATCAAAATATGTACAGACTAGTATACCTACGCAAATAATTTACACTCTATCCTCATCAGTTATTGAAACGTCCCCTTTGAACAATTATACATGACTGTGCTTAAACTGACACACAATATATTTAGCGCAACGCAATCTGACTTTCAAAAATCCCTACAAAAGAATGGCCCTGACTAACATTAACCTATACCTTTCACAAATCAATTACCTCACAAAAATCTTCGTTACTCAAACTACTGCAATACAGCGAGCGCCACTACTGCCAGCTAAATAAAAGATTCATACTTTCCCCACATCCACCACTGCTGGCAGCTCACCTCCAACTGCGCAACGCTACGCGCTGTTCACATCCAGCTGCCCAACACTACAATGGCCGACAACAATGCAAACTAGCCACAGACTGCACACAGCACAGCCAGTGATTTTCATACAGAGCGCTACGTGGCGTTACCAATAAGAAAGCCTAAACAGCCTACTTACATAGCCCCCATGCTCCCCACAAAAAAATTTACAAATTGTTTTGGGCACTGGCCAATACATATTTGTTAAAAAAAATTTCACAATTACAATAACAAAGAAATCATACGCACACACTTATTGATACAATGTTGGTCAAAATCTAAAATTTTCTTACAGTCCATAAAGACAGTCCTGATCATTCATCACAGTAAAATTGCAGTTTCTTTTTCTCAAAGTCTGACATGCAGACAGGTATTGGGCCACAATAGAACAAACCCAAAGCAGAGTCAGTCGTCGAAGTTTTGAAGAATAGTGGTAGGTAGGTCGTCACAGAGTAGAACCACTGTAGTCCTGGTAGAGATTGTGGTATTGGTGGGCCACCAGAGGTGCAGACCCACTGCAGTCATTGTAGAAATAATGGTATTGGTGGGCCATCAAAGATGCAGACCCACTGTAGTCCTTGTAGAGACGGCCAGCAGCCATCTGTTGTGACTGTGCAGGTGCACAATCACCATCGAAGCGTCTTGTACTATACAGCAAGTCCATAAACCACCACTTGTGCACTCACAAAGTTTTTGGGATTATCCTTAGATCCAGCAATGCTGTTAATCAGTCCCTTGCTGAATTATAAACACACATGCAAACACTAACAGTCCCTACTTCTCACATATTGTCCATATATTATGACCAACAGAAATGTGTGCAGTGAAATGTAACTTACAAGTTACTTAATTTGATGAACTGGTGTCAATTACAATTTTACAACAAAAGAATACAATAACAAAGATACAAAATACATCATTAAAGAACATAACAATACAGATAACATTTGTAGTAATACAGGCTTTACAAAACAATAGAAATAAACATATACATCAGTGTTACAGGAATTATGACATAAGTACATACATAAAAGATCAAAACAACTTTTGAAACATCAACTTCACGCATGAGCACTAAAACAAAACAGAATAAATAATGTCTAAACATCTTTACAAAGTAAATAATGTATTATTAGAAAAATTCTACAACATAAATCTTATTAGCTAAACACATAAAGACAGGAGAAACACAAATTCACATGGGTACACAAACACATAGTGGGATAACACAAAAGGAAAGGTCAGGGTTCGTTTTCAGTGTAACATTTGGTACTGCATCATTTTGCAAACAAAACCTTTTTTTTCTTGGAGATCTCCCTTCGTTCGTCATTATTCCCAAAAAGTCCTATCTATACCTGCTTTCTGTACTTTTTTCGTGTAACTTCTCAATGCATTTCTTCCAATTCATCGCAACTCATTCTCTTATATAGTCTACCCCCTCTTAAGCTAACTTATATCTACTGAGCTCAGGTGCTAAACTAAGGGACGAGGTAATACAGCAGCACAAAACAATTAACACAAACAGCTATGACAAAAAATGCAAACTCGCAAAGGAAGCAGCATTATAGAAATTAGCAAAGCAAATGCCATATTACAACTTATGTGAGGCTATGAGCAGCAACAAGAAAAATAAATCAGTAGTAAAACTAGCTTAATACAATGTAAAATTCAGTATAACTATGCCTGGCAAACAGCAGCAGAAAATGTTATAACTTACATCTAAACATGACAAAGCTCAAGCAGAAAAAATATTACAGTAAAAAGGCCAAGTTTAATACCTATGTCACACCTTAACACTAGAGTGATGCATCACGATAACTTACTCTACCAAAAAATTACCAAGTAGTTAAAAAAAAATTTATGTATGCAGTTACTGTTATTAATCCCTTCTTATTGTTCTTTCCATTCCAAGTGCTCCTTTTTCGAAAAATATGGATCATAATATTATTATTTAATAGATCTGTTGGCAGAAAGTGTTCACATTTGCAAATGCACTTAATTTTATTTTATAAAACCAATGCTGCAGCTCAGCTGGAAACCAGATATTAAACAAAATGTGCAAATATATACAAAGCAATGTGTGAAACGTCATTCACTAGGCAAATGGCTTCTCCAAAGGCAGTAAAAAATCTCTCAACTAGAAAGACAATAGACGTAAAAATGTTTCTCATCATTTCATTATGCAATTTAGTAAATATCGTAAATTAAGAGGCCCACAGTGTAATCATATGTTTTCAAGTTTGGGCTTGTCGTATTTGCCGTGCTTTCTACAAAGAAATATCAGTAGCAAGGATAATGGCCTCTTTTTTCTCCACCTGTGCCTCTGAAAGGCACACACTAATTGCTTTTTTCCAGGCGACTGTCGTACAGCTGGGTGCTTACAGTGACCTACCTTCCTTACCGAAATATTTACGACATCAGTTTCCACTACAGTGACAGTATGATACAAATAAAATTTCACAGGTGGAAATATTTGCGTTACAAATCTGTAGAAACAAAATCCTATAAATATAACAGTGTCCAAAAAATTATCGCCGGCATTGTGATACATTCACCCATTTACACACATTTCATAACTCTTTATGTACGATTCTTGGTTTCCAACATCCTTTTTCACATGTCAGAGTCCCTAACCACTACTCGTTATTCCTTACCTTATTACACATATACATATTCGTCTACACTTCTTCAATATTTCATCATAATAAATACATAGCATAATCAAATTCCTCATATAGCATCAGCTTATTGATCATAAACATACCTCAACAGCATAATACACATTGTCATCGTAATAATAACATCACAAAAACTCAGCCAAATCTCAAAGACACCGTAGTTTTCCGCAGTAATTTCAAAACCTAAAAAAATTCTCTGCTCATTTCAGTAGTGTCATCTACCTCAATCGTACTTTAAAAATCGTGATCCCATACCAAACATATCATTCAAAGCTCTCATAGTATCACAATGGTTCCAAAAAAATATGAACAGTTCACAAAGTACAGACAAAATACAATTGTATAAGTGTGAAGGTACCCAACTGTGTAATTGCGTAAACATCTGTCACTGACATAGTAAGAAAAACATATTTGTTTCTCTCAGTTAAATGATCAGGTAGCTGTGTAATTTATGTGTTAGAGAAATATGATATCGATGTTTAAAGTTGTATAAGCAAATATCATATTAGCTAGGGCTCCTTGTGCTTGCCAAACACCTGGTACACAAAGTAAGCGTGTACCCCCCTGAGGATTAATGTAATTATACCCTCAGGTGTTACAGAATACAGCAATGGAATGAAATGTATCATGGAAAGCCTTTGTATCATTGTAATTCGAAAATCTTTAAAAATAAATGTTTTAAGTACAAAATTAATCACTCAAATACGTGTACTGTAGCGCTAAACTGTGCGTCTTGTTGTAAGATAATCTCTGTGGAAGTGTCGTTGTTATCGTCCTCCGAAAGCTAAGTTCTGCAGAAGTCAATGTACTTACCTCATGATAAACAAAATTGAAATGCTTTGCGTATAGATATCTTACTTATTACGCTTATTGCCATGATGATGAAAGTACTGTGCTGTTCCGTATTGTTGTGCTACGGAAAAGGCTGTCTCATTGTAGCTATACCACAAAAGTTACTACTAAAACATGTTTTCCTTTCCAGAAGAATTCAGAAAAACTGTGCAGATATAAAACAGTAACACCACAAAATCATCATTGTAAATTGTCACTCATTAGTAGCGTCGTGATAAAATCGTGTAGCTGTCACATAAACTAACCACTCTGTCATCTGGTATCTCGCAGAAAGTACTTTAAATCCAGAATATATTTTCAAGTAAACCAAAATGTTGCATTAAAATCTCATTAGCAGTACCAGTATATGTTCAAAGTATGTAAGCCTGATAGTCGTTATGTAATCGTGCAACTAACAAGGAAGAATGTACAAATAACAACACTGTGTCGTCTGTTCACTATAACAATGCATTCGTAATTTCTGTTTAAATACGTTCTCTTGGTTCTTGACTGGATATTTAACTTCAAACATTGCAGATTATCTTTCAATAAACGGTTTTAAATGTGAAATGTGGTGTGAACCTTTACTCTTTCTAGTGCGCAGAGTTTCAACTTCAACGCAATTATCATGTGGTATACGTAGGATTCTGTAAGGTCCATTGTAAACTAGAATGAATTTGTGACTCAAGTGTTCTTTCTTATGTGACAATGAATGAGCTTCAATGAGAACTTTCTCATCGATGTATAATTTCTTTGCATTTGCTTTACCGTGTAGTTTTCTCCTTTTGTCTACTGCAGATATTATATCTTTAATAGCCAAATCAATTACGTCTTTGTGTCAAAGTTTACATGTATTCGGGAAAGGTACAAGCTCTCTGTTTCTGTTCGGTGGTTCTTCATTCTTCAGTACAAGAATAGGCGGTAAAGCAGTGGAGTCATGAGGCATTTCATTCAGCACGTTTTGAAATAAGTGTAAATATCTGTCCCAATACTGATGCTTTCTGTGACACTAAAGTCTGCAAAGCTTACTGATTTCTTTCATAATCTGTTCGGAAGGGTTACAATGTGGTGAGGACAATGAAATAAAAACAGGTTTGATTTTATAGTTCCGATGCATGCGTGACCAAACAGCAGATCTGAATTGCGGTCCGTTATCTGAAATGACTTTACTAACGTGTCCAACTTCACGTAAGAAATTTTTAACAAAGGCGTTGGATACAGACCGTCCAGTGGCTTTACGTAACGGAGTGAAAGAAACAAATTTTGAAGAAAGTTCAACAGTGACTAGAACGTACGAAAATCCATTAGATGTTCTGACAAGGGGTCCCAAGAGATCAACAGCATCAAATTCTTTTAATTTAGAAGGAATGATAGGAAACAACGGAGCACGATATGATACAGTAGATGGTTTAGCCTTTTGAGAAAGTTTACAAATAGACAAGACTCTTCGAATTCTCTTTTCCATATTGTTAAAATAACAAGTCGTCCGAAGAATATGATAACATTTTCGTGGACCAGAATGTGTATAGCCGAAATAAATGTACCAAATGAGCTTATTAACAAAATCGTCAGGAATGCAAAGTACCCATAGCTTGTCATCAACAGTGCAGCGTTTGAACAGTATGTTGTTCCTAACCAGATAATAATGCCTAATCTGTGTGTGTCTCTTTCCATGCCATTTACTTTTGATGTCTTTCCAAATCGGATCTTTATCTTGTTCATGAGCAATGTCCTTTAAAGATGTGGTGATGAAGTTTTCAAAGGCGGCTTTCTGAATGTAAAGAATACTGAAATTTTTCTCGAGGTTGCCTTCTGTGTTACTTTTCTCAAGCCCAGCCGGTGCGCGTGACAATGCGTCCGCAATAATGTTCTCCTTGCCGGGAATGTACACCATTGTGAAGTGGAATTCTTGCAGAAACAATGCCCAACGTTTTAACCTGTCGTGATTTAATTTTGAAGACATAAGAAATTGTAATGCACGATGATCACTGTATACTTCTACGTGCTTACCAGAAAGAAAGAAACGGAATTTGTTAAATGCCCAAACGATAGCTAAAGCTTCTAATTCAGTAACGGAATAATTTTTTTCAGATTTTGTTAGCACTCAGCTAGCAAAAGCAATCGTTTTCTGAACAGTAGTGTCATTTTCTATGGTTTCTTCAAATAAATGGGCACCAAGACCGACTTTAGAAGAATCCGTGCTAAGGCAGAAATCTTGTGACAGATCTGGATGAGTTAGTATTGGCGCGTTAAGTAACGCTTCTTTCAAAGAATTGAATTCCAACTGTGCTTGTTCGTCCCAGTTCCGAATAGCATTTTTTCCAGTGAGAGAACAAAGTTTTGGTGTAACTAGAATTTGCATACTCAGAAAACGACGGTAAAAATTTACGAGACCTTGAAAACTGCAGACTCGATTTTTTTTTTTTTTTTTTTTTTTTTGTGATGGAACTGGAATGGCTCTGATTCCTTCTAACTTTTGAGGATCCGGTTGAATGCCTTCAGCAGAAATAATATGTCCCAAAAACTTCACCTTTGTCCTACCGAATTCAGACTTTTCCAAGTTAACTGTAATTCCAGATTCTGCAAAAATATGTAACACGCTGTTGAGGATGCGATTAAGTTGTTCCCATGAGGCTTCTGCTATCAGAATATCGTCCACATATAATTTGATGTGATGTTTTAAGAACTCATGTAACATGGAATTTAGCCCGCGAATGAATGCTGCCGAAGAAATCTTCAAACCGAAAGGAAGTTTCCGAAACTGACAACAAACGCCGAAACAAAGGAAAGCTGTGTATTTTCTACATTCTGGATGAAGTTCGATCTGGTAAAAGCTGGATCTGAGATCAATAGAGGACAACACTTCTACATCATTAAAATTTTGAAGAAGTTCTTCCAACGTTTGCGGCCTGTCTGTTTCAGGAATGATGATAGTATTGATTTGTCTCGAATCTAAGACAAGCCTGATCGATCCATTTTTCTTCTCAACAACATGTAATGGACTGTTGTATGAGCTTACCGCAGGCTCAATAATGCCCTCGTCAAGCATAGATTGTATTTCTGTGCTAACACAGTCACTATAATGTGCCGGAATTACGTATGGTCTAACACAAAATTTAGTATGCTCACGAACACGAAATTAGTATTGAAATCCCTTGATTGTTCCTGTTTTGTGAGTAAAAACTGTGGAATGAGCTTGTAAAATCTTAAAAAGTCTTGCCTATCAGTGTCATTACAATTCTCAATTGTTTGAATTTTATTCTGAATTAACTCATTAGTATTAAATGCGCCGTCGATATCATCCCTGTCAGTACATGCAGAGTGATTGTTAGTGTCAAGTTCCGTCGAAAATTCCGAACTGTTGTCTAACAGGAGGTAAAGCCGATTAATTTCTTCGTCATGGTTTGAGAGCCAATCTTCAAATTTCAAAGCTATTGACTTACCTTCTTTCTCTAAACTTATTTCAGCTTTGTGAAAGCTTAAGATTGTTTTGTATTCATTCAAAAAGTCTACTCCCAATATAATTTCCGTCGACAATAATGGAACAATAAGAAAGTTCGCAGAGAAGCTCTGGCTTTGACAAAAGAATTCTAAGTTGGTTTGTAGGCGCACATCTACAATTTTTCCAAAGATTGCACCTTGTAATTTAATCTTACATAATGGAAGTGTGGGGCAATCGTTCGATTTGTTGCATTTGCTAAAGGCTGTTTCACTAATTACTGAAATTAGACTGCCAGAGTCAAGTACTGCCATAAATTTTATGTCATTTACTGTAATGTGAATCACAGGATATGCAATGTTGTTATGTTTTACGTCGTATTCCTGGAGTAAGATGTCCCTAATGTCTTCCATTTTTACGTAATTGCTAGCTACGGCAGCTGCGTCGTCAGTTTCATAAGTACGTTATGTGGCTGGCAGCGGTATGAGTCATTGCCTATTGTCTCTTTGATGGCGCGCATCGTTATTGGGATTTGGAGACCTAACTTCTACAAATTCGCCTTGTCAAGAGGGCCCTGCCCTCTTTGAATCCCGCTAGTTCTGATGCAATTCAGGTCTGTCGTTACGATCATATCGTCTGTCGTCATGTCGGTAGATTCCATAATTTCTTTCTTGTCGGTCACATGGTAGAGAATTTCTCCCTGAATCGTTACTGCGCGCTGGACCGTTGCGTTTAAAGTTATTCTGTCTCCTTTGATTATAATTATTTTGGTTCCCATATTGTCTGTTTGTCTGATTGTCTCTGTGATAGTCACTACCACGGAGAGGTGATCTTTCCCTGTAATTATTACTACTCTGCCAACGGTTTTCATACCGGTGGTGTCTGTTTTGGTCACGATTTGTGTTGTGAGAATAGCTGTGTCGTGTCCAGTTATTATTTCTTTCATCGCGGTATAGTGACGGATGTGACCTGTAATTGTTGTGTTCCTGTTTTCGCGTTCCGCGATTGTCAGTGTCAATTTCTAATTCTTGTAAGAGTCCCTGAAAAGCATCAATGTCGTCTTTGCAACGTCCTGCCAAAATAATACGTCGTAAATGTTCAGGCAATTTGATTAAGCAAATGCGGATGAGTTCTGAGGGCTGTATGGGTTTGACAGGTACTGATTCTTGTGCAACATGTCTTCAAAATATTTCACAAGACTGTAGAATTCAGATTGTTCGAAATGTTTCATCATTATGATGCTATGTTTTACTCGGTCTTGTGTGGCTTGAGACCAATATGTTGAGAGGAAGTCATGATAAAATTCTCCTGCACTGTGGCAATCGTGAATGACCGATCACATTCTCACAGCTGGTTCATTCTCTAAGTAGTCACACATAAATTCTAATCTGTGCTCTAATGACCAGTTCGGAGGAAAACAATGAGAGAATTGATGGAGCCACGCTTGTGGATGAATGTCGTTGCCAGAATTCTTAAATATTTTGAATTTACGTGTAGTAGTGAACAGCTTATAGTCAAAATCATCGTGTCGACGAGTAGCATATCGGTCATTGTTACTTCGTTTCGGCGGTTCCATCTCAAAATCCAAGGCGCCTTGCCAATTTCTTTCATAATTTCCGAAGTGTCATGTGTTATTATTTTGTGGTTGGTCCGTATTTCTATGTCCCTCTTCCCGTACTGGAGCGCGAGTGTCCTCTGAAATATGTAATTCTTGTATTACTTGTGCCAACTGATCTTGTACTTCCCGGATTTCTCTTTTGTGTTGCGTATTAATTTGATTCTGATTTTGTTTGAATTTCATAATTTGTTCATGCTCTTCCTTGTCAGTGATGGCTACAGGTCTTGTGTCATTCAGATCATCATCTACCTTTGCAGATAAGTTAGTGAACTGATCCGAAAGTTCGACTACTTTCTCCTCAGTGTGTTGTTCTGAACCAGGTTTCAGAGTGTCCCTTTGTGTTGAAATCGTATCTACTGTGTCCTTTAAGTTTTCCTGAGTTTTTGCAAGTTGCGTAACCGAATCGGTAGATGCAACTGCGTCAATTTTAGCTTGCAAGGTCTCATGATTTTCATGAACAATAGTTTGCAGTTCTTTTATGGCTGCTTCGTGATTCTGTAATGTACTTTCATGCCGCGAAAAAATAGGTTGGAAATGCTCACAAATTTGTGTTTTTACGTCATTACAGACTTTTAGGCATTTCTATTCGATTTTATGTAACTCAGTAGTTAAATCTTCACGTGTTTGTTCAAGCGTATGTTCCACTGAGTCCAACTTTTGAAGCTTTTGTTCCATTGCGTCTAACTGTTGCTGTGTTTGTCTCTGGTGTTGTTCCATTGTGTCTAGCTTTTGAAGATTTTGTCCCATTTGTTTATGATTTTGTTCAAGCGTTGCGTCTAACTTCTGTAGCCTTTTTCCCATTTGTTGCATTAACTGTAATAACAATGCACTTGTGTATGAAACATGTTCCTCAGTGCTTTTCGGCAGTGAAGTTGCACCGGCAACATTGACATTTTGACAATCAGAAAATGTGTCTTGACTTATTTGAGAAGACGATGAGGACCCAAAACCTGAATCTGCAGTATTTCCAAGATTGTGTCCTGTCATTCCCGATCCCTGAGGCGGGCTGTTGCCGACCGATCGATTGATAATGCTTCCCTGTTCATTAATTGTTTCACTGTCTACACCACTGTTTGCCGCTCGCTCAATTTCCCTATGCACAAATACCAAATTACCATGTTGAACATTAGTTAATTCATTTCACGGTGGCGCTAACACACTGCTTTCGTCTTCACTGTCATTTCTCAGTTTACTTTGGAGCCTAGTATTACGTTTTTCACACGCCATAATTACCACAATATTTCACACGATAACACAGAAAAGCACAATTTGAAGAGCAAAAATAAGAAAACACATTAACGTAGCACTGAAAATAATATCTAGTTAATCGCAAGCGCTGCTGCGAAATACTTGGTGCAAATCTACATGCATGCCACAACTGTTTTACTGTACAACAATGAAAGACTGCAACTACAAAGGAGATTCTCTCTACAATTACGCACTAGCAATAAACAAAAGCTACACTAATTACATAAAATACAAGAAAAAATCAGAAGATTCCAGTGAGGTATCCTCAGCTAAGGGTCGACATATGAAACGTCCCCTTTGAACAATTATACATGACTGCTTAAACTGACACACAATATTTTTTAGCGCAGCGCAATCTGACTTTCAATAATCCCTACAAAAGAATGGCCCTGACTAACATTAACCTATACCTTTCACAAATCACTTACCTCACAAAACTCTTCGTTACTCAAACTACTGCAATACAGCGAGCCCCACTACTGCCAGCTAAATAAAAAAAAAAAAAAAAAATGGCTCTGAGCACTATGGGACTCAACTGCTGTGGTTATCAGTCCCCTAGAACTTAGAACTACTTAAACCTAACTAACCTAAGGACATCACACACATCCATGCCCGAGGCAGGATTCG
The DNA here is from genome assembly GCF_023864345.2 of Schistocerca serialis cubense. Taxonomy (NCBI): domain Eukaryota; kingdom Metazoa; phylum Arthropoda; class Insecta; order Orthoptera; family Acrididae; genus Schistocerca; species Schistocerca serialis. The sequence goes on along the minus strand of NC_064641.1, from coordinate 147,341,109 downwards.
AACCTGCGACCGTAGCAGTCGCACGGTTCCGGACTGCGCGCCTAGAACCACGAGACCACCGCGGCCGGCAGCTAAATAAAAGATTCAAACTTTCCCCACATCCACCACTGCTGGCAGCTCACCTCCAACTGCGCAACGCTACGCGCTGTTCACATCCAGCTGCCCAACACTACAATGGCAGACAACAATGCAAACTAGCCACAGACTGCACACAGCACAGCCAGTGATTTTCATACAGAGCGCTACGTGGCGTTACCAATAAGAAAACCTAAACAGCCTACTTACATTATGAACAGGTAATATAGTATTGGATAAGTAACAAAATGCAAGTATTTATTAACAAAGGCTATTATATTTTGAAGAGCAGTAAGAAATAGTAGTCTAACTGTCAAAAATGGTCATCATTATGTATAACTGGATTAATTGCAAAATGTATAAAAACAGGTATGGTCTTTGTAATATTGATTTGATTTTTTGATCTTCTTTACTTTGCAAAGCTTATCTGACAAGAATTTAGCATTTATAATATATTCATCGTTTACTTTCTGGTTTGTGTGCCTTTAGCGCAAAAATAAATATTGCTGAATGTGAAGGTCATGAAAAAGCCGTGTATAACTTACATTTGAGAAAACGGGTTCTGGTAAATACAATCCTGTTCTCTGAAGTTTCTGATATTATGTTTTATTAATGGGCATAGCGAATGCTACTGTTATTGAAGACTGTTGTCTTATCAGTTGGACAGGCATGGTTGGATCAGAAGATGTGAGACTAATGTGGAATGTTAGCATAGTTTTATCTGAGACAACGATGTGCTCACCTACTGGGCTACCACTAATCTTACAACATTAATTAATAAAAGAGTTCAAAAATTCTATGGGGTGCAAATGAAGTTCTTTATTTCTTCAAGTTACGCAGAATCAAGAAAACCATTACCTCTCAAGGTAACAGATCGGAAATGACATATTCATTGACTGTTGTATAATCATTATTTCTTGGACACAGAATTGCCATTGAATAGAACTGTGAAACATTTTGTTCATTGATTTTTGTGTCATAAAATATGAAGCTAATAAAACTATAGTAATTATAATAACAGTTTTTAGGATAAATAGTGCTGAAATTTGGAGAAGAGTACCTTTGCAAGTGCCGGAAGGTAATGATGAGTTCATTTACAAAAATAAATGGTACTGATATTATGAGGAGGGTAATGTAAAATCGAAAAAGCTGTAAAGCAACGACGAATTAAAAGATAAATATATTAAGTTATAAAAAGAAACAGTAGTTACTGTGATGATGATTGTTGATGTAATTCAGTTTGTTTGTGCACAACGCTTCCTTAAGGAACAACAACTAAGGAAAAACAACTAATTAATTATATACTGTTCATCATGAGTAGTGAACAAAATGTTGATACTGATGTCTCAGTCATTAGTTTTGACTAAGAAATAGGGGAAATGTTGCGTACTGACAAAAATAACTGTTGACAAATGTATATACACTCCTGGAAATTGAAATAAGAACACCGTGAATTCATTGTCCCAGGAAGGGGAAACTTTATTGACACATTCCTGGGGTCAGATACATCACATGATCACACTGACAGAACCACAGGCACATAGACACAGGCAACAGAGCATGCACAATGTCGGCACTAGTACAGTGTATATCCACCTTTCGCAGCAATGCAGGCTGCTATTCTCCCATGGAGACGATCGTAGAGATGCTGGATGTAGTCCTGTGGAACGGCTTGCCATGCCATTTCCACCTGGCGCCTCAGTTGGACCAGCGTTCGTGCTGGACGTGCAGACCGCGTGAGACGACGCTTCATCCAGTCCCAAACATGCTCAATGGCGGACAGATCCGGAGATCTTGCTGGCCAGGGTAGTTGACTTACACCTTCTAGAGCACGTTGGGTAGCACGGGATACATGCGGACGTGCATTGTCCTGTTGGAACAGCAAGTTCCCTTGCCGGTCTAGGAATGGTAGAACGATGGGTTCGATGACGGTTTGGATGTACCGTGCACTATTCAGTGTCCCCTCGACGATCACCAGTGGTGTACGGCCAGTGTAGGAGATCGCTCCCCACACCATGATGCCGGGTGTTGGCCCTGTGTGCCTCGGTCGTATGCAGTCCTGATTGTGGCGCTCACCTGTACGGCGCCAAACACGCTTACGACCATCATTGGCACCAAGGCAGAAGCGACTCTCATCGCTGAAGACGACACGTCTCCATTCGTCCCTCCATTCACGCCTGTCGCGACACCACTGGAGGCGGGCTGCACGATGTTGGGGCGTGAGCGGAAGACGGCCTAACGGTGTGCGGGACCGTAGCCCAGCTTCATGGAGACGGTTGCGAATGGTCCTCGCCGATACCCCAGGAGCAACAGTGTCCCTAATTTGCTGGGACGTGGCGGTGCGGTCCCCTACGGCACTGCGTAGGATCCTACGGTCTTGGCGTGCGTCCGTGCGTCGCTGCGGTCCGGTCCCAGGTCGACGGGCACGTGCACCTTCCGCCGACCACTGGCGACAACATCGATGTACCGTGGAGACCTCACGCCCCACGTGTTGAGCAATTCGGCGGTACGTCCACCCGGCCTCCCGCATGCCCACTATACGCCCTCGCTCAAAGTCCGTCAACTGCACATACGGTTCACGTCCACGCTGTCGCGGCATGCTACCAGTGTTAAAGACTGCGATGGAGCTCCGTACGCCACGGCAAACTGGCTGACACTGACGGCGGCGGTGCACAAATGCTGCGCAGCTAGCGCCATTCGACGGCCAACACCGCGGTTCCTGGTGTGTCCGCTGTGCCGTGCGTGTGATCATTGCTTGTACAGCCCTCTCACAGTGTCCGGAGCAAGTATGGTGGGTCTGACACACCGGTGTCAATGTGTTCTTTTTTCCATTTCCAGGAGTGTATGATTTGAACTAAAACATTACTTAATACGTATGGGTACTACTGCTGCTCTAACTTACATATTAAAGTGTACATGTCGGCGAGAATAGTTTGATGTAGAAAAGTAAAGAATGTTACGCCAGTGGCTGAACTGTTAGTATTATTTGTCAAAAATACTCATCTTATTATGGCTAAAACCGACATCAAAGCCAGTGAACATTACAGTGATCTGTATGCTTGGATATTAATTTCAGCTTGCAGCACAAAATGTTTGTCATATTCTGCTGACACTGTTAACATGAAATGTCAAACACTGGAAACTACATGAAATTTTCATGAAATAGCATACTGAGTAGTAGCAATACTGATTTGTATAGGTATGAAATGAGGATTGCTGTACTTTCGCTTACTTTTCAAAGCCAGTCAAATATAATGATGATCCCACACTAGGTTATTAACTTCATCTTGAAGCACAAACCATCTGTCATATCTGCTGATAATAAAAATTTATGCTGTCATACAGTGCCGTCACACACTGGAGACTATGCACTTCATCCTCCTCCCCCCCCCCCCCCCCTCCTCCTCTCGTGTTACATCAAAATTGTAACAATTTCTGCACACATTGTCATGTTCATAGAACACACATGGGTTTCATACATTGGGATAAAAGTAAAATGTAAACGTTGCTCATTATTTTTGCAATGGGGAGGTGGAAAGTGAATAAACAATCGAGTGTCACAGTAAAAATGCTTTACGGATTTATGTATATACATTTTGTTGTGTCTAGACAAGACAGCCTAGACACAATGAGATGAAGCCGAAAGGCACGCGCTTAAACTCACGCAGGCTGGCGTGAGGTCTGCAACAGGATACGTAATGAATGCTATAAAGAAAAGTACGTAGCTTCTGGAATACTTAACTTTAATCCACAATTGTAGAACATCTCTCGTTACGGTACAGGCTTCATAATATTAATTATCTATTGAATACGGCGCCTTGCTAGGTCGTAGCAAATGTAGCTGAAGGCTGTGCTAACTATCGTCTCGGCAAATGAAAGCGTATTTGTCAGTGAACCTTTCCTTGCAAAGTCGGCTGTACAACTGGGGCGAGTGCCAGTACGTCTCACTACACCTGCCGTGTGGTGGCGCTCGGTCTGCTATCACTGACAGTGGCGACACGCGGGTCCGGCGTATACTAATGGACCGCGGCCGATTTAAAGGCTACCACCTAGCAAGTGTGGTGTCTGGCGGTGACACCACACATTTATTCAAATAAAAGTACATCACGCGTTTTTACCAGTTTTTGTGCGTTCTACCTTTTTTTAAGAATCACGCCAGTGGTATAATAGCTTACTTTTCATGATACTATTTGCAACCTCTTGATGTTATAATATATGATACGTGCTCCCTCCTGGGTCTTTCACTAGTACACTCCATTTACATGGAATCTTTATCCTTGGAATTCTGGAATTATTTGCCTAATATGTGGGTGTCTTTGCGAAACTATTCTATCCACTTCTTGTGAGGTTTGCCTTGTCTGAATGAAGTGGCCCACCTCAATTCTGCAACTGATTTGTTGACACTTTTTATTAGTTGACATCTACTAACAGGGAATTCATTCATATTACTCCAAGATCCACTTCACTAAACAAGCTTCACATTCTTCACCTAGAATGTTGGGGAGGGGGCGGGGGGGGGGGGGGAGGGGGCATCTGTCTTTGATCTGCATATTTTATCGAAATTTTATGCACCAGTATTGTTCTGGTTGTAACACTGTTCATTTTGGGAGCACTTGTTATGTGCGTCCAATTTTTTTACAGTTTACGAAACTTTAAACATATGACTTTCTTCATATTTGAGAATCTTCTTTTCTTTTTCTATGTCCATGTTAAGTTGCGTTTGGAAAACTGAAACAAAATAATATGCGACACAGGCAAGATAGTAATGGTTAACAATACCAAGCAAATAGTATTCTAACACCAGAAGCTGACAGTTAATATGTGCAGTAGGTGTCAGCTACTGGATATTAAAGCAGTATTATAACACCAGTGTATCATCTGATTTAGAGAAATGACAAATTTTCTGTACTATTTATCAGAACCTGGCCCCAACGAAACTGTAACACTCTAAAGGTGCATGTGTAGATATGAACAAGTTTCGACTTGTCTGAGAAAACGTATGTGCATTTATTTCGATTTGGCATATACGAGATGCATGCTCGGAGATTGCGTGAATGGAAGTACCCAAAATCAGCAAGTACGAGAGCTTAATGACTAAGTATACAGAAGTTCCATTCCGATTGGTCTATTTGCTATGTTATTGGCTGATCAGTCAGTCAATACTAAGTCCTTGCGAGTAAGGCTTTTCTCCCATACATTCATTTTATTAAACTCATTTTATTAAACTTATGATTGCACAATCTATTGGTTATGAACTGCGGATTGAAACTGAAGAAACTGCAAAAAGGCGGAAATTTAAGGAGATGGGACCTGGATAAACTGAAAGAACCAGAGGTTCTACAGATTTTCAGGGAGAGCATAAGGGAACAATTGACAGGAATGGGGGAAAGAAATACAGTAGAAGAAGAATGGGTAGCTCTGAGGGATGAAGTAGTGAAGGCAGCAGAGGATCAAGTAGGTAAAAAGACGAGGGCTAATAGAAATCCTTGGGTAACAGAAGAATATTGAATTTAATTGATGAAAGGAGAAAATATAAAAATGCAGTAAATGAAGCAGGCAAAAAGGAATACAAAAGTCTCAAAAATGAGATCGACAGGAAGTGCAAAATGGCTAAGCAGGGATGGCTAGAGGACAAATGTAAGGATGTAGAGGCTTGTCTCACTAGGGGTAAGATAGATAGATAGATACTGCCTACAGGAAAATTAAAGAGACCTTTGGAGAGAAGAGAACCACTTGTATGAATATCAAGAGCTCAGATGGCAATCCAGTTCTAAGCAAAGAAGGGAAGGCAGAAAGGTGGAAGGAGTATATAGAAGGTTTATACAAGGGCGATGTAGTTGAGGACAATATTATGGAAATGGAAGAGGATGTAGATGAAGATGAAATGGGAGATAAGATACTGCGTGAAGAGTTTGACAGAGCACTGAAAGACCTGAGTCGAAACAAGGCACCGGGAGTAGACAACATTCCATTAGAACTACTGATGGCCTTGGGAGAACCAGTCATGACAAAACTCTACCATCTGGTGAGCAAGATGTATGAGACAGGCGAAATACCCACAGACTTCAAGAAGAATATAATAATTCCAATCCCAAAGAAAGCAGGTGTTGACACATGTGAAAATTACCGAACTATCAGTGTAATAAGTCACAGCTGCAAAATACTAACGCGAATTCTTTACAGACGAATGGAAAAACTGGTAGAAGCGGACCTCGGGGAAGATCAGTTTGGATTCCGTAGAAATGTTGGAACACGTGAGGCAATACTAACCTTACGACTTATCTTAGAAGAAAGATTAAGAAAAGGCAAACCTACGTTTCTAGCATTTGTAGACTTAGAGAAAGCTTTTGACAACGTTAACTGGAATACTCTCTTTCAAATTCTGAAGGTGGCAGGGGTAAAATACAGGGAGCGAAAGGCTATTTACAATTTGTACAGAAACCAGATGGCAGTTATAAGAGTCGAGGGGCATGAAAGGGAAGCAGGGGTTGGGAAAGGAGTGAGACAGGGTTGTAGCCTCTCCCCGATGTTATTCAATCTGTGTATTGAGCAAGCAGTAAAGGAAACAAAAGAAAAATTCGGAGTAGGTGTTAAAATTCATGGAGAAGAAGTAAAAGCTTTGAGGTTCGCCGATGACATTGTAATTCTGTCAGAGACAGCAAAGGACTTGGAAGAGCAGTTGAATGGAATGGACAGTGTCTTGAAAGGAGGATACAAGATGAACATCAACAAAAGCAAAACGAGGATAATGGAATGTAGTCAAATTAAATCGGGTGATGCTGAGGGGATTAGATTAGGAAAAGAGACACTTAAAGTAGTAAAGGAGTTTTGCTATTTAGGGAGTAAAATAACTGATGATGGTCGAAGTAGAGAGGATATAAAATGTAGACTGGCAATGGCAAGGAAATCGTTTCTGAAGAAGAGAAATTTGTTAACATCGAGTATAGATTTAAGTGTCAGGAAGTCGTTTCTGAAAGTATTTGTATGAAGTGTAGCCATGTATGGAAGTGAAACATGGACGATAACCAGTTTTGTACAAGAAGAGAATAGAAGCTTTCGAAATGTGGTGCTACAGAAGAATGCTGAAGATAAGATGGGTAGATCACGTAACTAATGAGGAGGTATTGAATAGGATTGGGGAGAAGAGAAGTTTGTGGCACAACTTGACTAGAAGAAGGGATCGGTTGGTGGGACATGTTTTGAGGCATCAAGGGATCACAAATTTAGCATCAGAGGGCAGCGTGGAGGGTAAAAATCGTAGAGGGAGACCAAGAGATCAATACACTAAGCAGATTCAGAAGGATGTAGGTTGCAGTAGGTACTGGGAGATGAAGGAGCTTGCACAGGATAGAGTAGCATGGAGAGCTGCATCAAACCAGTCTCAGGACTGAAGACCACAACAACAACGACAACATGATTGCATTGGTATACGGGGAAGTCTTATTGCACTACTTTGTATATTTATCCGTGTTAACAACCTTGACGAAAGCTTTCTCTGTGTCTATAAATAGAAAGGTGGAAGGAATACATAGAAGGGCTATACAAGGGAAATGGTCTTGAAGGGAATATTATAGGAAGGAACGAGGAAGTAGATGAAGGTGTGATTTCAGATATACTACAAGAACAATTTTGCAGAGCACTGAAAGTTCTATCTTAAAAATTGGGGTCTGGAAGTAAACGACACTCCAACAGAATTTTTGAGATTCTTGGTGTACAAAATACAAGACATGAGCGTATTACACTGAGACTTCAATGAGAATGTAAAAATTCCCATTCCGAAGGAGGCAGGCGCTGGCATGAATGAATATTACAGAACTATCTGTTTAATAAGTCATGGTTGCATAATACTGGTTCACATACAGAGGAATAGAAAAACTGGGAGAAGCCGACTTTATGGAAGACCAATCTTGGTTCCAGAGAAATGATGGAACACAAGGATCAGTATTGACTGTATGACATTCATTAGAAGACTAATTGAAGAAATGTAAACTAACATTTGTAGCATTTCTAGTTTTAGGCAAAGCATTTGATGATGTTTAATGGAATGCAACGTTCCAAATTCTGAAGCAATCAGTGATAAAAAATACAGGAAGTGAAAAGTTATTTATAGCTTCTGTAGAAAATAGACTGCATTTATAACAGTTGATGCACGTGAAAGGGAAGCAGTGGTTGAAAAAGGGGGTAAGACAGGATTGTAACCTTATAACATTAGAAGCGCTATGTCCAATGTACAAGGTGTTCAAAAAACGGCGGGTATGATTAACCAACATATAGCTGGCACATTGTTGTAAGGCGCCTGGAATAGGTAGCGCTGACGCGAGCTCGGGAAAGTTCCCTGAGTCGCTGTTGTGTGTGTCACAAGAGAAGGTGGGGGCATGTGTCCAGCAGACCTCCGAGCGGATATAACTTCGAATTCAAATAACGGATAGGTAAAATCGTAACGCCACTTACCTAGGAACGTCGAGCAATATGGTCAAGATCTAACTATGCAGAAGCTACAAGCTTCGAATATTCACCAAAACCTGATAGCCACTTCCATACATGCTGTAGAAAATCTCATGAATTGTTGAAATCACAGTAAAGAAACGAGTTCGTTACAGGTGTTACCATATATATGCAACAAATATTAACAAAGTTATTAATATTTTTGTGTAAAATTTTTTGTAATAACAGTTACAGATGTGTACGACACACGACTGGATTTTTCTTGAATTGAGTTATAAAGTGACAACATTTATCTTACAGAACAGTTATATTAACATTTATAAATGATATATTTAATATTCAAGAAAATTTAACAGAGTACCAAAGCAAGCAGTTCTCCACAGATACGCGATAGATTAGCCCCAGCATAAATAATTTATGGTATTATTCTAATTTGTTTCCTGTTCTTTAATAAGAAATACAATAAGTCATTGTTTGTAAGCGGGTGTCTGAGAAGGATAGTACTGGAATTGCAAGCTGAATGAAGTTATGAGTCTGACTAGCTCTTGTCGTTCATTTTTCATCGTGTAAAATATAAATTATTGTTGATTATTCTTCAACATCCAACACGTTATAAAATAATACTTGTCCGAAAATCATCCAGAAATGTATCTCATATATATATATATATATATATATATATATATATATATATATATATGTTCGAAACATGTAAAAATTGTAAAATACGTACTCATTAGACTGCTTAATTGAGTGTAGAAGCAGGTCAAGTGACCAAAGCCATATACAGGCATGTAGAGCATGGTTCGTGTTGTTTTGATGCTCGTGTTTGAGTGTGTAAGATCGCTGGTGAGGTTTCAGCGGCCAGTGAGCGGGGGTGTTTAAGTGATAGTTCAGTATAACAGTTTGTAAATTAGAAAATACACTCCAAGACAAACAGAAAAAAACCACGACGAAGGAGTTATTCGAATGGAACGGAAATCGGGAGACATTATGTACGTGTGGAAACAAACAAATGATTGCAATTTCAGAAAAATGGATAATTTATTCAAGATGAAGAGTTTCACAAATTCAGCAAGTTTATAACATGCTAGTCCACCTGTGGACCTTATGCCAGCAGTTTCTCGGTTTCGCATTGATTGATAGAGTTTTTGGATGTCCTCATGAGGGATATCATCCAATTGGTGCGTTAGAGCCTCAGAATCCCGATTTGGTTGGACGGCCCTGTCCATAATGCTCCAAACCTTGTCAGTCGGAGAGAGATCTCCGATGCATGATACTTTCAGAACAAAAAGCTATGCCAAGTATGATGCCGTTTGACAAAGAGTATGGGAGTGTAAGACATAATAGTTCTAGAATGCAATAAAATGCATCCCTGAAACTTACTTTACTAATATCATCACATGATTCTAATCTCACTTAACACTGTCTTTTGTTACTTTATGTGTGATTGTCCACTGAGCTTTAATATCATGTCGTTTACCTTTTGTTTTAAATCCATAGTTTTAATCTTCGATACCTGTCCGCGTTGAGAGAGATGTTAGAAAGGAAGAACCCTAGGTTCCTGGTTTTAAATGACTTCTGTGAATCTGTATAGAAGAATGGTTTGAAAGTTCCTTGTGTAAGAACACTTTTGATATGTTGCCTAACACTTCTCGAATTTGCGCCAGCATTATAACTCAAATAGCCTCATGATGTGTAACTTTTCCAATGCGCTCGGCTTCATTTGTTACAGCATGATTACGCGTACCTAACAGGTAGGAGTAATACATCGATTCCACAGTACTTCAACTAAATCTATACGGGAAAATGTGCATTAATCACCAGAATGGTCATTTGTTCTCCTATCGTAGGCAACACTGAATTAAAGAAACATTAAGGACTAGTATAGTCCAATTACATTGAAACTGAACTGCTGAAAATATATCTGAAAGTGGACAATATACATATGACCAAGCTGGTTATAGTTAAAATTGGATTCACGGAACAACCTTTTATAATCGCACCAATGACATCAGTCTCCATACATGAGCAACAAATGTAGTGCTTATAGATCGTAAATTTTGGTTTCGATAGCCTCCAGAAGCACTAATTTAGAATAACATAACATAATAATAACAGACTATTAAATAATTCGGTAATTTCAGTATGCAACGCTTTGGTAAACATGTTTTGTGACCTCGAAACATGGCTGACTCCCTCTCGATATTGAAAGTAATATGGTTTAGCACTTTGAAGTTAATTAGAATAACTCCCATGCACAAACCTTCCCTGATAATTTATTCCAGCCGTTTAAGTATACCAGTCTTCACCAAGAGGAAGAACGGACAAAAACTCAGTTCTGCAACGTAATATCGAACGAATTCCCTGGGTCAGGGGCAGTAAGCGGTGATTTGTAAGGGGTGCGTAAATTAGCTGTAAAACAGACTTGTCTTCCGGTTCTGCCAAGCCACATATTCTCGACCTGTTAAACCTGTCCTTACATGTGATGCAGTTGTGCTTATGCTGCGCGCCCATATGTGGGAGCAAAATATGTGCAAACTAAGTTGACACTTGACGCGGTGGCTGATGGGAGCGACTTTAAATGGGAAATGCCTTTACCGTCACTCCAATCAGCCACCGCGCCGAGTGTCAAATTAATTTGCACGTATAGTACTTGAACTTTGTGTGACTGCGATAACACTCGGAAAGATGGCGGTACTTTATTAATTACAAGACAAAATAACCTGGTAAAATCGAATATTTTATTAAGACCCATTGTCCACCAATTAAGATGGTGTATGTACATTGCTGTATTAATGCAAAGTTGACAACAACTCTCATCAGAGCTGAGGGAGCTTGCGGGAGACTAACTAATTGACAATGAAAGCTCTGTCCTACAGAATGAGCTACTCGCATTTAACATTACAGTTACCTTGTTGCTCTGCCACGCGGCACATACACGCTAACCGCCAGAATAGTTTTGCAAAGTGCCAAGACTAACATGCCATTTCTACGAGGCAAAACTACGGTAACTCCACAGTCACGACCAGATGCCCATAATCGACACTCTACAACAATGAATGATTAGCTTCGTCCAGCTTCCCGACATTTCGTTGAGTGATGATATATGAAGTGCCATAAGATTTGTTCCGTTAAACGTAGCTCCATATTGTCACCAGCAAAAAATATACTTTGAAACACTCAATTACGAGGGTTGAATGAAAAGTAATGCCCCCACCTTCGTTAATCGGGTTTGGATGGGAATATTTTAATAAATCAAACGCAGAAATAATCCTTAGAATGTTATCTTTAATTACCAATATTCACTTTTCCACATAGTCACCAGCCAATTTGATACATTTCTGCCAACGATGAACAAGTTTTCTGAAGCCGTCACGGAAGAAGTCGACACACTGTTTCCGCAACCACAGCCTCACAGTTCTGACAACGTCTTCATCAGAAGCATAATGATGTCCCCGGAGGTAGTCTTTCACTATTGGGAACAAATGGAAGTCAGACGGGGCTAAACCTAGACTGTGTGGAAGATGCCGTACGGTGGTGAGATTCAGCCTTTGAAGTTCTGCTGTGATGTCACGTGAAATGTGTGGTTTGGCAATGTCATGCTTCAGGAAAACATTTACCTTTTAATTTCGGACCCTTGTTAGCCGTCGTTTCAGAGTTCGGAGAATTTTGATCTAACGCTCTGAATTTATTGTTGTTCTACGATCAAGGAAATAAACATGGATCAATCCATCTGCGTCCCAGAACACTGTGGCCATGACTTTTTCAGCTAAGGGCTGCGTCTTGAATTTCTTTCTCCGAGCCTAGTCTTTGTGTCGATATGCCGCGCGGGATTAGCCGAGCGGTCTGGGCGCTGCAGTCATGGACTGTGCGGCTGGTCCCGGCGGAGGTTCGAGTCCTCCCTTGGGCATTGGTGTGTGTGTGTTTGTCCTTAGGATACTTTGGGTTAAGTAGTGTGTAAGCTTAGGGACTGATGACCTCAGCAGTTAAGTTCCATAAGATTTCACACACAATTTTTTTTTGTGACAATATTCCACAGACTGACATTTCGTCTCCGGGTCGTAATGGTGTACCCACGTTTCGTCTCCTGTCACAACTGAATGGAGAAAGGCATCACCTTCATTCTCGTAACGCGAGAAGAGTTCCTGTCTAATTTCAAGCCTGTGCGCTTTCATTTCAGGAGTCAGCATCCGGGATACGCATCATGCACTGATCTTCCGAAAGCCAAGCAAAGCATAATGTGAGACACACGTTCTTGTGAAATGCCGATTGTTCTTGCAGTTTCTCTCTGAGTGATACGACGATCGTCTTGAACCAATCTGTCGACATTTTGCTTGTGAAACTCGGTGGTTGCTGTGACAGGACGTACAACTCTTTTCTTGTCACGCAGGTCAGATGTTCCCGCCTCAACATCTACAAACTTACTCGCCCAACAACACACAGTATTCACATCAACACAATCACCATAAACTGCTTTCGTTCTCCGATGAATCTCCTTTGGGGTGACACCTTCTGCTGTCAAGAATTCAATGACTGCACGTTGCTTAAATCGCATAGACCGATCGTCTGCGCAGGGTTCCATACTTCACACTGGAGCTGCAGAGAACATGCTATGGAAGAAGGCAGTGCCTGCCCCATACCAATGCTGCCAACTGTTGAAGAGTAACATAGGTGTAGGTTTTACTTTTCAGTCAACCACCGTAAAATCACAGTCTACATGACTGTTCGTATTCAAACTTACTTAATATGAAGTGAACAGATAGAAAGCTAATGCTGTAACTAGGATAAAATTGCCATCTGACACAGGTCTCACGACAGTAAAGTCCCAACATAGTCACCTTCACACAATGATCTGTGACTCCTACTTATACCTATTGAGTCTGCTGTGACGTCAGACAATCCACTTTACCAATTATTTTACTATAAAAATTGTAATGTCCTACATCTGCTCCCGCAATGAAAACTCTGTCGAACACTCTGTGAAATAATTATCGGTTAATTCTTATTCTTATAAAAGGTATTTTTCTGATTACTTTCTTTCCTCGATCATTTGAAATTTTCACATGCTTGTTGCCAAGGGCTGTCTGCCGTCAGAAATTGTGTCTTACTTTTAGTCTGTGCCTCTCATATGCTTTCGCTGGCCATCCAAAGACATTCTGTTCATGGTCTCTGAAGCCCACCATGCAGGTGTGGTGTCGTTGTGCGCTCTGTCGCCCCACCAGGGCGACAATGGCCGCTTCCGGCCTTTCTGCGGTTGCCTTGATTCAAATTTTAGAGCTTAATTAAAATAGAAATATCACGTCTCAACCTCACTGTAGCCATTACTGTCACAAATTCTTTTACATACACCCTTTCAGTTATCATAGCCTTGATTTTGCCGTTCATTCAGTTAAAAAGTTGTTGTCCCAGATAACCAACACAACGATATGAGAATGGTGGAATGCAACAGCCAAGACATCGACATTAATCAGTATCATCAAACTCAAAAGGAGATTAATGAAGTTTGGTAGGTTTACCGTTTTGAATAGTAAATATAAACTCCAATTTGGAAACCTCAGTCACTATTATTATTAACCTTTTGGTAAATGAGTTACGTGTTGCGAAACAATCTAAATTTTAACACTGAAAAAACTTACTTTCAATTTATGTCAGCATAAATGAACGCCATTCATCATTTAAACAATCATTATACCTGTGTTACAGAACAATTTGATTAGGTCATTATTCCAGATAATATTATGTAAGTAGTGTTCGTATACTTTTGATCAATGTGAATGTGGCGACCACGAAGTGACAATAGAATGCAAAAGAAAATATCTTTCGATCCAGCTCTCACACGAGCGTATACATGGCATATTGCAGATTTCTGAAGAAGAACAAGAGGAACTGTTTCGAAACTTGTGAGAAAAGGCCTGTTGTTATTCTGCTGTATTATAAAAAATTCTCATTTCATCGGGATGATGACAGAATTATTAGAAAACTGATTCTGCATTCTTCCACTTATGTGTAAGTTATACGTTCCATTGTCACACAAAAGATCGCCTTGAGATGCAGCAGAAATCAATAAATAAGGTACTATACCAGCAAAACCTTTACATCCGTGTAATTCGTAAATCATGCCGGCCGCTGTGGCCGAGCCATTCTAGACGCTTCAGTCCGGAACCGCGCTGCTGCTACGGTCGCATGTTCGAATCGTGCCTCGGGCATGGATGTGTGTGATGTCCTTAGGTTGGTTAGGTTTAAGTATTTTTAAGTCTAGGGGACTGATGACCTCAGATGTTAAGTCCCATAGTGCTTAGAGCCGTATAATCATGACTTGTAAACGGTGCAGACGCTTCTTGACCAATGATGACATTGTTTCCTCAGAAACGTCGCTGCTAAGAAATATTACAAAACACAAAACATGCACTATTTAAATATATACTATACTAACATGTGATTCGGCACCTACATCTCAATCTGAAGTGAAATCTTTTTTTTTTTTTTTGTGTGCATTGCATTCCGGCATTTATGCACTGAAGTAACGTCACACATACCTTATCAGGCAAAATGAAGGATAATCACAGTAACATATTAAATAAAAGGATAAGTAATATTTCAGTAGTAATAACTATGTCGCGGCGTCGTAGCCTGATGTCTTAAATGCAAGAGGGTCAAAGCCAAACTTCCCTGAATATGGGGTGAAAACTGTTGCAGTTTTATTTTCTAGGTCGATCTACGTAATTGTGAATGTTAAACGAATGTTGCACTAAAATGTAAAGCATTGTCTTGTCCTTAGAGTCAGCTAAAAAAGACACATTTTGAGGGATGTTTTTGTGACTAAACAAGGTGCTATAGTGCTCAAAGTAACAGGTCACCATCACTAAGATAAAAGAATCTAAACCAGCTTCGCGTTCAGCCCATGAGACCGCAGAACACCAACAGGCCGTCGTATCGTCCTCCGCCAAATGACGTCATTTCGATGCAGCATGGAGGGCCATGCGCTCAGCACATCGCTCTACCATTTGTCGTCACATTTCCAGACCTTGAAGGCGCTACTTTCATTCTAGTAGTTCTCCAGTTGGCTGGAATTAAACCTGTGTCCTCCGCAGGGCACGCAGACACGGTGATAAGTCACCTCGAGTAACGTCAGCGGATTCTCTCAGTAATAAATGTAAGATAATACTGTTGAGAACTTGTCAGAAAAGAAGAAGAGATGGTCATCTCTCGTGCTAGCAATGAATTTATTGGCACTGCTGAAACAGATGAAAGAACTAATTCGGTGTTCTTCACCCAAGCGAAGTGCCAGTTGTAATATGCATAGTTCATTCTTCTTCTTCTTGAAACAGATCCTGTATACTCGCTACGACCCGAATAGTGGTATGTATCTTCAAGCTCGGCAGTAACTGCAGTGACGTTAAATGAGTTTGGTACGAAGTGGGTAATTGTGTGTAATACACAAAAACCTTCACTAGACAGATTACACACAGATTATAAAAACCAGCGATTTATTAGAGCTGTTGTAGAACGTATAACAGCGAATTGTGAAAGTAATGTACTTGGTAACTGTTGCTAGATTACAGCGATCGAGATCAGTCGAAATGAAATGCCAGGTCTAAGAATTACAAATGTGTCAGCAGAGAGTCGCAAAAAGTAGCTACGAGTGGTATTAAGGTCAGTTAATTATGCTCCTACAGACAAAGCGCAGTTTGCGTCAGGCGCGATGGGAAAGGTTAGCCGCTGGACGGCTTCACGGCCGCCCCATTTCGTAATGCCGTATAAAGGACGCACATGCGACACGCCTATTACTGTTGTGTCTACGTGTTGTACCCAGTATCATTGTACACTTTCTGTCCAGCGCAGACAACCACCCCAAAACACTGCACGACTTGCGGATGAAAATACTCGTGAGTGCAAAACTGACACAACTTGTTGACTACGGCTTGGTGACAGCTGTTTCAGACCGAAGGTCGCAGCAAAATCCTCTAGGTTCACAATAATGAGCCACACTAATATCTTATCAGAGTATACGTCGTGTCTTTGTCAGAAAAGACACTGTAAGAACTATTTTATATACAGCTGTTATGTTGATCTTCTGTCCAGAGACGGGTTTTAAGCAGATCTCCTCGGTAGTCTATCCTGTGCCAACCTCTTCGTCTCCACATGAATATTGCAATCCGCATCCACTTCAACCACCTACCTACAATCCTACTTCGATCTCACTCTACACTATTTTCTCCATTACAAAAATCAATAATCCTCCTTGCGATAGGATATGTCCTATAACCAGTTCTCTCTTTTATTGGAAGTAAAGATAGGTAAAGATCCGCATTCTGACCCTAGAGGGACGAATTGGGCTCGACTGACCGCCACGTCATCCTACGTCAATGGGGTCGCACCCTCTCCTGGCTGTAGTCGAGTTTCTTGACCTTGAAACCACTGCTAATCGGTCGAGCAGCTCCTCAGTTGGCCTCACTAGGCTGGGCGCATCCAGTATTAGTATTCCCACCAAGGAAAAAAAAAATCCGTATTAACACAGGGAATCGAACTCGTGTCCTTCTTAAGGCAGTCAGCTGCGCAGACCACTTTTTTATTTTATTTTTTATTTTTCCAGGGGAATACAGGAAGAAAAGGACAAACTAAACGCCATCCAGGAGCACGATCGTTTCGGGATATGTCGGGGGGGGGGGGGAGGAGGCATAATGAGCAGTGGTCGTCTCTTATGGCCTGGCGACGGTGTTTCCTTCACACCAAGGTAAAGATGGAGAAGAAGGAAAATTTGGGAAGAAAAGAACAAACGAAACGCTATACAGAAGCAGGATTTTATTTTACTTTTATTTATTTTTTATTAATTTATTTTTATTTTTGTATTCCTTTTTATTTTTTTATAGAGAAGAAATGGGAGGTTCAGCCTCCGATTGAAAGAAAAACAAACATTCGCTCAACTAGTAGCTGCAACTAGAGTCCTCACGTTACCTGATCATCGTAGCATGTCTTCTGTTATCTGTTACTGGGTCATCGTTGGTCATTCTAAAGCCATCTGCATTAAAAAATGTTCGTCTCTCGCCATGGATGATCCACCTGCACGGTGGATTGTGTTGTGCACTCCAGAGGTAGTTCTAAAAATATTTCTATGTTTGGGGTTGATAACTATCGCACAATGCCTTTCCTGCATGTGTTTACAGAAATCAAGAACATCCTTTGGAATTTGTAGCATATTGGGCTGTAATGGACGACATGGCCTTGGATCCACGTGATGGCGTGGGTGCTGGTGCTCGTGTAGTACGTTTCGTCTGGATCAAGAAGTGTTCGAGCGGTGACTTTTGCCCACAGTAGAAAAGCCAGCATTTGTTTGACGAAGTACCAGACCACCGCGGCCTCTCCGCAACGAATACGGTGTTCGTCCTTGTCAGCCACATTACAGTCCACGCAGTTGGAGGATTCCACCATGTGGATTTTATGATTTTACGTATGCGTTCCTGTGTGATCAGTTTCATATTGATTGTCACAAACCAAGTGGACTGGACGTCAGAGTAGAGCATGGATGCGTGGACTGTCCGCCACACGACACGTCATCGCGGTCTGGTTGTCGTCTCCGTTGCAGGTTGCAGTAGAATTCCTTCGCCGTCGCCAAGGTGTGGTTGTTGTGGTCTTCAGTCCTGAGACTGGTTTGATGCAGCTCTCCATGCTACTCTATCCTGTGCAAGCTTTTTCATCTCCCAGTACCTACTGTAACCTACATCCTTCTGAATCTGCTTAGTGTATTCATCTTTTGGTCTCCCCCTACGATTTTTACCCTCCACTCTGCCCTCCAATGCTAAATTTGTGATCCGTTGATGCCTCAGAACATGTCCTACCAACCGATCCCTTCTTCTTGTCAAGTTGTGCCACAAACTCCTCTTCTCCCCAATTCTATTCAATACCTCCTCATTAGTTATGTGATATACCCATCTAACCTTCAGCATTCTTCTGTAGCACCACATTTCGAAAGCTTCTATTCTCTTCTTGCCCAAATTATTTATTGTCCACGTTTCACTTCCATACATGGCTACACTCCATACAAATACTTTCATAAACGACTTCCTGACACTTAAATCTATACTCGATGTTAACAAATTTCTCTTCTTCAGAAACTCTTTCCTTACCAATTCCGGTCTACATTTATTTCTCCTCTACTTCGACCATCATCAGTTATTTTGCTCCCCAAATAGCAAAACTCCTTTGCTGCTTTAAGTGTCTCATTTCCTAATCTAATTCCCTCAGCATCGCCCGACTTAATTCGACTACATTCCATTATCCTCGTTTTGGTTTTGTTGATGTTCATCTTATACCCTCCTTTCAAGACACTGTCCATTCCGTTCAACTGCTCTTCCAAGTCCTGTGCTGTCTCTGACAGAATTACAATGTCATCGGTGAACCTCAAAGTTTTTATTTCTTCTCCATGGATTTTAATACCTACTTCGAATTTTTCTTTTGTTTCCTTCACTGCTTGCTCAATATACAGATTGAATAACATCGGGGAGAGGCTACAACCCTGTCTCACTCCCTTTCCAACCACTGATTCCCTTTCATGTCCCTCGACTCTTATAACTGCCATCTGGTTTCTGTACAAATTGTAAATAGCCTTTCGCTCCCTGTATTTTACCCCTGCCACCTTCAGAATTTGAAAGAGAGTATTCCAGTCAACATTGTCAAAAGCTTTCTCTCAGTCTACAAATGATAGAAACGTAGGTTTGCCTTTCCTTATTCTAGCTTCTAAGATAAGCCGTAGGGTCAGTATTGCCTCACGTGTTCCAATATTTCTACGGAATCAAAACTGATCTTCCCCAAGGTCGGCTTCTACCAGTTTTTCCATTCGTCTGTAAAGAATTCGCGTTAGTATTTTGCAGCTGTTGCTTATTAAACTGATTGTTTGGTAATTTTCACATCTGTCAACACCTGCTTTCTTTGGGACCGGAATTATTATATTCTTCTTGAAGTATGAGGGTATTACGCCTGTCTCATACATCTTACTCACCAGATGGTAGAGTTTTGTCAGGTCTGGCTCTTCTTGAAATCTGAGGGTATTTCGCCAGTCTCATACATCTTACTCACCAGATGGTAGAGTTTTGTCAGGACTGGCTCTCCGAAGGTCGTCAGTAGTTCTAATGGAATGTTGTCTATTCCCGGGGCCTTGTTTCGACTCAGGTCTTTCAGTGCTCTGTCAAACTCTTCACGCAGTATCGTATCTCCCATTTCATCTTCATCTACATCCTCTTCCATTTCCATAATATTGTCCTCAAGTACGTCGCCCTTGTATAGACCCTCTATATACTCCTTCCACCTTTCTGCTTTCCCTTCTTTGTTTAGAACTGGGTTTCCATCTGAGCTCTTGATTTTCATACAAGTGGTTCTCTTTTCTCCAAAGGTCTCGAAAGGTTTCTCGCAAAGGATGGAGCCAGAAAAGCGCCGCGCGTGTAACTGAGATCCAAATAAACACATCCAAGGTAGAATATCGTTGCTGGGATGTTTTGCAACGACACCGAGGACACGGGAGAGGCTGGCGCTAAATCTAGTAGCAAACTCGTGAGGTCACGAGCTTGCTACAGCGGCGCCATAACCGTAAATGTGAACTAACGAACAGGGCCACACCTCTGTCGTAAACGTTTACTAGCCCTAGCCCTCTCCTGTCCTTGGGCAGGGTAAGGGATTCATGTCGACCTCTGAGCAACATTTCTGTGCTGACAAGTAGCCGAGAGTCGCAATAATGCTGCGGGGCACTGGGTCCGTAATCGGAAGTACCTGTGCGACGTGCGGAATTCGCGACGCTAGGTGGACATTGGAATACTGTGCCCTCTGGAAGATATTCAAAGTGATCTGCTATCCCTACTCTAATTCGGTGCCGGAGATGCCTACAATTACGGGTCGTCGTAGGGCGTACATCTTTCGTGAAGTCGAAGCATCTCATCTGGTTGCTGACGTCATAACGGGGTGACACTGTGAGGTGCTAATCCCATCCCGATTCGCATGGCTACTGACTTCTCAACATTAAGGCTGCACCGTATGTCGTGATCCTGTCCATGGTGATTACCATAACATCACCGCCACGGAGTACCAGCGTCAAGTTGTCCACACATGCGTTGCATCGGAAGGTGGTTGCATCGAGCATTATCCCAGTCAGTCTATGGCGTAGGCCGCATAACAGTGGTTATAAGGCCAACGCGTCTAATATTATTAATAATGGGCAGCCCTGGTGCTACTAGCAGCATATAATGATGGGCGCTGTTAAACGACCATTAACGAGCATCCTCAATGACATGTCGTGTGGTAGATATACAACCGTTCGCTCAACGAAAGATCTGTACCCAAAGACTCGAAAGTTGCACAGGCCACACTAATATTCAAGAAAGGTAGTAGGAGTAATCCAGTAAAATAACAGACCCACATCATTAATGTCGATATGCAGCAGGATTTTTGAACATATATTGTGTTAGAACATTATGAATTACCTAGAGGGAAACGGTCTATTTACACACAGTCAACATGGGTTTAGAAAACATCGTTCCTGTGAAACACAACTAGCTCTTTATTCACATGAAGTGCTGAGTGCTATTACCAAGGGATTTCAGATCGATTCCGTATTTCTGGATTTCCGGAAGGCTTCAGACACTGTACCACACAAGCGGCTCATAGTGAAATTGCGTGCTTATGGAATATCGTCTCAGTTATGTGACTGGATTTGCTATTTCCTGTCAGGGAGGTCACAGTTCGTACTAATTGACGGAAAGTCATCGAGTAAAACACTAGTGATTTCTGGAGTTCCCCAAGGTAGTGGTAGAGGCCCTTTGCTGTTCCTTATCTATATAAACGATTTTGGAGACAATCTGAGCAGCCGTCTTCGGTTGTTTGCAGATGACGCTGTCGGTTATCGACTAATAAAGTCACCAGAAGATGAAAACAAATGGTAAAACGATTTAGAAAAGATATCTGAATGGTGCGAAAATTGGCAGTTGACCCTAAACAACGAAAAATGTGAGGTCATCCACATGAGTGCTAAAAGGAACTCGTTAAACTTCGGTTACACGATA
Organism: Schistocerca serialis cubense; assembly: GCF_023864345.2. Classification (NCBI taxonomy): domain Eukaryota; kingdom Metazoa; phylum Arthropoda; class Insecta; order Orthoptera; family Acrididae; genus Schistocerca; species Schistocerca serialis. Next base: position 147,319,540 of record NC_064641.1, on the reverse strand, counting down.
AATCAGTCTAATCTAAAAGCCGTAAATTCAAATAAATACCTAGGTATTACAATTACTAACAACTTAAATGGGAAGGAACACATAGAAAATGTTGTGGGGAAGGCTAACCATAGACTGCGTTTTATTTGCAGGACACTTAGAAAATGTAACAGACCTACTAAGAGTGTCACAGAAATGGTACAGTATTTGAGCCAGGAATCATGAAAAGAAAAGCGTTTTTCGTTGCGACGGAAGCTTCTCACGAATTTCCAATCACCAACTTTCTCCTCCGAATGCGAAAATATTTTGTTGACACCGACCTACATAGGGAGGAACGAACACCACGAGAAACTAAGGGAAATCAGAGCTCGTACGGAAAGATATAGGTGTTCATTCTTTCCGCGCGTTGTACGAGATTGGAATAATAGAGAATTTTTAAGGTGGTTCGATGAACCCTCTGCCAGGCACTTAAATGTGGTGTGCAGAGTATCCATGTAGATGTAGATGCATCACCACTTCGATAAAGCTGTCTGGGTATAGGAGGCATTGGAGAGCTATAATCAAGAATGAGTGGTCGTCTCTGTCAAATGCTTGACTAAAGTCGATGGATGCCAGCGCTGCTGGTATGTGCCTCACCTTCGCCAAAGTTATCAAGTCCCTTCTGAGCATATGTTGTTGGGGCCCGCCAATGATGCTTGATCCTGCAAAATTACGTACTGTATGGTACTCCTGAAATGCTTAGCCATTAGCCTGGTGTAAATTTTCATATCACTATTAAGCAGATTCAAGGTAATCATGGATATGGGTCCTAGCATTCCGTTTATGAATAACCACTATCAGTCCTTCTAAGAAGTTTACAGAAAGTGGTACATCTGGAGACATCAGTCTTGGCGTATTTCTGTCTAACACGACACCAGCATCTGCTTGAAGGTCCGCCTCTGCCGATGGCGTCAGGCGCTTCGTCTTCTGACATGTCCCCTACTACGTCCGCTTCCAGTGCTGTGGTGTGGGTGCATGGATCAACCATGAAACTTCTGTAACGAGCGCCGGACCCGTTTGCCGCGCTGAATACAGCCGACCATAACGATCATGAAGAGCCTTGGCTATATCATGTTGATCGCTGAGACCTCTACCATCCTCGATGTTGATAACGTGGACCAGCGCCTGTGGCCGTCATTTGCACTTCGTATGTGCTACATTGAAGGTCATTCGAAGGACAATTGGTCTTGTACAGAAAAGCGTACTATGGTTTCTTCCAAATGGAGGCGTGTGAAAGAAACGAATTTCACTTTTGCGCCATTGAACGATGCCTGTCTGTCCGGCGAGGGTGGGTGTTCTTAATATTCTCTGAGGATGATAAAGTAAAAGTCCATTGTGTGTCTGTGCCACATAGCATGAAGGTTCGCCTGAGCGTCAGTTTTGCACAGTCAGTCCACTGTCTTGGGGCGAAGGGTAAAGACCCTGATAGCGGACACACTTATTCCATGAATCTGCCACAGCTACAGGACACACTAGGGAGATCAAGTGGGTGGTGTTGGGCTTCCATGGGCTCCTGCTTCGCCATACCTTGAGAGGACTGCGTACCAACACACAGCTGTAGGCTAAGTGATCTGCGTCACATATCGCTGTATGTAGTGACCTAGTGACATAAATCCGGTGGAATGGGCTGGACGAGTGACTGGTGATATGAATTTAGCCGCGTCTAACAGCGTGGACGTGGCGCCATGTGTCCATCAGCTAAAGATTGTGGATAAGTCAGCCCCAGCGTTCAGGGAACGCCGCGGGAGCTGGTCTGAGGGTGCTTCTCTGCAATTGAAGTCCCCTCCAAGCACCAGACCATCTAGCCCACCCTGGAAGAACAGCGCAATGTCCTCCGAAGAAAAACTGGGGCGTTCCCGCCGTCGATCCGTGACGGAAGCGGCAGAGACGTTGAAGAGCCGGTCGCTGTTCACTGTGACGACCATGGCCTTTGAATTGGGGAGATATAGAGCGTCATCGGCTACCAAGCCCTCTCTATGTAGAACGGTAACTCCACTGGCGGGGGCAGGCGTGGGAGACATTATTGTGTAACTGAAGAGGTCAGGAAAGACGGCTACGTGGACCTGTTGCAGGAGAGCGATGTCGATGCCCGCAGCGTTAAGTATGTCTTCTAGCACGGAGAACTTATGGCGAGTTCTGATAGTGCTGTGAGTGGTTATTGTCAGTTGAAAAGCTTGTTGCCTTGTGTCTACTTCAGGTGGTGTCGTGATGGGCGACGATAGAATGGGATACCGTCGCTGACTCACTTCCACTGACTTGGTCGCTAGAACGGTAAAGGGAAATTGGGTATCGCCTTGTCCTCCTCCCTCTCTTCTGTCGTCACGTGACCACCAACGTCGTCTGTCTATGGGCCGCAAGTTGGCAGCTGCTACAGTGTAGAAGGTCCAAAGATCGGATCCCTTATCTCCTTCCTACAGAGGGTCAGCTTCTCCTGACGTCATCGCCAGCAGGTCGACAAGAGATGAGGAGACTGCTTCTTGAGCGTAGGTATTAGGTCGGCCCACCGGAACGCCATCACTTTCCTCTTCCGTCGTGCGGAAGACGCAATCCTCGGATGGTGCGCTCCGTAGCTTTTAATGTTCGCGAGGTGTTCGTTGCTTACGGACCCGAATTTCCATCTCGGAGTACGGGTGCTGTTCGTCCGCCATTGCTTCCTAGGTAAGGAGAGTTGAGGTCGGCGCAACCCTCTTGTCGACTTCCATCTTTACTGAAATTCGCCCGTGGACGGCCGTAGTGGGTGTTGCTGTTTGGGGTGGCGTTGTGACCTGGATCGTGTCCTCATTGGAGTGGTAGGACGTCATCACCCGCAGATGATCGGTGGTTTCTTCGTTCTTGGAGAAAGCTCTTGCCGTTTTGACGTAGTTGAGGGGCAGGATTGTCGCCTCCGTCGGTGGCGCCGATTGTCCAATCGGTGTATGGGTCAGCTGGCATCAAATACACAGCGACCTGACATGGCCTTCCTGGCCGCAGACATAACAGGTACGTGGCTGACCATTGCTTATTACTATCGCATGGAACCGCCAATGCTGAAGTAGTACGGGTCGTGTTTTGTCATTTCGATTTGATTTGGCAGACACCATTGTACACCTTATAAGTCTCAATCGTCTGCAGTTTCTCGCCCACATGGCAGCTATTCACGTTTCCGTACTGTAGGAGAGTCGTCGTCGCGACGTCGGCTGGCACCTCAAAGACTCTAAATGTTCGCACATCCAAGCCTGCATGGTCCACTGTAACCTTCCCTATGTGACCGTCAGAATGTTTGAACTCAACCGAGTTTGCGAATTTGTTCAGCACAGTTGTGCACACATCAGCATTTATCACTTTGACATAATCGACGCTGGCCGTAATTGAGATGTGGATGGCCACGACGTCCAGGAGATTAAGCACATGTTCTAAATATGGCACACTCCTATAAACAGGCAACGATTAAAATCACTTTTCAACAGGATCGCGCTGTATCACGAGCACACGAGCCTGACTGATTCCTACGAGGTGATCTACGTCTGGATTGTAGATCGCCTCGTGGGAATCATTCAGGCTCGTATGCTCGTGATATCTTTCTGGGACTGTGCTGTTAAGGAGGCCATACATATCCGTACGGCGGACAATCTTATCAACAGGGATGCAGGTTTTCAACTAAGAGCTGCCTGGAATCCAGCACTGGCTGCCATTGAATCAAAACAGAGAAAACAAGAACTTCCAAATCACCAAGTGACGCAACATGCAACTGAGATTTAGTTCAGACTTTAACCGCAGGAGCGTCCGGCAGCACAGTCATTGCCCATAGCGCACGCGCGGATGTCCTTCCTGCGGCTCCCAGCAGGGGGCCAGGAGCTCCGCTTTCCTCCAAGTACGAGCGTCTCTCGCGCACGCGTATTGCCTTCTCCCGGCACGATAAATTTCGACGCCGCCGCGCGATTATCATCAGTCGCGCCTTGCAGCAGTGACAGCAGTAGCTGCATCGATGAAATATTGTGCTAGTTACACAGTACGATCCGGCGGCAAACCCGAGAATGCTACATGCAGGAAGTGTTACGTTTACATTTACACAGAAAAGAGAGAGAGAGAGAGAGAGAGAGAGAGAGAGAGAGAGAGAGAGAGAGAGAGAGGGAGAGGGAGAAAGAAATCCATCTATTTGAGGCAAACTCGCAGGCGAAATCAACGGGTTGTGCTGGAGCACCGATCTTATACAGTAACAATTATAATACATAATCTGCACGATTCCCTGTAGCCAGCGGATCGTTTACAGATGAAATATATAGGAACCAAAATTAAACTAACGCAGAAAATCTTATCCAGTTACAGAGCAAACGGAAGACGTCATAATAGTAAACTTTACACACATGTTAAAAACATTAGACTGTATTCCTACAGATCGACAAAAAGACACATCACTTATTTCGGTAAATCAAAAATAGATAACACATGATGCAAAGAAATTGGAAGCGATGAACAGAAATTCCGAATTACTCCGCAAGGAAATGAGGAAAGACTGCTGCTGAGAAAGAAGTTGCAAGTTTGAAAGTTTTCCACGAAAAAGACAAGAAGAAGATTGGAGCCACTTGGACAGAAGATAGATGAAAGAACCGTTGAGAAATGATGAGAGAAATTTAGAAGAAAAGAATAGAGAAACAGTGGAAATACACTGACGTGACAAAATTCATATACAGATGGCGGTATTATCGCTTACACAAGGTATGAAAGGGCAGTACGTTGCCGGAGCTGTCACTTGCACTCAGGTGATTCATGTGAAAGAGTTTCCTTCGTGATTATGGACGCACGGTAGATATTAACAGACTTTGAATGCGGAATGGTAGTTGGAGCTAGACGCATGGAACATTCCATTTCTGAAATCATTAGGGAATTGCCGGCCGGTGTGGCCGAGCGATTCTAGGCGCGTCAGTCCGGAACCGCGGGACCGCTACGGTCGCAGGTTCGAATCCTGCCTCGGGCATGGATGTGTGTGGTGTCCTTAGGTTAATTAGTTTTAAGTAGTTTTAAGTTATAGGGGACTGATGACCTCAGAAGTTAAGTCCCATAGTGCTCAGAGCCATTTGAACCATTGTTAGGGAATTCAAAATTCGGGGATCAGCAGTGTCAAGAGTGTGCCGAGAACACCAAATTTCAAGCATTACCTCTCACCATGGGCAATCTAGTGGCCGACGGCCTTCACTTAGCGACCGAGGGCAGCGACATTTGCGTACAGTTGTCAGTGCTAACAGACAAGTAAATCTGCATGAAATAACCGCAGAAGACAATGAGGGACATACGACTAACGTATCCGTTAGGACAGAGCGACGGTTATAGGTGCTACAGTCTGGAGCCGCGCGACCGCTACAGTCGCAGGTTCGAATCCTGCCTCGGGTATGGATGTGTGTGATGTCCTTAGGTTAGTTAGGTTTAAATAGTTCTAAGTTCTAATGGACTGATAACCTCAGAAGTTAAGTCGCATAGTGCTCAGAGCCATTTCAACCATTTGACAGAGCGACGAAAGTTAGCGTTTATGGACTATGGCAGCTGACAACCAACGTGAATGGCTCTGCTAACACCACATCTCCTGCAGCGCCTCTCCTGCACTTGTGACCGTCTCATTGGACCCTAGACGACTGGAAAGTCATGGCCTGGTCAGGTGAGCTCCGATTTCTGTTGGTAAGAGCCGATGGTAGGGTTCGAGTGTGGCGCACCGTCAACAGTGCACTGTGGAAGCTAGTGGTGGCTCCGCAATGGTGTGGGCTGTCTTTACATGGAATGTCCTGAATGCTCCGGTCCAACTGAACCAATCATTGTCTAGAAATTATTATTCTCGGCTACTTGGAGACCGTTTGCCTCCGTTCACGGTCTTCATGTTCCCAAACACCGGTGTGGTATCACCGGGCCACACTCGTTCGCGATTGGTTTGAAAAACATTTGGGACAATTAAAGCTAAGGATTTGACCACTCAGATCGCCCGACATGGAGCCTCGGCTATAAAGGCAGCATGGCTCAATATATTTGCAGGAGACTTCCAAAGATTTGTTGAGTCCATGCCACGTCGAGCTGCTGTGCAAAGACGGGCAAAAGGAGGTCCGACACGATATTGGGAGGTATCCCATGACTTTTGTTACCTGAAATTAAATTTAGTCCACAGTTGCAACGGACAGATTCCATATTCCTAGATTTTCAGAAAGCGTTTTTCACGGTGCTCCAGTGCATGTTGTTAACGAACGTTCGAGTATACGGATTAAGTTCCCAGATATATGAGTGGTTCGAAGACTTCTTAATTAATAGAACACAGTACGTTGTCCTCGACGGTGAGGGTTCATCAGAGTCATGGATATGGTTCGGAGTGCCCCAGACAAATGTGATAGGACCGCTCTTGTTCTCTATATCCATCAATGATCTGACGGACAGGGTGAGGAGATATCTGCGGTGTTGCTGATCACGCTGTGGTGTATGGGAAAGTGACAGTAAGAAGATACAAGAAGACTACACAAAACGTCTAGTCGATTTGGTGAGTCGGAGGTTGATGTAAATTTAAAACTATTGAGTTAATGCAGATGAGTGGAAAAAAATACTGTAATGTTCGAATACAGCAATAGAACCGTGCACCTTCACACAGTCACGTAGATTAAATATCGAGGGGTAACGTTGCAAAGAGGTGTGAATTGGAACGAGCACGTGAGGACGATAGTAGGGAAGGCGAATGGCCGACTTCGGTTTATTGGAAGAATTTTAGGCAAGTATAACTCATCTATGCCAACGGCCTTGCCGCAGTGGTAACATCGGTTCCCATCAGATGACCGAAGTTAAGTGCTGTCAGGCTGGGCTCGCACTTGGATGGGTGACCATCAGGTCTGCCGAGCGCTGTTAGCAACCGGGGAGCACTCAGCCCTTATGAGGCAAACTGAGGAGCTACTTGATTGAGAAGTAGCGGCTCCGGCGTCGGAAACTGCCATACTGTCAGGAGAGCGGTGTGCTGACCACATTCACCTCCATATCCGCATCCAGTGACGCCTGTGGGCTGAGGATGACACGGCGGCCGGTCGGTACCTTTGGGTCTTCATGGCCTGTTCGAGAGGAGTTTTTTTTTTTTATAACTAATCTATAAAGGAGATTGCCGGAGAATGTGCTGAGGGTGGACAAAAATATGAAAAAACTGCGAGAAAAGAATGCTTGAACATAAATGCAAATGCTATCCAAGCTTGCAGATTATTCTGTTGCATTTGACCATGAGCGGCACCTGCGCAATGTCCTCAGCACGTTGAAGTGTTAGTCGTAGTCAGAAATATGTTTTAATTGGTTGTGTAGTTGTGGATGCATTATGACGGAGGTAAGTGAATTCGAACCTGAGAACGAAGAGAGCTCAAGTGTATGGTGTTTCAAGAGATACCGCACGGAAGATTGATACCGCACACAGGGAAAGCGGAAAAACATCATCTGCTAAGTCACAACATGGACGAAAGTCTGTGCTGAGTGATAGTGATAGACATTAGTTCAAAGGAACTGTGACGAAAAAAAGGGACGACAGCTGCAGAAGTCACTGCAAACTGAATGTCGCACCCAAACAACACGAAGGGAGCTGGAGCAGCGAATTGCAGGAGAGCTGGAATTAAAAAACCACTCATGAATAATGGAAATGCCGTCAACAAGGAAACTTTGTACCGAAGCCATAAAACCTGGACTACGAAGCAATAGAAGAATGTCATTTGGTCGGAAGAAAGTTGTTTCACACTGTTTTCAACTTGTGGCAGAATTTACGTTCCAAGAGTGAAGCATGGCGGGGGTTCGTTAATGATTTCGGCAGCTATATAGCGGTATTCCATGGGCATCATGGTTACCACGCGAGGTCGCATTACTGAAAAGGATTACGTCACCGTTTTGGCTAATTAGGTCCATCACATGGTACAATATCTGTTCCAAATGAAGTTTTGTATTCCAAGACGATACGGCCACTGTTCAGACATCTCGCATCGTCCAGGACTGGTTTTGTGAGAACGAGGATGAATTGTCTGATTTCCCGTCACCAGTCACAGGATTCCAATATTATTAAGCCTACGTGATCTACTTTGGAGAGAAGGGCACGTGATCTTCCTCCACCTCCATCGTCGTTACTTAAACATGCACTATTTTTCAGAAATAATGGTATAATATTCCCTTTATAACCATACAGGACCTATATTTTTCCATTCCGTGAAGACTTAAAACTGTTTTTAATGACAAAGGCTTTCCTACACCTTATTAGGCATGGTAATGTGTTACTTTTGTTGGTGTTCCCACATTTTTCGGCAACCGCTGTATGTAGGCATAGACGTTGGTTCGTAAAAGAAGAAAATAACAAATAGAATGTAGTATTACAATTCTAGTTGGCAGCAAATACCATAATTTGTGTAATTTACACGTGTCAAGTGTTGTGCACATACTGTAAGACGTACGTTGTCCGTACCTGCGTCATTGACTCTTGGATCGGCTTATTTAAATTAGTATCAATTTAGCTTTTTTTCTGTTTTCAATTCTGTGGAGTAATACCGATGCCATGAGGAAGAGACCGCGTAAACCTTTGTTTTATTTTAATTTTTAAGTGCCCTTTCTCATCGGTAAATTTCACCTCTGAGCCAGTTCTCTGTAGTGCGTGAGAATGTAAGTTTAGTTGATCGTTAGGACGGATTTCTGCTCTACCTTGGTGAGGAAGGATAGGAAGCGTACGTTTTCTTTCGTGACACGATAGCGCGATGGACACGAGTCCCGTGCAGTCTACGCGACTCGTAGGACGTGTGCCAATGGAAACATCGGTATTTGCGCAAATTTATTAGGAGAGGCTTTTCATTGGCTTGTCAGATTCCTCAGGAGAGGCTTCTAGAAGATTTTTGTAGCTTTCTCTCGGCAAAAGATCGCCAAATAAGGTGTATTCCTACTTGGAGTTCTCGGAGTCTGATGGCTTGTACCGTAACAGCAGGACTGGTCAGTTGGTCAGTGAGGTGTGCGGAAAAACGGGTGCAAAGTCCCGTCTTGGTCGCTGGAATGTAGGAGGACAGTCTTGATAGCTCGGAAGGGGCACTGAAAGGGTGATCAAATACTTGTGTAACAGTACGAAGTTCAGTCAGAGTGGGTTGGGAAGTTATAGAGGTATGAAGAGTAACTTCGTTGCTGGGTTTGGTCAGATAAAAGCTTGTACTAACCGAGAATAACTTCAGTGTTGAGGTTCTCAAACAAACTTTGGACGATCCACGAATCAGATTCTTGTCGAGTGCAGTAGCTGAGTGTTGGAAGACCACAAATGGTGCTGCCATATGGAGCTGCTCCAGTCTACGCGCTAAGATGAAAAACATATAATTGTAAACTTGATTGGAGATGAACTGGGGATCCCAGAGTAGCTTTATCAGTATTTAATCTTTCCTCTATTTTCAGAATAGTTGAGTTGTGAGACAGTATCACTGTTGCTTTTTGCATGAGCGTCCGGTTGTTCTTTCACAAATACTCGGTTCCGAAATGGTCCATCCTGTTATTAACTACCAAAGCGGAGTTCTAACTTTCCTCCCTCCATTTGTCTTGTACTTGCTCTTGCTAAAGTATCAGTGATAGTTTAGGTTTCACGTACACCACTGGCCATTAAAATTACTGCAACAAGAAGAAATGCAGATGATAAACGGGTATTCATTGGACAAATATATTATACTAGAACTGACATGTGATTACATTTTCACGCAATTTGGGTGCATAGATCCCGAGAAATCAGTACCCAGAACAACCACCTCCGGCCGTAATAACGGCCTTGATACGCCTGGAATTTGAGTCAAACAGAGCTTGGATGGCGTGTACAGGTACAGCTGCCCATGCAGCTTCAACACGATACCACAGTTCATCGAGAGCAGTGACTGGCGTATTGTGACGAGCCAGTTTCTCGGCCACCATTGACCAGACGTTTTCAATTGGTGAGAGATCTGGAGAATGTGCTGGCCAGGGCAGCAGTCGAACATTTTCTGTATCCAGAAAGGCGGGTACAGGACCTGCACACATAGGTCGTACATTATCCTGCTGAAATGTAGCGTTTCGCAGCGATCGAATGAAGGGTAGAGCCACGGCTCGTAACACATCTGAAATGTAACGTCCACTGTTCAAAGTGCCGTCAGTGCGAACAAGAGGTGACCGAAACGTGTAACCAATGGCACCCCATACAATCACGTCGGGTGATACGCCAGTATGGCGATGACGAATACACGCTTCCAATGTGCGTTCACCGCGATGTCGCCAAACACGGATGCGACCATCATGATTCTGTAAACAGAACCTGGATTCATCCGAAAAAATGACGTTTTGCCATTCGTGCACCCAGGTTCGTCGTTGAATACACCATCGCAGGCGCTCGTGTCTGTGATGCAGCGTCAAGGGTAACCGCAGTCATGGTCTCCGAGCTGATAGTCCATGCTGCTGCAAACGTCGTCGAATTGTTCCTGCAGATGGTTGTTGTCTTGCAAACGTCCCCATCTGTTGACTCAGGGATCGAGACGTGGCTGCACGATCCGTTACAGCCATGCGGATACGATGCCTGTCATCTCTACTGCTAGTGATACGAGGCCGTTGTGATCCAGCACGGCGTTCCGTATTACCCTCCTGTACCCACCGATTCCACATTCTGCTAACAGTCATTGGATATCGACCAACGCGAGGAGCAATGTCGCGATACGATAAACCGCATTTGCGATAGGCTTCAATCCGACCTTTATCAAAGTCGGAAACGTGATGGTACGTATTTCTTCTTACACGAGGCATCACAACAACGTTTGACCAGGGAACGCCGGTCAACTGCTGTTTGTGTATAAGAAGTCGTTTTTAAACTTTTCTCATGTCAGCACGTTGTAGGTGTCGCCACCAGCGCCAACCGTGTGTGAATGCTCTGAAAAGCTAATCATTTGCGTATCACAGCATCGTCTTCCTGTCGGTTAAATTTCGCTTCCGTAGCACGTCATCTTCGTGTTGTAGCAATTTTAATGGCCAGTAGTGTAGGCTTGTTTAAAGGAGCGTGATAACATTCCTCCAATGTTGTATCCGTTTCCTCATTGCCTAGAGTACGCTCCACGCTGATCTTCCTCCCACTTAGTTTATATTCAATTGCGTACGGGTAGGGAACGATTATATGAATTAAGTTTATATTCAGTTTTTGTCAAATTGTATGTCAGTTGGTGAAGAGAATGTAAATGAATGATGTAGTTTGCAGTGAAATAGAGGTAATATAAAATATATATAACGGCCAATAGGGAACAATAAGAGAGCAAGACCCAGAACGAAGTGCACGAATTAAGAGGATCTAACATAGGGATGCAGTATATACATCGAAAAAGGAGTGGCAGGTAAGAAAGAAAGGATCAAGAGCGGGATTAAAATTCAAGGTGAAAGGATATCAATTTTGATATTCGCTGATGACAATGTTATTCTCCGTGAAAGTGATGAAGAATTACAAGGTGTGCCGAATGGAATGAACAGTCTAAGGAGTACAGAGAGTATATCGAAGAAAGACGAAAATAATTAGAAGTAACAGAAATGAGAACACCGAGAAACTTAGCGTCAGGACTGGCAGACACGAAGTGGATGAAGTTAAGGAAGTCTGCTACCTAGGCAGAGAAGTAGCCCATGAAAGGCGGAGCAAGGAGAACATAAAGAGCATTTTTGGCCAAGAGAAGTCTGCTTGTATGAAACACAGACCTTAATTTGAGGAAGAAGTTTCTGAGAATGGATGTTTGGAGCACAGAATTATATGGTAATGAAACGTGAACTTTCGGAAAACCGGAAAGAAGAGACTCTCTGCATTTGAGATGTGATGTTGTGAAAGAATGTTGAAAATTAGGTGGACTGATAAGATATGGAATGAGAAGGTTCTCTGGAGAATCGGCGAGGAAAGGAATATGTGGAAAACACTGACAAGAAGTGACAGGATGTTAGGACATCTGTTAAGGTATCACGGAACTACTTCCATGATTGTAGAGGGAGCTGTGAAGAGTAAAAACTGTAAAGGAAGCGAAAGATTGGAATACATACAGCAAATAATTGAGGACGTAAGTTGCAAGCGCTACTCTGAGATGAAGAGGTTGGCACAGGAGACAAATCCGTTGCGGGCCACACCGAAGCAATCAGGAGACTGATTATTAAAAAAAAGTTTGGAATGTTTGTTTAATATTACGAGTTTCCTCGTTCCAGGTAGCTGTAGCCGGTTGAACACATCAGAAGGATATCGAAACTTCCTGGCAGATTAAGACTGTGTGCTGGACCTGGACTTGAACTCGGGACCTTAGCCTTTCGCGGGCAAGTGCTCTACCAAGCTTCAAAATCAGCACACAGTCCGCTGTAGAGTGAAAATTTCATTTCAGAAAGATATCAGTTGCATGCAGGTATCCGGTAGTCGTCATCCTAAGGGTGTACCATGTTAGCGTTGCCTTGCGTAGGATTACATTAAGATCTCGCTCTTAAATTCAGGCCTTAAATCATTTGTTCTCTGTGTAGAATCCGGTACGGCCATTGCGCTTATGACTGACGGACGAAAGAAAATTATAACAGAAAATGTTGGGGTGTCTGATGAGGGAAGGCACTAATATAGTCATATAGGCCAGGAAGGATCAGCTATTAACTATCCACAAGTTTCGTCAGTTAAAAATCTCTCCACACCTGCAATGATTTGTACTACTATTAATCATAATGAAGCAATAAGTACCCTTTTAATGCCAACGGTGTTGCCCCAATGGTAACACCGGTTCCCGTCAGATAACCGAAGTTAAGCGCTGTCGGGCTGAACTAGCACTTGGATGGGTGACCATCCGGTCTGCCGGGCGATGTTGGTAAGCGAGGTGCACTCAGCCCTTGTGAGGCAAACTGAAGAGCTACCTGGTTGAGAAGTAGCGGCTCCGGTCTCGGAAACTGACATAGGGCTAAAAAGAGCGGTGTGCTGACCACATGCCCCTCCATATACGCATCAGATGACGCTTGTTGGCTGAGGATGACACGGCGACCGGTCGGTACCGCTGGGTCCGCCAGGGCCTGTGGACAGAGTTTACGATTACGTTTTTCCTATTAATGCATTAATTTTGTGTGTATGTCGTGAAGGCATTTTGCCACCAAAGTAAGGATATTTAATGGGAGAGCATTAGTAATAAAGTAAAATAAAGTAAAATAAATAATAGGGACGGAGTTATAGATTGAAATTTTAATATGCACAATAAATAATTGCGGATGTTGTTTGTAATACGTTGAAGAGATTCGCAAGCTGGAGGATATAGTGGGTCTGCCATTGCTACAGGACATACGAGTATATTGTAACTGCCAAAAATATACTACACATCTTTACTGGAAATTAGTTCACATACAACAGTGATAAGAAAATGACTAACAAGTACAGCGTCACATGCGAAGTTCATTTATTGAGCAACGAATCGGAGCGAAATTAAGTTGGGCTGCGCAGAAGATGCGGATTTGAGACACGCAAGAGGAGCGCAGTAAAATAAACGCTCGCTAATAGAGGCGAACAGGCCGGGCGGGGAGCGCCTAATCGGCCGGCATTTGCGATGCAGATGAGCAGCGCGGAGCTGGGCAGGCAGGTCTGGGCGTCGCCGCCTGCCCCTGGCGGCTGCCCGCCTTCCGCTGCCGCTGGCAAGCCCATCCGTGTCCGACACGGCCCACGCTCCACCCTGCGCTGCACTGTCGAACGACTACAGCCTACAGTGCAACGGCTGCAGCTGGCTTAAAAAGAGCGGTCTACTGCTTGGCGAAGGAAAAACCTTGTAACACAACACATACACTCGTCAGTTTGTCTCCGATCACACTCCACGCTTCCAGGCAAGAAGGAACTAAAGACGAAAGCGACTATAGGCCAATCAGCGTATAACCTGCTGTATCTAAAGCCTGATGCATTACCTTATAACATCAACGAATAACATCAACGAAAAATACCAATCAAGTTCCCGAAAGCATCGTAGAGCACTGACCAAAGTGTATGTTGACTCTTACAGAGAAGATTACGGTAACCAGCCACGTTTTACAATGCTGTTTATTTATCTAAACAGCGCCGTTACCGGTTTCGAATCGATAGGTTCATCTTCAGACTCCTAGTTCACGTTTTGCATTACAGTTCGTGTTTTGTTTCCGAAATTTTCTTGAGGTGGTGATGCCCTAAACCAAAACAAGGTAAGACAACGTCTTTTTAATTGTAATTGTGCCTCACGACGATTTCAAGTGATGCAAACAAATTATTATCATTAAATGGAAGATTTTTTTGGTTACTTACAATGCAAAATCCGATGGCGATATTACAACCATATAGTTGTAATATCGCATTGTAATAATGCATATATACAAATATGGTGATGTTACAACCATATTGCATTGTAATAATGGTTGTAATATTGCCACTTTTGTAGACATAACCCCATGTGATGAAAATTCTAAGAGTGTGAATGGTGCTTTACATTATGTGCACATATATACACAAAAAAGCGCATTATACAGTTTTCGATGCTGCAAAATGATAAGCAACCCGCACTGGAACGTAATGCCACGGATTCTTCATTGTAAGTAACCGAAACCTCTTCCATTTAATAATAATAATTTGTCTACATAACTTAAAATCGTCGTGAGGCACAATAACAATTAAAAAGACGTTGTACCACATCTTGTTTTGGTTGTAGGGCATCAGCACCCCACGGAGATTTCGTCAGGTGGGGAAATAAAACACGAAATGTAACGTAAAACGTGAACTAGCAGCCTGAAGGCGAACCTGTCGATTCAAAACCGGTAACGGCGCTGTTTAAATAAATAAATAGCATTGTAAAATGTGGCCAGTTGCTGTAATCTTCTGTATAAGAGTCAACCTATATTCTGTGCACAGCCACGGGCTCAAAACGTCAGTTTTTGACAAAAAAGCGCTGGCCAAAGTGACTAACGACTTAAAGGTACACTATCTGATCGAATATGTCTGGGAACATATTAGTTGTTGTTCTCGCTGTTGTTACTGTTCTAGTTGCTGCTGTGTCTGGAGGGCTTTCAACATCGCGGTCATGAGCGTCCGTACGCTTACTACGTGAGGATAGCCTAAAGACCACATACGCTCCCTCATACTCTTTTGTACGTGAACACACGAGACTCCTCTAAACGGTACAATGGAGCAAGCGAGTCAAGGCACAACCATATCTGATCTGGACAGCCACTGAGAGCCAAGTCCAGAAAAGAAGATTGGCGGATCATAAACACAGTAACTGGGTGACACAATTGTTTTCTAATATACTAAAAGTGTCGACCTAAGTGTCGACCTAACAGCTTAGGTAGCAGTGAAGACAAAACACAGAATCGTAAAACACGTGCCGCATTCAGCCCCTTATCACCTAAAATTGAGGGCAGGTCTGTCGGTAAACCAGCTTGAATTCTCTTGTCATTATATGAAATACAGTTGGTTAAGATGTGGCCAGCCGTAATCAGCACACCACATGCATCACAAACAGACGGTTATTGACACATATTAGTGGACATTAGTAACATTTGCGTCCAGCCTTCTCCTTTATGACGGCTCGAACTCTGCTAAGGATAAGTTCAGTGAGGTGGCGGAATGTCTTTGCAGGAACGGCAGCCCATTCTTCTCACAGCTGAAATCAGAGACGGCAGTGGTTCGCTGGGGTTTGGAACGTCGTCGACGTTATAACTCATCCCCCATTGGGTTCAGGTATGCACAATGGGCATGCCAGACCATTTGATCGTCTAGAACCCATTGCGTCACAGATGCCCCTTTACGACACGGTGCATTGTCATGTTGATACCAGCAATGATCGTCTCCGAACTGCTCCTGTGCTACACGCAGTATACTGTGCTGCAAAATGGGTTCACATCCTTCCGCATTTACAGTTTTCTTAAGTGCAGTAAGTGGACCACATCCTAATCGTAAAAGACACCTCCATACCGTAACACCATTTTCTCCGTACTCCAATGTTGGGAATACACGTGATAGCAGGTAGCATTTTCCAGGCTTTCGATAAACCAAATCCTTAAATTGAATTGCCACAGGACACAGCGTGAATTGTCAGTTTGCAACAGGATCATCAATAGTCGTCTTGGGCAGGTTTAGAAGCGTTGCAATGTGCCCGATTACAAGACCATGTTACAATTCACTGAGGTCTCCTTATAACGCTACCTCTACTAATGTAATTTAGTGTACTTTTACCTAAATAACAGAAAAACCTCTCTATATGTTGTCACCTATACTATACCCTAACAGAACATATTGTCCTGCTACGGGAAAAGCCACGTATAACCCTCTGACTAAAATTTAGTTTAGTTTCCAAATAAAGTACGCTATGGGAGGATAGTCATGTTAATAGGAAAACCTAATCAAAAGAGTTACACTTCTTACGGGGTTTACACGTATGATGTGTCTAATGGATAAGTAAATGAGACCATTCAATTCTTTTCCTAAGATTTTACCCAGGGTTAAATAGAGACGCAGTATGAGTAATATTATACTGAAGCTAGGACAACTCAGTTCCAAGTTGATTTACTGGTTTAAAATATGTACTAGTGGTCGCCAGCCTACCGAGGCAATGAAACAGTGAAGTACTGGAAAATCAGAAGTATGAGTTTTTGCCTACTTTCTTCTACTGTTCAGTTAGATTCTTCAAATTAATACAATAAATAATAATAATTAAACAAAAACTAGCCCATTCTTTGTTTTTCCCAAATCTTTGTTATTCTGATGTTGTTGAACGTGGAAGAAACAGTCAAAACTCCTGACGAATCGAGCGAGCTTGTCTTTAATGTGTGTGTAACAATCATCTTGTGGTGTTGTCGTTCTTCTTGTTATGTCAGTGCTTGCTACCAAAATATGGAGCCGGCCGGTGTGGCCGAGCTGTTATAGGCGCTTCAGTCTGGAACCGCGCTACCGCAACGGTCGCTGGTTCGAATCCTGCCTCGGGCATGGATGTGTGTGGTGTTCTTAGGTTAGTTACGTTTAAGTAGTTCTACGTTCTAGGGGACTGACGACCTCATATGTTGAGTCCCATAGTGCTCAGAGCCATTTGAACCATTTGAACCAAAATATGGAACGTTTTTTTCTGTTTCGTTTCACTCAGACATGATTCAGCACTTTTTGTGCTATCTTCAGTGGGTTATTTATTATTTTTTAACTGTAAAATTGCTGTTACATATTAACATTTTGCGAAACTTATGGTACATAATACTTACAATTGTAAATCAATAATTGTTGTAAAATATTATACATCATTTGTTCATAGCTCACAGTTGAGATATGTATTAATGACCCTATGCACTATGTGTTGTTAATCACGTTATGTCAAAGTTCTATTTATAGCTTAATTGGCGAAAAGAGTGGATTTATGCATTAGTTTATGTATCTTACATGATGCTATAGGACATTTATTTTGGTAGATATTTTGCTACACGGTCCACAACTTATCTGAAAACAGCAAAAGGTAATTTTTATTTTTCCGTTTATTAAGCATTTACAAACGCAAATGAGTATATATCACGATTTTTGTGTGTAACTTACAGTTTTGGTATTGTGGTACTTTCTCATAAGTTGTTGGCGAAGTGAATAGGCTGATTTTGTGCCCTACTGTCACTTGACACTGCACTTTCTCCGATTTTTCAAAACATAGGCAGTGTTTTCGCCGCCATTACGTGGTGTTGTGGCTGTGTGGTATTCATTTGCTTCCTAGCATGTTTGACTGGGTGAGGTGCGCTAGTTTGAAGTGCATTTGGCGTCTGCGGTATTTGGTTTGTGTGTGTGTGTTTTTTTTTCTTCCCATGAGCAGTCTTGCTGTGGGTGTTTTTGTGGCCAAGAGGGTTTTATTGCACATTGATGTGTATTCATTGATTACTTTCTTTCCTTGGGCTATTGATTTTTCGATGGTATGGTTTTCTTCTATAGTTTATTTTTGGTATAAGCTGCTACTGGTTTTAAGTCTGTGTAAGTCAATTTCAGTATTTGTTTGGTGGTGATTGTGTGCTATCAGGTGGTCTGCAAATGTTGAGTGTGAGCTATTGCTTTTCGGTGCTCTGAGGTGTTCTGTATACCTGGTTCTGAAATTCCCACATATTTGGGCCACATATACAGATTGACAGAAGTTGCAATAAGTTGAGACACCAGTCTGGCTGTATTTGTCAGTGTTGTTGGTATTTCTTCCAAGTCTGTTTCGTATTGTGTTGTTGGTTCTGTATGCTACGTTGAGTCCTTGTTTCTTTAGTATATTACCCAACCTGAGTGTGACTTGGGTGTTGTAAGTCATTATGTGCCATTTCTTGCTTACTGTCTGCTGATTTGTCATATGTTTGTGTGTGTGTGTTTATGGTTATGTATTGTTTACTTTTGTATTTTTTGGCTTATTTTGTCTACTCTCTTTGCATCATATCCATTTTCCTGTGCAATTTGTTTTATTGCGTTCAGTTCTTGTGTGTAATCACGCTTTTCATGAGTATTTTGTTCAGTCTGTGTAGTAAATATCTAAAGCTGGCTTCTTTGTGAGTTATGGGGTGACTGGATTGGTTGTGAATAATGGTGCTGGTGATTGTGGGGTTTTGTGTAGATTGTGAATTAATGTTTGCTGTTTCTCTTGTGAATGGGCGAGATGTAAGGAATTAAGCTTTCCATCTGTTTGTGTTTCAATGGTGAACTGTTTTGGTGGGTGGATGGAGTTTATGTTGTCAGGACGTTCTTTTATGGGAGGATGTGGTTCATCTATTAAGAAAATTATGTTGTCTACATATCTGTACCAATATATTATTTTGTACTATTTTGCTATTACTATTTTGTCAAAGATTTGTTTTTCTATATGATTGAGGAAAACGTCAGCTAGGGGCCACTGACTGGGGATCCCATGGGTAGTCCATCTTGTTGAGAGTAAAATCTGTTGTTGGATGTGAAGTAGTTTTGCTCTGTGATGAGCCTGAGTATGGCTGATATTTCTTGCATGTTTGTTGTGGGTGTGTTTCCTTGTAGTTGCAGGTTTCTTTCTGTGATATTGATGGTTTCTTCTGTTGGGATATGTGTACATGGAAATTATGTCAAATGAGATCAATGTTGCTGTGTTTGGTATGTCATGTTTTCATTTCTTGCTTTTTCTGTTAAGTCAATTGAGTTCTTTAGACTCCTGTTTTCAGTGTATTTGTATACTGTCTGTAACAGAGTGTATCTGTGTTTGGCGAAGTAGTATGTTGGTGCCTTAGTAAATTTTATCAATGGACATATAGGTATTCCAGGTTGGTGAACGTAAGCCAATGATTTTAGGGTGGGGGCCTTGGGATTTTTCTGTATCATCATTTTGATCTGTGTTTCTGTGAAAATTGTTTCAATGTTTTTCAGGGTTTCCTGTGACTTACTTTGGTATCTGTTTGTTGAATCACTTCTTCAATATGTGATGTTGCTTTGGATGAATTCTAATGTTTTTTCAATGTATTCCTGTTTGTTTGTGACTACTATTGAATTGCCCTTGTCGGATATTGTGATGATGGTATTTTCTTGTGTTAATTTGTTCTGTAATTATCTGTAGGTTTTTTCTTCAGCAGTCCTTGTATTTTCTTTTATGGTAATTTTGTTCTCTTTGATGATGTTTCTTATTTCATCAGCAACTAGTTCTCTTGTTAGACTTGCATTGAATTCAGGTGTGTATAGTTCTTCTTGTTGCCTTATGATGTGTTCAGTTTCTGTTATGATATTTTCTACTGTCTTGTGTGATACCATTGGGTTTATGTTATGTTTGGGACCCTTTTCATGTAGGCTGTTTTCTTGTTCACATAATTTTATGTCTGTTAGATTAATCACTCTTTTGTGAAATGTGTTTGTTGTACTGGTGGTGGGATTGGTAAGTGTTTGTGTGGTTTATCATTTTGGTGAGTTTCTTTTGTTGGATTGTCTGTTTTCTGCCTATTATGATATCTGTATATATTCTAACCCTGTACATTCATTCATCAAAAAATGGCAGGTACTTTACATGATTTGCTAGTCCTATATGCAAATTGTATAGTTCAATATTGAGAGCCTGTCTTTTGGAATAGAAAGACCGGATTTCTTGCTTTATCCACATGGTTTCAGCCTTACGATTTGTCTGCTGTGTAGCTGATGACATATTGTTTATAATCATGGTTACATAGTTAGGTACTATTTTGTAAACCAAACATAGGTTGTTGAATTTTATGTTGAGTTCGGTTTTTTGAAGTTTGATGGTTGTGTTCTGGAGTTTATTGAAGAGCTGCGAAGTAAATACCTGGCTTGGCGTAGAAATAAACATCTTTTGGTGTTGCAGTTCTTGTTATGTTTGTGCTTGCTACGAAAATATGGAACAATGGATTCCGCCTTATGCAAGACACCTTTTTTCTGTTTTGTTCCACCCTGTCATGTTTCAGCACTTTTTATGGTGTCTTCAGTGGGTTATTTATTATTTTCTAGCAATAAAATTGTTGTTACATATTAACATTTAGCGAAATATGCATATATCCACTCTTTTCGCCAATTAAGCTATAAATAGAACTTTGACATAATGTTGTAAACAACACAAAGTGCATCAGGTCGTTAATACATATCTCACCTGTGAACTATGAACGAATGATGTATAATATTTTACAACAATTGCTCATTCACAATTGTAAATATTATGTACCAAAACTTTCGCTAAATGTTCACATGTAACAACAATTTCACAGTTAGAAAATAACTAATAACCCGCTGAATATAGCACAAAAATTGCTGAAACATGTCAGAGTGGAACAAAACAGAAGAAAGGTGTCTTGCATAAGCGGAATTCCTCATTCCATATGTGTGTGTGTAACATTCGATTGTTGGATCATATCAGTCGTGCCAACAGTCAACTGCTCTGCCTGCGACATTATAGGCGACGTGGTTTTCACGTTCTCTGCTTCCTTCATGATTTTCTAAGTCAATGGCATTCTCAAAACATCTACTAACATCTGAAATACATATCATTATTTCATAACTGTATTATGTAGTCGGATAAGTCGGGCATCTTGGTTTTACCTTGTATGCATAACATTAAATCTTTCTCCATCTCTTTTTCCATATTAGCCAAACGGCTATGGAAAAAATCCCTGTAGCCTGCGTCTGATACAAAAACACTGTGCACTGACGAGGAGATTCAAGCTCTATCTGACACCTTCGGCGTAGTTTCTCCCCCGGAACATACAGCTGTTTTTCTTTTGTCCAAAGATGAATCATTATCTACGCCATATAATAAACCGTAAAAGCTTTTCTCATGCCCGACTACATCAGTTTCCTTTCTTTCGTCTCATCCGCTAAACTTACCCAATTATATCTCGCTATTCAAATGGTTGAAATGGCTCTGAGCACTATGGGACTTAATATCTAAGAACTTAGAACTACTTAAACCTAACTAACCTAAGGACATCACACCGAACCGTACCCGAGGCAGGATTCTAACCTGCGACTGTATCTCGCTATTCCTCTGATCAGCCATCTTCTCCATATTTGATTGTTACTTTTGCGATAAATTTCAGTTAGGTGACTACTCAAACTCGACAAGACCTAAGGGAGGCAACTGCTTAGCACACTGTTAATCACACTGACAATTTTACATTACACAGGAGCGTCATTGAAAAGTTTTGCACAATGTCAGACAGAACTGAACAAAACAATTTATTTAAAAAATAAGTTACACGGCGTTCAGTATAATCTCCATTCTTGCTTTGGCAGCTGCCGAACGTTTTGGCAAGTTCTACATTCCGGGTAGGACGCGTTCCATGTTGAGCTGTCTGATAACTCGGGTCACCTCACTGGAAGCTTCATTAGTTGAATCAAAGCCTTTTCCACTGAGTTGTTTCTTCAATTTGGGAAACAAATCAAAGTCTAGTGGACTCATTTCAGGACTGTATGGAGGGCGGGAAAGCATTTGACATCCGTGTTTGCCGAGCGTTTCTCTCAGTACCAGGGCAATATGCGGTCTTACATTATCGTGCAAAGTCCGAGCATGTCAGGCCTTCTTTGACGAATTTTCGGGCGCAAAACATTTTGCAGAAAGACCTTGTATACCACGTCTTTTACTGACGTCTCCTGCGGCACTCTATTTGTAGCTATTACTTCCTTTGTCATACATATAGATCGTCATCACCTTTGACTTTTGGTGGGGGAATTTTTCGGTCGTGGAGAATCGGAACTTTTCCATTGTCACGACTCAGACATAAATTGTGGCTCAAAATCTCGTATCCAGGTTTCATCAAGTGCAAAATTCCTTTTAAGGGAGGTAGGACGTCAAACGGGCCGACTTGGAGCAGGAGTGGCACCACAGGACATTTTAATTTCCGCTGTATCTACTTTTACAAGTAAATTCATAAAACTATGTCAGCATGACCAGGAAGAATTCAGGATTCACACTCATAGCAGCGGAAGTTCAAAAACATAACAAATTTTTTTTTCAACATGTGAAAATTAATCGTTTTTTCACTTGCTATTGGCTGCATTTGTTGGTATAGGTACACTTTTCTTCGTAAGTAAGAGAGACTGTTCGATGAATGTTGCACAGCAAACAAACCATACTTACAGGTGTCTGAAAGTCTATAATCTATTTAATTTATGAAAATATGAATGAGTAATTATCTCATTTTTACCACAGTCTTTAATAGATTTGGAAAATCTAGAGTTTCATACACCTGTAAGTATGGTTTGTATGCTGTGCAAAATTCATCAGAGGATCTCTTTTACTTGTGAAGAAAAATGTACCTATAGCCACAAATGCAGCGCCGGCCGGGGTGGCCGAGCGGTTCTAGGCGCTTCAGTCTAGAACCGCGCGACAGCTACGATCGCAGGTTCGAATCCTGCCTCGGGCATGGATGTGTGTGATGTCCTTAGGTTAGTTAGGTTTAAGTAGTTCTAAGTTGTAGGGGACTGATGACCTCAGAAGTTCAGTCCCATAGTGCTCAGAGCCTTTTTCTTGTTGAACTAACAAATGCAGCCAACAGTAAGTGAAAAAATGAGGAAATTTCATACGTAAAAAAATGTATATTGTTATGTTTTTGCACATCAACTGCTATGAGTGTGAATCCTGAATCCTTCCTGGTCATGCTGACAAAGTTTTATGAATTTATTTGTAAAAGTATAGACAGTAGAAAATAAAATGTCCTGTGGTGCCTCTCCTGCTGCAAGTCGGTCCGTTTGACGTCCTACCCCCCTTGAGAAACTGATTTTCTTTTCGGTAACGTTGAAGCAATTTTTCTGCGATGCTTTTGTGACCTGCTCTCTGTTCTCAAATGAGGCGGAACACATCCGGTAGCAACTTTCCTCATCATTAACATTGCAATTATGATTTTGTAAACTGAATCGACGGAGATTCTGGCATGTTTTTTGTTGATCCTCTCTCAAAATGTCATTAACAATAACCCAGAAGATGTAGACTGTTGACGTTGAAGGCCTTCAACTTCGTAGGTTGTACGCAAAGCTTATCCGACCTTCATGGAAAGAGCCGGTCACCGTGATACTGTGCTACGATCCACTACACTATTCCCATATACCTCTCTCAAAGCGTTATGAATTTCCGTCGGTATATTTCCACGTAGAGATTCATTTCTGATGTTGGAGTACTGATCAGTGCGTGTAATGCGACCCGATTCGGTTTCAGCTTCCACTTTAAAAATTTAATTGCTCAAGACACAGTCATGTGAACTGGCAAAGGCATACAGCGAGGTCACAAGCCATGGGATAGCAATATACATATATATACAGACGGCGGTAGTATCGTGTACACAACGCGTAAAAGATGAATGCGTTAGCGTGGCTGCCATTTGTACTCAGGTCATTCACGTTAAAAGGTTCCCGACGTGGTTATGGACGCATGACGGGATTTTACAGACTTTGAACACGGAGCTGGACCTATATGCGTGACACATTCCATTTCGGAAATCGTTAAGGAATTCAATATTCCGAGATCCACAGTGTCAAGAGTGTGCCGAAATACTACATTTCAGGCAGTGCCTCTCACCACCGACAATGCAGTGGCCAAAAGCTTTCACTTAACGACTGAGAGCAGCGATATTTGTGTAGCGTTTTCAGCGCTAACAGGTAGGCAACACTGAGTGAAATAACCGCAGAAATGAATGTGGGATGTACGACGAACATATCCGGTAGGACAGTGCAGCAAAATCTGCCATGAATGGGCTAAGGTTGCAGGCGACAGACGCGAGTGCCTTTGCTAACAACAAGAAATCGTTTGCAGCGCCTCTCTTGAGCTCGTGACCACATCGGTTTTACCCTAGACGACTGTAAAACTGTGGCCTGTTAAGACGAGTCCCAATTTCAGTTGGTAAGAGTTGATGGCATGGTTTGAATGTAGCGCAGACCCCACGAAGCCATGGACCCTAGTTGTCAACAAGGCACTGTGGAAGCTGGTTGTGGCTCCATAATGGGCTGTGTTAACACGGACTGGACTCGGTCCTGGATATGTTCGCCTATTTGGAGACAAATTGTAGCCATTGATGGACCTCATGTTCCCAAACAACGATGGAATTTTTATGGATGACTATGCACCAAGTCACCGTACCACAATTGTTCGTGATTCGTTTGAAGGACACTCTGGACAGTTTGCACGAATGACTTGGCAACCCAGATCGCTTGACATGAATTCCATTCAACATCTATGGGACATAATCGAGAGATCAGTTCGTGCACAAAATTCTGCACCAGCAAGACTTTCGTAATTATGGATGACAACACAGAGAACGTGACTCAATATTTTTGCACTGGACTTCCAACGATTTCTTGAATCCATGACACGTGAACTTGCTGCACTATGCCAGACAAAAGGAGGCCCGACACGACGAAGGTATCCCATGACTTTCGTCTGCTCACTGTATATGACCGTCACGCCTAAAGTCTCGCTCACATCTGACAGGTATTTCAACTTGATCACGTCACCGTAAAGGACGCCCACGCTCAGTGTGCACGACTTTAGAAATGACCCTCATATGCTGTTATTACATAAGCATATTACAATGTTGACTCACTAAGGATGTCTGGTTAGGCGAGATAAGATCCTTTTCTTTCCAGGTGAAATAAATGCATATATAAAAATAAAATAAAGGCTAGCTGATGTTTTATGTCGAATGGCAGTGTCGGATTCATCGTTACCAGATATTCTTTTAAAGTCCAGTTCGCACTAGCGCGGCGAGAAGGCAAATAGCGCGGTAACGTGACGGACGCGAGCGCCACAGTGGCCGACCTGGGAACAGCCAAGCAGACTGCCGGAGCGGCTGAATTTTGGTACATATTACTGAAGACATAACGATGTCAGCAGTCGGAATGTGCGGCATGGCAGCAGCTGTTAGCAATAGATGTGGAGGGCAGTGGCACTGGCCGAAGTTGTCGGCTCAGGCAGTTCCTGGAGGCAGGCAGCGAAGGGTATACTGGTTCAAATGGCTCTGAGCACTATGGGACTCAACTGCTGAGGTCATTAGTCCCCTAGAACTTAGAACTAGTTAAACCTAACTAACCTAAGGACATCACAAACATCCATGCCCGAGGCAGGATTCGAACCTGCGACCGTAGCGGTCTTGCGGTTCCAGACTGCAGCGCCTTTAACCGCACGGCCACTTCGGCCGGCGGGAATTCTGGGTCTGGACATCATACGAGCAGCAAAGGGCGTTGGCGAAGACAATTGCTTAAGGGACGAGTCTTGGCAGACCCAAGAGCGAAAACCTCAAGAAGCTGGTGTGTGCAGGTCGGTTACCGTATGAGGCAACGATCAGCACGTATGTGGCTGTTGTGTGGACAACAACCTGGGGAAGCGGTTGGTATCTTTACTTGGCTGGATGCAGTGAGGTAAAGGATCTGATTCTGCTGGTCATACGGAGCACTGTCTGGGTGCTTTCACAACTAATGGAGTCAGCCTGCTGGTTTTGTGATTGTGGCATTGCACTGAGTTACAAGCAAAAGTGCAATGAGTGTAGCCACTTGTACACAACTTCCTGCACCGAAGTCTATGTGTGCTGAGTACCAGGATGTTTCTATTAGACTGGTGCATACGTTCGCAACGTTTTTTTCATAGGTTTAAAATACGCAACTGATTCACACACTAGAGATTTTAGTCATCAATAATATATTCTACTTCTCTGTTAACAACAGTCTGGCAACGCTCAGGTAACTTTTCGAGCCTACCACTGCAGAAATCACGTTGTTTTGAGGTGACGAGCTCTTTGAGCCATGCACAGAGTGCGTTTTCAAAAATGGTTCAAATGGCTCTAAGCACTAAGACTTAACATCTGAGGTCATCAGTCACCTAGACTTAGAACTACTTAAACCTAACTAACCTAAGGACATCACACACATCAATGCCCGAGGCAGGATTCGAACCTGCGACCGTAGCAGCAGCGTGATTCCAGACTGAAGCACCTAGAAACGCTCGGACGCAGCGGCCGTCAGTGTATTTTCATTGGGAAAGGAAATTCACTGATGGTTGTTCGATGCGGAGTGGAAAAGATGACAATCTGAGGGCACTAGATTAGATGAATAACGTGAGTGCGGAATGACTTCCCAACCCAACTCCTGTACAGTGTTTTCTGTCATTCTAGCATAATGTGGGTGAGTGTTGTCATGGCATAGCACCACCCCACACAGTCTTCCTGCTCGTTGTTCTCGGACTGCGTCTGCATGACGTCTCAGTTGTTGACAATAAATGTCAGCAGTGATGGTTACACCTCACGGAAGTAATTCTTAGTACACCACAACTTCGCTGTTCCATTATCTGTATAATACTGTCTGCTATGGATACGTGCTGGTTTTTGTACAGGGAGTTGCCACTTTGTTTGGACTCACCCATTTCTTTCTTTTCCGCATGTTAACATCAAGATACTACTTCTCGTCACCAGTAACGATACAGGATAGGCATGGTCAGCGTTGTTCACGAGCCAGTTGATGACGAGCAAGCACAGATATGCATGTGGCCAGCTGCTGATTTCTGTGACTTCAGCGTAAAGCATGTGGTACCCATACATTGGATTTTCGAACCTTCCTCAATGGATTTAACTGTCGCACGCTGGTGGAATGATCATTCTTCATCACATTGGCAGTTCTCGAGCAAAATGACGTGGATTATTGTGGATTAATGCGGTTAAACGACCTTCATCAACCCCTGAAGGCCTCCCTGAATGTGGAAAGTCACTAATGTCAAAACGGTCCTTCCTAAAACGAGAAAATCATTTTCTCGCCATGCCTTGTCCAATGTTTCTGGCAGCCTCCGCTGCTGTCACTACCCCCCTCCCCCTTTCCCCCTATTCAACTTAAATAGAAGAATATTCGGGATTGTTCCGATTTCTCCACTTGTCTCTCCATTTTCTAGCGTCCACAGCTCCACTGGCTACCTCCAAATGGCAATACGTAAACCCAAATAGCAACAGTGAACTAGAAATAAAAAATGAGAAATAAATAAACCCACAGCAAGCGGAAAACTAACACGCAAAAGAAAAACGCTATGAACTAATGTACCAGCCTAATATTTAGGGCATGAGGAGCATGCGACAGTATGTGTTCTGAGAGAGAGCAGCCGTAATTGTGTCAGTACACACTGTTGCCGTGATTAAGCATATTAAAGAGGACTTGGCTGTTTTTCGCTATGAGCATGGATCGCAGTTTCCTCATTGGTTTGAAGAGTTGATTATGTCATTGATTTGATGTGACTGTATCAGTAGTTTACTCCTGTGCATTAAGATATATTTCGTTGCTGCTTTATTTGAATGAGTTGACGTGTATGTTGTTGTGTAACAAAATATTCTGACATAAGCATTGGTAGCTGGGTAGAGCTGTGGGTCATTGGTGTCACAGTTGTTTGGTAATGGCAGTAATAGTTCATCAAACTGATGTTAGAGACTGAAGAGAAGTTAAAGCGTTCCATGGCGTCGTAAATTTACCCGCTGTTATGTCTGATTTGGTCAATTGCCACAAATTGTAAATTGTTATCATGTTGCTCAGTTTCCCGTTGTAGGGCAAGGGTGAATGTGTGTATTTGGGACCTTGGTCTGTTGTTCTTAAAAAAAATTATTATTGGTTATTTCATTCTTAGTTAATGTGTTTTTTCTTCAATTCAAAGTCGTTCCATATTCCGTTAACTGAAATAAATTGTGTTAGAAAATAAAATAATTACCAATCTGAGCCCTATGCCTGCACAGCTCTTAGCCTCAACCCCACCATACCTATACCCCATGCTACATTTGTATGGACGTACTACGATACGAAACTAAGTTTTAAAGCCGCATTACTAGCCAACATGCATGCACAGACTGTAGATGGGAAAGATTTTTGCGACACTACCAGCTGAGTGAAACCTTGGTGAGTACGGACCCTCTAGTTCTGAATTTTAAGACCAGGGCACAGTACTTTGGAATGTACGGTTCGGATGTAAGTTTACAACTTGTACATATAAAGTGGTTACTTCGACAGATCAAAAAGGTATGTAAATAGTTATTGTGCCTAAATGTTAGTCTGAGAGTCTGTTGTTTCTTCCTAAAGTTCGCTAACTGCTCTAGATGTTGAGGATTAGTTCAGATTTGTAAAAATTTTGTTCATTACTATGAAACAACACATTTCCTGAAGGCCATAACACATATTTGCTAATTTCAATTTAGTGTTAGGTAATGGAATACTGATGTAACTTTTATTTCTACACTCTACAGCATAGCATGAAATATTATCTGATAAGCAATTAGAAGCTCTTTTTAATAATGGTAATGTGGAATTATCTGATTGGGAAGATGAATTCTGGTTTCTGACTGAAGATTGTCTAGCTGATGTTGATGAAACTGATTGGTAAACGATAAGTGCGTTAAGATATCGCGCTAGTAGCTACGAGAAGAGGACGTCCTTGTACAGTGAATTCCTCTGGCAGTGTAGATGTAGGTGATGTACAAAATGTGACTAGCAAGACGATCTGTGTTGAAACCAATTCAGAAGATAAGTTTTTGTGTGTAGGATCACTACCCAAATTTTTTTGAGGAAAGGAATACCTCAAAATGCAGGAAACGTGGCTGCATTTCAAGATAAGAGACGTGTGTCAAATGTGGATTGTGTTTATATGCTGTGGAAAAATATTTGTTTTAAAGTTTATCATGAAACAAACAGTCAAGATTTATTTACTGCCCGTAGTAAACTATTACTTGCCAAAACATTATTGTATAATTATCGTTTTATTGCTTTTGTGAAGTTGCTTTATAGCATAATCAAAAGCCAGTATTGGATATCGTTAATTTCAAAAATAGTAACATAAAATATCATATTTCCTATGTACGTTGGTATATGTTTCAAATAAGAAATATATACTGCTAAATCAAACGTTTTTTGAAGAAAGGGGAAAGAAAATACAAAGTAAAGGCTTGTATGTTTTTTGTGATAAGTGGACCTCCATAATGGCTTAGTGAATCATCAATCATTCATTTACCTTAATTAATTGTGTCATGCTTGTTTATTAGTTTGCTGAAAAATGTGAAAAGAATAATTTCCTGCAATTTTTTTTTCTCGGGAATGGAGAGGATACATGGTCTTTGAGATCTGTTGTGGACATTCCTCTACGACAGACGACACAAATGATGCTTTGCTTCTTTCCTGAGTCTTTTCTGAAAACAAAAAATGCACACTGTTCGCTCCTTTTTCACTACATTATAACTCTACTACACGATGAGAAAATGAACTAAATTATCGTTACTGTGTACTCGTACGAATTGTGTAATCAATCGTTTTAAAATAAACCTAATCTCTCCGTTGAACACAGACCACAATTTAATTTTACAATCGACATGAAAACTTGGACAGGTAGAACTAATTGAAGTCGGAGATGTACAGTTCCCGCATAGCTCAGTCATGACACCTATTACTCGCGTATGGAGTTTGAATTCACAGGAACAACGGAAAGTATGTGGGAGCAAATCACTGTAGGTTTACGAACACGGCCGAGCCAGCTCTGGCCGGACACAAACTGAATGTTGGAAAGAAAACATGGCGAGCCACTGAATGTTTTTCGTTTCGCGTCACCACCTACTTGTCTCCCTGAGAATAAGAAATTGCAGAATTCAGTAGGTACTCAGTCGACACGAACTGTGTGCAGTGAAGAAAATATACAGGCAACCAAAATTTTCAGGCACTACGAAACGATATTCTGAGTCCCGCGAATTATTCCTTACTCAGTACGAAAAACCTATTGAACAAATTTGGTTATTATTGCTCTTGGGACTGCAGCGACGAATACGAGTCACCACACACCACAAGACGCAATTTTATGTGTAGTTTTATTTCTGGCTATAATTCTTAGCGCATTACAGTAACTTTACTCCTTATTTCGTCCTGAACTCTATTAATAAGAAACGGGAACTGTCTAACTTTTCTACTTTTAATCTGTGGGAGCTGAAACTAGAGTAAACTGAGCCGCTGTTTTTTACACTCGTGTATCTGGTTTTTTAATGCTGAACAATATAAATAATGTAGTTACAGAAACGATGTCTGATAGAAAAATAAGCTACCAAAACTGTCTGAAACCGTATAACTGTATATTTAATTTACTCTACCAAAGTGATTAGAAAACGTAACTGTATGTTGACAATGAACACCCTTCATACGCCGCTATTGCTCCAAGATGACCGGTTTCAACAGTCTTAAAGCTGCCATCATCTGATCTTCTGAAATTGCCATGTTACATTACATGAAGTCCCCCGCGTATACATGTCTTGATAAAATCCAGTCGATAAGGTACAAGCAGTTGGTAAAATGCACACAAATGATAAATAGCACACGCTTAATATTTTCGTATTGTCCATGGAAGATGACGACGAACATGATTCACTTTGCCCACTGTGTGTAAGTTATCGACTGGATCTTTATCATGACATTTATGCGTGGAGAATGATATTTACGCTTTTAACTTTATGTAATGTATCGTTGCAATTTTATAGCAAGTTCCAGAAGATCAGATGACGACAGCGTAACAATGTTGAAAACAAAACGCTGCGGTCGCGGCATATCAAGTGAGTTCATAGTCAATCATACCAATCGCCCCACAGCGCAGCATGTGTACCTTACACAATTGTATGTTAAATAAGCTGTTATTTGAAACTCGATTGTACAGTACAGTGAAGTGCTGCAGTGCACGATGGCACATTACGTGACTAGCAATTTCAACACGCAAAGCTAACCGAATAAAAACGCTCTATAAAATTACCAAACAATTTTTGAAAGAACAAATAACCAGAATGTTTTCCTAAAACTCCCTTGCAATTCCTTCGCAAAATGACTAAATAAATTTCCTAATGCTGGATAATACACATGCAAATGTAACATCGCACTCTGAGAATAAGACTGCATGTTAAATGAAATCTAAACTGAAATTTTTATAAACTGATCTGGTAATGAATTTTGTAAAGCAATACCTAACTCTGAATTACCTCATTATGTTCTGACTGTACTGGAACTGGCCCTAACAATTTTTTGTGGCTTATCGGTGGCAACAGAAACTTAATACCGCTCGAAGTGATCAATGAAAAATACGCGGCAACAAGCAAGCTAAATAGGAAAGAAAAAGCCTTGCAGAGCAATGAAAGCTCGTGAAACTATTCTAAATAGATCGTGCTTCACTTTTTAAGAAACTGCTTTCCACTCTGTGCAATACGGCGACAGGTATAACCAGAAAATGCGGAAATTATTTCGTGAGGAGACAGTGGTGAAATTTGATTTTCTTAATTGATTGAAAGTAACTGTAGTTTAAAAGCTGAAACTCATTGTCTGACTATCACAGTCATCATTAAAAAGATTTATCTTTTATGAAAAGTTTTACTACTCCAAGTAATTACTTTCTAAAAACAGTAAAAGAATGGTAAAATCTATAACCTCTGAGTGCAAGCTATGTGAACTGATAACTTTACTTACTCACGTCTGAACAATAAAACTGACTAATCCAGAGATATAAAGAAAAATTCCCCTGAAAGCTTCCATTCCTGAAACCTATCATAATTACGTGGAAGCAGGCAGTGTAGCTACAACATTACCACATAATCTTCACTAGTCCAATTAATCTTTAATAATTATAATTCACAATTCACCCTTTTGTGTAACTTTATCCCTGTGCTCTACAAGCTATTTCCATCCACTCAGTAGCACAGCTAACAACCGACTCTCTTACTAACTGCTCATAGAATGCTTTCTGCAACAACAATACTACTAGCAACTGAAGATCATAGTGGTTGTGGTCAAAACTCTGTGGCGTAACGTTTCTACTAAAGAAAACTACTGTTTGACACACGGTACGAAATTTAAATTTTCCTTGTTCCTGACCTTGCTTCTTCCATCCAGAACACGCAACGAGGACGTTCAGATCTTATGACGTCTGCCATTTTGATTTTTAACTTTTGTTGTTCCTAGTGGCGGAATTCGATACCACAGCAATAAGTAAATGAAACTTTTTCTACATGATGGACCTTAACCACATGGCTAAGTCGTCTCAATAAAATTCTATGTGTATGGAAGTTGTTAAGTCCTTTTTGAATCACACTATGTGTATGGGCACTACGTTCGCGAAATGAGTTTCATAACCTAGTGTACTCCTGTAAACTAGCGTTTACTAACAACGGGAGTGAAGAAGCAAAGTGCACTTAAGAAAATGTCTCTGCAGGTAAAATATTCTGTGGGCTTAATATGTAAAATTTTCTGATTTACCCCGCGTATCTCGAAAGCCTAGAATAGCAGGTATTTTAGTAGGTATTTTCGTGCTACGTTTTTTATTCTATGTATTTACATCAATGTACCGCGCGAGATGGCGCAATCGTTCAGGCACATCTCTCGCACTCAGGTGAACTGCATTTCATATTCCCGTCACGTCAGCTGGGCCTTTGTTTCCTGTAGTTTTGATACTCCGCTTAAGAAAGATTCGTAGGGTGGTTCCTTTACAAAGACATGGACGATTGCCCTTAATATCCTTCACCAACCTGTTCTTGAGCTCCGTCTCTAATGACACTTCCATCGACGTGACGTTAAATCCTAATCTCCATTTCTTCCTCCTGCGTCGGTAGAAGGCATACTATACATCTTATATGGGGTATAGGGGTTTAGGTATAGATATTGTAATTGGTAGCTTAATATGTGCCCACTTCAATGTATTAGGTACCTTTTCCCTGTGTCTAACAGTCTTTCCGAGGAAAAAAAAATCATATAATTTACGACCTGATGTTTTATGCGCGGTCGTAATTGCACTTATAACATTATTTGTTTATGGTTCATTTAAATTTGTATAAAGTTTTTTGCTTCAAAATTTTCGCATATTGGTACTATATTTTCAGTAGATGTAAAGTAAAGTGTGCTGTACTGGAGTTTGAAGTTCTTTGCGTTGTATGTGAGTAATGTATGTAAAATACTATGTAAATTGTCTATTACGATAAATAATTTTCTGCTGACTTTTGTATTTTAAAACATTTGTGTGTATAAATTGTCCATGTTGACGTAAATTTGACAATTTAAGAAAAAATGGCTCTGAGCACTATGGGACTCAACTGCTGAGGTCATTAGTCCCCTAGAACTTAGAACTAGTTAAACCTAACTAACCTAAGGACATCACACACATCCATGCCCGAGGCAGGATTCGAACCTGCGACCGTACCGGTCTCGTGGCTCCAGAGTGCAGCGCCAGAACCGCGCGGCCACTTCGGCCGGCGACAATTCAAGAAATAATCCCGCTTACGAACAGTGTAAGAAATAGGCCTTATGTAAAAGCCAATCTGCTTTGGTTTAAAACGAAAGTGGCTCTCGGAAGTGGAAAAGGTGGCTAGGGCGAGTTGACGCGCTACCTAGAGCAAGCGTGGGAAGTTTCAAAGTCCGTAGGCAGCAGTGATTGAGGCAACACCTTTGTGGAGCAGGAGAAAGTTTGCCTGCAAATTTGTACAAAATTGCCCCGGATGAAGACTGCAAACGGCTTACGGCATAGCTACTAGTTATTGGGCTACTGTATGTAAAACTAAACAACGCCAAGAAGAGAAATCGAGCCCATACAGCAAAACTGTGGGTAGTGTAACCGTCATAATTGTTCGTCACATCCAAGACTACAACCACCAGATAGGATTTTTTTATTTTTTTATTTTAACTTTTGTAAAGCGTGAACCATTGATTTAAACTGTGTTTTAATAATCATTCTTGGACTTTAAAGAAACTGGTTCAGCCTGTTATTTCATCCTAATCATGCACCGATATAGGGCTCCTTCCTGTTGTTTGATTAATCCGAGTATCCTGCTCTACAGACTTACGAAGTGCAAAGTAAATATAAAGAGGCATCATTTAATTTTTTTGTGTTTTCTTAACTATTGAAAAGTGTTATAGTAAAAGTTTACTTAAGTACAATTCAGTCAGAGTGTAGCCAAGTTACTAGTATCTGTTAAATGACTGTACAGAGTTAGTTCAAAGAATAATAGCTTTTGAAAGTAAATTCCAGCAAGAAAGACGTTTCCTAGAAGTGAAATGTTCAGTATAAAAAATGTGTGTTTTAGCATCTAAGTATTTTAGTATTTAAGTTTGTTGATTATAGAAAATAGTTTTCTAAAAGTCCCCCCTGACCGTATTTTTTTAGCTTCCTTGAAGTTATCTACTGGGTTTTTTCTCTTTTAAAAACGTAATGTGTAAGGATATAGTAGCCAAATAGAAATACCAATGTCGGCACCAACATTGTTTATGTGGAGTAATATTTATTTGGAAAAGCAACTTAAACAGTAGCAAGAAAGGGTGCGAAAACTGGAAATTAACCCTAAATAATGAAAAGTGTGAGGTCATCCACATGAGTGCTAAAAGAAATCCGTTAAACTTCGGTTACACGATAAATCAGTCAAATCTAAAGGCCGTAAAGTGAACTAAACATCTAGGAATTAAAATTACGAACAATTTAAATCGGAAAAGACACATAGAAAATGTTGATGGGGGAGGCGAATAAAAGGCTGCGTTTTAGTGGCAGAACACATAGAAATTGTAACAGATTTACTCGAGAGACTGTCTGCACTACGATTGTCCGTCCTCTACTGCTGCGCGGTCTGATATCTTTAGCAGATAGGATTAACAGAATACATCGAGAAAATTCCAAGAAGAGCTGCACGTTTTGCATTATCGAGAAGTAGGGGTGAGAGTGTGTCACTGACATGACACGGCATTAGAGGTAGTCTTCATTAAAAGAAAGGCGTTTTTCGTAGTGGTGGAATCTTCTCACGAAATTTCAATCACCAGCTTTCTCTTCCGAATGCGAAAACATTTTGTTGACGCGCACCTAGACAGGTAGAAACGGCCATTATAGCACAATAAATTAAATCTGAGTTCGCACAGAGATAGTTAGGTGTTCGTTTTTTTCTCGCGCTGCTGGAGATTGGAAAAATATAGAATTATTGTGAAGGTGGTTCAATGAACCCTCTGCCAAGCAATTAAGTGCGATTTGCAGAGTATCGATGTAGATGTAGATGTAGATGTACATAATAATATGTAACTCACTCTTTGAAGTCCCCTCCTATATGGCCAAGCTGTGAACTCGAATTAAACGTCCCATGTTGAACCCTAAAAAATTCGCCAGGGAAAAAAGCAAGTTCCCATCGGAGCCATGTTAATGATTATATAAAATAAGACTCAGTTTCTATAAGAAAGATTTTTCTTTTGCTGGTTCATTTTGAAAAATTAGTAAAACAAAAAGGATGGCATCTGTGCCATTGTCGTTATCCTGGGCAGCTTTTGAGCTCCATCTAGCAAAGTATTACGCACAGACAATTCTCATCGGCCAGGGTATTAGTGCCTAGTGTGTATTGAATTCCTTCGGAAGCAGTTGTCAAGGAGTCAACGAAACAACTTTGCTCCGAACGTCACGTTAGGTATTACTCTTGGGAAAATTCGAATGTCTGATTGAATATAACCTAGAGTGATACTAGAAATATCATTTCTTAAAAAATATCATACTACAGTCCGCATGTCAGTTGTTTATATTCATACTCTACCAACTACGTATTTTTGGAGTTCAATAGTAATTAGCAACATGCGCAGATTTCCGAGGTGGAGGCAGGTACAATACATGTCGCCATCCTAACAAAGGCTGTTTAAATTCCTAAAATAATATTTCATTCAGCAGTTCGTGAGTCTGCAATTGCTGCATCTCGATTGGTACGAGAGCAAATACTGTACAAGGCGCGGCTAAGCGTCTGCGGGCACAACAAGTAGTTTTACGGTACCTTGCTTTCGGGTGCGCTCCAGCCTAGAAGTCGTTAACGTGGAGTCTTCAGATGATGTCGGTGGCGAACTCTCGGTCGTAGAAAGCCAAACAGTGTTCTGAAGTTAACGGCTGCGTGTAGGAAGAGCATTGAACAGTAATTCGCAAGTAAGGAATGTCGTCCAAGATTGAAGTATTCATGAAAGTTGAAGTTTTATTCGAGCCTCGTGACAAGTTTTTACTAATTTGATTCAAAAATACCTTTCGGTAAACGAAATAATAAACGAGTACTGGTACCTCAGTTCATTCTGGCTCATGAACTTCACTATCATTGAGACGGAAAAAAGGTGTCAGCAACGAAGTGAAGGCAAAATTACTAAACATCTTTTTTCCCGAAACTGTTTCACTAAACAAGTTCGTACTGTAGTTACTCATTTGAATCGTCACACAAACAACAAGCTGACAGATACGGAAATAAGAGACAAGAGAGGGAAAATGAACTGAAATTGGTGAGCAGGAGAAAGGCCACTGGACCTGACGGGATACCAGTTTGATTCCATAAAGAGTACGCGAAAGAACTCGCTCCTCTTCTGGTAGCAGTGTGCCGTACTTCGATGGAGGAGTGAGGCTTTCCGAAAAATTGGAAAAAACAGAAGCTTATTTCCGTTTTCCAGGAGGAACGTCGAACAGACGCACAAAACTATAGGCCTCAATCTCTGGCATCGGACTGTTGTAGAATTTTGGAGTATGTATTACACTGGCGTTTTATGACAGTTCTAGAGACCGAAAATCTTCTCTGTGGGAACCAACAAGGGGTTCGTAAACAATGATCGTATGAAACCCAGCTCGCTCCACTTGGCACGCGAGGTACATGGATTCCAGGTTCGAGTCCAGGGCTGGCAGACATTAAATCTGGCATTCGCATTAGTAACCAAAAATTGAGACGCTCTACACGTTGCCGCTGTCACATTTCCCCCACAATCTTCTTCAGATTAATCAGTTGCGCCGCCACGTCGGGTGAAAAATTCAGCTAGGGTGCCACGGCGAGCGAGCACACTGAGGCGAAACAAAGCGCTCTATCATTGTAACAGGTACAGAGGCGAGTGAGCATGCTGGCGTTTACTCCAGTTCACTGCTGTCAGTGCCACGTCATCATAACGATCCTGTGCTTAACATGCAAAGGACTGCAGCGTAGTATAAGAGTGAAAATGAAAATTAAAATAACTTTCCAAATTTCGTTAGTGTATGCTTGAGTATATTGATGTTAACATAGTAGTAGTCTCAGAATGATCGGATGAGCATGCTAGGCAAAATATACTTTCTAAAGAAAAACATAGGTGGCGCTGAATAATGAGACTATAAACCTAAAAAGTGCAGAATATACAAATGCATGTCACTATCAACAGTTAATCAGAACAATATTCTGATCAAAATCCCAATTTTACGAAATATTAAAGGCGCTAAGTATTAGATTCAGGAAGATGAGAATTTGTATGTGGCCTCAGTTTGATGTAAACACATTAATTATGTGACACCAACAAGCTACCTCTGTTAGTTTGCAAGTTATTTACTAAAAACCAAATTAGGATTTAAAATGTTCTTATTCATGATAGATTAAGTCTCTTTTGTAATTGTACTAGAAAGTTTTAATTACAGCACTCGATTACATTTATGCAGTAATACAGTGGTACCATGTTTCAGGACTGTATTGTAGACAACAATGATTACAAGGAATCTTAAAAGGGTAGTCCAGAGGTCATGTTCTACCGTTGGTTCCGATCTAAAAATTCTATCCGGCAAGGTTTAAATGCAGACCAGCTACAACTTTTTCAGTAACTGTAGCTGACTTAACTCTATATATTTAAATTAAGAATATTTTAAAGTTTTAGAAAACAAAGCTGTTAATTAATATGTCTGAGAAACACATATTAATGAAAGAACAGACATGATACCCATATAAGTATAAAGTTCTGGCAATACCGGCCATGACCTTCTTCTTCTGTGCGGATGCACACATATTCCCCGAACTGTTACGGGTTTTGGTAAGAATGTCTTCCACGAGTAATGAGTGTGTTGGGGTGGGACACTACGAATGTAGTCTCGCGGGGGGCGTGCGCGAGATAGTCCCTGCAGTCGCACTATCCTCTGTGCTCTCGGCGGCTCAGATGGATAGAGCGTCTGCCATGTAAGCAGGAGATCCCGGGTTCGAGTCCCAGTCGCGGCACACCTTTTCACCTATCCCCGCTGATATATATCAACGCCTGTGAGCAGCTGACGGTATTAATATAATTCTAATTTCGTTCAAGTAAAATGTCTCGCCTGTTTGGGAATATACATAAAGGATGTAAGAGTACAGGTTACAGACGCATGGCTGACAACATACGGAAGTTTGGGTCTGGTCGTGACTCGTCTGTGGATAGCCAAATGGTAAGGCGAACGCTAGCGATAAGCGGGAAATCCGGTTCGAGTCCTGGTACTGCACGAATTTTCAGTGTCATTCCATTCTACACCAGATGGTGTTCATATTCGCAATTGCGAATACATTTAAAGTAGCTGCTGTCGAACAAATAACTTCTTTGGCACACTGATCCGTACAATAACTGAGACATATCAAGATAGAGCTTAAAAAGAATACTCAACTTTTCTGAGTAAAGCAACATATAAGGGAATGAAGTAATTGGCAAACTAGCGCAAAATGTGTCTGTTTTAAAAACAGACGTTGACTTTCAGAGAATAATTATTGTGATTTATAAATACAAAGAAGATTGCAGATTTCACGGTTGAACCTTAATAATGAAATCACTAGAAAAAGTGAGATAAAGTAACATCACGATTTTTTGTAGCGGCTTATTGCCAATATTCAGTTTGAAAAAGTTAATAAAAGTTATCAAAATAATTTCCTTTAAGTAAAGGGAAATTCTTCCTGAACACTCCTCAATTAATTACTTAAATTATGGAAGTAAATTAGAGTACAGATAGTGTTTTGACCTCCCTTAGATATAAGTTGAGATCAGAGTTTAGGCTATGTTAGCTGTTTCTCAGAGATATGGAGGATTCATGAAAGGCAGCCTACAAGCCATATTGGAGAAGGGAGCGAGGACACCAATCACAGTGATTCTTCCACTTTCCATTTTGTGATAGTACGTTGGGAAGAACACCAATAATAGAGACTTTCCACCCATTACCCTAAATGTTTTAGTGAAAGTGGTTCGTAAGAACGCACCCGACAGTGCCTCCGGTTGCTATTAAATAAGTGAGTTCTGAAAAGGTACAAAAGAGCGAAACGTTCTTGTGTTTGTCTCTTTCAGGCAAAGACTGAAATTCTAAATCATAAAATTCATTTTGTAGTAATCGAAAATTTTATTCCATGTTTCTGTGTTATTTCCTGTATTTGATTTGTAAACAACCACTATTTATGTTTGAACAAAATGAAATTTTGTAAGCAAGTGATGTTATTATAGGTGGCCCCTTTTAAATGAAATTGATTTTAACTAAATTTACCTTCGTACGTAGTATAAGAGTGAAATTAAAAATTAAAAACAACTTTTCCAAACTTTATCAGTGCATGCTTCAGGATACTAATGTTATCACTGTAACGTCTCAAAATTATCAAATGAATATGTTAGGCGAAATAAACGATCATAAGAAAAAATAAATGTCGCTGAATAATAAGACTACAAGTCTAACAATTGTTTAGAATATGCAACTGTACGTCACAATTAATAGTTACAAGTCCCAAATTGATCACAGAAATATTTTGGTCAAAACAGGCTTTTTATGAAAAATTGATGAAGCTAAATATTAAAGTCAGAAAGAGGAAAAATTCGCACGTAGCCTCAGTTTCATATGAAAACTTTACATATGTGACACCAATAAGCTACTTCTATTAGTTTTCAAGTTATTTACCGAAAACCAAATTTGTAACGAAATCGTTGTTATTCATAGTGAATTAAGTATCATTTGTATTTGTAATAGAAATTTCTAAGTACTGCACTCTATTACATGCACGTAAAAATACAGCTGTACCAAGTTTCAAGCCTATATAGTAAATAACAATGATTACAAGGAAGCTTCAAAAGGCAGTTCAGAGATCATGTTCTACTGTCGGTACCGTTATAAAAATTCTAGCCAGCAACGTTTAAATTCAGTCGAGTTAAACCCTTTTCAGTGAATAAAGCAAACTTAACCTTATTTCTATAAAAATTAAGACTATTTTTAATTATAAAGGGCAGAGGTATTAATTAATACGTATCAGAGGAAGGGGCCGTTTAGATACTACTGTCTGTGTCTAGGCGATTGACCGCAAATGTTCCGTTTGGCGGTCCACTGCGCCCCTATATAAATATAGCCAGAGAGGAAGTGGCAAGAGACAGTTAGAACCGAGATATCAATCTCTTCGCGTCGGCCAAACACCTTTTTCCGCAGTGGCTCGGATGACGTCAGAGCTAGGCAGACTTCAAGCCGTTTTCGATAAAAGTAGGAAGTGAACTCGAGAGGAATGTACACCATCCTGCGTCGCTCAGATTGTACGAAAGTAACTGTTTGTGTGCCGCCCGGTATATAGAAGAAAACAATTGGCAAATGGCAAGATTATTTTTCAATTTTACGGCGAGAAATTAACTTTTGGTGATCAGAAGTCTGGGAAATGGACAATTTCACGTAGAACTTCGCGAAGAGGTCGCCGCTGCACTGCTAATATAGCTGTTTCGGATAGTATTATTATTAGGAATATTATTACGTCTTGTACGTGTGAACATTTATAAATTGTATCAAACAGTTATTGCTCAAAACTTTTATTTATAGTAATAATTCCTGATCCCGTTGAGCAAACAGGAAGTAGTAACTTTTTTTTTTTCAGTGAGCACGAACAGTAACGTGGAGTTACAGACTGGAAATTATGGTCAGTATGTGATCTCCATCGCTTTCCGGCTGATCGCAAAAATAGTTTTTAACCTGTTATAAACGCCGAAGGTACCTGTAAACCACGCACAGACGATTTAAGTGTCTTTTCATAACGACATAACGAAGTAACGACCATATTGATTACTACCCGCCGCCCCACAGTTTCTACACAGAACAGCTGGCTGTCATATAATGCACGAGAATGGTAGGTAGCTTGCCGCTTGCCTTTACCCGGCCAGCGAAACGGGCTCCTACAGTCCGTCATAGTACGACAGACCAGCTCTCTGTCTTGGACACAGAGGGCAGCAGCTTCTCGTTCACCACGGCTTTCTACTGGTAGATAAGCGATCTCAGCGGCTGCTCTGACCAGTAGACGGTGCGAATTAAAGAGCGACTCTGAGGAACGCTTTATCGCCAGGATGATAGTGGAGTAGCAGAACAAAACAAACGGCTTCACCGCGTAATGTGATACCTTTAAGCAGCACTCGTGCCGGCTGTAGGAGTATATGAATGTGTGTGTGTGCGGGTGTCAGCAGATGGCATGCTATCACTTGCGAGTGGTTCCGTCTGAAGACATTTAACGCTATTTCTGTTAATTTTGTGTTCAACGTAGCACAGTGAGTTTCCAGCCATTGTGCTAAGAATATGATAAAATGTCAGTATTGTGATTGTGCATGAGCAGGAAGTAAAACAAACCAAGCAGAAATTTGGAAATAAAATGAAAGTTCACGTAGAAGGAATAAAATACGTGGTGACAATTATTGAACGATGTGAAAAAACCTTAAAGTAGTTACAACCTACGGCGTGCATACACTTTATTCAGTATGTAAACGTCACTACAGATATTCTGTTTAGGTTATGACATGTTCAGTAAGAGTGCCATCATTGGCGATGACCTGGCGCAAACGAATAGCGAAATTCTGAGTGACCCGATGAAGTGTTGATGCTGTCGATGACCTCCTGAATGGCCTTTTCAGCTCAGCAATGATTTTGCGATTATTGCTATACACCTTGTTTTTAATATAGCGCCACAAAAAGGAGTCGGATGTGTTCAGATCCGGAGAATATGGCGGCCAATCGAAGCTCATGTCAGTGGCTTCTGGGTACCCCAGAGACAGAATGCGGTTCCCAAAGTTCTCCTCCAGGACGTCAAACACTCTCCTGTTTCGATGGCGTCGAGTTCTGTCTTGCATCAACCACATCTTGTCGAAAACAGGGTCACTTTCGAATGGGAATGAATTCATCTTGCAAAACCTTCACTTAGCGTTCGGTAGTCACCCTACGTCAAGGAATATCGCACCGATTATTCTGTGACTGGACACTGAACACCACACAGTCACCCGTCGAGGATGAAGAGACCTCTCGATCGCGAAATGAGGATTCTCAGCCCACCAAATGCGTTATTGACGAACCCATCCAAATGAAAGTGGCCTTCGTAACTAAATTAATGTGTGTGGATCCATACTATGAGTAATTCCCATAATTGCCCCCCCCCCAATAGTTCAATAATTGTCATCCTGTACTCATAGATCAGCCGATGAAATTGTAATTCTATCGGAGATAGCAAAAGACTTGGAAGAGCAGTTCAACAGAATGGTTCTACCCTCAAAAAGTGTTAATAAAATGAACATAAAAATGTAAAATTGGGATTATGGAATGCAGACTGACAGAGGCAAGAACAGCGTTTCTGAGACAAGGAAATTTTTAAGATCAAATTTTAATGTTAAGAATTATTTTTTTAAGGTATTTGTCTTGAACGTAGCCTTATGCAGAATCGAAACGTGGATGATAAACAGTGCAAAGCCTTTCGAATGTGGGCATCGAGAAGAATTCTGAGGATTAAATGTGTAGAGATCAAGTTCGGAAGAAAGAATTTTATGGTACTACTTTGCTAAAAGAAGTAATCGACAGAGCCTGAACATCAAGGAATTGTCAGCTTGTAAATGAGACAAGTATGTGGAGCAAAAACTATAGCTTTGATATAACTTGCAGTAATTATAAAGAGACGAAGAGACTTGCACAAGATATACCAGTGCAGAGAGCTGCATCAAACCAGTCTTTGGACTGAAGGCCGCAACAGCTACAAGATCATGTACTATTGAATACTTAACCAAATAAAAATTACAAATTTTAATTTTGCCCGTGGCGTACAGCAATGCTAACGACGGCTCTGAGTGAAATGTGAACTTAATATGAAGACAATTTCGCTCCGTTACCGCGAAGATTTGTCAATTCTATGTTATACGTTACGGAACCATCGTACGTTCAGCAGACGAAATGCCAAATTCGATAGGAAGGTTTGGACAACACTTATACTATGAATTTCACAGCTCACTTGCGATCCCGAAGCAACTCGATGAAACTGAAAAGAAAAGAGGAGAAGCAACCAAGAAAAATTCCGGATTACAAGGGATCCCGCAGAAATTTAAATAAGTTGTGCGCCCAGACAGTCAGAACACAACAACTGTTACTAGACGTCAGACAGCAAAATGAGATGTTCTGATTCCTGCCGATTCAGAACAACGTTGGTCCAATACTCAACCGAAAAATTACGGAGTTACAGCACGCTGGAATAGTTGTAGGTCAGCAACTTCTGCTAATCAGTACAACGAAAAACCAGTCGGAAATTTTACTCTTTTTGTTCACTCGATGACTACTTTCGAGCCGAGACCTATTTTAAAATTTTCAAAAATTGTATTTCCGAAGACGTGAAAACCATGTCAAAAATGTGCAACGAACATTTACAGCGCGTAAAGATAACTAGTTATCTCTATGCGCTGTTAACTGTTCGTTGCACATGTTTTGCATGGTTTTCACATCTTCGGAAATACCATTTTTGACAATGTTACGATGATTTGAAAATGAGTTTCAGCCAGAAACTAGTCATCGAGTGAATAAGAAAGATAAAATTTGCAACTTTGGACTGGTGTTTCGTTGTACTAAGAAAAGTTACGTACAATATTTACTTCATCATACGTGACGGTATAGGGAAAAATTTATGGCAGTTGGAGATTGACTTTCATCGACAGGGAATTGGACACTGTACACTAAATTAATTTTGGGAATGTTATAAGTCTCTCCTCTAAAGAGGATATAATTGAGTATAGCGAAAACAAACCCTTTTGCATCATTTCTGTCCACTCGGCTGGGTTGGTTTGAACAGAGCACCCTGAATTTGGGTGTTCTGGGTACCGCCGCTCAGTGATTCGCTGACGCAGTCCAGCCTTCTCCTAAATCATAAAAACAGCCCACTGCCAGGAGTCGCCCTTACCAAAGAAAGGCGCACAGTCCACTCAGTTATTCATGCCTAACGCGGAGAGGCTCTGTCGAATACTCGTTATCGAACTCGTTCATAGATCATGTCGATACCGTATTATACTGCCCTCGGAGATGACAAATAGCG
This sequence comes from Schistocerca serialis cubense, assembly GCF_023864345.2. Taxonomy (NCBI): domain Eukaryota; kingdom Metazoa; phylum Arthropoda; class Insecta; order Orthoptera; family Acrididae; genus Schistocerca; species Schistocerca serialis. The sequence continues at coordinate 147,275,053 of NC_064641.1, read as the reverse complement.
ACTCGTCGTAAGCAACTCCATTAGGCCTCCTCTGCATTTAGTGACTGCACTAACTCCTCCTTTAGCTGGAACGAGATTTCTCACCACGCCTCTATCTCCCTCCACCTACTGCCTTCTACCCTGCGTCTCCCAGAATCTGTTGATTTATGGTGAACATACGTACCACGCCTGTGGTCTAATTTTTTTCAAAATTTCCTGTGAAAGTATTCTTACAGTCATGTTCTCCTACAAAACGCAGCCTTCGCTACATCTGATATACACTCTGAGGCAGAATAAACAACCGACACACCACTAAGGAGTCATACAAATAGGACAGAAATCAGTAGATGTGCAACACACGTTCCAAATGCTTTCTCGTACACTTCGTTCCTTTGTGCATCAGTTCCTTGGTATATTTGAAAATCCACTAGATGTTTGTGTTTAGGTACATTTGTACCCAAAAGCAATGGGTTTATCTTTCAGAAATTGTTGGCATCCATGCCTGTCGAAATTATCATGCTCTCATCATAATCCAAATCTTGCTCAGACAGAAAGTGGAGACAAAACACTTTTCTTGGCATTTCTATTGGTGAACGATGTTTTCACGTTTTACCTTCTACATTGGTTTGTGTGTTATCACCTGAGTCAGTAGATATCATTAATGTTTCAAATAAGCCTCTTCTCATCATGTTGTGTACCTTTCTATTTCTCGTGTCCAACCTTGAATCCCAATAACATCAGTTCTTGAACAAAGCATATTTATTCTTCTGATTCAGTGATGAAAAATCTCAGTATTTCATCATTTCAAAATAGTTTAAAGCATTCAAGAGGACATAAGCTTCTGTATTTAATTTGATCACTCTCAGGAAATACAGAGTTATCACTTCCCAGATCCTTCTTTCTCCAATCTCAAATTACGGTTTTTAAGCTCTATAGCTTTTCTATTCCATCTGAATTCACATCTTCTGGTTTATCATCGTGAGAACAATCAGTCTTCCGTTGGTCATTACTGCTTCTGCACCAGCATGATATTGCCTTGGTCCAAGACCATCTTCTTCGCCAGAATCTTCGTCCTACTCCACATTAGCTTCAAGAGACTCAATAAATATACATGCTGCATTTTTTTCCTCATCCTTAAGAACATCCAGGATGTGCTTCAGAGACTGATCTCTGATACAAAATCGTTGTATTGACTACCTAGCGTAACGTATGTGCTACACACAATTAAAAATTGGAGTAGACACTATAATATTGAATTACATTTTGTCACTGATCTGCATAATTATTTTCAGCACCAGTAACATTATAATTAAGAAAAAGTTTTAAAAATTGTATGATATTTTGCGACAGAAAATAGTACTTACTTCTTATTCCAAAAAATAAATCTTATTCAGAAAAATTCTTCAGTGACTGAAGCGCCAGACACTGTTCTGTTCCTACTTTCTGCTGCCAGAATCCCGCCTAAATATCAACAATAGAGCATTCTTTTCTGACACATTCAACAATAAGCATTCTAAACCCATGTATAGTTGCCAGCGAGAGACAGCAATGGCAGATTATTATGTGACCTATATGCTATGCTACGCAATAATGGGTTAAGGACGGCTTTAGTTACAAAGTACAACATGAAATGTTATTACATCTCATCCATAAAGGAAGGAAGATCAACTGTCTTGAGATAATGACAATTAATGAACAAATGTCCGTCCACCCAAGCTTAGTACCGAATGACCAGACACAGTTCCACTTCTAACTACGTATACCGCTCATAATCCCATCCAGGCCATAATGCAAAATTATCTCTATTACTCAAATGCTCCATTTTTTCCTTTACTTAGATTCCTCAGATTTTCTTGTCCTGTTAAAAAAATTTACTTCTTATAATCACAGATGCTTCGTTTACCTGCTTAATATCACTAGTATGTCTTATCTGCTTGTAATTTAGGATCTGTTAAAGACCAGATTATTTTATTCAGCCGCACCGTTGGAATATATTACCAAAATATATTGTTCAATTCACTTTCTTCTAAGAACGATTGTTGTAATTTATTATTGAAGTCATTAGTTAATAAGTCACATATTTTATCTTAGTTAAATGATCTTACGTCGCATTTTCACTGAAATAATTCCTTTTGTTTTATTCCTACATCTAACGTTAACATTTGTCACGTCTGCAAAAGGAGATTATCTTTAGCTGCACTAGTTTAAAATGTTTGATCCTACAAAAATTTCACTGCACCACATATCTATCTGTCGAGAGTGTTTTCGTTCATAAAGAATGTAATATTCTCAACTACAAAGATGGGAAGAGCTATGAGGTACGAATGTTGCCGTACTATCAGTTTAAAATGTTATAGTTGGAAAATAAAGACACAAATTACTTTCATAAGAATGGAAAAATTTATACAAGCCGATCTTAGGGTAGACTATTTTGAGTTCTGGGCGAATGTAAGAACACGTGAGGCAATACTGACTGTACGAGTTATTTTAGAAGGTAGTGTGAAGATCAGTAACCTACGTTTATAACATTTTTTCATGCAGAAAACGTTCGATAAGGTTCACCGGAATGCAATCTTTAAAATTTTGAAGGTATCAGGGATAAATCACAGGTAGCGAAAGATTATTTACAGCTTATATAAAAACCAGAGTGCTGTTATAAGAATCGAAGGACATAGAGTTGAGAAGGGAGTGAGAATACAGGTTGCAATCTATCGCCGATGTTATTATTCAATCTGTACATCGAGTAAGCTTTGACGGTTACTATGGAAAAATTTAGAAGAGGAATCAAAATTCAGGGAGAAGAAATTAAACTTCGAGGTTTGCCAATGACATTGTAATTATGTCATATATGACAAAGGCCTTAGAGAAGAAGTTGAATGGAGCACATAGTGTCTTGAGGAGAGGTTCCACGATGAACATCAACAGAGGTAAAACAAACAGTGACGTATTGTAATCTAATTAATTCAGACAATGCTGAGGGAATTACATTAGGAAAGAAGGCACTCAAAGTTGATGGTAAGTTTTGTTGTTTGGGCAGCATGATAACAGATAATGGCTGAAGTAGAGACGATATAAACTGCAGACTGGCAACAGGCAGGAAAGCAGTTCCCAGTACGAGAAATTTGATAATATCTGATACAAATTTAAGTTTTATGATGCCATTTCTATAATTGTTTGTCTGGAGTACAGCTTTTTACGGAAGTGAAGCGTGGGATGTTAACCGCTTTGGATAAGAACATTAAAGCCAGCCTTGGCAGCGTGTGGGCCGGCCTGTTGTTTAGACTTTGTAGCAGACGTTTCGCTGGGAAGCCCTTACACATCTTTCATACAGTCCCGATCTTGCCCCATGCAGTCTCCACATTCTGGAGCCATGAAGAAAGACATTCGTTGCCGTCGATTTGCTTCGGACGAAGAGGTGCATGCCTGGGTAAAATCATGGTTTCGTAGGTAACTGAAAATAGTTTTCCGTGAAGGCATTGAAAGTCTTGTCTCAAAGTGGGATAAAAGTATTAACCGTTATGATTTATTTCAAATAATAAACAGTTTATTTACTTTTTTCCATCTGTCTCTTTTTCATTTGATTGCCCCATACATTAGCTGTTATGCTTGATATTCCATGGTTACTTCTTGTCAAGAAAAGGACAATATGTCTTCAGCGTTAACTCATTAAAGAGCTGCTTTCGAAACTTCAGATTTCTAGAAAGCAAAAGATAAAAAATAAACTCTGCCAATCGTAGATTTATATGGGCACAAATTTTACCTCACTGTTGCTCTGACTCTCTCGCGCTGAGAGCATACTCCGCTTAACAGAGACATATATAGAGGTGGAAGGATAAAAGTTTAACGATTTACAGCTACAAATATAACAGATCTTATTTATGAATGAGTACAGGTGAAGAACGGTCATGACAGTTTCAATTTGACTGATACTTCAGTTAGTATTAGTGCAATATAAAGTAAAGAATGGAGAAATATCGCGTAATGTAATATCTCTGCAGAGGTCAAAATGCACTGTATTTCATTCAAATTACAGTGGTATGTCAGTCTAGTGTCAAATTTATAAAAGCTCTTCAATGAGACCGTAAAACTCACATAACAATTGTATGCGTAGCATCCTCCTATGGTAATACATGAGTACTCGTTTATTGCATTTTGTTGTCAGATTGCTGTTTTTATATACGTATGTGTGTAGAGGACATAAGTGAACATTTGCAGATACGTAGGAACGAGGTGAACGAAAGTTTATTTACAATAACATTCAATGAGACAGAGAATAACAGATGAAATTAGATGTCACAGGAGCTATAGTAAAGATACAGTCTGATATACCACGCTCAAAATTCTACGGAAGAAAACTTGTGACCTCTACATAACATTCCCTAATTATATACATTTTTATCAAATTGGATAGAACAATACTGTATTTATGTGTTAGGGATGTCATAATGTTAATTTTATAAATTGAAAGTTAGATTCTAATATTTTTGGCAAAGTTGACCAATGATTCTGCTGGTGTACATAAACGAACTTTGAGTCTGAGATACATAAACAATCTCTGAGTCTGAGATATTATTGTGGCGAGTAGTAGCGAGTTGTTGAGAGGAGTCGGAAGTGGTCGGACGCAGCCTGCGGTGGAGAGAAACCGCGCGACATGAGAGGTCGGAGCCCGCCGTGATAGTGCTAGGAGCTCCGGAGGAGACTTTGGTATTAATGGCGATTTTTGGTAATTTGCCTTTTTGTTGCACATAGTTGTTCCTTGCTTGCGCAAATGGCTCTGAGCACTATGGGACTTAACATCTGTGGTCATCAGTCCCCTAGAACTTAGAACTACTTAAACCTAACCAACCCAAGGACATCACACACATCCATGCCCGAGGCAGGACTCGAACCTGCGACCGCAGCGGCCACGCGGTTCCAGACTGAAGCGCCTAGAACCGCACGGCCACACCGGCCGGCCTTGCTTGCGCACTGAAGGGATTTTGTCAGATATGTGTATGCATACATTGAGAGTAATAATCGTATATTTATTGTGGCCAGAGACGTTTTTATTGCGTATAGACGTAGTGGAATAATTAAAGTCTGTATAGAGTTTGTCAGCGTATTCGTATCTTTGTCGTGGGCACAGACGTGTTTATTGAGTATAGACATTGTGGGATGATGAAGGTCCTTGTAAAGTTCGTCAGTGTTTAAATAATCTATTTAGTGAACATAGTAAATTAAAATCCTTATTTGGTTCTTTCATTTTTGTACACCGTTTATGGCTAGCTGACCAATCCCCTCCTGATCATTCAATTTCTGTACAAAAAGATATGGCAATAGTTGTTACAATTACTATGACCATGCATTGCACTCAGCATGGATCGCAGTACTGCTTTTGAAACGTTTTTAGCCTGTTAGTGATCACGCAGTTGCAGAGACAAGATGAGGTAAGTTGACTGTTGCGTACAGGAGCATTGCAGAACAGTTGTTAGGAGTTGTTACAGAATATTTTAAAATTCGTAGTCACATGCTTGAGAATTAATTTCTTTCTGATCTGTAGGAATAGCAATTTGTTTTTCTTTGTTCTCAGTCAGATAGGATACAACTACGAACCAATTTCACCTGTCGACCTGTCATTCAGGTTTTCCTTTCGTTGGACAGTTTCCCAGTTAGAAATGCTTCATCTTGCTGCTGCATTTGCAGCATTTTGTAGAGTAGTTCTGGGTCTGTAGTTTAGCGTAGTATTTTTGATGCTTGTGGACTGTTTTTCATTAATTCAAAACTTTTAATCTCAGCTGTTTTCTAGCTCAGAGTTTGTTTTGTAATAGTAAAGTTTCAGTTTTGTGTTAAGATAGTTGTTTTGCTTTTCGTGTCGTTTTCTTTACCGCTGCAACGACAATGGAAATTAGAGCACAGGCAGGAATGGAGAAGACTGTAACGGTAGCTTCAAATGAAGTGTCGGAAAATTTGAGACATGGTGCAGAAAATTATTCTCAGCATATTGGAGTCATGGAACTTTCGAAACAATACTATGAATGACCAAAGTGTAAACTATTATTTGCCAGTCATGCGAACTACTCGAAATTCAGGCGATCAAAATGCCGTAACACAATACGATTTTTTTAAAGAGAGATTCATGTATTGCTTCTACTTCTACAGAGCGAAATAATTTTGTCTTCCCCTCCTTCGGTAGTAACGTTGCACAATGAAATTAGAAAATCAAATGATGAACTTTACGGAAATCGTAAATTCAAGGAAATGTCAGAACGGTAGAAAATTCAGTTACGTGAGAAACTCTGATCTGATATTAATAATCTTGAGTCCAGACTTGACCATGTACAATCTGTAGATATTGTTGACCTGACACAACAGACGGCACAACAAGTATTGCAAATAGAGGAATTAGCACAAAAGTTCGAGTCATTACAGTTGCAGACTAACACTAAAGTTTCAAAGACGCAAAATCAGTTGATGACTGTTGCAAAACGAGTCGAAGAATTATCTTAGAGAGTGACGCTAACGAACAGTGATTCAGATAAAACGTCAGACGATAGTCAGCCGGTTCCGTTTGCTGATACCGAAGGATTTCAATGTCTGCAACTTTTTAAAGAGCGGCGGCTGACGATTAATCAGCAAACTAAACGATACCAGTAGGTTCAATAATCATCACATTGGAAATCACAGTGAACGCACTAATTTTGCAAATGCTAATCACGTCTCTCGTGAGCGTGATACGTTTGCAGGATACAATGACTGGAATACGACTTACGGTGTGGGAGAAAACTCATCATTTCAGAAAAACGATGGTTTTGATCACAAACATTTTATAGCAGTTAAATTACGGAATACATGTTACTTCAACAATATGAAAAAGCAAGGTCATACTGTCTTGGCGAACTGTATCAAAACGCAAATTCGCCTACCGTTAGACACAGATGACTACAACTTCCGATCATCACTGTGTAACGCAGAGAATTAGCTACTGTTGACATTTTAAGTCATGTTACGAGATCTAAACATGGTAATTCATTTGCTTTTGTAGCTGTTCAGCTTACCTATATATTCCTGTCATTCACACCTTTACGGAGAGCTACTGCAATACCTGTTCCTATAGCATTCGTAAAGAATTTTCGGAAAGAAGTAGGGCATGTTGACAAAGTAATTTCTGATAATGGCCCATAATATCGTTGTAATACATGGCTAAATACTACGACACGTAGAAGAATTAAACCAATATTAATATCACGTTTTATGTCATCTTTTAACCAAACCAATCGTAATCAATTGTGGCTCCATAAAAATTCATCGTTGTTAGGGAACTTGAAGTTCATGAATGGCTGGAAACGGTCTCGAAGTAGCCGAATATATTTCCAGTCAATGATCGGTTCAGCTGGTCCAGATGGGCCAGTCTGTTCTATGAAAACACAGCCCACACAATTATGAATCCACCACCAGCTTGCAGAGCGCGTTGTTGACAACCTGGGTGCACGACATCGTAAGCTCTGCGCCACATTTGAATCCTACCTTTAGCTCTTACCAACTGAAATCGGGACTCCACGCATTCTCAGTCTAAGGTGCAACCCATCGGTTCGGGAGCACAGGAGAGGCGCTGCAGCCAATGTCGGCAATGCCGCGCTGTTAGCAAAGGCACTCGCGTCGATCGTCACCTCCCATAGCCTATTAATGCCAAACTTCTAACGTGTACTTTCGTCGTACGTTCCACACTGATTTCTGTGATCATTTCCCGGTGTGTTGCTTGTCAGTTAGCACTGACTGACGCACACAAACGCGGCTGCACTCGGTCGTTAAGTGAAGGCCGTCGGCCACTGCGTTGTCCTTAGTGGGAGGTAATTCCGGAAATGTGCTACTCGTGGCACTGTGGATGTCGCAATATTGAATTCCCTAAGGATTTCCGAACCAGAATGCCCCATGCGTCTAGCTCCAAGTACAATTCCGCGTTCAAAATTTGTTAATTCCCGTCGTGCAGCGATAATCACGTAGGAAACCTTTTCACATGAAACACTTGAGTGCAAATGACAACTCCGCCAATGCATTGCCCTTTTATCTCTTGTAAACGTGATACTGCTGCCGTCTGTATACGTTCATATCCCTATCTCATAACTTTCGTCACTTCAGTGTATGGTAACAACCGCGTTGTGAGCTATATAGTATGTTAACGTAGCTAAATTTGAAAATTTTTAAATATTATTTACTATACGTTATACTTTCACTAAGTAAGGAATGACGAGATACGTTTGAAGTTCTCTAACGCTATAGATACAGCAATAAGGAATAGCGCAGTAGGTAGTACAGTTGAAGAGGAATGGACATCTCTAAAAAGGGCCATCACAGAAGCTGGTAAGGAAAACATAGGTACAAAGAAGGTAGCTGCGAAGAAACCATGGGTAACTGAAGAAATACTTCAGCTGATTGATGAAAGGAGGAAGTACAAACATGTTCCGGGAAAATCAGGAATACGGAAATACAAGTCGCTGAGGAATGAAATAAATAGGAAGTGCAGGGAAGCTAAGACGAAATGGCTGCAGGAAAAATGTGAAGACATCGAAAAAGATATGATTATCGGAAGGACAGACTCAGCATACAGGAAAGTCAAAACAACCTTTGGTGACATTAAAAGCAACGGTGGTAACATTAAGAGTGCAACGGGAATTCCACTGTTAAATGCAGAGGAGAGAGCAGATAGGTGGAAAGAATACATTGAAATCCTCTATGTGGGTGAAGATTTGTCTGATGTGATAGAAGAAGAAACAGGAGTCGATTTAGAAGAGATAGGGGATCCAGTATTAGAATGGGAATTTAAAAGAACTTTGGAGGACTTACGGTCAAATAAGGCAGAAGGGATAGATAACATTCCATCAGAATTTCTAACATCATTGGGGGAAGTGGCAACAAAACGACTATTCACGTTGGTGTGTAGAATATATGAGTCTGGCGATATACCATCTGACTTTCGGAAAAGCATCATCCACACAATTCCGAAGACGGCAAGAGCTGACAAGTGCGAGAATTATCGCACAATCATCTTAACGGCTCATGCATCGAAGCTGCTTACAAGAATAATATACAGAAGAATGGAAAAGAAAATTGAGAATGCGCTAGGTGACGATCAGTTTGGCTTTAGGAAAAGTAAAGGGGCGAGAGAGGCAATTCTGACGTTACGGCTAATAATGGAAGCAGGGCTAAAGAAAAATCAATACACTTTCATAGGATTCGTCGATCTGGAAAAAGCGTTCGACAATATAAAATGGTGCAAGCTGTTCGAGATTCTGAAAAAAGTAGGGGTAAGCTATAGGGAGAGACGGGTCATATACAATATGTACAACAACCAAGAGGGAATAATAAGAGTGGACGATCAAGAACGAAGTGCTCGTATTAAGAAGGGTGTAAGACAAGGCTGTAGCCTTTCGCCCCTACTCTTCAATCTGTACATCGAGGAAGCAATGATAGAAATAAAACAAAGGTTCAGGAGTGGAATTGAAATACAAGGTGAAAGGATATCAATGATACGATTCGCTGATGACATTGCTATCCTGAGTGAAAGTGAAGAAGAATTAAATGATCTGCTGAACGGAATGAACAGTCTAATGAGTACACAGTACGGTTTGAGAGTAAATCGGAGAAAGACGAAGGTAATGAGAAGTAGTAGAAATGAGAACAGCGAGAAACTTAACATCAGTATTGATGGTCACGAAGTCAATGAAGTTAAGGAAATCTGCTACCTAGGCAGTAAAATAACTAATGACGGACGGAGCAAGGAGGACATCAAAAGCAGACTCGCTATGGCAAAAAAGGCATTTCTGGCCAAAAGAAGTCTACTAATATCAAATACCGGCCTTAATTTGAGGAAGAAATTTCTGTGGATGTACGTCTGGAGTACAGCATTGTATGGTAGTGAAACATGGACTGTGGGAAAACCGGAACAGAAGAGAATCGAAGCATTTGAGATGTAGTGCTATAGACGAATGTTGAAAATTAGGTGGACTGATAAGGTAAGGAATGAGGAGGTTCTACGCAGAATCGGAGAGGAAAGGAATATGTGGAAAACAATGATAAGAAGAAGGGACAGGATGATAGGACATCTGCTAAGACATGAGGGAATGACTTCCATGGCACTAGAGGGAGCTGTAGAGGGCAAAAACTGTAGAGGAAGACAGAGATTGGAATACGTCAAGCAAATAATTGAGGACGTAGGTTGCAAGTGCTACTCTGAGATGAAGAGGTTAGCACAGGAAAGGAATTCGTGGCGGGCCGCATCAAACCAGTCAGTAGACTGACGACCAAAAAAGAAAAAAAAATACTTTCACCAATGTGATTTCCTTTACTTTTAATACTCGCATTCGGGAGTACAACGATTCAATCCCGCGTCCGGCCATCCTGATTTAGGTTTTCCGTGATTTCCTTAAATCGCTCCAGGCAAATGCTGGGATGGGTCCTTTGAAAGGGCACGGCCGACTTCCTTCCCTATCCTTCCCTAATCCGATGAGACCGATGACCTTGCTGTTGGGTCTCTTCCCCCTAACAACCCAACTCTTATTTTTAATTATTCCCCCTCTACTTTTAGTAGACCTGAAGATAGCATTTCAACAACTAGTTACCTATCTGACTTTTTTCAGTGCCACGAAGACAAATTTCTAGTAAAGTACTATGGATCGCGTATCTCCTTAATTTGACCAAACCACAGTACTGTGATATTATTTAAATGGGCGCGTACTGCGCACTAGACTGTACGAGCGCTCAGTAAAGACGTGAGGCAACATTTCTGCCCGCGCAAGAGACACTAACGCCCTCCCGTCCGGCCGTGGACCTCATTTACATAACCAGTGAACCAGTCGCCGGCAATAAAGTAATGCGCCCGCTGGAACTAATGCCCACGGAGAGAGAGACTTCTCGGAGCGGGCTCACGCCTCGTGCCTCTCCTTCCCCCCCTGGACACTGGGCTCATTTGCCTCGAACCGAACTCGTAAAATTCTCCTCCCCCTCCCGGACAACCCGACTGATCAATTAGAAGCGGGCGTTCTTCGCACAAAGGGCACAGCTTGTCGGCTGCCGGGCGTGGGACGGCCGCGTGAAATAAAAGCTTCCGATTCGGGCCCGCCATTAAGATAAGCGCGCATTCCGAACCCCGACCTCAGGTCCACCACACATTAGCCGGCTGCGCCCGGCAGCACGCGTCGCCGACCCGACAACACACGTGGGGACAGCGCCGGTCGGTTACACGCTGAGCCGCGCTTCCAAGCAGTGCACCGGCTGCAGTGGGACCGTGTAATTCACTACTCTCGCGTTCTGGAAGAACTGGATTTGAACCTCGTCTGTTATCCTCATTTACATTTTGTGTGCTCTCTCGAGTCATTTTAAGTGAAAATGGGACAGTTATTACTCTCTCACATGTAGTGAAACTCCGTATTTAGAAAATCATTAGAAAGTTATGGTAGAAAGTCCGTGCTTATTGTCCCATCATAACTACATCCAATGTAATTCTTTTCTTAATTCCCTCCAGCGCCGGCCGCGGTGGTTCTAGGCGCTTCAGTCCGAAACCGCGAGACTGCTACAGTCGCAGGTTCGAATCCTGCCTCGGGCACGGATGTGTGCGATGTCCTTAGGTTGGTTAGGTTTAAGTACTTCTCAGTTCTAGGGGACTGATGACCTCAGATGTTAAGTCCCATACTGGTCAGAGCCATTTGAACCATTCCCTCCAGCACATTTCATGACGTAACGGGAATCAGTGATGAATGAATATACTAAACATTATAAAATTCTGAAATTACTTTTCATCTCACACATAACTGTGATGAACTTGGATTGTCATAAGGTGCTTGGATCAGACGAGGGTGCGACGGCCTTTTAACAGTCTGATGACAGAGCGCATACGAGGAGTTAGTAATTATTTCCAGCAGAAAGCAGCAACAGAATTAGAGAAAATTAATCGTGAAAGCCTGATTTAACGCAGAACAATAATGGAGTAAGGGAATTTTTAAAGGAATGCCATCGCGCGGAATTAGCCGAGCGGTCTAGGGCGCTGCAGTCATGGACTGTGCGGCTGGTCCCGGCGGAGGTTCGAGTCCTCCCTCGGGCATGGGAGTGTGTGTTTGTCCTTAGGATAATTTAGGTTAAGTAGTGTGTAAGCTTAGGGACTGATGACCTTAGTAGTTAAATCCCATAAGATTTCACACACATTCCAACATTTTGAAAGGAATGCGATTGGTTAGTTTTTTAAATTGCACTTTAAAAATGTAAATGGAATGTCGAGAAGAAGAAAAGGTAACTGGTATGACGATTATTTTATTTGGCTACATGTGAAAATTTTAAAAATTGTTATGTTTTTTGTTAATAATAAATGTTAAACAGCATGCATGCAATTTTCGTTATAGGTCCTTCCAGTAAATAATGTAAGAAATAATCTGATGTTTTATACTTTTTTCCCTATCGTCTGGAAACTTTGAAACAATTTTAATACCAGTGCTCTCTGTGTCTGATGAATCATCGTTGGAATGCTCTAAGAACAGTCCCATGGAATGCAATGTTTCTTTGGTGTAGTGCAGGTAGCATATGAGTGAAGTACGTTTAGAGAAACTCTGCATGAGCGTCACCATGCTTTTTTGCTACTGTTTTCGCTAGCTGTGATGGACGGGTGCAGTACATAACAGCCAGAACTCTTACGAATTTATCATGGGGATACTTTTTACTTTAGAGGGTATTTCAAAAGATTCATGTCACAAGACTACATATTCTAAATGTCTTACGTGTAAGGTAAATTTTCCCCGGGTTTCTATTTTCGCTACAATCTGTCTTAACACTTGGATACTAGATATAATATCTCACTAGGTGTAACAACGGTCTCTGTCAAACAATGATTACTGGGAAATCAAAGTCTGAGGCTGAAACGAACATTGTCCACGAAATCGTATACTGTTTTGCGTGAACTAACCCGCAATTACTCTCGTGTCTATGGGTAATCGTCCTTCCAGGATAACATGCTGTGTTCTGTTTATTAAGATGTCATCAGCCCAGACAAAACCCACGTTGGATGTAATGAACATACAGCAAAATTGTGGTGACAAGAGATCCACATATATTGGAAAAAGAACATCATTATCTGCCAAAGGAACAGAGGCCTGTTTCCTGTCTCGTCGCAATTTATTCACACTGTGTTTTCCTTTTGTTAAACTTCATTTCTAACAAAGAAAGCGTACTAAAAGTACGAAGGCGTGATGCAAAATAACGTTTCTGAATTTTTATGTAAAAACTCTTAAGGCTTTTTTTTTTAAATAACTCCACTCACAAATTACATATTCATTCTTCATGTCCACGTACAATACCGGAAAAAATTAGGACACCCTCTTAGAGGTTTACAATTCAATCAGGATTTATTGTTGCAAAAAGGCATGTTGAGTACATGAAATTATTACGTTTACAGATCAATAGCACAACCGACTCTGACGTACCAGGAATCGACCCATGCTGAAAAACCCATGTTAGTACGTGTTGGAGTCTCCACAGGCGGCAGTGCAGGCGCTAATATTGGTAACTAATCGATCATACAGATGGCGAACACTATCCTGTGATACGTTATGCCACGCCTTCTCGATCTGTTTACGTAGCTCTATAAGGGTTCTTGGCTGACGAGTCGCTCGAGTCACTTCTCGTCCCATCATGTCCCACACTTGCTTGATTGAAGACAAGTCCGGAGATCGTGCTGACCAGGAAGCAGCTGCAAGTCTTGCAGAGAGTGTCGAGTTTTGCGGGCAGTGTATGGGGGAGTACTTTTTTCTTTTTGAGTCATCAGCCTTAGGGGAGGAGGGGAAAGGAAGTAGGCCGTGCCCTTTCATAGGAACCACCCCGGCATTTGACTGAAGCGATTTACGGAAATCACGGAAAATCTAAATCAGCATCATTGTAAGTAGGCTGTTTAGGTTTTTATATTGGTAACGCCACGCAGCGCTCTGTATGAAAATCACTGGCTGTACTGTGTGCAGTCTGTGGGTGGTTGGCATTGTTGAAATATTCGCTATTGTAGTGTTGGGTAGCTGGATGTGAACACCGTGTAGCGTTGCGCAGTTGTTGGTGAGCCGCCAGCAGTGGTGGATGTGGGGAGAGAAACGGCAGAATTTTGAGAGCGGACGATCTGGACGTGTGTCCATCAGAAAGAGTAAATTATATATATATATATATATATATATATATATATATATATATATATATATATATATATATATATATAAGGAATCTGGGACATTATTAAGGTAAATACACTGTTTGTTCTCTGTCAAAATCTTTCATTTGCTAACTATGCCTATCAGTAGTTGGTGCCTTCAGTAGTTAGAATCTTTTATTTAGCTGGCAGTATTGGCGCTCGCTGTATTGCAGTAGTTCGAGTAACGAAGATTTTTGTGAGGTAAGTGATTCATGAAAGGCATAGGTTATTGTTAGTCAGGGCCATTCCTTTGTAGGGATTTTTAAAAGTCAGATTGTTTGTCAGTTTAGTGTTGATCAGAATAAGTAAAGAGAGAAATGTCTGAGTACGTTCAGTTTTGCTCAGCTGTTTGAAAATCAAATAATATAAGAGGTTCGTAAGTACAGTAATTCATTAATTTTTGTAAGGGGACGTTTCAGAATGATCGAACGCGTGTTTGAACCGTCGTCCTCCAGAATGCGAGTGCAGTGTAATTTCCTGACGATTGCACAGTACAGTACAGAGTTGGTCGTTGCATCATGAATGAGCACAGCAAACAGAATAATCCATTCAGAGTTCCAGACGACCGTCGCTATGACTTTGCTAGCTGAGGGTGCCGCTTTGAACTACTTCTTTGGCGGAAAGATGGTGTTGTGCCACTCGATGGATTGCCGTTTTGTTTCCTTTTCGAAATGATGCATCCATGTTTCGTCTCCTGTGGCGATGTTTCACAAAGAATTGTCACGATCATCCTCGTAACACGCAAGCGATTCCACACAGATGGTCATTCATTGCTCTTTATTGTCTTCGCTTAGGAGCGAGTAACCTAGCGGACACTGACCGTGAAAAGAGATGTCTTGCATATCTTATTGAACGCCTCCTCGTAATTAAATGACAGTAGGAACCCAAAGATATTCGTTTTGAGTTGTAAATTACTATTTTTCACTTTTTATATTGGCACTAACTGTCGATAAATGAAACTAGCGCTGCCTGCATCACTCTGGTTAATCATATGCGACATGAGACACCCTTGCAGATTAAAACTGTGTACCGGGTTCTGACCCAAACTAGGACCTGTCCATTTCGTGGGCAAGTGCTTTATCTACTGTGCTACCCAAGAACAGGAATAACTCAGTCGGTAGAGCATTTGCCCGTACAAGACCAGTCTGTCACACAATTTCAGCGCACACTCCCCTGCAGAGTGAAAATTCATGCTGGCGTGTTATAAGCTTCATCAGATATAGCAGATTCATTATTTAACTTTCAGTGCTCACGACCTTCTCGCACCTATCCCAAACGCCATTTTTATCAACAGTTTTCGGTACACTAGTGCTTCATTCGTGTTCGGTCCCTTCATTACTACCGTCCGAACCACAATGAGTTGGCATCCTTTCTTCGGGTTCGTCAACTTGCGTCGCACGCCGTGTTCACGTGAACAGTCTTTTTTTTCTTTTCTGCAGAAAAATTTTTATATTTTAGAAGAGAACTGTAGTTACAAAAAAATATTCCTCGTAAAATTCTATACAGAAAAGATCTTATGCCCTTTTTTAAGTTGGACGTATAGTTCCAGAAATAGAAGAGATGGATTACAATTATGTTAATGCAAAATTCAGAAGCTTGTTTGTTTAGTCAGTTATGTAAGTGAAAAGAGTAATTAACTATACCGAAATATTTCGTATGAAATTTCTTTTATATTCTGAATTGTTGAAATCAGGATTAGGAGCCCAACAATGAAAACGACGTCCCACTTCCATTCGCTCACCGCTGACCTGCCACCGTCGCTGCCGTTTCTCCCTACACGTTTCCAGTTGACTTCGGTTATTTCGTGAACTTATTAAAGCTGTACCAACAATTGAGTCTGTGGTGTTTATTCTTATCTCTTTTCTTTTCTGTGGACTGAGACAAGAGCAGTGCTGGATCCTAACATCTGTTTTGTTCACGGTAAGTCTACTTCGGAAAGAAGGTCATCAAAAGTGGCCAAGGGACTGGAAACTTTGAAACACGTCAGCAAGGAACGGAAGGATGAGGCTCTTACTCTTCTACAAAACGTTAGAATTACTTAAGTGCATAAGGTATGCCAATGTGAATAAACTGAATTTGGAGAAGTTGGTAATCGCGATATGATGCCGATCTGTTCGTGTTATTTCACTTTGTCAGCAGAGCACAGCAAAGCATTCCACTTCTTCCAGCCGGCCGCTGTGGCCGAGCGGTTCTAGGTGCTTCAGTACCGAACCGCGCTGCTGCTTCCGTCGCAGGTTCGAATCCTCCCTCGGGCATGAATGTGTGTGATGTCCTTAGGTTAGTTAGGTTTAAGTAGTTCTATGTCTAGGGGACTGATGACCTCAGATATTAAGTCCCATAGTGCTCAGAGCCATTTGAACCACTTCTTCCGTGATTCCAAGTCTCGAGCTGCAAGTGGTAGGTGCAGTTCTGAAGGCTATTTTTCATCTTTGGGAAAAAAGAAACTGCGGTATTTATTAAAATTGCCGCTGTAAAATAATAATAGTAATTTCTACATATTTTTACCAGTTCCAGCCGTGTGTTGATCATGCACCCTTGAAGAACGTGTGCTTTCATTTACATCCAGTTTGCTGCCATATTGGAACGCGTATTTTGACTTGCATCTCACCCCGATACATAGGAAAGACGCTGTATTTTCTTTGGACTAAGAGGGACAGTCGTAACAACGTTTTTAGATTTATTTGTTTGGAGACGTTTAAGTAACAACCAGAGAGGCCAGTGGAGAAAAAAGGCCCTCCAGTTATAAATAGAGCACCTAAAACTCGTGGCATTAACTACTTTCAAGCTTCACAGGAGAATGGGATTCATAACCGACTTGTGTAACAACTGTCCTGTAAAACAGTAAATATCAACCATAGAATGGTCAGTAAATGCAATACATACTTTCATTTTGTAGTACTTGACAATGAAATGATGTTAGTGATGGTATCATATTCATTTTGCCCTCTTACCCCGATCTTTGGGGTGAGATTCATATTAGTTCAACCTGCAAACCTTCAATTTGAAGTAAGATCACCAAACATGTGTGATTAACATCGTTTCAAAAATCTGAAAATTTCTCGGCACTGTTTTATGTGGAAGCAAAAAGTATGGCATATTCCCCCCAAAGCACTATATATTAAAGAAACTAACTAACCAGAAATCTGCACAAGTATATGATACAAGTCTTCGTCTTATCCACTCAGTTTCAAAACAGACTTTAATGTCAGCTGAAATATGTGACTTTGAGGATGAAAGGAAGAAAAAACACTTCAAAAATGACGTGCAATTTTGGAAGTTCGTTCTTTAGCTCTGAAACACTAGGTGCTTGAGAAATCAAAGGAATGCTGCAAAAGCCCGTTAATTAGTGTCTATCCAATCCTCTTTTCGAAAAAGGAGCCACCTTCATGATACCAACTTTGATGCTGTTTGCCAAGAAGAGTCCAATCTTATAGATTCTTCAGAGTAAATGTCAATTTTCACTGCTCGATTTATTGCCGAAAGTCAGAAAGTCAATGAATATCTTGCAAAAGGAGATACAATGACCCATCCCCCTCCCCCCCCCCCCCCCCTCCACCCGACTGCTGTTTGTTTTCGTGTCTACAGACTGTTCTCATTTTAGTTACTATGTTTTACATTGTATTATAAAGACAGTAGTTGTTGATTAGTTTTACAATAATTCGTAATTCTCATGACAACAGAGTTTGATTTCTATATAAATATTAAGGTGCATAATACTGAAAAAACCGTATAGAATAACAGTTTGCAAACAATAAATGTCAGTTTTAAAAGAAATTTCTCTCTCTCCCTTTCTCTTTACCTTCAGATTTTAGTACTAACGTTTATGTACCAAATTTACACACATCAAAAAAAGTTTTGCATCACCCCGGTTCCCAGAACTCCTGAAGATAGACGTTGACTGTGGATATTGTATCACAGGCACAGCCCCTTTGACTGTTCAGAGATGTCACTGAACCCTCCCATCGGTGTACCATGCATGAGCGGCGCCTATTTGACAGAGGGGGTCCGACAGCCGATCAGTTTCAGTCATTCCACCAGGAAGAATGTGCACAGCTTGTGTTGTCTGCAGTTCAACCACGCCTAGATGACCAATACTGCGGTTTGATCGCGTCCGAATTGTTACTTTATGCCTAAAGGGCTCTCAACAAGGGAAGTGTCCAGGCATCTCGGAATGAACCAAAGCGGTGTTGTTCGGACATGGAGGAGATACAAGCAGACAGGAACTGTCGATGACATGCCTCGCTGAGGCCACCCAAGGGCTACTACTGCAGTGAATGACCACTATCTACGGATTATGGCTCGGAGGAACCCTGACAGCCATGTCACCATGTTGAATAATGCTTTTCGTACAGTCACCGGACGTTTGTGCGCAATAGGCTGCATGATGCGCAACTTCACTCGCGACGTCCATGGTGAGGTCCATCTTTGCAACCACGACGCCATGCAGCGCGGTACAGATGGGCCCAACAACATGCCAAATAGACCACTCAGAATTGGCATCACGTTCTGTTCACCGATGAGGGTCGATGCCTTCAACCAGACAATCCTCGGGGACGTCGCATGTTAAGTGTAAAATCGATACTTCAGTTTCATAACTAGGTGTTTGTGAGACACTGCAATCCCTGTGTATGCATTTGCTTGACAGATGTGCTGTTTACAGAGTTAAGTGTGGCAAGACTTGTAATTTCACATGCCAGACACCGCTGTTATGCGTTTATGTGTTTCCTTGTAACAGGTATTCTCAGTTATTCACGATCATTTATGTAGAAGTGATGTGGGCAAAGTATAATTTGTGAAAGG
This sequence comes from Schistocerca serialis cubense, assembly GCF_023864345.2. Classification (NCBI taxonomy): domain Eukaryota; kingdom Metazoa; phylum Arthropoda; class Insecta; order Orthoptera; family Acrididae; genus Schistocerca; species Schistocerca serialis. The sequence goes on along the minus strand of NC_064641.1, from coordinate 147,256,083 downwards.
TGATCGGATGTGGACAGTATACGGTATACATCTCTGGAAATCTATACTGTCCATGTATCACAGAGAGACATTGTTTACAGTTTGTCACCATAGTTTATCGTAGAGAAATCTGCAAGAAGGCTGTATGTCATCCGCTGGAAATACATTTATTACTTTGGAATATTAACAGCGCTGCATTCCACACAACTGATAGGTCGGAAATTCAAGCGATCTAACATTATAGCCTGTTTTAAGTGTGGAACGTTGTAGTCTTAGGAGTGCAGGTGTTTATGTTCTCTCTTACCAGTGCCTTCCAGGTACTGATCCTAGACTCTCAAACAATACTTTAGAGTTGATAGCGTAGTTGATTTGTGTAAAATGCTTCGAGCTCCATCCGTCTGGAGCTCCATCATGCATAAAAATCACCCATTTCTTGTTCTTCTTAACCCTGTGCTATTTCATCACAACACTTTCAAAGCAGATACTATACACCGATAAGGGGTGCTAACCTCCTCGACATGTGCCTCTTGGGAAATCTTGTTCTTGTGGAATGGTGAGGACTCGGCAAGCTTCATTCATTCACGAGACGCGGAATGTAGCGGTCTATTTCCGGTCAGCTGAAGATTAAATCGGTAAAGGTGCTGCAGGACAGGCTGGTCAAAGACAGTGCAGGGAGGCATTTCAGTCTCTAATTTTATCCTAAGACTGCGAGAATGCTCTATGACTCCCATCCGCATAGAGGTAGATCATAAATTACACACTGTGCTCGAGGTGATAGAAATATGTAGTGTGCTGTCTGGCATACTTTGATTATTTATGTGTGAAGGGGCGGTTTAGCAATGATACTGAAATTGGGAAATATGCTGTCACATCATTGAAATTACTGTAAAATTGCTAAAATTGTTCGCACTATCAACTGTGATGCTTATTATTGCAGTACATCGGCGGTATCTTTTCCATCACATCTGTTGGTTACCACATAATAATTGACTGAAAACGCTTGTTTGAGTTGGTAAAAGAGTTTTGTGGATGGGTGACAGCTTCTTGGGGTTGCTAGCACCGAAACAGTGATCGTGTACATGAGTGAAATATGAGGAATCAGTCGAAATGGAACGCAGAGCCATCAGCTATTCCGTCACTGTGACATATGAGTTTAAATGTAGAGGTAGCCCAGCTTACCTGTCTACCCTCCGAAATTCAAACTTCCCACCAGGGGGGCTTGACAGGGAGGTGTGGCGCTTTCTCGCCTTCTTTGGTAACGATACCCGCATCATCAACTGGTGTCACAGCAGCCATCTTGAATGACATCAGTCGCATCACAGTCGACGACTCACCTCGGAAGATGTTCTCCGTAGTTGAGAACGAAACGTCAGGGAGAAGAAGTTCTACAGATCGACCACGGCAACTTAGCCCGGAAGAGTTTACTGATATACACCATGTACTGTTTGTGATTCTTATCAATCAACCATCGCTTGTATATCACCAACCCTCTGATATTGCATCGAGACACAATACGTTACAAATACTGGAGTAATATCTAGGGAAGGTCGGGTGACGGGGTTGCAAATACCGGTTTCGTAACACGCTCCTTAACCGAACCACTTTCAAAATCCGGTAATTTTATTACGAGGGTGCACCGTCGGCGACGTGTAACAGCGCTGCTGGTGTGATAATATACACTCCGGCGATCACCGCCTCGGTATTTAACTGGAAAAACCACGTGATTCGTAGGTTATGCCATACGCGGACTTATAAAGCCAGTATAGCTTTTAACATGGATACTTGTGTGCACAACCAAGACTGATTCTGAAAGTAACATAGAGTAGTCGCTAGGATCGAGTTTTTTAATATTTGGCGGTTTGTAGGAAGATTACACCTCTCTTTCTGAGACACGGTGGTATGACTCACAAGAAAGTGTTTGTGTGCAATGGAAGTGACTATGTGCAATCGTAAGGAAGGTCTGGATTTGATGTGGAATAGTGTGACAGCAAAGGGAACATTATGTCAGTTCATACGAATGGTGCAGATATTTCTACTTCCAGAGGCACACCCGTCAGCAGGGTGTATTTCCGATACTTCGCTCATTGTCGAATGTCGTTCAACTGAGACCACCATCGTAACATATAGTTGTAAGTACAGGTATAAAATATATATGAGGCCAGTTTTTTTCCTAAGACGATTTTGTCAGTGCTTGCTTGGCGTGCAGTGCCGGTGACTTGTGGCAGGAATGATTCATGTTTCCTGTTAACTGTAGGAGCCGTCCAAATGCAGAGGCCTGTTGGACTGTAGGAGTGTTGCTGACTTAACTGTTGTCCTCTAGACGGTCTGATAGCGAACTAATACTTAGTATGTGTTAGATACCTTTCGTGATCGAATGGAAATTTGAGAAGATTCAGTATGGAAATGTGTTTACGCTGGACCATTATTCCCTCCCATATAAATTGTTCGGTTGACTGCTTCTGCAAGTTTCGCGCCTTTATTTATTTGAGGGAACATCGCTTGTGGTTTGTGCATCCGGCAGGTAGATGACACGTTTGCTGGTTCTCTAGACATGTGGAACACCATAGTTGACTTTTTACATTATAGAGACGACATGGAATCTGTTGCAGCACTGACATCGTTATTCGCGTGTAGAAATATCAGTTTCCTCTATTTGTTTCAAGTTCTCACGTAAAGGTCTTGGCAGACGGGATATGTTTCTAGTTACTCAGTGGTCTACAGCACCCTCCGCCTCGCTAAAGTTTCAGGTTTCTAGAGAAATAATTTCCGGTCTATATCTTCGGAATTATGTTGCGCGAGCGATCGGTAGGCTATTGCTGTGTTCTTGACATCGAGAAGTATGGCGAAAATGGTATAATATCATGGCAAACCATGCGAAAATACCTGTGTTCTTGTAATCCCAGAGTCTACATCTACATCTCCATATATACTCCGCTATCCACGAAGTGGTGTGTGGCGGTGGGCACAATTCTCGCCAAAGTCATATTAGCCCCCCCCCTCTGTACCACTCGCGGATCGCGCGAGAGAAAAACGACTGTCTAAACGCCTCAGTACGAGATCTTATTTCCCTTATCTTTGATTGGTTATCCTTGCGCGATTTGAAAGTTGGTGGTAATAATATATGCTCTACATCCTCGGTGAAGATCGGATTTCTGAATTTAGTGAGCAGCCCCTTCTGTTTAGCGCGCCAACGATCTTCAAGTGTGTCCCACTTCAAACTCTCTATGAAATTTGTAACGCTCTCGCGATGGCTAAATGTACCAGGCACGAATCCTGCGCCTCTTCTTTGGACCTTCTCAATCTCTTGAATCAGACCGAACCGGTAAGGGTCCCATACAGACGAAAAATACTCTAAGACTTGACGTATTGTAAGCTATTTCCTTTGATGAAGGACTGCATCGCTTCAGGATTCTACCAATAAACCGCAATCTAGAGTTCGCCTTACCCGTTACTTGTGTGAACTGATCATTCCATTTGAGATCATTTAGAATAGTCACACCCAGATACTTGATGGACGTTACCGCTTCCAAAAACTAGGCATTTATTTTATACTTGTACATTAATGGGGATTTTCGCCTTGTTATACGCAGTAGGTTACACTTACTAATATTGAGAGATAATTGCCAGTTATTACACCACGCGTTTATTTTCTGCAAATCACCATTGATTTGTTCACAACTTTCATGTGATACTAATTTCCTGTAGACTACAGCATCATTGGCAGTCACAGGCCGCTGTCAATACCAGCAACCAGATCGTTCATGTAAATCGTAAAAAGCAGAGGTCCTATTACGCTGCCCTGGGGCACACCTGAAGTTATGCTTGTTTCTGTTGAAGTCACTCCATTCAGGACGACATATTGCTCCCTATCTGTTAGAAAACTTTCTACCCAGCCTCATATGTCATCGGATAGACCGTAAGCGCTCACTTTTTGTAGCAAGCGACAATGCGGAACTGAGTCGAGCGCCTTTCGAAATTCGAGAACTATGGCATCAACCTGGGTGCCGGTATCTAGAGCCTGTTGTATATCATGCACAAAGAGGGCTAGCTGTGTCTCGCATGACCGCTGTTTCCTGAAACCGTGCTGGTTTCTGCAGATGAGCTTCGCAGAGTCTAGAATGGTCATTATGTCTGAACACAAAATATGTTCCATGATTCTACAACAAGTCGATGACAGTGAAATTGGCCGGTAATTATGTGCATCCGATTTTCTACCCTTTTTATAGATTGCTATGACCTGGGTCTTCTTCCAGTCCCGTGGAACTTTCCGCCGTTCCAATGATCTCTGATAGATGACGGATAAGAATAGTGCTATATTTGTAGCACAGTCAATATAAAATCTTACGGGGATACCGTCTGAGCCAGATGCCTTCCTGGCGTCTAAGGATCTTAACTGTTTTACAATCCCAGATACACTAAACACTAAGTCAGCCATCCTTTCGTTTGTTCGATAATTGAAAGGGGGGATGGCGCTGCAGTCCTCTACCGTAAACGAGTTTTTGAAAGCTAGGTTTAGAATTTCGGCCTTCTGTTTAGCATGATGAGTCACATTACCCGTACTGTCGGCAAGAGAAAGTATTGAATTATTTGTAGCGTTCATAGATTTTACGTACGACCAAAATTTTTGTGGTTATTTTTAGAATCTGCGGATAAAATATTGCTTTCAAATTCGTTCAAAGAATCTCTCATTGTCCTTCTGACAGCTGCTTTCATTTCGCATAATTTCTATTTGTCAGCAGGGCAGTGACTACGTTTACAACGACTGTGCAAAATTCTCTGCTTTCTCAGCAACTTCCTAATATATTGTTGTGCCAAGGTGGATCCTTTCCCTCCCCTATACTTTTGCAAAGCACATCTTTCTCTAGCACATCGTGACCAATACCTTTAATTTCCGACCAAAGATGCTCAATATCTTTGTGTCCCGCCGTGAATGATTGGAACTGACAATGAAGATATTCATTAATTACACTTTTATTTGCTTTCCAAAACAAGAAAGCTCTACGCTGTTTCTTTGGTTCTTTTGCAACTTTCACTGACATAGAAGCCACAACGACATTATGGTCGCTAATATCTTCTTCTAGATTGTTGTTGTCTTCATTCCTGAGACTGGTTTGATGCAGCTCTCCATGCTACTCTATCCTGTGCAAGCTTCTTCATCTCCCAGTACTTACTGCAAACTACATCCTTCTAAATCTGCTTAGTGTATTCATCTCTTGGTCTCCCTCTACGATATTTACCCACCACGCTGCGCTACAATGCTAAATTTGTGATCCCTTGATGCCTCAGAAAATGTCCTACCAACCGGTCCCTTCTTCTAGTCAAGTTGTGCCACAAACTCCTCTTCTCCCCAATTCTATTCAATACCTCCTCATTAGTTACATGATCCACTCATCTAATCTTCAGCATTCTTCTGTAGCACCACATTTCGAAAGCTTCTATTCTCTTCTTGTCCAAACTACTTATCGTCCATGTTTCACTTCCATACATGGCTACACTCCATACAAATACCTTCAGGAACGACGTCCTGACACTTAAATCTATACTCGATGTTAACAAATTTCTCTTCTTCAGAAACGCTTTCCTTGCCATTGTCAGTCTACATTTTATTTTCTCTCTACTTCGACCATCATCAGTTATTTTGCTCCCCAAATAGCAAAACTCATTTACTACTTTAAGTGTCTCATTTCCTAATCTAATTCCCTCAGCATCACCCGACTTAATTCGACTACATTCCATTAACCTCGTTTTGCTTCTGTTGTTGTTCATCTTATATCCTCCTTTCAACACACTGTCCATTCCGTTCAACTGCTCTTCCAAGTCCTTTGCTGTCTCTGACAGAATTACAATGTCATCGGCGAACCTCAAAGTTTTTATTTCTTCTCCATGGATTTTAATACCTACTCCGAATTTTTCTTTTGTTTCCTTTACTGCTTGCTCAATATACAGATTGAGTAACATCGCGGACAGGCTACAACCCTGTCTCACTCCCTTCCCAACCGCTGCTTCCCTTTCATGCCCCTCACTCTTATAACTGCCATATGGTTTCTGTACAAATTGTAAATAGCCTTTCCCTGCCTGTATTTTACCCCTGCCATCTTTAGAATTTGAAAGAGAGTATTCCAGTCAACATTGTCAAAAGCTTTCTCTAAGTCTACAAATGCAAGAAACGTAGGTTTACCTATCCTTAATCTATTTTCTACGATAAGTCGTAGGGTCAATATTGCCTCACGTGTTCCAACATTTCTGCAGAATCCAAACTGATCTTCGCCGAGGTCGTCTTCTACCAGTTTTTCCATTCGTCTGTAAGGAATTCGCGTTAGTATTTTGCAGCAGTGACTTATTAACCTGATAGTCCGGTAATTTTCACATGTGTCAACACCTGCTTTCTTTGTGATTGGAATTATTACATTCTTCTTGAACCCTGAGGGTATTTCACTTGTCTCATACATCTTGCTTACCAGAAGGTAGAGTTTTGTCAGGACTGGCTCTTCCAAGGCCGTCAGTAGTTCCAATGGAATGTTGTCTACTCCCGGGGCCTTGTTTCTACTCAGGTCTTTCAGTGCTCTGTCAAACTCTTCACGCAGTATCGTATCTAGCATTTCATCTTCATCTACATCCTCTTCAGTTTCCATAATATTGTCCTCAAGTACATCGCCCTTGCATAGACCCTCTATATACGCCTTCCAACATTCTGCTTTCCTTCTTTGCTTGGAACTGGGATTCCACCTGAGCTCTTGATATTCATACAAGTGGCTCTCTTTTCTCCAAATGTCTCTTTAATTTTCCTGTAGGCAGTATCTATCCTACCCCTAGTGAGATAAGCCTCTACATCCTTACGTTTGTCCTCCAGCCATCCCTGCTTAGCCATTTTGCACTTCCTGTCGATCTCATTTTTGAGACGTTTGTATTCCTTTTTGTCTGCTTCATTTACTGCTTTTTTATATTTTCTCCTTTCATCAATTAAATTCAATATTTCTTCTTTTACCCAAGGAATTCTACTAGCCCTTGTCTTTTTACCTACTTGATCCTCTGACGCCTTCACTACTTCATCCCATTCTTCTTCTACTGTATTTCTTTCCCCCATTCCTGCCAATTGTTCCCTTATGCTCTCCCTGAAATTCTGTACAACCTCTGGTTTAGTGTGTTTATCCAGGTCCCATCTCCTTAAATTCCCACCTTTTTGCTGTTTCTTCAGTTTTACTCTACAGTTCATAACCAATAGATTGTGGTCAGAGTCCACATCTGCCCCTGGAAATGTCTTACAATTTAAAACCTCTTTCCTAAATCTCTGTCTTACCATTATATAATACCTTCTAGTATCTCCAGGATTCTTCCATGTATACAACCTTCTTTTATGATTCTTGAACCAAGTATTAGCTATGATTAAGTTATGCTCCGTGCAAAATTCTACCAGACGTTCCTTTTTCATTTCTCTCCCCCAATCCATATTCACTTACTATGTTTCCTTCTCTCCCTTTTGCTACTCTCGAATTCCAGTCACCCATGACTATTAAATTTTCGTCTCTCTTCACAACCTGAATAATTTATTTTATCTCATCATACATTTCATCAATTTCTTCATCATCTGCAGAGCCATTTAGCATATAAACTTGTACTACTGTAGTAGGCATGGGCTTCGTGTCTATCTTGGCCACAATAATGCGTTCACTATGCTGGTTGTAGTAGCTTACCCGAACTCCAATTTTTTTATTCATTATTAAACCTACTCCTGCATTACCCCTATTTGATTTTGTATTTATAACCCTGTATTCACCTGACCAAAAGTCTTGTTCCTCCTGCCACCGAACTTCACTAATTCCCACTATATCTAACTTTAAACTATCCATTTCCCTTTTTAATTTTTCTAACCTACCTGCCCGATTAAGGGATCTGACATTACACGCTCCGATCCGTAGAACGCCAGTTTTCTTTCTCCTGATAACGACGTCCTCTTGAGTAGTCCCCGCCCGGTGATCCGAATGTGGGACTATTTTACCTCCTGAATATTTTACCCAAGAGAACGCCATCATCATTTAACCATACAGTAAAGCTGCATGCCCTCGGGAAAAACTTCCTCAAAAAGATCATGTCTGTTTGTCGCCAAGATATCTAATATGTTCCCATCTCGAGTAGGTTTTCTAACCAATTGCTCAAGGTTGTATGTTGAGAGCGCTCCTACAATTACTTCTCACTTATCTTTGCTTCTGTCCCCTGTAATAAACGTGTTATTTTCCCAGTCAGTGGATGCTAGATTTAAGTCCCCACCTATAACTAATGGATAATTTGGATATTTACGTCCTATGTACCCAAGACCTTTCCTCAAACGTTCTGCGGCGTTTGTTGCGGATGCTGGTGTTCTATAAAAACATTCTAGTACAATGGTCAATCCTTGTCTGATTGACAGCTTTGTCCAGACTATTTCACAGCCCGACCCAGTATCGATCTCAACTGCATTTAAACAGCTTTTAACTGTAATGAATACACCACCACCCATAGCATCAGTCCTATCCTTCCTAAACATTGTCCAACCCGAGTTCAAAATTTCACTGCTTTTTATGTCTGGTTTCAACCAGCTTTCGGTACCTGATACAATATTGGCATTGCTACTGTTTATTTCGGAGATTAACTCGGGGATCTTGCTACAGACACTTCGACAATTTACTAACATGAGATTAAAAATGTAGCTGCTTCCTGTGTGTAGTGCACCCCTGATCTATATAGGGGCGTCCTACAACCTTCCACTCCATAGCGTAGGTCGAGGAATCTACAACCATTTTCGTCACAGAGTCGATGTAGCCTCTGGTTTAGATTCTCCACTCAACTCCTAACCAGAGGACCCCGATCCACCCTGGGTACGATGCTGCAGCTCATCAGCTTGGCTTCCACTCCTCAAGAGATGAAAGCCGCCTTCACCAATTTAGCCAGCTGTCTAAAGGACCCAAGCATTTCCTCGGAACCTCCGACGACAGGCATCGTTGGTGCCAACATGTGCAACAATCTGCAGCTGGTTGCACCCCGCACACTTCATAGCTGCCAGAAGAGCCTCTTCCACATCCCGGACAAGGCCCCCTGGCAAGCACACCGAGTGAATGTTGGATTTCTTCTCTGCCCTAGCCACTATGTTCCTGAGGGTCTCCATGACCCGCCTAACATTGGAGCTCCCAATAACTAACAAACCCCTACTCCCTTGTGCCTGCCCAGACCTTGCTGAAGGAGCAGCCACTATCCAGGCAGAAGGTACATTCTAATCTGGCTCAGCCTCCCTCCCAGCATCAGATGGATGTAGAAAAGCAAGCAGGCAAGCACATCCAGACCAGAAACAGTAACGCATTTGTGCCGAGGGGGAATGTGTCCGAATTTGTAGAACAGTTCTGAAAGTGACTTCGGTACGCTGGGGGTGCTCTAGTCACCTGTCTGTTGTGGACGGCCACCGAACCTCGCAGGGAAATATCTAGTGCTCCAAGGAGTATATACAGTGCTGTATGTCTTCATGGTATATGTACGAATGATGTAAAGGGAATGATTTTGTATGACGCAGAATACGAATTGTATTTTTACTACATCCACACGGTTGGAAATCAGTTTCACACTCTAATATTCAAGCTACTGTCCTCAGTGGGGGAGCAGTGTAATTGACTAAGAGTCTTTCCATATTCGACGATATGTAGGGCACTTTGCAGGGCTTAATTATCAGTGCAATATGGTGATCTGCACAAAATACAATCACAATGCTCTGTTAACTCATAAGACAAAAAAAAAAAAAATGGTTCAAATGGCTCTGAGCACTACGGGACTTAACATCTGAGGTCATCAGTCCCCTAAAACTTAGAACTACTTAAACCTAACTAACCTAAGGACATCACACACATCCATGCCTGAGGCAGGATTCGAATCTGCGACCGTTGCGGTCGCTCGGTTCCAGACTGAAGCGCCTACAACAGCTCGGCCACACCAGCATTGTTTGCAAGCAGGTCTGTAGGCTGTGCTATGCATTATTTGGTTGGTTTAGTAGTTGATTTCGTGTCTGCACATCACTGTACTGCATTATTAGGAGTAGTTTGCATGTCTGTACTGAAATTATTTCGGTAATTTACGAGTTGTTAGCGCGTCTGCAGTGTTATTTAGGAGTAGTTTACAGGTCTGTGGGCTGTGTGGCGTGACCACAAGCATGTCAGAGAGTGTGTTACGTGTCAGTGTGATAAATATACTATCTTTCAAAATCCATCCCTAAATAAATTGTTCCAAAATAAATAAAGTACACTGCTTCCTCTCTCCAGCAGCCAGTGTAGGCTGAGTCATTATCCCCTCCAGATAGTCGTCTTGGGTTATTCGTGGAATGGATGGCAGCAGCAGCCTCAGGTGACAGTACTGTGTACCTGGTTCAGACCTTGTGTTGAACACATTGTTTCCCGCCAAAATACGCCATCTTGGATAACAGTACTTGCTTCATCAGCTAGTGTCACGGCCACCATCTTGGATTACATCACGGAATGGCGACAGTGCCCTCTGATATTAGTACTGTGTACTAGGTCAGTTGGAGTCTGGACCTCATGGTGAACACACTGGATGGTAGTAGTGCCTCAAATAGTTTAAATAAAGACTGGTGCATGATATCGACTGTTGACAATTAGCAAGCATGTGTGCGGAGTCTTTTAGATGGATTATTATTTTGACAGTTTACGAATTGTTTGGCTCTCTGGACATAAATGTATTGCATTATTTACAACTGGTTTGCAGGTCTGTACGCTGTGTGACATGACCCAAAGCATGTCGGAGCCTGTGTTCTGTATCACTGTGTTAATATACCATCTTAAAAAATCCATACCTAAATAAATTGTCCCAAAATAAATAAAGTAGACTCCTTTCTCTCTCCAGCAGCCCAGTGCAGGCTGGGTCCTTTTCCCACCAATCGCTAGGAATAGGTGGTGGATAGATGACTTAGGTTAGTGGAGGTAGCCCAAATGTGCTTTCTTTCCCGCCATTTTCTTAGGTTAGTAGAGATAGCCCAATTGACCTATGTTCCTGCCAAAATTCAAACTTGGTGCCCCTTCCTAGGATGAGGTGGCGGTCGGGTGATTTAGGCTAGTGGAGGTAGTCCAGATGACCTATCTTCCCGCCATTTTCTTAGGTTGGTAGTGATAACTGTCATGTATTGCATTATCCTGATGGAATTTGAACATGCCACCATTTTCCGGGCGAGGGGTGGGGATGGGGGGTTATGTTAGTGGAGGTAGCCCAATTGACCTATCTTCCCACCAAACTACAAACTTCACACCAAATGCCGCCATCTTGAATGACGTCACAGCCGCCATCTTGGACGATGTTGTCAGCTGATGTCATCGCCGCCATCTTTGTTAATGGTACTTTGGGGTGGCACTGACATTGTCCCAATACTCATATATAGGTACGTTCTACAGCATCTTCTAAAGCACTGGACTGATTTCAATCAAACTTGGTATACATACCATTTACTGTCTGGAGAGATTGATTGTGTGGTTAAGAACTACTCACCTGTGACATGGGTGATGGAGGGAGTGAAAAAGCAATGATTGCCACGAGGAAATCCGTACCTTAGTTATTCAGATTTTGAGAATTAGAGCGCTTTGAGAGTTGCGACAAACCATACACATACTTTCAAACCTTTAATAAACTTTTTCTACCTGACGACCCCGAAAAAACTGTGACAAGAAAAATAAATTGAGGCTTACTAAATTTCCGTTGTTTATGCAGTAAAACTGCCAAATGAACCATGACCTTCTACTTTATTATTTCTTTGGTACTAACTCTACTCGCAACAAATTTCACACATAGCATTTACGTATGCTGCTCAATGTACCTTGAAAATATAGCAATGTATGACACATAGTTCATGAGATATAACGGCATAAACACTGAGATGCGCGAGAAACTGCCGCATCATGCATGACGTTTTAATCTACACTCCTGGAAATGGAAAAAAGAACACATTGACACCGGTGTGTCAGACCCACCATACTTGCTTCGGACACTGCGAGAGGGCTGTACAAGCAATGATCTCACGCACGGCACAGCGGACACACCAGGAACCGCGGTGTTGGCCGTCGAATGGCGCTAGCTGAGCAGCATTTGTGCACCGCCGCCGTCAGTGTCAGCCAGTTTGCCGTGGCATACGGAGCTCCATCCCAGTCTTTAACATTGGTAGCATGCCGCGACAGCGTGGACGTGAACCGTATGTGCAGTTGACGGACTTTGAGCGAGGGCGTATAGTGGGCATGCGGGAGGCCGGGTGGACGTACCGCCGAATTGCTCAACACGTGGGGCGTGAGGCCTCCACAGTACATCGATGTTGTCGCCAGTGGTCGGCGGAAGGTGCACGTGCCCGTCGACCTGGGACCGGACCGCAGCGACGCACGGATGCACGCCAAGACCGTAGGATACTACGCAGAGCCATAGGGGACCGCACCGCCACTTCCCAGCAAATTAGGGACACTGTTGCTCCTGGGGTATCGGCGAGGACCATTCGCAACCGTCTCCATGAAGCTGGGCTACGGTCCCGCACACCGTTAGGCCGTCTTCCGCTCACGCCCCAACATCGTGCAGCCCGCCTCCAGTGGTGTCGCGACAGGCGTGAATGGAGGGACGAATGGAGACGTGTGGTCTTCAGCGATGAGAGTCGCTTCTGCCTTGGTGCCAATGATGATCGTATGCGTGTTTGGCGCCGTGCAGGTGAGCGCCACAATCAGGACTGCATACGACCGAGGCACACAGGGCCAACACCCGGCATCATGGTGTGGGGAGCGATCTCCTACACTGGCCGTACACCACTGGTGATCATCGAGGGGACACTGAATAGTGCACGGTACATCCAAACCGTCATCGAACCCATCGTTCTACCATTCCTAGACCGGCAAGGGAACTTGCTGTTCCAACAGGACAATGCACGTCCGCATGTATCCCGTGCCACACAACGTGCTCTAGAAGGTGTAAGTCAACTACCCTGGCCAGCAAGATCTCCGGATCTGTCCCCCATTGAGCATGTTTGGGACTGGATGAAGCGTCGTCTCACGCGGTCTGCACGTCCAGCACGAACGCTGGTCCAACTGAGGCGCCAGGTGGAAATGGCACGGCAAGCCGTTCCACAGGACTACATCCAGCATCTCTACGATCGTCTCCATGGGAGAATAGCAGCCTGCATTGCTGCGAAAGGTGGATATACACTGTACTAGTGCCGACATTGTGCATGCTCTGTTGCCTGTGTCTATGTGCTTGTGGTTCTGTCAGTGTGATCATGTGATGTATGTGACCCCAGGAATGTGTCAATAAAGTTTCACCTTCCTGGGACAATGAATTCACGGTGTTCTTATTTCAATTTCCAGGAGTGTATTACCCTACTGGCCATTAAAATTGCTACACCAAGAAGAAATGCACATGATAAACGGGTATTCATTTGACAAATATATTATACTAGAACTGACATGTGATTACATTTTCACGCAATTTGGGTGCATAGATCCTGAAAAATCAGTGCCCAGAACAACCACCTCTGGTCGTAATAACGGCCTTGATACAACTGGGAATTCAGTCAAACAGAGCTTGGATGGCATGTACAGGTACAGCTGCCCATGCAGCTTCAACACGATACCACAGCTCATCAAGAGTATTGTGACGAGACAGTTGCTCGGCCACCAGTGACCCGATGTTTTCAATTGGTAAAAGATCTGGAGGATGTGCTGGCCAGGGCAGCAGTCGAACATTTTCTCTATCCAGAAAGGCCCGTACAGGACCTTCAACATGCGGCCGTGCATTATCCTGCTGAAATGTAGGGTTTTGCAGGGTTCGAATGAAGGGTAGAGCCACAGGTCGTAACACATCTGAAATGTAACGTCCACTGTTCAAAGTGGCGTCAACGCGAACAGGAGGTGACCAAGATGTGTAAGCAATGGCACCCCATACCATCACGCTGGGTGATACGCCAGTATGGTGATGACAAATACACGCTTCCAATGTGCGTTTACCGCAATGTCGCCAAACACGGATGCGAGCATCATGATGCTGTAAACAGAACCTGGATTCATCCAAAAAAATAACGTTTTGCCATTCGTGCATCCAGGTTCGCCATTGAGTACAACATTGCAGGCGCTCCTGTCTGTGATGCAGCGTCAAGTGTAACCGCAGCCACCGTCTCCGAGCTGTTAGTCCATGCTCGTGCAAACGTCGTCGAACTGTTCGTGCAGATGGTTGTTGTCTTGCGAACGTCCCCGTCTGTTGACTCAGGGATCGAGACGTGGTTGCACGATCCGTTGCCCGCATCTCGTGGTCGTGCGGTAGCGTTCTCGCTTCCCACGCCCGGGTTCCCGGGTTCGATTCCCGGCGGGGTCAGGGATTTTCTCTGCCTCGTGATGGCTGGGTGTTGTGTGATGTCCTTAGGTTAGTTAGGTTTAAGTCGTTCTAAGTTCTAGGGGACTGATGACCATAGATGTTAAGTCCCATAGTGCTCAGAGCCATTTGAACCATTTTGCACGATCCGTTACAGCCATGCGGATAAGATGCCTTTCATCTCGACTGCTAGTGACACGAGACCGTTGGGATCCAGCACGGTGTTCCGTATGACCCTCCTGAACTCACCGATTCCATATTCTGTTAATAGTCATTGGATCTCGATCAACGCGAGCAGCAATGTCGTGATACGATAAACTGCAATTGCGATAGGCTACAATCCAACGTTTATCAAAGTTGGAATCGCCATGGTACGTATTTCTCCTCCGTACACGAGGCATCACAACAACGTTTCACCAGGCAACGCCGGTCAACTGTTGTTTGTGTATGAGAAATCGGTTGGAAACTTTCCTCATGTCAGCACGTTGTAGCGCCAACCTTTTGTGAATGCTCTAATCATTTGCATATCACAGCACTTCTTCCTGTCGGTTAAATTTCGCGTGTGTAACACGTCATCTTTGTGGTGCAGCAATTGTAGTGGCCGGTAGTGTACTTCTTTGCTACTAACTCTTTTCGCAAGACACTTTGCAGACATTAGGCACACACAGTACTGGATGTATCTATAAAGGTATGTCATTGCACAGCGCGTATTTCAGGAGATATGATGTCATGACCTTATGAATATGAAATTGTAGGGTGAAATTTGTTAGACATGCAAGTGAAATATGAGTACAAATCCGTGTGAAATATGCTAAGTATGTGTGAAATATCTTTAACATGTGTGTATATGAGAAAAGCCACAGGTAAAAAGCTCATCCTAAGTCCATGGAACAATTCCAATCAAATTTGGCACACATGTTAATTACAATCTGGAAATAAAGACTGTAAGGGTTAGAACCACGAACCTCCTATTGCTGTGAGTGTATTAATGTGAAGAGAGAAGTGAGGGTGAGGAGATGGACAGACAGTGAGGGGGACTGAAGAGGTAGACACAAATAAGAGGAGGAGATGGACAGATATGAGGAGGGGGAAATGGACAGAGAGAGATGAGAGGAGGAGAGGAGATGGGCACAGAAAGGAAAGGGTAGGGAGAGGTAGAGGAGGAGATGGACAGACAGAGTGTGTGGAGGAGGTAGAGAAAGAGAGGGGAAGAAGGATGCATTTAGAGGGGAAGGAGGAGATGGACGGAGGGGAAAAGAGGAGATGGAGAGACGGGGAAGGAGTAGACTGATGGAGAGGGGGAGAAGGGGCAGCTTGACAGAGAGAGAGAAAGGTATGGGGAGATGGACAGAGATTGCAGGAATAGGGGTTCTAGGAGGTGGATAGAAAGAGAGGATGGTGGAGATGGACAGAGATAGTAAGGGTTGGAGGGTATGGACGGGGACAGGAGGGACAGATAGAGAGATGATGAAGAAGAGACGGATAAAAAGCGAGGGAATGGATGTGGAGAGGTGGGAGGAGGAGGTAGGTATATAAATAGAGAGGAGAAGGAGAAGGAAGAGATGGAAGATGACAGAGAGATGAGGGAGGACATCATGTACTGATACAAGGTTAGAATAAATAAGTACCAGGACTATGCCAATTTTCTCAGCTATTACTCTTCTAAAATCGCATGCTTTTTCTAACAACTTTGTAGTCCTATGTGTAAGTTAAAATTTACATCAATTTTCTGTCTGCGTTAATGTAGAAAGCATAGCTTTGTGGAGCTGTATTAATCTGTTTGAAAGACCCTCTATTTCAAAGCCTTTGTGAGACAAATCTCACTAGCGACCAAGACACATGATTCAACAGTGCAGACAAATATTTTTCGTATGATTATGTAAGGATGTAGAAGCGTATATCGGTAGGGGTAAGATAGATACTGCTAACAGGAATGTTAAAGAGCCATTTGGGGAAAAGAAAATCACCTGTATAAATATCAAGAGCTCAGATGGAAAACCAATCCTAAACAAAGAAGGGAAAACAGAAAGGTGGAAGGAGTATATAGAGAGTCTATACAAGGGAGATGTACTTGAGGGCAATATTATGGAAATGAAAGACGACGTAGAGGAAGATGAGAAGGGAGATATGATACTGCGTGAAGAATTTGACAAAGCACTGAAAGGCTTAAGCCAAAACAAGGCCCCGGGAGTAGTCAACATTCCATTAGAGCTACTGACAGCCTTGAGAGAGCCAGTCATGTAAAACTCTCCCATATAGTGAGCAAGATGTACGAGACAGGTAAAATACCCTCAGACTTCAAGAAGAATATAACAATTCCAATTTCAAAGAGAGCAGGTGTTGAGAGGTGTGAAAATTACCGAACGATCAGTTTAATAAGTCACGGCTGCAAAATACTAGCACGAATCCTTTACAGAAGAAAGAAAAGACTGATAGAAGCCGACCTCGGGGAGGATCAGTTTCGTTTCCGGAGAAATGGAAGCATAGCCTATGTAAGGCAATACTGCCTTTGCGTCTTCTCACAGCAGATAGGTTACGGCAAGGTAAATCTACGTTCATGGCATTTGCAGAGTTAGAGAAAATTTTCGACTGAAGTACTCTCTTTCAAATTCTAAAGATGGCAGGGGTAAAATGTAGGAGGCTATTTACCATTTGTACAGAAACCAGACTGTAGTTAAGAGTCCAAGGACACAAAAGGGAGGCAGTGGTTGAAAAGGGAGTGAGACAGGATCATAGTCTTTCCGCGATGTTATTCAATCTATACGCTGAGCAAGCAGTAAAGGAAACAAAAGAAAAATTTGGAGTAGGAATTGAAGTCCAGGGAGCAGAAATAAAAACTTTGAGGTTTGCCGATGACATTGTATTTCTGTCAGACAGCAGAGAACTTGGAAGTGCAGTTGAACGGAATGGACAATATCTTGAAAGGAGGGTATAAGATGAATATGAACAAAAGCAAAACGAGGATAATGGAATGTATTAGAATTAAATCAGGTGATGCCGAGGCCATTAGATTAGAAAATGAGACCCTTAAAGTAGTAGATGAGTTTTGCTGTCTGGGAAGTAAAATAATTGATGATGGTCGAGGTAGGGAGGATATAAAATGAAGACTGGCAATGGTAAGAAAAGTATTTCCGAAGAAGAGAAATTTGTTAACATCGAATATAGATTTAAGTGTCAGGAAGTCCTTTCTGAAAGTATTTGTGTGGAGTGTAGCCATATAAGGAAGTGAAACATGGACCACAAATAGTTTAGACAAGGAGAGAATAGAAGCTTTTGAAATGTGGTGCTACAGAAGAATGCTGAAGATTAGATGGGTCGATTGTGTAAATAATGAGGAGGTACTGATAGAACTGGGGAGAAGAGAAATTTGTTGTAAAACCTGGCTAAAAGAAGGGATCGGTTGGCAGGAGACTTTCTGAGGCATCCAGAAGTCACCAATATAGTAGTGGAGGGAAGCGTGAGGAGTAAAAATCGTAGGTGGAGACGAAGAGATGAATACACTAAGAAAATTGAGAAGGATGTTGGTAGTAGTAGTTACTCTGACATGGAGAGGCTTGCTCGGGATGGAGTGGCACGGAGAGCTGCATCAAACCAGTCTTTGGCCTGAAGACCACAAAAATAAAATCATGATTATGTACGTGCAGTTATTTGTACTTATTCGTTACTGTGTGTTCGAGCAGTGAGACTGTAGCAACGTGCAGTATGTTGCGTATACACAAATACCTGAAATTCCTCAACCGACAAAAATATTTGTTTTCCACATATAGTGTTTAGTATGCCTGTGGAATCTCAGATTTCCGCAGTTCTGCTGGCGAAACAAGAATCTGCTGACAGTTTGATGCTTCCCTTGCGCTGGGTGGATGCGGGCAGTCCTCGTTTTAATTACCGAACAAAAAGCGCCCGCCCACCGGCTAAACAGTGAAAATAAGAACAGACTAGATCGAAGTCTGTCAACCAGGGAAGAAATGATTGTCCAATAAACTTAAATCGATTAATGTGGAATGCTGTTTGTATGCAGGCAATAAAAATTTTATTTCATTTCTCCAGTTTACCAGACTGTCGTAGTGAGCGGCAATCGAGAACTGGAATTACTGGCTTTCGGAGCCCTTGAATTGCTGTTTTATCGACAAGTGGTAGGATGATTAGAAAATTATGGGCGCGACATCTGTGTGTACCTCAGTGGCGCGCCTGATCCCCTAAGCCGTAGCCGTCCAGATCGTAATCGTGCAGCGGCGTCGCGGCTCGTAAGTCGACGAATTTTATGGCTCGCTTGCGCGGGCAGACACTTTCGCTTTAATTACGAATCACAGCTCAGTTGAACGCCTCGCACTCGTAAGACTCCGTTTGCGGGCGGAATCCATGCCTCAGTCGGTGTTTCGTAATTTGTCTTCGAAATATTCGCAAGGATTTTCTTTTTCAAAATAAATTATAATTCAAAGAAGTTGTGCACAGTATTCCTATCATTTCTTACCATTCAGTACTGAGAAATAAAAGAAAGTTACAGAGTGTCGTTTATCATGTTAACTATATTCTGCCTACGAATATTATTTTTCTACTTTTTTGCATGAAACGTCTATACGCTCATCGATCGAATTTCCTTGCGTGACAAAATATCACCAAATATGAATCGCTGATTACCAAGGGGCGGATAAAAAAAAAAAAAAAGAGCCTACGGAGTATCGGAGCAGACTTGCGATTGCACTCAAGGCTTTCTTGCAGATAGAACTCAACACGTCGCTCTTAACGGAACAAAATGGTCAGACGTAAAGGTAATATCCGGAGTACCGCTGGGAAGCGTGATAGTACAGTGCTGTGTACAATATATATAAAAGAACTAGTAGCAAGCGTCGGATGCTCTTTAAGACTATTCGCAGATGATGCAGTTGTCTATACCAAAATAGCAACGCCAGAAGATAGTAATAATTTGCAGATCGGCCTGCAGAGAATTGTTGATTGGTGCAGGCTCTGGCAGTTGACCCTGAACGTAACTAAACGTAACATATTGCGCATACGTAGGAAAAGAAATCTACTATTGTACAGCTACACAACTGATGACAAACAGTTGGAGACAGCATATGCCGTAAAACATCTAGGTCTAACTATGCAGAGCGACCTTAAGTAGAATGACCATATAAAACAGATAGTGGGAAAAGCAGACACCAGACACAGATTCATCGGAAGAATCTTAAGGAAATTTAACTCATTCACGAAAGAAGTGGCTTAAAAGATGCTTGTTCGTCCGATTCTTGAGTATTGTTCATCTATCTGGGATTCCTATCAGGTAGGACTGCTAGAGGAGATAGAGAAGATCCAACGAAGAGCGGCGCGTTTCGTCACTGGATCGTTTAGCTGGCGAGAGAGCGTTACGGAGATGCTAAAGAAACTCCACTGGCAGACGTTACAACAGAGGCGCTGTGCATCACGGAGAGATTTACTACCGAAATTTCGGGGCAGCACTTTTCAGGAGGAGTCGGACAACGTATTACTTCTCCCCACATATATTTCGTGTACTGACGACGAGGAGAAAGTTCGATAAATTAGAGCCAATATGGAGGCCTACTGACAATCATTCTTCCCACGCACTATTTGTGAGTGGAACAGTGTTGGAGGGATCAGATAGCGGTACTGAAAGTACCCTCCGCCACACACCATTAGGTGGCTTGCGGAGTATGATGTAGATGTAGAATAATGTGTAAACAATGATTGAATCCACAATGGAGAGATCAGGTCAGTACGTTTCTGTCACCCAGTATTTGTTTCGCCTGTGACTTCATCGTACAACTGTGGGCGCATGCAGTGACTTTTACGTGTTCGCTCTGTGTAAAGTTATGAAGTGCTTTAATGTGGAAGTGTGCTTAGCTAGCACGTTGATTCGGGTGTCATTGTGAAGAGCTCGCGAAGCAATGCTAGGACCCGACTGAGACAATAAAAATATTCGCCGGAATAAGTGTACGAGGTCTGTTTAAAAAATTCCGGAACTTTGTCCACAAAATTTTTATTCTATATCTACATCTGCATGGTTAATCTGCAATTCACACTGAAGTACGTGGCAGAGGGTTCATCGAACCATTTTCATACTACTTCTCTAACATTCCACTCTTGAATGGCGAGTGAGAAAAATGAACACCTAAATCTTTCCGTTCGAGCTCTGATTTCTCTTATTTTATTATCATGATCATTTCTCCCTACGTAGGTGGGTGACAACAAACTATTTTCGCATTGGGAAGAGAAAGTTGGTGACTGAAATTTCGTAAATAGATCTCGCCGAAAAGAAAACCGCCTTTGTTTCAGTGACTGCCACCCCAACTCGCGTATCAGTGACTCTCCCACCCCTATAGCGCGATAACAAGAAACGAGCTGCCCTTTTTAGCACTTTTTCGATGTCCTCAGTCAATCCTACATGGTAAGGATCCCACACAGCTCAGCAATATTCCAGCAGAGGACGGACAAGTGTAATGTAGGCTGTCTCTTCAGTGGGTTTGTCTCATCTAAGTGTTCCGCCAACAAAGCGTATTCTTTGTTTCGCCTTCCTCACAATATTAACGATGTGGTCCTTCCAATTTAAGTTGCTCGTAATTGTAAACCGTAGGTATTCAGTCGAATTGACAACCATTAGATTTGTGCGATTTACCGTATACCCAAAACTTATCGGATTTATTTTAGTACCCATATGGATGATCCCGCACTTTTCTGTGTTTAGTGCCAGTTGAATTCTCTCTAGATCATTTTGTAATTGGAACTGATCGTCTGATGAGTTTACTAGGTGGTAAATTACAGCGTCATCTGCAAACAATCTAAGGGGGGTGCTCAGATAATCACCTAGGTCATTTATGTAAATCAGGAACAGCAGAGGGCCTATGACACTACCTTGCGGAACGCCAGATATCACTTCTGTTCTACTCGATGATTTACCGTCTATCACTACGAACTGTGACTTCTCTAAGATGAAATCACGAATCCAGTCACACAACAGAGACGATACTCCATATGCACGCAATTTGATTAATAGTCGCTTGTGAGGAACGGTATCAAAAGCCTTCTGGAAATCCAGGAATATGGAATCGATTGAGATCCCTTGTCGACAGCACTCATTACTTCATGGGAATAAAGAGCTAGCTATGCTGCACGAGAACGATATTTTCTGAATCCGTGTTGGTTATGTATCAGTAAGTCATTTTCTGCAATATGATTCATAATGTTCGAGTGCAGTATATGCTCCAAAATCCTACTGAAAATTGAGGTCAGTGATATGAGTCTGTAATTCAATGGGTTACTCCTATTTCCTTTCTTGAATATTGGTGTGACCCACGCTACTTTCCAGTCTTTAGGAACAGACCTTTCGTCAAGTGAGCGGTTGTACATGATTGTAAGAAAGGCGCTATTGTGTCTGCGTACTCTGAAAGGAACCTGATTGGTATACCATCTGGACCGGAAGACTTGCCTTTCTTAAGTGATTTGAGTTGTTTCGCAACACCTAAGATATCTACTTTTATCTCACTCATGCTAACAGCTGTTCTGGTTTCGAATTCTGGGGTATTTACTTCGTCTTCTTTCATGAAGGAATTACGGAAAACTTTATAATTAACTTCGCCTTAGTGGCACCATCATCGGTAACATTTCCATCGATATCGATCAGGGACGGTATTGACTGTTTCTTGCCACTGGTATACTTTACATACGACCAGAATCTCTTCGGGTTTTCTACCAGCTTTTGAGACAATGTTTCATTGTGGAAACTATTAAAAGCATCTCGCATTGACGTCCGCACTAAATTTTGTGCTTCCGTGAAACGTAGCCAGTCTTGGGGATTTTGCGTTCGTCTGAATTTGGCATGCTTTTTTCGTTGTTTCTGCAACAGTGTTCTGACGTGTTTTGTGTACCATGGTGGATCAGTCCCGTCTCTTATTAACTTATGCGGTATGAATCTACCTATTGCTGTCGATACTGTATCTTTCAATTTGAGCCATATCTGGTCTACACTTACATAATTAGCTTGGAAGGAGTGTAGACTCTCTCTTAGGAAGGCATCAAGTGAATTTTTATCTGCTGTTTTAAATAAATAAACTTTGCATTTATTTTTAGTGGTTTTGGTTGATGTGGTTTTGAGCCTCGCTACAATGACCTTGTGTTCACTAATCCCTGTACCCATCATGATGCTCTCTGTTAGATCAGGATTATTTGTGGCTAAGAGGTCAAGTGTGTTTTCGCAACCATTTACAATTTGTGTGGGCTCATAAACTAATTGTTCAAAGTAATTCTCAGAGAAAGCATTTAGTACAATTTCGGAAGATTCTTTCTGTCTACCACAGGCTTCGAACATGTATTTTCGCCAACAAATTGAGGGTAGATTGAAGTCTCCACCAATTATAACTGATTGAGTGGGGTACTTATTTGTAATGAAATTCAAGTTTTCTTTGAACCGTTCAGCTATTATATCATCTGAGTCGGGGGATTGAGAGAAGGAGCCAATTATTATTTTCGTATGGCTGTTGAGTATAACCTCTATCCATAGTAATTCTCAGCGACTATCTATTTCAACTTCACTACAAGATAAACTACTACCAACAGACACAAACACATCACCACCTACTTTAGTTAATCTATCCTTTCTGAACATGGTTGGCGCCTCTGTAAAAATTTCAGCAGAATTTATCTCAGCTTTAGCCAGCTTTCTGTTCCTATAACGATTTCAGCTTCAGTGCTTTCTATCAGCGCTTGAAGTCTGGTAATTTTCCAACACATCTACGACAATTTACAGCTACGATAGCGACTGTTGCTTGGTCCATTCTCGTCGTTTCTATGCCCTGTACCCTTTGAGACTGGAGCCCTTTTTGATCTTTCCCGAGACTGTCTAACCTAAAAAACCGCCCAGTCCACGCCACACAGCCCCTGCTACCCGCGTAGCCGCCTCCTGTGTGTAGTGGACACCTGAGCTATTTAGCGGAACCAGAAACCCACCAACCTATGGTGCAAGTCGAGGAATCTGCAGCCTACACGGTCGCAGAACCGTCTGAGGCTCTGATTCAAAAGTGGTTCAAATGGCTCTGAGCTTTATGGGACTCAACATCTGATGTCTTCAGTACCCTAGAACTTAGAACTTTTTATTTTTTTGGTCATCAGTCTACTGACTGGTTTGATGCGGCCCGCCACGAATTCCTTTCCTGTGCTAACCTCTTCATCTCAGAGTAGCACTTGCAACCTACGTCCTCAATTATTTGCTTGACGTATTCCAATCTCTGTCTTCCTCTACAGTTTTTGCCCTCTACAGCTCCCTCTAGTACCATGGAAGTCATTCCCTCATGTCTTAGCAGATGTCCTATCATCCTGTCCCTTCTCCTTATCATTGTTTTCCACATATTCCTTTCCTCTCCGATTCTGCGTAGAACCTCCTCATTCCTTACCTTATCAGTCCACCTAATTTTCAACATTCGTCTATAGCACCACATCTCAAATGCTTCGATTCTCTTCTGTTCCGGTTTTCCCACAGTCCATGTTTCACTACCATACAATGCTGTACTCCAGACGTACATCCACAGAAATTTCTTCCTCAAATTAAGGCCGGTATTTGATATTAGTAGACTTCTTTTGGCCAGAAATGCCTTTTTTGCCATAGCGAGTCTGCTTTTGATGTCCTCCTTGCTCCGTCCGTCATTGGTTATTTTACTGCCTAGGTAGCAGAATTCCTTAACTTCATTGACTTCGTGACCATCAATCCTGATGTTAAGTTTCTCGTTGTTCTCATTTCTACTACATCTCATTACCTTCGTCTTTCTCCGATTTACTCTCAAACCGTACTGTGTACTCATTAGACTGTTCATTCCGTTCAGCAGATCATTTAATTCTTCTTCACTTTCACTCAGGATAGCAATGTCATCAGCGAATAGTATCATTGATATCCTTTCACCTTGTATTTCAATTCCACTCCTGAACCTTTGTTTTATTTCCATCATTGCTTCCTCGATGTACAGATTGAAGAGTAGGGGCGAAAGGCTACAGCCTTGTCTTACACCCTTCTTAACACGAGCACTTCGTTCTTGATCGTCCACTCTAATTATTCCCTCTTGGTTGTTGTACATATTGTATATGACCCGTCTCTCCCTATAGCTTACCCCTACTTTTTTCAGAATCTCGAACAGCTTGCACAATTTTATATTGTCGAACGCTTTTTCCAGGTCGACGAATCCTATGAAAGTGTCTTGATTTTTCTTTAGCCCTGCTTCCATTATTAGCCGTAACGTCAGAATTGCCTCTCTCGTCCCTTTACTTTTCCTAAAGCCAAACAGATCGTCACCTAGCGTATTCTCAATTTTCTTTTCCATTCTTCTGTATATTATTCTTGTAAGCAGCTTCGATGCATGAGCCGTTAAGCTGATTGTGCGATAATTCTCGCACTTGTCAGCTCTTGCCGTCTTCGGAATTGTGTGGATGATGCTTTTCCGAAAGTCAGATGGTATATCGCCAGACTCATATATTCTACACACCAACGTGAATAGTCGTTTTGTTGCCACTTCCCCCAATGATTTTAGAAATTCTGATGGAATGTTATCTATCCCTTCTGCCTTATTTGACCGTAAGTCCTCCAAAGCTCTTTTAAATTCCGATTCTAATACTGAATCCCCTATCTCTTCTAAATCGACTCCTGTTTCTTCTTCTATCACATCAGACAAATCTTCACCCTCATAGAGGCTTTCAGTGTATTCTTTCCACCTATCTTCTCTCTCCTCTGCATTTAACAGTGGAATTCCCGTTGCACTCTTAATGTTACCACCGTTGCTTTTAATGTCACCAAAGGTTGTTTTGACTTTCCTGTATGCTGAGTCTGTCCTTCCGATAATCGTATCTTTTTCGATGTCTTCACATTTTTCCTGCAGCCATTTCGTCTTAGCTTCCTTGCACTTCCTGTTTATTTCATTCCTCAGAGACTTGTATTTCTGTATTCCAGATTTTCCCGGAACATGATTGTACTTCCTCCTTTCATCAATCAACTGAAGTATTTCTTCTGTTACCCATGGTTTCTTCGCAGCTACCTTCTTTGTACCTATGTTTTTCTTCCCAACTTCTGTGATGGCCCTTTTTAGAGATGTCCATTCCTCTTCAACTGTACTGCCTACTGCGCTATTCCTTATTGCTGTATCTATAGCGGTAGAGAACTTCAAACGTATCTCGTCATTCCTTAGTATTTCCGTATCCCACTTCTTTGCGTATTGATTCTTCCTGACTAATGTCTTGAACTTCAGCCTACTCTTCATCAGTACTATATTGTGATCTGAGTCTATATCTGCTCCTGGGTACGCCTTACAATCCAGTATCTGATTTCGGAATCTCTGTCTGACCATGATGTAATTTAATTGAAATCTTCCCGTATCTCCCGGCCTTTTCCAAGTATACCTCCTCCTCTTGTGATTCTTGAACAGGGTATTCGCTATTACTAGCTGAAACTTGTTACAGAACTCAATTAGTCTTTCCCCTCTTTCATTCCTTGTCCCAACCCCATATTCTCCTGTAACCTTTTCTTCTACTCCTTCGCCTACAACTGCATTCCAGTCGCCAATGACTATTAGATTTTCCTCCACCTTTACATACTGCATTACCCTTTCAATATCCTCATACACTTTCTCTATCTGTTAATCTTCAGCTTGCGATGTCGGCATGTATACCTGAACTATCGTTGTCGGTGTTGGTCTGCTGTCGATTCTGATTAGAACAACCCGGTCACTGAACTGTTCACAGTAACACACCCTCTGCCCTATCTTCTTATTCCTAACGAATCATACACCTGTTATACCATTTTCTGCTGCTGTTGATATTACGCGATACTCATCTGACCAGAAATCCTTGTCTTCCTTCCACTTCACTTCACTGACCCCTACTATATCTAGATCGAGCCTTTGCATTTCCCTTTTCAGATTTTCTAGTTTCCCTACCACGTTCAAGCTTCTGACATTCCACGTCCCGACTCGTAGAACGTTATCCTTTCGTTGATTATTCAATCTTTTTCTCATGGAAACCTCCCCCTTGGCAGTCCCCTCCCAGAGATCCGAATGGGGGACTATTCCGGAATCTTTTGCCAATGGAGAGATCATCATGACACTTATTCAAATACAGGCCACGTGTCCTGTGGATACACGTTACGTGTGTTTAATGCAGTGGTTTCCATTGCCTTCTGCATCCTCATGTCGTTGATCATTGCTCATTCTTCCGCCTTTAGGGGCAATTTCCAACCCCTAGGACAAGAGAGTGCCCTGAACCTCTATCTGCTCCTCTGCCCTCTTTGACAAGGCTGTTGGCAGAATGAGGCTGACTTCTTATGCCGGAAGTCTTCGGCCGCCAATGCTGATTATTTATCAAAATTTAGGCAGTGGCGGGGATCGAACCCGGGACCGAAGACGTTTTGATTATGAATCAAAGACGCTACCTACGCCTAGACCACGGGTACTTAGAGCTACGTAAAACTAAATAACCTAAGGACATTACACATATCCATGCCCGAGGCAGGATTCGAACCTGCAACAGGAGCGGTCGCGCAGCTCCAGACTGAAGCGCCTAGACCCGCTCGGCCACAAGACCGGCCCTCTGATTCAGACCCTCCACTCGACTCTGTACCAAAGGTCCGCAATCGGTCCTGTCGACGATGCTGCAGATAGCGAACTCTGCCTTCATCTCGCTAGAAAGACTGGCAGTCTTCACCATCTCAGAACGCCGCCGGAAACCTTAGAGAATCCATAGCGACACATGTCATTAGTGCCGACATGAGCCACCACCTACAGCTGGCAGCACCCTGTACCATTCATGGCATCAAATGGTTCAAATGGCTCTGAGCACTATGAGACTTAACTTCTAAGGTCATCAGTCCCCTAGAACTTAGAACTACTTAAACCTAACTAACCTAAGGACATCACACACATCCATGCCCGAGGCAGGATTCGAACCTGCGACCGTAGCGGCCGCGCGGTTCCAGACTGTAGCGCCTTTAACCGCTTGGCCACCACGGCCGGCCTTCATGGCATCCGGAAGGACCCTTTCCACATCTTAGATGACTCCCATCGGTATGCATACGGAGTGCACATGAGTTTTCTTCCCGTCCTTGGCTGCCATATCCCTAAGGGACCCCATCAACCGCCTAACATTGGAGCTCCCAATGATAAGCAATGCCACCCTCTACGCTTGTCCGGACCTCTCAGGAAGACCAGCCACTGCCGGAACAGGTGAGGCCGCCCTTCCTGGCTCAGAAGTACTTTCAGCAGTGTGCAGTAGCTCAAACCTGTTACGGAGGCGTAAGAGTACAGCCTTGCGGCCAGCACCTTTCGCCTTCCGCCTAGGAATTCGCGACCCCGCCACGGTTCGCTAATCACCGTCACGCAAGTGTCGACCGGCAGGGACGTCCGAATCCGAGGGCGCAGTGACATCGGAGATCCCAGGCGATGCTACAGGTTCCAGAGGCGCCAAAGCGCTCGCCTCGGGTGTCCCAAAGTCACCGCGTCCGATCCTGCCTCGGGCATGGGTGTGTGTTGATGTCCTTAGGTTAGTTAGGTTTAAGTAGTTCTAAGTTCTAGGGGACTTATGACCTAAGATGTTGAGTCCCATAGTGCTCAGAGCCATTTGAACCATTTTCACCGCGTCGGAGGACAACAGCCTGGAGCCTGTCGACTACGGCCAACACAGCTTCCAGCTGTTTACGGACGATGGCCAATTCCCCCTGAATCCGAACACAGAATGCGCAGTCCCTGTCCATCCCTAACAATTTTTACCCTCTCTTTTATCTCACAAGCCGTTCGCTTATCTTTTAATTATTGTTCATGGTCTCCTTCGAAACACTCCCCCAACGTCGTTTCCATTTCCGAAAGCAGCCCTGGTACGCCTCTTGCTGGATCGCAAGATGCGCCGCCTGCGAATTTCCTTTTATTTTGTCAATCGTTGCAAATCTTCGTCCTTTCAACGGAGTTTTCAACTTTAGAAATAGAAAAAAGTTCGCAGGGGTCAGGTCTGGAGAGTACAGAGTATGAGGCAGCACAGTGATTTCGTTTTTTATACAAGTACGCACCAGCAGGGATGAATGTGCTTGTGCGTTATCGTGATGCAACAGCCATGAATTGTCTCGCCACATTTCAGGCCGTTTCCTGCTAACATTTTCTCTCAGGCGTCGCAACACGTCGCGATAGTACCATCGATTAACCGTTTGTCTCTGTGGTACGAATTCATGATTCCTTCTAAGTCAAAGAAAACTATCAGTATGACTTTGACATTTGACCTGACCGGATGAGCTTTTTTTTGGTCTTGGAGAACCTTTCCAGACCCATTGTGAAGATTGAACCTTGGTCTCAACATCATAACCGCACACCGGTACATAGTAACCATTTATGATGCTCTTAAGCAACGTCTTCTTTTCATAAGCGCGATCCACAAGCTCCTCACGGGTTGCGAGGAGAAGGTGTTTTTGGTCTTCACTCATGAGCCGTAGGACGAACCTGTAACCGACACGATACATTCGAAGATGCTGTGTCAGGATTTCATAGCATGATACAACTGAAATGTTACATTCTTCTGCAATCTCTCAGACAGTCAGTCTTCGACTGGCGCGCACAATTTCGATGGCGTTCCTGACATGAACGTCGTCTGTAGACGCCGAAGGGCTTCCTGAACGAGGGTCATCTTTAACATCGGTCCGGCCATTTTTGATGTGCGACATTCGTAACACCACGTACAGTTTAAGCACTCATCACCGTAAGCTTCCTGCATCATTTGATCATTTGCTGTGTCTCTGTAAAGGTTTTCTTGAGTTTCACGCAAAATTAATGCAGACACGTTGCTCCTCGAACTCTGCCAGCTCAAAATTTGAAAACTGTGAGACACAACGTTCTACTCAATATATCACTGAACAAGAACTAACAAACATACCACGATGAAACTTCCGGCAGTTACACATTAAATACAGGCGTGTGCAGGGATGCCAACCACATTTCTCTCCAACACACCATTGGCGCGAAATTAGGAATGTTCCAGTATGTTTTGAACAGACCATGTATGGCGTCCTTGCAGCGATCGAGTGTTCCAACGAGAAAAATTTTTGGACAGCACTTCAGATCCACTGTAGCAACAACCTCTGACAGCGTCGGCTGTAAACTTGGATTGGGTACGCGTGTGTATTGTGATGTGTCTCCATGAGTTAATAAAGCGTAGATATTTGGTGTTTACGCTATCCTTCATTCCATGTGAAGTATCTCTGCCTAGAAGTGAAAACCGGTACTAAACGAAAAATTACAAAATAATGAAAGAGTTTTTCTTATTCGCCCCAGTAAACATGCTCGGATTTCAAGAAAACGCAAAACGCAAACCAGAGGTAAGTTCGCGTCGAAAGGAATCCAAGAAGCCTAAAACTCTAGAGCCGAGCCAATGTAGGAGTTACGGCAGCGTGAAAAGGAAATAAAAAAAACGGCACAAAGCGATTACTTAGGTGTCCCATCGGGCAGACGGCCGCTAGCGACTGTTCAAACTTGTGGTTTATCTCTTCTGTAACCATTCTACTACTCTGGGCAACCAATATATTAAAGATATTGATGTTCAAAATACGAAACACTTGTTATGGTTTCTCATTTTATTAAAGAGAATGATGGATAAAATAGGAAACTTGTTATGATTTTGCCGTTGTACTAAAGATGATTAAAATACGAAAAACTTGTTATGATTTTATCATGACTATTTCACGAAAAATCTACGGCGCGAACGTGAAAGACGCACACATATTTTATTTAATGAATTAGTCTTGCAACGTGGACTACACTCTTTAAAATTCTGAAGCCGACAGGGATATATCGTGAATTAAGATATTCACAGTCTGTAGATAAATCTGATATCAGTTTTATGAGGACCTGAAGGACGTGAAAGTGAAACAGTAATTCAGAAGGAAGGAAGACGCTCTTATAGCCTATTCCCCATACTACTCAGTCTGGAAATTGAGCAAGCAGTCAAGAAAACCAAGGGGAATTATTGTAGGGAATTAAACTTCACAGAGAAGAAATAAACAATTCGAAGTTTGCTGTTGACATTGTTGTTTTATCTGAAACGACAAGGAACCTGGAAAAGCAGTTGAACGGAATGGATAGTGTCTTAAACCAGGGTATATGACGAATATCAACAAAACTAAAACAAGGATAAGGGAATGCATTCCAATTAATCAGGAGATGCTGAGGGAATTAGATTATGGAGTGAGAAAAGAAATGAGAAGCGTTTTGCAGTTTGGCCAGCAAAATGACTAAAGATGGCGGAAGTAGATGATATAAAAAACAGATTGGCAGTAGCAAGAAAAGCATTTCCGAAAAAAAGAAATTCAAATGTTAGGAAGTCTTTTTGAAGGCATTTGTCTGTAGCGTAGCAAACGTGGACAGTAAAAACACTTCATGGAAGACACATCAAAGGTTTAATTACACGAAGAGACAAAGAAGAACAAACGAAGAGTTGCGCGTGATCGATCAGTGAGTGCGAGAAAATAAATCAAGTTCCAGAGGCAGAAGCTAAAAGAGAAGCGTAAGGCAATGGAAAGATTTACTATTGAAATTCCTAGAGTCTACCTTCCACGAAGAGTGGGGAACACGTTACTTACTCTCACATACATCTTGCAAAACGGTAAGGTGAGAAAATCAGGGCAATTCGAACTATTATGGCGACTGACCGACTGTTGTCCCTTCCACGAACCAGTCGCGAGTGGGAAGAGGAGGAAGAAATAATAGTGATACGAAATGTACTCTCTGCCACACGTCGTAAGGTGTCTTGCGGAGTATAGACGTAGATGTAGAACACCGAATGCAATAGCAGATTTCCCGCTAACCTCTCTCTTCTTCTACTAAGGTTTAGACTTCCTTCCTCGATAATTCTTTTTCGTATTTGTTCATTTAGCACCATACCAGTGTATTTTATTTTTAACATTATCTGGAAACACCAAATCAATTTTCCTGCGTGAGTCTACTACGGACGTCTTTCTTGTTTACTAGACAGGAAAATTTCTTTACTTTTTCTGCTGTGAGGCGTTCACATTTTTAAGGTCAAAGAAAATATTTTGCTCCTCTCTATTCTTCGACATCTTCGTCTTCGCTTTGTTTGTGCTTGTCATATTGTTTTGTAAGTATACTGTTCACTTCTTTCAACAAGTCGGTCTTCTTCACCTTCGGTCGAAGAGCTATAGATACAGCAAATATTCTATAATGAAAAGTAATACCTGTCATTTGTTTTTTTAGAGACGATTAGTAATGAAGGGTAAAATTGATTGACGAGGGTGCATTCTATTATTAATTCTGATTTCTTCATCTTTTCGCAACCTGCACATTCTGCAAGAATACAGTAGTGTTGCCATAGCTCTATTCTCATTAGCTTTGCAACAGTTCCCTTCTCTGCTTTAGCCGCTGCAACACAGTCGACTGGCTTGTCTACGGAACAGTAATCCAAGGGTCGTGGTGTCGAGTCTCTATAAAGAATCTTCGTTTAATTTTAAATTTCTTACGTTACTTAGACGGCAAATAAAGCGAAATAATGCTACATATATTGAATTTATTAATATTTTCGAAAAGGCATGAAATGTAAAGTCAAAAGGAAGTTTTCGGGGCTTGCAAATAAAGCCCTACGTGCAAGACGAACAATTTCTTTTGTTAATTGACCAATGCGTGGGACAAACAAATCCACAACGTTTCGAGATGAAGAAGGATCGCCATCGTGACGAATTTGTCATTCCCCTCAACTGTACTTCCCTTGTGCATCCCAGCAATGTTTATTTTTGTCGTGCAGTGAATAATTTGATCAAAAAACTTCAAAACGCTGCTACTGCATTGACTGCGAGAAAGATATCACATCCACAGAAAACCGCATCAAAATACGTTCCACAGAACGTCACCAGCTTTGCCCGCCAATATTAGGCAAAATGATACGCCCCGCGTGATTTACTGTAAAACTACTTTTATAAATGTAAACCAAGTTTGTTTTCTTACATAAACTTTAAAACAACGATGTAATTGTAAAAGTACGGCGTTTACAACTGTTCTAAATACAGAGATAATTTCTCCTTACTCTGTTTGTACAATGAATGTCATCGCAGCATGTGTAAATCATCGAATGTAAAATATTACAAGAGTATAATTTTATGTACAAAGTTCTTGTGTACGCCTTACAATCCCGTTCTGGAAATTTATTTGCAATCCAAAATTTCTTTGCCTTTGTATTTCACGTCTTTTAAGCAAATATTAATTAATAGAATATACTGAGCATTAGTTCGGTTTACTGGCAATGTATGTAACTAAAAACTGGAAAACAATAAAAAATTCCGTGCAAGGAGTCGACTCCACGACGTTTGGATTACCATTCTGTACTTTCTGCGCTGCCCCGATCGCTGCCTGACTGTTGCTTTAACAAAAGCGGCTTATTCTGCACTAGACTCGCGCCAAAAGTGCTATTATTGCTAAACGTTTGGCCATCTGTAGCTCCCATTTCTGTTACTTTCATTTGTGGCCGAGCCCTGCACATACCATAAACATGAGCGAAATCGATGATGACAAACAGATGCAGTCTCCTTGTCAGACGATTACAGCAGCGTATCTGTCGTTATGTACCCGTGGTCCAGGGGCAGCCAGCCGGCTTTCGGCCGTAGTCGTGTGCGGACCTGCTCCGCGCGCCGGGCAGCGCTCAGATAACGGAGTTGCTTACTTTCGCGTCGGGGTAGTTGCGCTGTATAGTGTCCATCAATATTGTACCCCATGGCGCAATCTTACCGCCGAGCGACGCTTTCAGTTACATTCCAAGCCGAACATGCACGACGACGCGCTTATGAAATCGAACAATTCATTCGCGAAGACCTACGCCTGGACCCACAAGAAATGATAGATATTCGCTTCTCTACCAGCTGCAGCATCGTCTACATTAAAATGGCAACGGAGGAAACATTCGCTGACATACGAGGTGCATTCAAGTTCTAAAGCCTCCGATTTTTTTTCTCCGGACTGGAAAGAGATAGAAACATGCGCATTGTTTTAAAATGAGGCCGAGTTCATTGTC
This sequence comes from Schistocerca serialis cubense, assembly GCF_023864345.2. Taxonomy (NCBI): domain Eukaryota; kingdom Metazoa; phylum Arthropoda; class Insecta; order Orthoptera; family Acrididae; genus Schistocerca; species Schistocerca serialis. Next base: position 147,222,717 of record NC_064641.1, on the reverse strand, counting down.
AATACGTCCCAGAGATGGTAGCACCGTAAGGCAGATGGAATTTTACCGCCAGCGGCGAGAATAAGAACTGTTTTAAATACTTAAAACGGTGACGTTTTCCTTACTTGAACAGCGTGCAGTCATTCGTTTTCTGAATTTGTGTGGCGTGAAACCAATTGAAATTCATCGACAGTTGAAGGAGACTTGTGGTGATGGAGTTGTGGATGTGTCGAAAGTGCGTTCATGGGTGCGACAGTTTAATGAAGGCAGAACATCGTGTGACAACAAACCGAAGCAACCTCGGGCTCGCACAAGCCGGTCTGACGACATGATCGAGAAAGTGGAGAGAAATGTTTTGGGGGATCGCCGAATGACTGTTGAACAGATCGATTCCAGAGTTGGCATTTCTGTGGGTTCTGTGCACACAATCCTGCATGACGACCTGAAAATGCGAAAAGTGTCATCCAGGTGGGTGCCACGAATGCTGACGGACGACCACATGGCAGCCCGTGTGGCATGTTGCCAAGCAATGTTGACGCGCAACGACAGCATGAATGGGACTTTCTTTTCGTCGGTTGTGACAATGGATGAGACGTGGATGCCATTTTTCAATCCAGAAACAAAGCGCCAGTCAGCTCAATGGAAGCACACAGATTCACCGCCACCAAAAAAATTTCGGGTAACCGCCAGTGCTGAAAAAATGATGGTGTCCATGCTCTGGGACAGCGAGGGCGTAATCCTTACCCATTGCGTTCCAAAGGGCACTACGATAACAGGTGCATCCTACGAAAATGCTTTGAAGAACAAATTCCTTCCTGCACTGCAACAAAAACGTCCGGGAAGGGCTGCGCGTGTGCTGTTTCACCAAGACAACGCACCCGCACATCGAGCTAACGTTACGCAACAGTTTCTTCGTGATAACAACTTTGAAGTGATTGGTCATGCTCCCTACTCACCTGACCTGGCTCCTAGTGACTTTTGACTTTTTCCAACAATGAAACTCTCCGTGGCCGCACATTCACCAGCCGTGCTGCTATTGCCTCAGCGATTTTCCAATCGTCAAAACAGACTCCTAAAGAAGCCTTCGCCGCTGCCATGGAATCACGGCGTCAGCGTTGTGAAAAATGTGTACGTCTGCAGGGCGATTACGTCGAGAAGTAACGCCAGTTTCATCGATTTCGGGTGAGTAGTTAATTAGAAAAAAAATCGGAGGCCTTAGAACTTGAATGCACCTCGTAGTTCGACAACACGCACACGGACTATAATTCAAACATTCTGACAGGCATATTGGGAATGTGACGGTAAACCACGCTGGTTTCGGTCTTCGAACAATTTGCGTGTTTTGAGTTCCCTTTAGAGGTGCCCCAAGATGTGGTCGTTGAAGCCTACCGATCATATGGCAACGCTGTGGGCCACAACGCGGAAAAATGGCAGCCGTTCGCGACTTACCACGTTGTCCGACGGATCAAGATAGAACTGTCCAAACACGTACCATCCTATCTGCTGATAGGTGGCGTGCGAGCCATCGTCGTGCTTGATGGCCAACCGCGGACATGTACAGGAAGTGCTCAAGAGGACCATGTTAGGTCCCACTCCCTCAAAATGCGGCGTTACCTCATCAGCGAAGAAGATTTGGTGTTCGCAACGCCGGCTGAAGCCAGAAGGTGCATATATATATTTAGGATGCGGACGTGATACCCCTACTCCAGGGACCTTTCCAACGCCTGGTGGGCCTGTCATTGCATTGACACCGCTTTTGCTGAATGAATGGCCTACGCTGACAATCTCGTCCTCTACCTATGCTGAGAGGATAAAATCCATGCAGCTCTAACATGGGTGGCGACATACTGTGTGGCCTTCGGCAGTTCTCGTAACGTTTCCAAATTTCCAAGTAGCAGGTTCTGCTCATTGATGAGACCCTGTTTGAGAGATGTGTACCTCCTCTAAGTGTGTCTACCAGCGTCCGCTGCTTGGGAATGGATTTTACGAATGACGTTCGTCGTTCGGCGACAGACATCTCCTCCAAACGACGAGGGCCTAATCATCGGTTTAGATCACTCGACATTGTACAGCGTACCCAATACGTGAATGTCTACCGATCTTCTCGCATTCTTCTTGTGTCACAAGTGTTCCCAGTCCCGATTACACTCATCTGTCGTATGTTGATGCCGATGGGATCCTTTGTCCAAACTGGGATGTTATTCATAGTTGATTATGCCTCCTCCGCCCTGCCACTGGAGCTTGATGGGGCTGGCTTATTGCTCGTGCTGGACAGAGTTAAGGAACTTTTCGTTAGCTTCCAGCTGAAGGTTCGACGCCGTTGCCCGATGAGCCTCAGCAGACTGCTTTTAAATGAATATACGCCTGTCTCCAAGTCAGCCCCATTGATGTTATCAGACATTCCACTTCCCTTTTATCATTTTCGGCTATTCTTTCTGGAATTAAGTTACATCCTCCACACCTTACCACCTCCACAGATGCTCTGAACAAAGACTGTACATGACGCATTACAAATGCATCGGCACTCCAGTCCCATCAAACACAAGTTTCCCCGGATTCTATGCCGTCGTGTATGGAAAGAAGTGCATGCAGGATTTCTCGACACCAGCGTCAAATCCACAAGGTATATCACTGTCAATAGCAAACAGGTCAACCAGTCTCGTTTGCACCACACCTGCCTCGCTGACACAGCACTGCGTGTTCACTCTGGTGCGGACGACACAGACGCCCACCGATTCTCATGTGGTAGGTCGTCAGACGCCTGGAGGCTCGCGCATCGTATGTTGGCTTGCCTTACCCGACGAACACCTACTCGTATTGCTTTTCACACGCTTTTATTCCCAGACATGATTCATTATCCAGCAAAGAAAGTTAACGCTGTGAATTGAATACGCAAACATACGGTAAGCTACCTATTTGGTAGTAGCTTACTGGACGTAGCTTAATGATAGACACTGTGCACTTGTTCGCAACCCCAGATACAAGCAGTTCTTTTCAAATTTTCTACGGAGAGCCTCTCATGACCCGCCTTACAACTGAAACGCCCAAGCCATGCTTATTTTGCCGCCATGATGCTCTGAACGACTACAAACGGAATCTCCATAAAAGATTCGAGACGACTGTTTGGATGTTCCACAGTCCGAAGCCGCGGCAACTCCTGGAATTCTGGTACAAGATAAAAGCTCGTACACAACTCATGTCATTTTCATCGCTGCCCCGTGTGTTCTCTTCCCTTCTTTCTGCGTTTCCTACCCCCTTTAGTAATAGGTTACATCTTTTGGGATAGGCGCTAACGTCTGAAGAGCTGCAGCCCTTTTTTTCTTAGGACACAAGTGGCGGTGGCAAGTACATCGTTTTTTTAATTCTCTTTCCTGTCTGCGTAGTTAAAAAAAATGAGGGGTTGTGTCTTTGATTAGAAATCAAAACGTCCTCGGTCGCGGGTTTGACGCCTGCCACTGCTTAAATTTTGAATAATAACCATCATCAATGGCGGCCTAAGACTTGCAGCATAAGAAGTCACCCTCATTCAGCCAAAATCCTTGTCAGACAGGGAGGAGGAGCAGATTGAAGTTCAGAGCATTCTCTTCTCCTTAGGCGGGAAACTGCCCCTAAAGGCGGAAGAAACTGCAATCATTAACAGCATGAGGATGCAGAAGGAAACGGAAACCACTGCATTAAAGACACATAATTTGTATCCACAGGACATGTGGCCTATAGCTGAGGAAGTGTCATGATGATCTCTCCATTGGCAAAAGATTCCGGACTAGTCCCTCATTTGGATCTTCGGGAGAGAGCTGCCAAGGGGGAGGTAATCATGAGAAAATGATTCAATAATCAGTGGAAGGATAACGTTCTACGAATCGGGGCGTGGAATATCAGAAGCTTGGATGTGGTAGGGGAGCTAGAAAATCTGAAAAGGGAAATGCAAAGGCTCAGTCTAAATACAGTAGGGGTCAGCGTCAGAAAATAGTATAACGGGAGTAGGCTTCGTTATGAATAGGTAGATAAGACAGAGGGTGAGTTACTGTGAACAGTTCAGTCATGGGGCCGCTCTTATCAGAATCTACGGCAAACCAACACGGAAAACGACAGTACAGGCATACATGCCGACGTCGGAAGCTGAAGATGAAGAGAAAGTATAAGAGGATATTGAAAAGGTAATACAGTACGTAAAAGGGGGCTTGGAAGGCAGTTGTAGGAGAAGGAGTAGAAGAAAAGGTTACCGAAGAATATAGGCTTGGGACAAGGAATGAGAGATGAGAGAGACTAATTGAGTTCTGTAATAAATTTCAGCGAGTAACAGCGATTACTTTGTTCAAGAATGACATGAGGAGAAGGTATAATTGATAAAGACCGGAGATGTCAATTACGTCAGGTGGAAATTCTGAAATTAGATTCTGGATAGTAAGGCGTACAGAGGAGCAGATACAGACGCAGATCACAATTTAATAGTGATGAAGAGTAGGCTAAAGTTTAAAGAGGCCAGTCAGAAGAATCAATGAGCAAGGAAGTGGGATACAGAAGTACTAAGGAATTAAAAGACACGTTGAAAGTCTCTGAGGCTATAGATGTTGCGATAATGAATAATAGTAGGCAGTTCAGTTGAAGAGGAATGACATCTCTAAAACGGGCTATCATTGAAGTTGGAGAGAAAAAAGTAGATACAAGGAAGATCACTGCGAAGGAACCATAACTAACAGAAGAAGCACTCCAACTGATCGACAATAGACGGAAGTACAACAACATTCTGGGAAATTCAGGAATACAGAAATACAAATCTCTTAGGAATGAACTGAATAGGAAATTCAGGGAATGTAAGGCGAAAAGGCGAAAGGCGAAAAGGTCATCGAAAGAGAAATGATTGTCGAAAGGGTTGACTCAGCATACAGAAAAGCCAAAACAATCATTGGTGAAATTAAAAGCAAAATTGGTAAAATTAAGAGCGCAATGGCAATTCCACTGTTAAATGAAAGGAGAGAGCGGATATATGGAAAGAGTACAGTGAGGGCCTCTATGAAGGAAAGGCCGTATCTGATGCCAAGGTAGAAGAAGAAACAGGAGACGATAGCTAAGAATAGGGGATCTAGTATTAGAATCAAAATTTAGACGAGCTTTGGAAAACTTAAAATCAAATAAGACAGAAAGGACAGATAACATTTCATCGAAATTTCTAAAATCTATGGGAAATGTAGTAACAAAACGATTATTCTCGCTGGTGTGTAGAATGAATGAGACTGGCGATATACCATCAGACTTTCGGAATACTATCGTCCCACAGTCATCTTAACAGATCATGCATACAAGTTGTTGACAAGAATAATATGCGGAAGAATAGAAAAGAAAATTGGTGTGTTAGATGAAGATCATTTTGGCTTTAGGAAAGGAAAAGGCACGAAGAGGCAGTTCTGACGTTGCGGTTGATATTGAAAGAAAAATCAAGACATGTTCATAGGATTTGTCGACCTGGAAAAAGCGACAATGTAAAATGCTGCAAGATGTTCTAAATTCTGAGAAAAATAGGGATAAGCCATAGGGAGAGACGGGTAATACACAATGTCTACAACAGCCAAGAGTGAACAATAATAGTGGACGCCCAAGAACGAAACGCTCGGATTAAAAAGGGCGTAAGACAGGGATGTAGTCTTTCCCCCCAGTGTTCCGTCTGTTCATCCAAGAAGCAATGATGGAAGTAAAAGAATGGTTCAGCAGTGTAATTAAAATTTAAGGTGATAGGTTATCAATGATACAATTCACTGATGACATTGCTATCCTGAGTGAAAGTGTGGAAGTGTTACATGATATGATGAATAGAATAAAGAATCTAATCAATACAGAATATGGATTGAGAGTAAATCTAAGAAAGACGAATGTTATGAGAAGTAGCAGAAACGAGAACAGCAATAAATTTAACATAGTATTTGTGGTCACGAAGTAGTAGAAGTTAGACAATTCTGCTACCTAGGCAGCACCATAACCCATGACGGACGGAGCAAGTAGAAGACAAAATACAAACTAGCACTAGCAATGAGGGCATTCCTGGTCAAGATAAGTCTACTAGTGTCAAACATAGGTCTTAATTTGAGGAAGAAATTTCTGAGAATGTACCTCTGGAGCACAGTATTGTACGGCAGTGAGACATGAACTGTGGGAAAACCGAAACACAAGAGAATATAAGCATTCGAGATGTGTTACTACAGGAGAATGTTGAAAATTAGGAGGACTGATAAGATAAGGAACGAGGAGGTTCTCCGCAGAATCGGCGAAGAAATGAGTATGTGGAAGAGGTTGACAAGAAGAAGGGACAGGATAATAGCAGAGCTTTTAAGATATCAAGTGATAACTTCCATGGTACTATAGGGAGCTATAGAGGTTAAAAACTGTAGAGGAAGACAGAGATTCGTATCGATCAAGCAAATAACTGAGGACGTAGTTTGCAAGTGCTAATCTGAGATGAAGAAGTTGGCATAGGAGAAGAATTCGTGACGTCCCGCATCAAACCAGTCAGAAGACTGATCACTCAAAAAAAAAAACAAGATTTGCCTATCAGTAGAGGTCGTATTTCTTACATGCCGGCACCAAAACTGCGTCTATTCCGAGTGCTGTCTGCTGTGAATGTGAGGTTTTGAGGGACCGTCTTCTTACAAAATGCTGGAAAATGGTAACAGACTTCAGGTACTGGAAGTGATAGAGTTTCATAATTGACCAAAGTTAAATTTCTAATCATATTCTTGGCAAAGGTCGCTTCGTAAATTATACACGCTACCGATAACTTAAAGAATAGGAGAAGTACTATCCAAAAATTTCAGACCTCTGACACTACTTTGCTATATAAACCAAATACACATTGAATCATATGTAGATGGCCGGCCGAAGTGGCCGCGCAGTTCTGGCGCTGCAGTCTGGAACCGCGAGACCGCTACGGTCGCAGGTTCGAATCCTGCCTCGGGCATGGATGTGTGTGATGTCCTTAGGTTAGTTAGGTTTAACTAGTTCTAAGTTCTAGGGGACTAATGACCTCAGCAGTTGAGTCCCATAGTGCTCAGAGCCATTTGAACCATTTTTTTGAATCATATGTAGATGACAGTATACAGCACCTGATCTTTATCCTTTGCGTCATGTTTTCTTTCTTCATGCCATTAATATCCAAAACTAGTTTTCTTCATCAACGGAGCCGATTTTTTCACTGTTTCGTATTATATTATATATCTTGAAATACTTTTCATTAAAAAACTTATTCCATGAATTTACGTTCTTCGTTTTTCATACAGTATGCTTTTTCTTGTCTAAGTACTGTAAAACTAAGTACATTTTGCTTTCAGCTTTGTGGTCTGTCTTTCGGGATAGCACTCGCAGCAAAAGTAAAGTCCTCGTGCAAACTTTGCAACGCGTCACGACAGTAAGGGTAACAAAATAGACATTAAGGTAGACACAGAAGCACAAAACGTAGCTGTAACATTAGCGAGGCAACATGGATTTGGTTATAACTTCCAATTTTAACAGTGTCGGTTGGTCACAGTCAGTGTGCTCCCTGCCGTCGTTGGATAAGTAGCTGCAGCAGCAAGTCGTATACTCCTAGCTCACTCATTTGTTACATAGTTTAATTCTTAATTTCTTTGCGTGTTTTTGGTACTTGCATTGTTTAATTCATAAATTTCGGGCGTATTATAGTATTTAGGAGTTGTACCATCGCGTTTTAGTACCTGAATAGTGTAAAATCGCGTAGTATCCTTCCGCCGCCGAGCAGTGTGTCAGCAGTGCGCAAGTAGCAGCATTATTGCATTTACTAGGCAATCTTGTATTTTAATAACCGTTTAAATTTTGTGTCGATTTGTTTGCGCTCTCTGTAGATTAGTTCAGACGTTCTTTGCACAACAGTTTTTAGCATGGATAGGGACTGCAACTGCTGTGTTCGGATGCAGGCTGAGTTGGCATCCCTTCACTCCCAGCTTCAGGCAGTGTTGGCTTCGGTCACACAGCTTGAGGCTGTTGCCAATGGGCATCACTGTGGGGTTCCGGATGGGGGTTTGTCGGGGACGGCCAGCTCGTCCCACGCATCCCCCGATCGGACTACGACTGTGGTTGTCCGGGATACTGGCCGCATTGAGGCTGATCCCTCACCTGTGGTAGAGTGGGAGGTCGTCTCAAGGTGTGGCAGGGGGCGAAAGACATTCCGGAGGGCTGAACGGAAGGCCTCTCCAGTTTGTCTGACGAACCGGTTTCAGGCTCTGTCTCAGGCTGATACTGATCTTCGGCCTGACACGGCTGCTTGTCCTGTTCCAGAGGTTGCCCCTCAGTCTGCAAGATCCGGGCGGTCGCAGAGGGTGGGCTTACTGGTAGTTGGGAGCTCCAACGTCAGGCGCGTAATGGGGGCTCCTTAGGGATATGGCAGCAAGAGAGGGGAAGAAAACCAATGTGCACTCCGTGTGCATACCGGGGGGGAGTCATTCCAGATGTGGAAAGGGTCCTTCCGGATGCCATGAAGGGTACAGGGTGCACCCATCTGCAGGTGGTCGCTCATGTCGGCACCAATGATGTGTGTCGCTATGGATCCGAGGAAATCCTCTCTGGCTTCCGGCGGCTATCTGATTTGGTGAAGACTGCCAGTCTCGCTAGCGGGATGAAAGCAGAGCTCACCATCTGCAGCATCGTCAACAGGACTGACTGCGGACCTTTGGTACAGAGCCGACTGGAGGGTCTGAATCAGAGGCTGAGACGGTTCTGCGACCGTGTGGGCTGCAGATTCCTCGACTTGCGCCATAGGGTGGTGGGGTTTCGGGTTCCGCTGGATAGGTCAGGAGTCCACTACACGCAACAAGCGGCTAGACGGGTAGCAGGGGTTGTGTGGCGTGGGCTGGGCGGTTTTTTAGGTTAGATGGCCTCGGGCAAGTACAGAAAGGGCAACAGCCTCAACGGGTGCAGGGCAAAGTCAGGACATGCGGGGAACAAGCAACAGTCGGTATTGTAATTGTAAACTGTCGAAGCTGCGTTGGTAAAGTACCGGAACTTCAAGCGCTGATAGAAAGCACCGAAGCCGAAATCGTTACAGGTACAGAAAGCTGGTTGAAGCCAGAGAGAAATTCTGCCGAAATTTTTACAAAGGTACAGACGGTGTTTAGAAAGGATAGATTGCATGCAACCGGTGGTGGAGTGTTCGTCGCTGTTAGTAGTAGTTTATCCTGTAGTGAAATAGAAGTGGATAGTTCCTGTGAATTATTATGGATGGAGGTTACACTCAACAACCGAGCTAGGTTAATAATTGGCTCCTTTTACCGACCTCCCGACTCAGCAGCATTAGTGGCAGAACAACTGAGAGAAAATTTGGAATACATTTCACATAAATTTTCTCAGCATGTTATAGTCTTAGGTGGAGATTTCAATTTACCAGATATAGACTGGGACACTCAAATGTTTAGGATGGGTGGTAGGGACAGAGCATCGAGTGACATTATACTGAGTGCACTATCCGAAAGCCGGCCGCGGTGGTCTAGCGGTTCTGGCGCTGCAGTCCGGAGCCGCGGGACTGCTACGGTCGCAGGTTCGAATCCTGCCTCGGGCATGGGTGTGTGTGATGTCCTTAGGTTAGTTAGGTTTAAGCAGTTCTAAGTTCTAGGGGACTTATGACCTAAGATGTTGAGTCCCATAGTGCTCAGAGCCAGAGCCACTATCCGAAAATTACCTCGAGGAATTAAACAGAGAACCGACTCGTGGAGATAACATCTTGGACCTACTGATAACCAACAGACCCCAACTTTTCGACTCTGTATGTACAGAACAGGGAATCAGTGATCATAAGGCCGTTGCAGCATCCCTGAATATGGAAGTTAGTAGGAATATAAAAAAAGGGAGGAAGGTTTATCTGTTTAGCAAGAGTAATAGAAGGCAGATTTCAGACTACCTAACAGATCAAAACGAAAATTTCTGTTCCGACACTGACAATGTTGAGTGTTTATGGAAAAAGTTCAAGGCAATCGTAAAATGCGTTTTAGACAGGTACGTGCCGAGTAAAATTGTGAGGGACGGGAAAAACCCACCGTGGTACAACAACAAAGTTAGGAAACTACTGCGAAAGCAAAGAGAGCTTCACTCGAAGTTTAAACGCAGCCAAAACCTCTCAGACAAACAGAAGCTAAACGATGTCAAAATTAGCGTAAGGAGGGCTATGCGTGAAGCGTTCAGTGAATCCGAAAGTAAAATTCTATGTACCAACTTGACAGAAAATCCTAGGAAGTTCTGGTCATACGTTAAATCAATAAGTGGCTCGAAACAGCATATCCAGACACTCCGGGATGATGAGGGCATTGAAACAGAGGATGACACGCGTAAAGCTGAAATACTAAACACCTTTTTCCAAAGCTGTTTCACAGAGGAAGACCGCACTGCAGTTCCTTCTCTAAATCCTCGCACAAACGAAAAAATGGCTGACATCGAAATAAGTGTCCAAGGAATAGAAAAACAACTGGAATTACTCAACGGAGGAAAGTCCACTGGACCTGACGGGATACCAATTCGATTCTACACAGAGTACGCGAAAGAACTTGCCCCCCCCCTTCTAACAGCCGTGTAACGCAAGTCTCTAGAGGAACGGAAGGTTCCAAATGATTGGAAAAGAGCACAGGTAGTCCCAGTCTTCAAGAAGGGTCGTCGAGCAGATGCGCAAAACTATAGACCTATATCTCTGACGTCGATCTGTTGTAGAATTTTAGAACATGTTTTTTGCTCGAGTATCATGACGTTTTTGGAAACCCAGAATCTACTATGTAGGAATCAACATAGATTCCGGAAACAGCGATCGTGTGAGACCCAACTCGCTTTATTTGTTCATGAGACCCAGAAAATATTAGATACAGGCTCCCAGGTAGATGCCATTTTTCTTGACTTCCGGAAGGCGTTCGATACAGTTCCGCACTGTCGCCTGATAAACAAAGTAAGAGCCTACGGAATATCAGACCAGCTGTGTGGCTGGATTGAAGAGTTTTTAGCAAACAGAACACAGCATGTTGTTATCAATGGAGAGACGTCTACAGACGTTAAAGTAACCTCTGGCGTGCCACAGGGGAGTGTTATGGGACGATTGCTTTTCATAATATATATAAATGACCTAGTAGATAGTGTCGGAAGTCCCATGCGGTTTTTCGCGGATGATGCTGTAGTATACAGAGAAGTTGCAGCATTAGAAAATTGTAGCGAAATGCAGGAAGATCTGCAGCGGATAGGCACTTGGTGCAGGGAGTGGCAACTGACCCTTAACATAGACAAATGTAATGTATTTCGAATACATAGAAAGAAGGATCCTTTATTGTATGATTATATGATAGCGGAACAAACACTGGTAGCAGTTACTTCTGTAAAATATCTGGGAGTATGCGTGCGGAACGATTTGAAGTGGAACGATCATATAAAATTAATTGTTAGTAAGGTGGGTACCAGGTTGAGATTCATTGGGAGAGTCCTTAGAAAATGTAGTCCTTCAACAAAGGAGGTGGCTTACAAAACACTCGTTCGACCTATACTTGAGTATTGCTCATCAGTGTGGGATCCGTACCAGATCGGGTTGACGGAGGAGATAGAGAAGATCCAAATAAGAGCGGCGCGTTTCGTCGCAGAGTTATTTGGTAACCGTGATAGCGTTACGGAGATCTTTAACAAACTCAAGTGGCAGACTCTGCAAGAGAGGCGCTCTGCATCGCGGTGTAGCTTGCTCGCCAGGTTTCGAGAGGGTGTGTTTCTGGATGAGGTATCGAATATATTGCTTCCCCCTACTTATACCTCCCGAGGAGATCACGAATGTAAAATTAGAGAGATTAGAGCGCGCACGGAGGCTTTCAGACAGTCGTTCTTCCCGCGAACCATACGCGACTGGAACAGGAAAGGGAGGTAATGACAGTGGCACGTAAAGTCCCTCCGCCACACACCGTTGGGTGGCTTGCGGAGTATAAATGTAGATGTAGATGTAGACAACGTTACCGTCCGCATACTGTGGGAATAAGTAGTCTCCGCAATATTCAGAATTTTAGGTCTCTTCTCTCGCCACAATCAGAGGATTATTTAAGCCACCGAACTCTCTCGTGACGTAGCTGGCGGTTGATTTACGCTCTGGCGAGTGACGCGCACCCACCTTTAGTATCCGATTACGACCGGAAAGTCGCTCCTTTAAACGAACCTTAAGTGCGCGCTGTTGTATAAATATGTTCGTGGCGTGGTCCGTGCATTCTGGACGGTTTCGAAGCTTGCGATCACGCTATGCAGTGTAATTACAATTGTGCACATCGCAAAAGCAGGTAAAATGCACTATTGACCAAATGTATCCAGGTACCCCTATGTAACGAGGAACTGACCACCATATGTCACGAGAGGATGTGGATAACATTGCGCAGTCGTCGGAAAGCAGTAACAGCAGAGAGGGCCGGTCAAGAGAGCTCCAACTTGGACTATTCATTGGATGTTACCTGAGTAATAAACCCATCAGGAACACTTCAGCCTTTCTAAAACTACCCAAGTCGACTCTTGGTTATGTGATTGTGAAGTGGAAACGTAAAGGAATGACTTCAAGACCAGGCAGCTCTTATGTACCGACGGACAGTTGTCCGTCAAGCACTGCAGAGGGTGGTTGTAACAAATCGCATGAAACCAGCAGAAGGAAACAATCTTATGTTCCAAAGTAGTTTCGGTATCGTAACTTGTACGATGACTATAGGTAAGGAGTTGCAATGGTCAGTAGCTACAAAATTCTGTGGTCAACTCTAAGCAGCGCTTGAGATAGTGTAATGAACAAAGCCACTGGACACTGGATGACTGGAAGAAAGTGATTTGGGATGCTGAAGAGTGGGTTTCGTTAATTGGCTTAAGAAAACGCTAAATGCGAAAGAATGTGAACACATTTTAGAATATTGTGTACTGTGTACAGTAGTGGAACAGTTCGGAGATATTGACTGTATCAGCATAACAATGTACCACGTCATAAAGCAACATCTGCTAGGCTACGGTTTGTGGGAATTAACATTCCTGAAATGAATTGACCTACCCAGAGTTTCGACCTGAACGCAATGGAACATGTGATGAGATAAATAAGACGACTTCACTGCAGACCCCAGCGTCCGACATCACTGCCTTCTTTCCTTTTGGCTCGTGAGGAAGAATTGGCATTCCTTCACAGTCAGTATCCATTATGTTGTTCTTGTTGTGGTCTTCAGTCCAGAGACTGGTTTGATGCAGCTCTCCATGCTACTCTATCCTGTGCAAGCTTCTTCATCTCCCAGTACCTATTGCATCCTTTTTAATCTGCTTAGTGTATTCGTCTCTTGGTCTCCTTCTACGATTTTTACTCTCCACGCTGCCCTCCACTACTCAATTGATGATCCCTTTATGCCTTAGAACATATCCTACCAACCGATCCCTTCTTCTAGTCAAGTTGTGGCATAAATTTCTCTTCTCCCCAATTCTATTCAATAACTCCTCATTAGTTATTTGATCCGCCCATCTAATTTTCAGAATTCTTCTGTAGCACCACATTTCGAAAGCTTCTATTCCCTTCTTGTCAAAAAAATTTATCGTCAGTGTTGCACTTCCACACATGGCTTCATTCCATACAGATCCTTTCAAAAACGACTTCCTGACACTTAAATCTATACTCGATGTTAACAAATTTCTCTTCTTCAGAAACACTTTCCTTGCCATTGCCAGTCTACATTTTATATCCTCTCTACTTCGACCGACATCAGTTATTTTGCTCCACAAATATCAAAACTCATTTCCTAATCTAATTCCCTCAGCATCATTCGAGTTAATTCGATTACATTCCGTCTTCCACGTTTTACTTTTGTTGCTGTTCACCTTATATCCTCCTTTCAAGACACCGTGCATTTCGTTCAGCTGCTCTTCCAGGTCCTTTGCTAATTCTGACAGAATTACAATGCCATCGGCGAACCTCAAAGTTTTTATTTCTTCTCCATGGATTTTAATTCCTACTCCAAATTTTTCTTTTGTTTCCTTTACTGCTTGCTCAATATATAGAATGAATAACATCGGGGATAGGCTACAACCCTGTCTCACTCCCTTCCCGACCACTGCTTCCCTTTGATGCCCCTCGACTCATAACTGCCATTTTGTTTGTGTACAAATTGTAAATAGCCTTTCGCTCCCTGTATGTTACCCCTGCCACCTTCAGAATTTGGAAGAGAGTATTCCAGTCAATATTGTCAAAATCTTTCTCTAAGTCTACAAATGCTAGAAACGTAGGTTTGCCTTTCCTTAATCTATCTTCTAAGATCCATTATAGTTCCACTCAATCTCCTTCTGGAGAAAACCAAAGAACTCCCCGTTGTACCGGCGAGTGTGGTCTTGGTGTAACGCAAACATAACGCCGGTGTAACGCCATGGCGTCGTCGATCTGACGCCCTGATGACACTATGAGGTCGTTCGGATACTTTTGGGCGCAGGTTTTCTCACTGCATTTGGTACCAGTCTTCTAATATTTTTCGGAGCATGCTATGACGCCACTCTCGTACTGCAATGACAGGGCGTCACGAAATTTTTAAATTTTGCTTCTCACTACAGCCTATGACGAATCCGAATTAGTAATAAAAAGTTAATTTGTTATAGGAAATACGCGAGCAGTGAGCCGGAATGGAGAGAATATTACCCAAAGGCTGTGGGGGCCATTCAAACTTGAAGTGCGTAAAGCAAATTACGGTACCCACTAAATCGAATTTTATAAATTAAAATTTCTCAGTTGGTGGGGAGCTGAACTAGCACGTAACTTGCTCAAACGTTGGTGCTCTGGGAATCCAACGCAAATGGCTGAGGGAATGATGACAACGATGCACATAGGTGGCGCCATTTGCCACAGTGCGGGGGATTCCAGGAAACGGGAGAGGGAGAGGCAATTCTGGAAATGATGATGCTTATGTAAACGTTACTCTTCATATCATGTTGTGGAGAATCATCGGGTATGACTTCAGGTCACATCTTGTACTGACCTAGGAATATCTGATGGCACAACGCAATGTCATGAATATAATACGTGCTGTAGTCTTACCTCTCACCGAACAGTGTAGCCGCGAGGTCTGAGGTGCCTTGTCACGGTTCACGCGGCTCCCGTCCCCCCCCCCCCCTCCCCTCCGTCGGAGGTTTGAGTCCTCCCTCTGGCGTCGGTGTGTGTGTTGTCGTTAGCGCAAGTTAGTTTAAATTAAATTAGAGGCGTGGGTGAGTGTGTTGTCGTTAGCGCAAGTTAGTTTAAATTAGATTACGTAGTGCGTAAGCCTAGGGACCAATGATCCCAGAAGTTTGGCCCCATAGGAGCTTACCACAAATTTCCATATTTTCTTACCTCTCATGCGGAAGCATGCTGGTGCCATTTTTCAACAGTATAATGCTCTTTCACAGTAAACACGTGTCTCTATGAACTGTCTGCGTGATCCTGAGGTACCCCCGAAACCAGCAAGATATCCACATCTGTCCCCGACACAACATTTGTGGGACCAGCCTAGACGTCAAATTCGTTTACAGCGACAGTATTCAGGATATCAAGGACCAACTGGCTGATTTGTGGGCCTGCTTGCGTCAGCTTCATGACACCCTTCCCAATCGAATCAGTGTAAAGATCCAGGCCACAGGGATTGCAACGTCAGACTGGGAAGTGGATTCAAATTGGCAAGCGCCTTTTAAATTCGACTCTCTATTGTTATCAGTCAACTTACGTCACATAACCTCTCAAATCTTGATGTTTTGTTACATTTCCTCCTCCCTTTCTTGGTACTCTTTTTTTTTTTTTTAAGTGTATTAGTATTCACCAACGCCAAACAAAACAAAATTTATCTCTTCCTTCAATTTTATTAAACTATCATAGCAACCTCAGGACTTCAGTTTTCTTCTGAAAGATCTTCAACGCATATGCAGTATGTTTAGTTTCTAAACGATTAAAGTGATCGAGTGAAAGATATATGATAACAGAAATCCGGAACTTATATTTTATTTTTCGTATTAAAGTTACTTGTTGTGTATACTTTTGAAATGAAGTTGACATTTAGACTATTTAAACAGCGCATTCTGTAGGTAAATTGTCTGTATACATTGACACTAAGGACACTAAGTATCAGAAAAACACAGCCTAGAAAACATTGAAGTGGGGCCATTTACATTTAATGTCGAAGCGCTGTAGTGGAATTCATACCCCAAAGAAACACCGACAGCACTGGCCCATTCCCACGTCAGACAAATGATTATATTCAGATATTAATCAAGAGACAACATTAAGATTTCTAAAAAAAAGTGCTTTTTGAACAGAACAATGCTTGCAAGTCAGTCCATTATTGAACTGAACACGTTAAAATTTCATTTGAGTGGCACACATGTTCCCGCCCTCGCATGACCTCTGCAATTTCCGAAACATTACATACTTTACATGATAAATGAGAGATTCGAACTTATCTACCAGGAAAGAAAATGCAGCTGTCGAAATTTAAGTTATAAGATAATAGTATCAATTACATCAGATACTCGACTGTTTAAACCTAATCATTGTTATCATTATGATATACAACAGAGATGCCAGTCTTTGTATCCAGAAGCAGTGGATGATAGAGTGTCACCTGATACTCAACCCAGTGGGACCGTAATTATACCGATAGTGATTTGCAACTTGAAGAGAAGATTTAGAGACTATCGACTTCTCAGGTACTCGGTTATCGTATTAGCGTTCGTCGAAGGGAGTCTGCCACATCAATAAAGAAATAGGCTAGACTCTCGCCAACGGGTATAGTAGAACTGTGATACCACAGTGGCAATGAGAATCTAGTCAATCAGATCTATTTTCCTGTCTTTCTGGGGCCAGACAGCTAACAACAAAATGAAAATTAGAAAACAAGTCTGAAGACTACAGTTGAGAGTACAGCATACAATAAGAAATTGTTTAACAATTCCTGAAAAGAGCTTCTCCCTCTGAGTCTATACTCCGTACGGCACTTACATTTATGTGGCACAGAGTACTTCTTCTATCACTGTAATGTTCACCCTTCCCTACGGCCATCGCGAATGATTCATGGGAAGAACAGCTTTCTAGCAGTCTCCGAATAACGGATATAAAACAAAAAGAATCGTAATGCTGTAGATAGGGAGAAGTCAAATGAAACGCGCTTAGCTGCCAAGAGGAAACCTACTATCGTAGCAGATTCTTATCGAAAGAAATTCTGGTAAGAAGCAAAGGTTGTCAGTGGCATCAATGTTAGTGCCGAGACACTTGTGGATGACACCGTGTGAAGATAATACCACAGTGCGATACAATTTCTTTTCTTTCTGTATCTCCTGTTTTTCTTTTCTCTGATGCTTTCTGTAATTGCCAAATAGTGGAGGTGCTAGTTTCTCTTGTTACGCATTTAAAACGTTTCTATATATGTAAGGTTGTACATAAATACAAAATTACTGTTTCGGTTGAAAATGTATACTGACGAGCCAAAAAATTATCACCACCTGCTTAATAACTTCTTGGGCCACCTTCGTAACGCAATATACAACCGATTCTGCGCATTATCGATTCTACAGTTGGTAGTAGGTTTGTGGAGCTATGAGGCATCAGGTGTCCACACATAAGTCATGTAATTCCCTGATACAGGTACGCGGTGATGACGCTCGACAGCGACTCAGATGGGAACCGTCGGATTCCCATCAGTGGAATTCGGTGGCCAAGACATTAACATAATTTCACAGTCGTGCTCCTCGAACCACTGTAGCACGATTATTTCTCCGAGACACGGAAAATTACACTGCTGAAAGATGACATCATCGTCGGGAAAGACATCAAGCATGAAGGGAACCAGCTGTCCTGGTGTCTTCGATTACTACCACAGGTCCCATGCAAGCGCAGCAGAACGTCTATCATAGCATATTACTGCTCCCACAAGCCTGCGTCCGCGGTGCGCTCCATGTTTCGAGCCTGGATGACAGAGTTTGTGGAGACGACCATCGACCTGGTGGAGCAAAAATGTGTTCATCCGACGGACCGAAACGTTTTCAGTGCTACACGGTCATATTTCGATGACCTTGAGCCCACTACAATCGTAACTGACGATGTCGCCATGTTAGCTCGCAGGGGTCGTCTGCCACTGAGGCCCTTGTTCAGCAATGTGCCCTGAATGGTGTGCTCCGAAACACACGTGCGTCACTGGCATTGTGATCTTTCACCAGGGGTGCCACAAATGTGAAAGAGAGCAAACAATGCTCCAAATAGTTAAAATGCCTCTGAGCACTACGGGTCTTTACATCTGAGGTCATCAGTCCCCTGGAACTTACAACTACTTAAACCTAACTAACCTAAGGACATCACACACATCCATGCCCGAGGCAGGATTCGAACCTGCGACCGTAGTGGTTGCGCGGATCCAGACTGAAGCGCCTAGAACCGCTCGGCCACTGCGGCCGGCAAACAATCCTCCAAATCACATGTTTTGTGAAGAGCTCTGGACGCCCAACAACTTAGAGCCTAGAGGTAGTTTCACTGTCTTTGTACCACTTTCCGTAGATGTCCACAACAGTAGATGCCCACAACAGTAGCAAGTGATCAATCAACCAGCTTCGCCGTTTTAGAGACGCTTGTTTCAGGCTCTGCATAATAATAATCAGCCTTTTGGCAAAGTCGCTCATAACAGTGGATTTATCGATTTCCATCGTATATCGTTTCTACGGTAATCGTCCCACCCGTCCCTGCTCGGCTTACATACACTACTGGCCGTTAAAATTGCTACACCACGAAGATGACGTGCTACAGACGCGAAATTTAACCGACAGGAAGAAGGTGCTGTGATATCCAACTGATTGGCTTTTCAGAGCACTCACACAAGGCTGGCGCCAGGGGCGACACCTACAATGTGCTGACATAAGGAAAGTTTCCAAACGATTTCTCATACACAAACAGCAGTTGACCGGCGTTGTCTGGTGAAATGTTGTTGTGATGCCTCGTGTAAGGAGAAATGCGTATCATCACATTTCCGACTTTGATAAAGGTCGGATTGTAGCCTGTCGCGATTGCGATTTATCGTATGGCGACATTTCTGCTCGCGTTGGCCGAGATCCCATGACTGTTAGCATAATATGGAATCGGTGGGTTCAAGAGCGTAATACGGAACGCCGTGCTGGATCGCACATTGTAAGCGTGTATTCGTCATCGCCATACTGACGTATCACCCGGCGTGATGGTATGGGGTGCCACTGGTTACACGTCTCGGTCACCTCTTGTTTGCATTGACGGCACTTTGAACAGTGGACGTTACATTTCAGATGTGTTACGACCCGTGGCTCTACCCTTCATTTGATGCCTGCGAAACCCTACATTTCAGCAGGATAATGCACGACCGCATGTTGCAGGTCCTGTACCGGCCTTTCTGGATACAGAAAATGTTCGACTGCTGCCCTGGACAGCACATTCTCCTGATCTCTCACCAATTGAAAACGTCTGACAATGGTGGCCGAGCAACTGGTTCGTCACAATACGCCAGTCACTACTCTTTATGAACTGTGGTATCGTGTTGAAGCTGCATGGGCAGCTGTACCTGTACACGCCATCCAAGCTCTGTTTGACTCAATGTCCAGTTGTATCAAGGCCGTTATTAAGGCCAGAGTTGGTTGTTATGGGTACTGATTTCTCAGGATTTATGCACCCAAATTGCGTGAAAATGTAATCACATGTCAGTTCTAGTATAATATATTTGTCCAGAATACCCGTTTATCATCTGCATTTCTTCTTGGTGTAACAATTGTAATGTCCAGTACTGTACTTTTCTTAACTGCGTCACGTGCCTGCAACGCCGCCGGGAGGCATCAATGCTTGCAGTGGTCAGTGGTTATAATGTTTTCGCTTATCAGTTCAAAACACTGTCATTTCTGAAACATTCTGCGAGAGAATTCGGGCTTTAGTATAGAAAGGGCGATATATGAAACGGCAACTAAGATGTCTGGTGATCCGTAATAAACAGTCGTGTCGTGCGCGAGCGCGGAAATATTGTTTGTGTTTTCGTGGTCACAGTTTTGAGTCGTTATTTTTCGCGTAACGCCTACGGGTCTGATACATACCACGGACGAAAAAGTCATAAAGTAAACACATTACAGTATTTCATATTCTGGAATAAAACAACGATTGACACCTTGAAACTACGATGCGCAGTCAGCGACATTGTCGTGGAGTGGATGATTTTTCGGTGCGCACAACGTTGTTTCCATGCCAGTGGTGGACTGAAAATTTTGAATATGAAGATATCATAATGCAGGGTGATTATAACTAAAGATCCAGTTTCAAAACACTGCAAAAAGAGACCCGCTGCTCAGAATGACGTTTAATTTGCTCGGAATGTTATCGAAGAGTGAGGGAGCGTTATGGAGCTATAATTTTTAATTAATATTTGTGTTTATACTGGTTGCTGATGAGGAGGAAATTTAGTTATTATTATTTTATTCATGATCTCATTCATAAGCAGCCATGTCACAGTCATCACAGTCGCTCAAGAAAGCTACAATTAAGCTTTAGTTGCTTAATCAGAACCGGACGATTACTCTCTCTGTCCGCAGTCTCGATGATTCGAAGCTATCTGCAACCCTGCGTAAATAAAATGTCTTGGTTTTCTTGCGTTGCGTAGTCAGTCGGGAAACCTCAGATCAAGCGGAAAGTTTGCTTTGATAGAGTTTAATTATCCGACGAAATATTGGAGCTCTTGGATCTAATAATTGCAGGTTCGTTTCCAATTCATCGGGAAGTTCCCTTCTGATTACCAACGAAACGACACCGTGCAAATTTCCAATTAGAGAATACATATATAATACACACCTTTGATGTAAATACTCAGTATATATTTTCTTGTATAGCATACAATATATTTTCAATCTCTTTCTTCCAGTAATCTGGATAGCAAAATTACAATTATTCAATGCGGCTGTTCGGCACGGAGAAGATCCTAGAAGTCCTCTCAACACACACCCGAGAGAATATTACAAAGAGTAATTATGCGCTCATGGAATAGTAATAGTACTGTACTACTTTTCGCATCGATTCTGCGAGTATATAGATGGTCAAGTAGGACACGTAATTCACTCATAGAATTGTGCAGGGATAATTAGTAGAATGTAAAGAGATATTACAGAACCAAATTAACTAACGAAAATTTTACTACGAGATGGCGCTGTAATCGTTATAATATGCAAAATAAAAGCCGCGTTGGAGACTCTCGGCTTGACTGCCTGACTGCAGAGTCGGGCGCTGCTGATGAAGTTTGTTTACAGGAACTACGACCGTGCGTAGTAGTAGTAGTAGTTTTGCAGCAGTTCTGGACACTCAAAGATATGAAAAGGGCTTTGGCTGGCTCTGAGCACTATGGGACTTAACATCTATGGTCATCAGTCCCCTAGAACTTAGAACTACTTAAACCTAACTAACCTAAGGACATCACACACATCCATGCCCGAGGCAGGATGCGAACCTGCGACCGTAGCAGTCGTGCGGTGCCGGACTGAGCGCCTGAACCGCTAGACCACCGCGGCCGGCGAAAAGGGCTTTGATCTGACGTCTGCCAAGGGTCTGGAGAAAATATTTACGAAAGTCGTAAAGGTAGGTTCATTTGAAGTGTCATGTGGCAAGGTAGAAGAGCAGTCGGTCCGACGCCAGTAGAAGATGTGGCCACAGCATTGCCGTAGTGATCGAGCAGTGTTCTCCGAAAAATCCTCCATCGCTGCCCATACAAAACTACCCACGTTGAGGAGCTGCTTCATGCTGACCTGCCAGTAAGCCAAACGTTTCCTCTGGAATATCTTGCTCACATACAAGTGGACAATGAACGGCCATGGAACATTCTGTAGCAACGGAAAACCCACTCACACATCAGGAGGTATTGCTTCGTTGTGCAAAAATAACTGGGTAGTGTGGATTGACTGTGTCATTTATCGTAGGGTCATATTTTTCCGAGGAGATGGGTTCTGCTGATCTTGTTACCTGTACCGTCACTGGTAAACGCAGTGAGAGTCACTCGCTCTCCAACGTCATTCTAACCATTCAACAGCATGGAAGTTTGGGTAGGATCATTTCTATGCGAGATGGCGCTCTGCGGCACATTGCGCATCCAGTGTGGTAGCTGCTTTACAGCCTGGCCTTCCAGATCACCGCATCTTAATCTGTGTAACTTATGGCTCTGAGGTTTCTGAAAGATTCTATGTTTATCGTTCCGATTACACACGTAGCTGAATGTAAGGCGCACATTGCGCAACGTATTCTGAACGTGATCCCTGAGTTACTTCGAACTCTTTTGGGACATGCTTTCCCTCTATTTCAGCTTGTGGCAGTAAACAGTTGAACAGAATATTGAGCGTGTCTTGCCCTCAGCCTCACGGTAGTTAAAACCTGATTTCATCGTTGCTTTTTATGCGGTTTCTGGCCTCGGAATACTTAAAAACCAATGTTTCTCATGCGGTATGGTACGACTTTCGGCTTACGTAACAAACAGTGCCACAACTGTTGAATGCCAAACTTTTGCAGTTATGCAAATTGCAGAGTACGATTGGTTTACTGTGCAACTCACACAATTGCAGTCGTATTGCGATTCATTTGTCATTTGTAATCGAACCTATTTACGTTATGACGCTTACACCATAAGCTAATGGTAAAACTTTCGTTAATTTTTTTCTATTGCGTTTCCCCATTCTTCAGCAATATTCCGTCAAAATCTGATATCACTCTGAGCAGCGGTTCCTTCTTTCTTTTACGGCATGAACTTTAATTACGATCAGCCTGCCCTGTCGTACCCCCCGGACTGTCGTCTCACAAAGTGAACTTGAAACTTACGATTTAGGACAGTGCCGTAGGCTGTTTGCCGAGTGAAATATTTTTTCAGTTTAATATGAACTGTGAACTCAATGAACATGCAGATTAGAATGGCTCCATTATTATTGTGTGGGAACCTAGTAAAGTGAAAGCTATCTATTCGGAAAGCGAAGACACAATTATACCAAACAGATACTTCTTTGAACCGTCCACACTGTGACTTCTTCCCATGGACTACCATTTCACGAAATAATAATCGAAACTCTATAATGCTGGGACCCTGAAGCAAAGCGTTTAACAAGTAAACGGTTTCTGAGGCACGTCGCGGACTGTGATGTATGAAATACTTTTCTCTGTATTTTGATATGAAACTATAAGATTCGAATTTCTGTGAGAAACGATTAACAAGCGCTATGATGTCGGTAAACAACACCTGTTTGAAACTCCCTGGCAGATTAAAACTGAGATCTGGACTCGAACCTGGGACTGTTTTTTTGTTTCTTCCTCTTGGCTTTGTTAGTTATCATTTTCGGCATTTCGTCTGGGCGGGCGTCACATGACACCCCCTCCCCCCCCCCCCCCCTCCTCTTCAAATTCGGTCTTGAATACTTCAATCAGCTTTTTTTAAATTTTGTATTTGTGTTTTATTATTATTATTATTATTATTACAGAGGGTAGCCAGCCCTCTGACCGAACACGGTGAGCTACCGTGCCTGCTCGGCTGAGCTATCCTAGCACGACTCACAACCCGCCCTCACAGCATTCTGGATCACATTTTTGCTTAGATCAGTACGTCCGATCCACATCGCCGACTGCAGAGACTTCTATCAATGAGGATGTTGTAAATATTGTAATTTTCTGCAGCATTTATTAGACGAATGGTCATTACAGCAGCAATTATTAATGACGAGATTTACGGGCCGCCGCGTGAAACGACGACACGTCAATTTCTTCAGTTAAGTGATTATAATGATAGGAAGTTCTTCCCTCGTCAACGAATGTCAGAAATAATTGTACACTGGTGATTTAAAGAAACTGGTACCCCTTCCTAATATCATGCATCCGTCAGAGTACGAGGGGATGGAGATCTCCTCTGAATAGCACGTTGCAAGGCAGCCCATATATGCTCAATAATATTCATGTCTGGGGAGTATGGAAGCTATAGAAGGGTTTAAATCAGAAGGGTGTTCCTGGAGTCACTGTGTAGCAACTCCGGACGTGTCCGGGGTCGCAATGTCCTGCTGGAATTGCCCAAGTCCGTCTGAATGCACAATGGACGTGAATGGATACAGGTGATGCAACAGGACGCTTACGTACGCGTCACCTGTCAGAGTCGTATCTAGACATATCCGGGGTCCCATACAATTCCAACTGCACACTTCCCACACCATTACAGAGCTTCCATTAGCTTGAACAGTCCCCTACTGACATGCAGGGTCCATAGATACACGAGGTTGTCTCCGTACCCGGACACGTCCGTCCGCTCGATGCAATTTGAAACGAGACTCGTCCAACCAGACAACATGTTTCCATTCATCGATAGTACAATGTTGGAGTTGACGGGCTCAAATGAGATGTGAATCTTTGTGACGTGCAGTCATCAAGGATACATGAGTGGGCCTTCGGCTCCAAAGCCCATATCGATGAAGTTTCGTTGAATGCTTCGCACGCTGACACTTGTTGATGGCTCAGCATTGAAATCTGCAGCAATATGCAGAAGGGTTGCATCCATTCATGTCCACTGTGCATTCCGACAGACTTGGACAATTCCAGCAGGAAACTGCAACACCGGATACGTCCAGGATTGCTACAGAATGGCTCCAGAAACATTCTTTTGAGTTTAAATACTTCCGCTGCCCACGAAACTCCCCAGACATGAACTTTATTGAGCATATCTGGGATGCCTTGCAACGTGCTGTTCAGAAGAGATCTCCTTCCCACCGTACTCTAACGGATTTGTGGGCAGACCTGCAGGATTCATAGTATGAGTTGCCTCCAGCACTACTTCAGACATTAGTGAAGTCCCTGCCTCGTCATGTTGCGGCATTTCTGCGTGCCGGCGGGTGACCTACACCATATCTGTCAGACATACCAGTTTCTTTGGCTTTTCAGAGCATATATATAAAATGAAAAGTTATATAACTTTTTGAGATATTTTGTAACAATATTTGCCTATTACTAAACTCTTTAAAAAAATATGTATTACATGTTTTTAAAAAATGGAGATGTAAAAACACACGCATATTCCTATTCAGCATGTGTCAGAATTTCAAAGCATTTGGTAAGAAACATTCGGACGTTTGCGGTTACGAACATTTACTGTTTCTATATAAGGGCAAACGTAGATGTTCGTTTCTTCAAAATCTCAAATGTCCGAAAGTTCTTCATAGACAACATTGAAAATTCGCAAAAACATTTCATTCGAATACACACGTGTTTGTAAATACCTTTTGGAACGCCATGTACGTAATATAAGGGAAACCTTATAAAAGTGTAAGTGTTAGTTTGTTCAAAATCGTTAACCTCCGTAAGTTCTTGACAATTGCTATGAAACTGCGGCACAAAGTTGAATTCTGATACTCGCATGTATTTAGGTACCTTATTCTTTAGTAAAAAATATGCAATAGCGAAACGTTGTCAGGAAACAGGAAAGTTGTATTTATGGCTTATTCGTTTATGATCAGAACACTACCACAGTATCTGAATTTGCAGTAACAGTAAACAAGGCTCAACTCAGAGAGAAAGAGGACATGGACAGAGGGCTGGGGAAAATGGATACAGAAAACGAGAAGGAGGAGAAGGACAAAGAGAGAGAGCAGGTGGAGTTGAAGAGAGAGGGAGGAGGAGAAAATGGAAAGAGGAGTATGGAGGAGATGATGGACTCAGAGAGGGGGGAGAGAGGGGGAGGAGAAGATGGAGAAAGAGAAGTGGAAGCTGGAGGAGATGGACAATAAAAAGGGGAGGGGGAGATTGATAAGAACAGGGGAGAGCAGGAGAAAAATTTGGAAATTTGTGGTAAGGAATATGGGACCAAACTGCTGAGGTCATCGGTCCCTAAGCGTACGCACTACTTAATCTAACTTAAACTAACTTACGTTAAGGAGAACACACACACCTTTGCCCGAGGGAGGACTCGAACTTCCGACGGGGGGAGCCGCACAAACCGTGCAAGACGCCTGAGACCGCACAGCTACCCCGCGGGGCTAAGCAGGAGATTAAGACGCATATCCTATTCCCATATATATTAGAAACGCCTGCTGTATCTTTTATTTCTTTTCTGTTTAGGAAGACTGAGCTACAGCAAAGCTTGGCAGGGTACCGTTAGCTGTGTAATAAACGAGTAGTGAGCGAGACACAGGCACACGGCCGGCCCTGCCGACAACCACATGGACGGAAAACTTGCGACTGCCTCAAGGTAAACATTCAGTTACGATGTCTAAGCCAAAATTTAACCCTAGCTTCTATCGACGTTAGTGTAGAAAATGTAGTCTTGCAATGTGGGATGAAGCATTTTGAAACACACTCTTTGCTTTGTCATCAGCACTGACCTTCACATTTACAATTAATTGCTCCTTGTGCGAAACTTTCGTCTACAGCCAATCATCATTATCACCATCGTCATCAACATCATCTTCTACTTCCATCTGATTCTGGATCGTCCTGTTGGTTTGTATTTGCATTGCACAGGATGTCTAAATGTAATATGAAACCTCCCTGATTTTAAACTGCAATTAAATAGATAACTGAGTTCTGTGGCGACACCTCAAAAATTTTTTTGTTGATTTTTAACGCCTCCTCTTGTCTTGTTCCAGATGCTAAATAGTTGTCATATATGACAACTCTACAAGAGAGAGCCCAACGCGTGGTGTGGTATAACACATTGCTGTCCAAAAAAATTACCGACGTAAATTTTAAAGGAAACCACCTGACACTAAGAAGATTAAGGCTCGGTATGAGAAGTTCCTAGTCACGGGAGTGTAAATAGAGAGTCAGGTTTTGGGAGAAAACGCATATCTAATGAAATGGTAGAGATCAGAGAAACCTTCCAAAGAAGCCCATCAAAGTCAGTTCGCCGAGTACCACGAGAGCTAACAACCCTCGCTCAATTGTTTACAAGGTGCTGCAAAAAATACTTTGCTTGCACGCTTACAAAGTTCAAACTGTGCAAGCACTGAAGCGGAACGGCTTACAGCTTTACCACGAATTTGCTATTGACCTGTTGGACCGAATCAGTCAAAACCCGATCCATCTAGGCAATGTCGTTTTGTCTGACTCTGACAGTTCAATGTGGGAAGGTCATTCGTCACAACACTTGCATCTTTGGTTGGGAAAATTCCCGTATGTTTGTGGAACATGTCAGGCACAACGAAAAGTGAATGTCTGGTGTGCACTGATGAACGACAGCATAGTTGTACAATTGTTCTACATCGAACAAATAGTAACAGCAACCGCTTAACTGAGTATGCTCGAGCAATTTACTGTCCCACAACTTCCTTGTCTTCAGCCATATACGATCTTCTAGCAGATGGTGCACCACCGCGCTGCATTTTATATGTTCGTTACTTCCAAGACCGAACATTTCCACAACCTCTCGGTACTTTTTACAGTTGTGTTTTCGATCAGAGTTTCTATTTACCTTCCACAAAGCTTCACCGTGTGTCTCCATCGGGTACACGACAAACCCAGACACGTGTCAAACATTGCCTTCGATTTTTTTCACGTGGAGATGTTGATTCAAATTTTGCTCGCACTATCAGTTTCGATTTTCTCTTGTTTAGTCTGCTACATGTCTCAGAAATCCCATTTCCGGACATTGGATACTCAGCGTATCCCTTTTTGCTGTTGTCCAGATTTCGCTTCCACACGTTGCAAGTGAAAGTGATAGTGTTTTTAAAATTTCATAAATGTCTCTTTCTTACTTTCCTTTGTAAGATTGGTCTAATAGTAGCATATATTAAGTTAAATTTCTCCCTCTTACGTTAAAAACCAGTTTCGTCTAGGTGTATATATTGTATCTGTAATATTTAACATTTGTTATGTGCTTTATTTATTATAATTTTGATCAAACCTCTTTCCCACGAACTGCATCAGCTTTGTTTTGTTATCATATGTCTGAAAGCCATCTAAGCTCCAGATTCTTTGTAATTACCGTGCTGCTCTTTGTATATTATTCTCACGATGAGCATCTGTAAATAACATCATCAACATACAGTCCGGATTTTTTAGTTTAATAAAGTACAATGATATTTCATTTATCCATTCCAAAATAATTACTTTTACGTTGATATTAAAAGCCCTGGGCGATAAACTACACATTCGTCTTAAATCTAAAGCTTTCTTTATTTTGAATACTTTTACCTGCAATATGTAAGACTTTTCTTATATACTTTTTATAACTTCTCTTAATTTTTTAGGAAAACCATTGCGGCAAATAGATGAGAGTTGATCTTTTTTAACACGATCGAAAGCTTTCATCAAATCAGTGAAGATTATCTGTATTTCCCCAATGTATTTACTACGCTTTTCAATAAGTTGCATCAAGCTAGTTATATTATCAGCGCAGCTCCTTACTCTCCTGAATCGAGACTACTCTTCTTCCAAGAGGATTTCAGCAGTTTTGTTGATTCTCCTCGTAATGATTTTGAAGTTTACCTTGTCGGTTCTTTTCAGCAAGCCTGTTTCTCGGTGGTGATTTGGTTATGTGACGTTAAATAGCTGTTAAGTAATTGAAAAAACGCAATGTAACCAGCAGTTGTTTTTACTTAAACTTTAATTTCTACCGGTCTCGGTTGTGGACCAGCTCCCCAAGATAATTACCAAAAGAACGAAACGGAACAAATAATGTACACCATAAAAATAATACAAAATTCCTAATAGGTACATAAGCACATGCTATTCATGAATACTTATGAGGTAAAAACATATCAGGCGAATACATAAGTTATTTTATTTTCTGGCTGACAGAAGATCTTAGAGTCGTAACAGGCATAAGAAAAGATGACAACATGTTCCGCAGAAGTCTAATAGAGATGTGCTCAGCGTAACAACAGCCAACGTAATGAGGTACAAAAAGATGTGAAACCAAAGAGGTAAGAGCTGTACAGTGAATCCTCTGTAGTATAAATCAAGGACCATATCAAAACACAGCCTGTCGATATATATCGAAATTCATATGTAGAGCGAGCTGACAGTTGATAAGATTCAGATAGAATATCTATGGAAGACATCGGAATCAAACATAAAATGTAAACAAAGGTGAAAGTGAGGATCAGTGTAGAGACTGTTATTAGTCAATTAGTCGTATAATGAAAGAGTTACAGTAGTGAAAACGCAAATATTGAACTAGTAGGATATTCACCACCTACCAATGAAAAAAGAGTGTACAAGCATTGTTTATACAAAATTGTCTGTACAAGCTTGAACGACAAGCATATGAATAGGTTAACAACAAGAAAAGAGGAAAAGTATCCACTCTTTCTAATGTAGTTAACCCTCTTGAATCGATAACATAAATAATATGTGCATAACATCAGACCACACCATAAGTTATCATGATGTCAATTGAGCCACTACAGTTGAATGAATGAAATTTCAGATAGTCATTCATATTCGAGCAGTGTGAATCGTAACCTAGACTCATACCCACAGTGAACTAATAAGCTTACGATCTGTAACAGTATAATGTAGATCTTAGGAAACAGATCGCAACATTATAACTCAGTGAACAACAGTTAAATATAGAATAGTCCATCACTGGAATGTATAAAAATCTAAATAGCGTATTTCAACTGTTACAGAATAGACATTAAGTGCAGATACTTAAACATGAATAGCCAAATTAAAACATAGACCTCACTCATTACAAAAATTTCATAGATCAACAAATGTAAAGGTAGTAAACAGCTGATATTTAGCAAGCAGTTGCCTTTTTTAAGGAAGGGGAGGAGGAGGACAACGTTTAGTGTCATATCCTTGAAGACAATTTAAAAACAAAAATACGAAAAAACTGACACCTAAAAATAGTGCACTTTATGGCAAAGAATGAACATAATGTATTGTATGTAGTGGGCATGATATACTAACAGAGTGAACATACACAGAGAATGTAATAACATTTAATCATTTAGTGCATAATAATATTAAATTATGTAATACATAATAACATATAATTCTGAAGTAAAAAGCAGCTGATGATTAAAATGCATTTTTTCCTATTCCTCGAGAGTTTTTGCAATATGATCGGTCACCTTTCTTGAATCTAGGCACCATCAACATACACTTTCGCTACAGGGAAAGTATTTCTTTCTCCAACATAGGTTTATGAATGTTCTATATTTTTTCATCATTCATCTGGTATGTATTTGAATAATTCTAGGTGTTTAAGTAATATTAATATGCATTACCGCTACCTGTAGCTATTCTAAATTTTTTATTTGTTTTGAAGCTTGTACTAACTCTTCCTGGTCTATGTTATGCAGTATCTGCTCTTACATTTTCCTCTATAGTCTCCCAAAGATCTTTTCAAGAGGAAGCGGATGCTCTCGAAAAAGAGTACACTATATCAACAAAAAAAATTTTCACTCTGCACCAGAGTCCGTGCTGAAATGAAACGTCCTGGCAGGTTAAAACTGTGTGCTGGACCAAGATTCGAACTCTGGACTTTGTCTTTCAAAGGCAAGTGCTCTTGCAACTATTTTTTTAAACGACATTTCCATAAAAACTGTTAATTTTCATATTAATACTATAAACCAATAATGCAGCTTTAATGTTTTGTGTTTTGACACTATTTGACACACAATCCGACTGTCACATAAGTTGTGTACATTAGCTTACTAAATTTCAAAAAATTCTTCCGAAGTAGAAAAACCACACACCAAAAATGTACAGTAAAAATTTAAATAATATCCTTAAGGTTCAACACAGTCTTTTTTTATATTAACCAATGCCCATTCTTACAAATATAATTTTTAACATATTACGGAACTTTTTCTTGTGATTCGAATACCTTCTAATTTTGCGATATTCACACAGCGAGTGTGCCTTGAACTCTATGGTACTGTCGGGTCCTAGTTTGTTAATGACCAAATTAACAAAATTTTCCAGCAACCAGTACACAGCGCTATTTTTTGCCTCTGGGAAGTAGCCTGCTTCAGACATCTGTATCAATGACAGCGATATTCTCTCAGGGCATGTCCTCGTAATCAGAGCTATTTGCTCTCGCATCCACAACCAACTTGTCATGTGACCGCTGCAAGTGAATCTAGGAATTATTGTGTCAACCAGAAGGCATTGTTGACATAAATTTATTTCACAGAGTCCGACTGCGTACAGTCTTTCATTGGTGCTAACTGTGTTGTTAACTGTCTTGTACCATGACGTTTTTATATTAGACTTGAGCACATTAGAACTAATGTTTCTCCAAATCTCAGCCCAATCAATGTTTGGAAACTGTTGTTCTATTTTGTTCCTTCCTTCCATTTTCTTTAGTTCCCGCATTATGGCTCTTGATGTTAAGTATCGTGACTGAGTTCGGCACTCACATAACTGATCTCAACATAGAAAGTGGTCACATGCTGTAAACTACTGTTGATATTCTGCACGTCAAACGGGGGAAGCAGGCTTCGAAGTTTAATGATCTTGAAAAGTTGGCTGGTAATGCTTTCTCGCGAGTCTCTTATTAAATTAACTTGCCTTTTGATAAAAACTACAGAGGCTTTATCCGTTATATCAGTTAATCCTAGTACACCATTTTTAGCATCTAAAGTGGCTGCTTTAGCAGGTATTCTGAACACTTCACCTTTCCACAAAAAGTTTGTGATTTTCGACATTATTCTCCTCGCTATCATTCTCGGTATTGGAAACAGCTGGGCAGTATAATAAGGCTTAGCAAGGATTCATAAGTTGATAAGCTCTGTTCTTTGAACTTAGTTCATATGTCCAGTTAAATTCTCTATAATGGCTCCTTGTACTTTATCTGCTGCAACTTTCAGTTTAAAGCCGTCGTTTTCATTATGCATGCTGTCAAGGTGATCCCAAGTGTTTTATGTTGTCGGACTAATTTTGCCCACTCGACGTTGATATTATCAAAACATCCGGAAATTTAACATCTTATTTTGGTATTCGTTTGCATTAGCTCCGGATTCTCTACAGAACGTATCAGTCACCGTTGCTAGCGTGGTTCTCTCTTCATTATTGCTTATAATGACTCCTATATCGTCAGCATAGGCTCTTATAGCTGTTTTATTTTTTGATAATGTTAAGCCTTTTAATCTAGCGTGGACATGTCAAAGGAAATGTTCCAGTGAAATGTCCAAGAGCGAAATGGACAGAGGACTTCCTTGAGGAACACCTCGTTTTATTTGTATCGGCCTGGATTGTTGATAATTCACCGCTATTTTTGCGTTTATTCCAGTTCCTATGTTCTTAATCAACTGTATGACCCTATCGCTGAAACATAATTTCTTGAACGTCTGCAGAAGATATTCATGATTTATCACATCGAAGGCTTTACAGAAATCTAAAAAATAAATCACACTTTATGTTTGTTACAGAAGTTATTGTAATGATATCCCTGAATTCCGCTGGATTTTGAAAAATAGTTCTGCCTTGCGCGCAGTTCTGATGTTTACTAATAATTTGTTTACTATTCTAGTTATTAATTTATAATCAGAATTCAGCAGTGAAATTGGACGAAAATTATTTAAATCTTTGTTTCCATTATTTTTGGCACAAGAACAATTTTACTCTCCTTAAACTCGACCTGAATCATTTTGTCCTGGATAACCTCATTTACAATGTCCGTGATTTTCTCACCCACTATTTGTTAGTAACGAATGTAAAACTCTGCCAGCAGGCCATCCTGTCCTGGGGTTATTTTTGGTGGTGAGGCGCAGAGAGTCTCATACATGTCCTCTTCACTGACTACCTCGAGAAAATTTTGGTTGTCATCTCCTGTCAGCTGTGGGGCTAGGATGTCAAGGAATTCTTCCAAGGACGCATCACAACTTTGATTTACAGAATATAGCTCGCAATAATAGCTATAAATCTTGTCCATGATAACCTACTGGGTTCTGAGAATTGTATCGGTTTTTTTTTCGAATTTCATCAATAAAAGTCCTTCTTCGCCGGCCGGTGTGGCCGTGCGGTTCTAGGCGCTTCAGTCTGGAACCGCGTGATCGCTACGGTCGCAGGTTCGAATCCTGTCTCGGGCATGGATGTGAGTGATGTCCTTAGGTTAGTTAGGTTTAAGTAATTCTAAGTTCTAGGGGACTGATGACCACAGATGTTAAGCCCCCTAGTGGTCAGAGCCATTTTTGAAGTTACATGAAACGGAATATTTGTCTTAACGTCCATCTGTACACAGTGGACCTCGTTGAAGCGTTACAGTTTAAGCGAGGCATCCATCTTTCATTTGCAATTGATTTAACGTCCCCGTAGTTTGAAAGAGCTTCGTTAATCTTAACATTTTCATTTTCAATCGGAAGAATCAAGACAAACGGTGTTGTAATCAGTGTCAGCCTTATAGATGGAAACCATATTTTTATAACCATTTCTATGCACAAAATTTGCTTCATCGCCCCACTTTCGTAACACTTTAACAACAGTCGCTGCACTGAATAACTTGACAAAAAAACAGTATTTTTTATGATCCAGATGTTAGGTATGGACGGTTTCAGAATTGAGACCAATCACCTGTGTAATCCAGTCATCTATTTCCAAGGATGTCGGCTGAACAGGACGGGTTTACTTGTCAAAAGCAAATACCAGAGCATTTTTCCTCAGGATTATAGCCATGGTTAACCCAGCGACGAAATTTCGGTTAAACAACCGAAATTTCAATTATCAGCAGCACGGCCAGATGGAGCCATCAGATCACAAAGAATATGAACGAACACGGAGATCAGCGGACGGACAGCACTCGGCGAAGCACAAGTATAACGATGTAAACAGGGAAGTGCAGCGCAGCAGTAAACAACGTCCACTCGCTAGCGCGTCTGAAACAGAACTACCATCTGAGCCACCTAAGCACGTCTCACGCCCCTCCTCCCCCCCCCCCCCCCCCCCCCCAGACACACACACTCCGCTGCAGAGTGAAAATTTCATCCAGGAAACATTCCCCGGGTTGTGGCTAAGTCATGTCTCTGCAATATCACTTCTTCCAGGAGTGCCAGTACCGCAACGTCTGCAGGAGAGCTTCTGTGAAGCTTGGAAGGTAGGAGACCTGACACTGGAGGAATAGAAGCTGTGGGGACGGGTTGTGGGTAGTGCTTGCGTAGCTCAGATGGTACAGCACTGGTCCGCGAAAGACAAAATTCTCGATTTCGAGTCTAGCCACAGCACACAGTATTAAAGTAAAGTTTGAAAAAAAATTGTAGTTTTTTCAGTATCAAAAGAACAAAAAAGTTCAATTATACAGCAGATGCTCGTCCCTTTGCATACCCTGCAATGCTTCATGAAATATTAGCGGTATCGATGTTTCGTGAGGGATAATATGTATCCTCTTAGTTCCAATAGTTCTCTCTAAAGTAATTTACACGTTCGCCGTCGTACGATACGATCGAGAATGCTTTGCAAGCGACTGCACGAAGAACTTCAAAAATGGTTCAAATGGCTCTGAGCACTATGCGACTTAACTTCTGAGGTCATCAGTCGCCTAGAACTTAGAACCAATTAAACCTAACTAACCTAAGGACATCACACACATCCATGCCCGAGGCAGGATTCGAACCTGCGACCGTAGCGGTCGCTCGGTTCCAGACTGTAGCGCCTAGAACCACACGGCCACTCCGGCCGGCTCAAAGAACTTCAGTTCACAACACTATTTCGCTGGCTACCAGATACCGGCGAGCGCAGTAATTTTGCTGACGGTCGTGCGTGAATGAGTCTTAAATACGCAAGAGGCGAAGCTCGGTAATTGCGACGTCGCGATAAATTCACCGCGAGAGCTTTTTACTCCAAGCGATTTTCGTAACAGTGGTAGCGAAAACGCGGCCACAAACATCGGAGAGCTCCAGGAGGAGGTGTTCCATTTCATAATTCTCTGGTCCGGAACGGGCATAAACAAGGATGTTTATTCTCCGCCCCCGGAATACTGCGGGTGTCAGAAGCGCCGTTTGTCGACTCCGTAACTCGCTCGCGGCTCCCAGGGCGCGCCCCATCTGCGCCCCACGAGTTCATTACGGCGCGGCGGCGCGACCGGACCAGCAGGCCGGCCCCACAAATCTGAGGCGCAGCCGCAGGTGACCGCCGCTCTCGCGCCCTTTTATTTATAAATAGCTGTTTAATTCCACGGGCGCGCCGTAACTTTAAATTAGACTGGCCCCGGCGACGTTTATGCCCGTGACGACTCTAGTTAGCCGCTACCTTGTAGTGAGTTCTTTCCCTTCGCGATCTAATTTTGATTTATGCCGAGTGACCGGGCCAGCCGGGGGCAGCGTTGCTCCGATGACAGGAGCCAGGAATTACCCTTTCGTCAGTTATGAGAGAAAACGCTTACATCGCGTTGTTTAAGAGCCGAATATCGAGACATTGACCACAATATCACTCTGAACAGTATTACGCACGTATCGTCTACCTTAATAGCAGATTGCAGCAGAGATCGCAACCATTGTCTGATTTCGAATATAATAAATGTGGTGTCACAGCCAGACACCACACTTGCTAGGTGGTAGCCTTTAAATCGGCCGCGGTCCGTTACTATACGTTGGACCCGCGTGTCGCCACTATCAGTGATTGCAGACCGAGCGCCGCCACACGGCAGGTCTAGAGAGACGTCCTAGCACTCGCCCCAGTTGTACAGCCGACTTTGCTAGCGATGGTTCACTGACAAATTACGCTCTCATTTGCCGAGACGATAGTTAGCATAGCCTTCAGCTACGTCATTTGCTACGACCTAGCAAGGCGCCGTTATCATTTGCTATTTATCTTGTGATGCATGTACCGTCAGACCGATGTTCACCAAATATGAATTAAAGTTAAGTATTCCAGTAGTTACTTACGTTCTTTGCTACTATAAATTCCCTTGCCTGTTCCAGACCTCACGCCAGCCTGCGTGAGCTTAAACGCGTGCCTTTCATCTTTTTCTCCTAGTGGCTTGGCTGTCTTGCCAAGTCACAGCAATAAACTGCCTTGAGCAGAGAAGCTTCTGTTCACAGATCTGCTCGGATTTAGAAAGCACCGCACTGGCGAATCTCATCCTGTCCTTTTGTCAGAGCATGCTGATAAAATAGCTCCATATTTAGCAATTATATACAACCACTCGCTCACAGAAACATCCGAAACAAAAGATTGGAAAATTGCTCAAGTCACACCAATACCCAAAACGGAAAGTAGGAGTAATCCGCTGAATTACAGACCTATATCACTAACATCTATTTGCAGTAGGCTCAAATGGCTCTGAACACAATGGGACTTAACATCTGAGGTCATCAGTCCCCTAGAACTTAGAACTACTTAAACCTAGATAACCTAAGGACATCACACACATCCACGCCCGAGGCAGGATTCTAACCTGCGACCGTAGCGGTCACGCGGTTCCAGACTGTAGCGCCTAGAACCGCTCGGCCACTCCTGCCGGCGATTTGCAGTAGTTTTAGGACATATACTGTATTCGAACATCATGAAGCACCTCGAAGAAAACGATTTATTGACATATAGTCAGCAAGGATTCAGAAAATATCGTTCTTGTGAAACACAACTAGCTCTTTATACTCATGAAGTAATAAGTGCTATCGACAGGGGATTTCAAATTGATTCCATATTTTTAGATTTCCAGAAGGCTTTAGACACCGTTCCTCACAAGCGTCTTCTAACCAAACTGCGTGCCTACGGAGTATCGCCTCAGTTGTGCGACTGGATTCGTGATTTCCTGTCAGAAAGGTCACAGTTCGTAGTAACAGACGGAAAGTCAGCGAGTAAAACAGAAGTAATATCCGGCGTCCCCCAAGGAAGTGTTATAGGCCCTTTATTGTTCCTGATCCATATTAACGACATAGGAGACAATCTGAGTAGCCGTCTTAGATTGTTTGCGGATGATACTGTCATTTATCGTCTTGTAAAGTCATCAGATGATCAAAACGACTTGCAAAATGATTCAGATAAGATATTTGTATGGTGCGAAAAGTGGCAATTGATCCCGAATAAGTAAAAGGGTGAAGTTATTCACATGAGTACTAAAAGAAATCAGCTAAATTTCGATTACGCGATTAGTCACACAAATCTTAAGGTTGTAAATTCAACTAAATACTTAGGGATTACAAATACAAATAACCTAAATTGGAATGATCTCACAGATAATGTTGTGGTTAGAGCAAACCAAAGACAGCGATTCATTGGCAGAACACTTAGAAGGTGCAACAGGTCTACCACAGAGACTGCTTACACTAGGCTTGTCCGCCCTATTCTGGAGTATTGCTGTGCAGTGTGGGATCCGCATCAGGTGGGACTGACGAATGACATCGAAAAAGTACAAACAAGGACAGCTCGTTTTGTATTATTGCGAAATAGGGGAGATAGTGCCACAGATATGATACGTGATTTGGAGTGGCGATCATTAAAACAAAGGCGTTTTTCGTTGCGACGGGATCTTCTCGCGAAATTTCAGTCACCAGTTTTATCCTCCGATTGCGAAAACATTCTGTTGACACCCACCTACATAGGGAGAAATGATCATCACGATACAATAAGAGAAATCAGGGCTCGCACATAAAAATTTAAGTGCTCGTTTTTCCCGCGTGCCGTTCGAGAATGGAACGGTAGAGAGACAGCATGAAGGTGGTTCATTGAACCCTCTGCCAGGCACTTTATTTTGAATAGCAGAGTAATCACGTCGATGTAGATGTAGATGTTCTGCGAACAATGGATGAAGGATAACAGGCAGATTTCATATCCTTCGGCTTTCGGAAAGAGTTTGGCACAATGCCACATTGCAGGGTGTTAACGAAGCCATCCTGCATCTTTCTACTGCCCCTCCTTCCCCCCCCTCCTCCTCCCCCAAACGAGACACACCGCAGGGTCATCAGCAAGCTGTTGCAGATTGCTGTCTACCCAACTCGTCATAGCTATAGACACCACAACGTGCTCTCAATATAGATAAATCTCAACTACTGCAGATGAATAGGAAAAACAATGCTGTAATGTTCGAATAGAGTATCGATGGCCTGTTGCTTGACACAGTCATAACGATTAAATATCTACGTGTATCGTGGGAAGCGATATGAAATGAAAGGAGAACTTACTCAGGTAGCGATGAAATGATCATATGGCATCCATGGCCAGCAGATCACATCTAGGGTTGTCATGGAATCGAACCCAGGACTTCGCTCTCTAGCAGAAGTGATGTTAACCACTTTTTATAAAAAATTCACTCATCTTGTTTGGTCGGAAAAAAATCTGTATTCTTCTTTGGGTTGAGATCTAAGAAATACTACGGAATGAAGAAAAGAAAAATTAAATAAAGAAATAGTTTAGTTGCACACGATCTTAGACGTGATTTTCCTTCATTGCTGTATACTTGCATCTTGTGGATCTCTAATCAAATTGTACATTAAAATGAGTGTATGTTTATACGAAAATTAGATATTGCTAACTTTTGCATTCAGCATAAAACATATTCGTCTCTTCAGCTTTGACGTTTATGTGATTGAATGGAATTGAGACAAAAATTGCTTCCTCGTAATTTGCAAAACATAAAATAAGAACGGAAAATGTTAAAATGTGTGCAGACGCACAAGCTCGCATCGTTCTCCACTTCGGCGATGAGTCTTCCAGAAGTCTGTAATCTTAAAATGGTTGAAAAGAGCATAAAACAATAATTGAATAAAACTAAACATGGTGCATCTTCCTGTAAGTAAACTCCTTTCCCGGTGTCGACAATTCCCGCTTGATTTAAAATTTTTCTTGTATTTTACTTTCTTTTCGATAATGTGGTGCTGTGTAGTGAAGTATATCACAAAATCGTCCTTTCTCTTCTCGTCTGGACTTGGGATGTAGCAAACAGTGTGTCCTAGCATTTCAATCAAAACAAAAATCTGTATTTTTCTTTGGTTTGAGATCTAAGAAACACTGCAGAAGGAAGAAAAGAAAAATTAGTTAAAGATATAGTTTGGTTGCACACGATATTATGCCTGAGTTTCCTTCTATTCTGTATACTTGCTTCTTCCGGATCTCTAAGAAAATTGTATATTATCATGAGTAGAAGTTTATACAAAAATTAAATAATGGTAACATTTTGCATTCAACATGTTTCGTTTTGTTTCTGAAAATGGGATTGTATCAGGACCCCGCTGGTGTTAATGCATTTGGTGAAATCCTCTTGAAACTTGCCAATTTTTGTCTTACATAATCCCACATATCTTTCGTGATATTGCGAATGACTCTCTGTTCATCCGTGTCCATTAAGTTACTCGTTATGCAAAGGAGACGAATCTGTTAAGTGGAGTGTATGGATGCTACACTTCATCGGGATCTTTCTGTTTATGGTAGTGCACCACAACGCTTTCACATGTGAAGGGAGGTTCGGATTATGAATGTTATCCCACGTCGCCTACCAATTGTTGTTGGGAAATTTTTGTTCTATGGCATTCCTTGGTTTATTCTCCATTATACTCTTGTAGACTGCCTTGACCTACGTCATTTTCTTTTTGGGGACTCTCGTTTGTACATAACTGAACCTTATAAGAAAATATATTAAATTATAAAATGCATTCGATATGTGAGCGAACTCAGCAGGTGGCATTAGACCAACTCTGTCAGTTTCGTCCAGGAGAGGACTGTTTAGAAAATTCGTTAAAGTTCTCCGCAGCTTATGAGTTTTGCACACTTAAAAAGCTTGTGCCTTTTTATGCACATCGATGAGATTTAGTCCTCCATTTCGTGTCGGGAGTGTCAATGTGTCATATTTTAGATTAAAGATGTGGTCGTGGTATATGGACTGTCCTAGAACTGACAGCATACTTTTCGCCATAACGTGAGGTACATTCAGAACGTGAGCCACATAATTTATTTTGATAGAGATGTATGTGTTCCCATATTTGAATTTCTGAAACTCATATAATTTCCTCACACTGTGTCACTATACACAACGCGATTCTAGGCGATTAAGTACTTATACGAAGAAGTGCTGAAAAATAACGTCTCCGAATTTCTCATGTGAAAACTGATAAAGCTTTTTAAGTAAAACAACGTTATTAACATTCTACATCTCCATGTCTTGGTATTTGGAGCCCTTTGCAGCTAGAAGGCTCCCACTTTGTAGCGTGTAACATGGCGCTGTTTAAAGGAACTACACTATGTTATTAAAAGTATCTGGACACCTGGTTGAAAATGACTTACAAGTTCGTAGTGTCCTCCGTCGGTAATGCTGGAATTGAGTACGGTGTTGGCCCACCCTTAGCCTTGATGACAGCTCCCACTCCCGCATGCATACGTTCAATCAGGTTCTGGAAGGTTTCTTGGGGAATCCTTCACGGAGTGCTGCACTGAGGAGAGGTATCGATGTCGGTTGGTGAGGCCTGACTCGGAGTCGGCGTTCCAAAACATCCTAAAGATGTTCTATAGGATTCAGGTCAGGAATCTGTGCAGGTCAGCCCATTACAGGAATGTTATTGTCGTGTACCCATTCCGTGACAGGTCGTGCATTATGAACAGGTGCTCGATCGTGTTGAAAGATGCAATCGCCATACCCGAATCGCTCTTCAACAGTGGGAAGCAAAAAGGTGCTTAAAACATCAATGTAGGACGGTGTTGTGATAGTGCCACGCAAAACAACAAGGGGTGCAATTCCCCTCCATAAAAAAACACGACCACACCATAACACCACCGCCTCCGAATTTTACTGTTGGCATTACAGACACTGGCAGATGACGTTCACCAGACATTCGCCATACCCACACCTTGCCATCGGATAGCCACATTGTGTACCGTGATTCGTCACTCCACACAACGTTTTTCCACTGTTCAGTCGTCCAGTGTTTACGCTCCTTACACCAAGCGAGGCGTCATTTGGCATTTACCAGTGTGATGTGTGGCGTATGAACAGCAGCTCGACCATGAAATCCATGTTTACTCATCTCCCGCCTAACAGCCGTAGTACTTGCAGTGGATCCTGATGCAGTTTGGAATTCCTGTGTGATGGTCTGGATAGATGTCTGCCTTTACCCATTACGACCCTCTTCAACTGTCGGCGGACTCTGTCAGTCAACAGACAAGCACTGCTGTATCTGCAAAAATTCGACGCCATGGGTTCAGTGTCCTCGATCACCCTCCATAAATTTACGTCTTGGCTCCATCCGATTTTCATATGTTTCCAAAACTTAAACAACATCTTCGAGGATTTCATTTTGGTAATGAGGAAGCGGTGGAAACTGGGGGAGATTGTGACACTGTCAACAAAGCCATACATGCTGATGCAATAGCTCCGTACTTAAAAAACACATACAACCGCTCGCTCGACGAAAGACCCGTACCCAAAGACTGGAAAATTGCACAGGTCACACAAATATTTCAAGAAAGGTAGTAGGAGTAACCAACTAAATTACAGACCCATATCATTAACGTCGATATGCAGCAGGATTTTGGAACATACATTGTGTTCGAACATTATGACTTACCTCGGAGAGTCAACATCGATTTAGAAAACATCGTTATTCTGAAAGATAACTAGCTCTTTAGAAACATGAAATGTTGGGTGCTGTTGCCAGGTTATTTCAAATTGATTCCGTATTTCTATATTTCAATAAGGCTTTTGACTCTGTACCAGACAAGCAGCTTGTCAAACTGCGTGCTTATAGAATATCGTCTCAGTTACGTGACTGGATTCGTGACTTTCTGTCAGAGAGATCTCAGTTTGATGTAACTGATGGAAAGTCATCGAGTAAGACAGAATTGGTTTCTGGCGTTCCCCAAGGTAGTGTTATAGGCCCTCTGTTGTTCATTGTATATAAACGATTTAGGAGACAATCTGACTATATACACGATTTAGGAGACAATATGAGCAGCCGTCTTAGGTTGTTTGCAGATGATGCTGTCGTTTATCGTCTGGTAGTCATATTAAGATCAAAACAAATTGCAAAACGATTTAGAAAAGATGTCTGAATGATAAGTGAATTGGCAGTTGACCTTAAATAGTGAAAAATGTGAGGCCATCCACGAGTGCTAAAAAGGAATCAGTTCACATTAAATCAGTCAAATCTGAATGCCCTAAATTCAACTCATATCTAGGAATTGCAATTACGAACAAGTGAAATTGAAAAGAACACATAGAAAATGTTGTGGAGGAGGCAATCCAAAGACTGCATTTAATTGGAAGAACACTTAGAAAATGTTGTAGATCTACTAAAGAAACTGCCTACGCTACGCTCGTCCGTTCTCATTTGCAGCACTGGTGCGCGGTCAGGAATCCTTGTCAGATAGGATTAACGGTGTTCATCGAGTAAGTTCAAAGAAGAGCAGAACGTTTCGTGATATCGCGAAACAGTGGAGAGAGTGTCACTGACATGATACAGGATCTGGGCTGGACGCCACTAAAAGAAAGGAGTTTCTCATGGCTGGGGTGAAAATATTTTGTTGGTGCCGATACGCATAGCGAGAAATGATCATCATAATAAAATAAGGGAAGTCAGAGCTCGCACAGAAAGATATTAGCGTTCGTTTCTCCCATGCACTGCTCGAGAACGGAATAATAGAGAATTATTGTGAAGATGGTTTGATGAACCTCTGCAGAGTATCCATGTAGATACCTTTTACAATGACAGCATGAACAACTAGTCTCTCTTTGGGAGAAATGTGTTCGCCACCAGGGTGCCTCTGTTGAGAAATAAGTATGTAGACTTGAAGAAGAAAGATGTAGAATGCTAATAACGTCTGTCTTGTTTAAAAAGCTCTAAGGGATTTCAGTTAGAAAATTCGGAGCCATTACTTTTCAACACGTCCTTGAGATTGACAGCGACATTGTGTCGTATTGTGCTTCTGAAACCAACACCGGGACATTTCACCTTAAGGATCTCTTTACATTGTTTGTGATGTACTGTACCTACTCCTTGCCCAGTGTTCATTATTCCTGATTTACTCTAATTTAGTATTGCACCAGACAGTCTTTCACTGTCTTATAATCATCTGAAGAGCCTTCTCAGTCTCGTTCATGTTCAGGGCCAGCAGGTCAATGTCGTCCGCGTAAGCCCTACACTACGGTGACCAAATTATTTTCGGTGAAAACCGGGACACATTCACCCGCGTGCCAATGGACACCTCATTCCACATGTACCCAGGTTTCTTAATTTTAAATATTAATGTTTTGTTGATACATTTTGTTAACCCGATTATTATAACTAATAAGAGGATACAAAAGATTGATATAATCTAGATTATCTGTATAATTAATGACATTTAATAAACGTATACAGTAATAAAGAAATGTATTACGATTTTACAAAATTTTACATCCATTCAACTTTTAATCAATTAATATTAACATGAGCTTTAATATTACTGAGCACTTGTAGATGGAATTGACTGTCCTTGGAGAAAAGGGTATTTTTCACTGCCTCCAGCCTTCTTGATCTTGTCTTTCTTCTTTGAGACACAGTGATAAAACTCGGCACAATCCATTTTGTAGTTGTACAGGATCTGCAGGATTGCTTCAAGAGAGTCCACCTCCATTCTGTTTCTTTCATCAGTCCACTGGATATTCATGAACGAAAATATTCTTTCCACATTGGCATTATGGGCTGGGATTGCAAATAAATACCTTGCAATTATTACCAACTCAGAGTAACGCTGAAGACAGTCGCAGCTTTTAAAAAAAACTCACCCACTTCTCATGACATTCAAATGGAGTTTTTTTTTAATCATTCCACTTGTGAAGACTTTCTTCAACAAAATTTGTCAGTATGC
Source organism: Schistocerca serialis cubense (assembly GCF_023864345.2). NCBI lineage: Eukaryota > Metazoa > Arthropoda > Insecta > Orthoptera > Acrididae > Schistocerca > Schistocerca serialis. The sequence goes on along the minus strand of NC_064641.1, from coordinate 147,179,060 downwards.
CGAGCTGATCAAAGAGAATGGAATCATCGATTTCAAACTCTTTACTCTTCAAATAATAAACTGTCTCTTCAACACTTTCCCATTTTGGCACTCTCTTCAGTAATATCCAATCAAACACGGCGATGAGGGTAAATATGAGGCGCTCCACTTGCTGAGATACTCTACACAAGTGTCATAAAACTTGTTAGCTTCTTCTCTAAAACTCCTTTTCGCTGCTTCTGATACTTCTGCTCTTTTAAGGACAGATTTAACATTAAAAGAAATGAACTGCTGCTCTCTCCTCTTAGTAACAGTTGCCAGAGTATTTTTCAAAACATCATTTACCTCTATTACACTTTTCGTGCTTCCCTCAATTTCCTTTATCCCATGCTGCAAAATGCTAAACTGACCGTGAATGAACCATAAGTAGGCTTCACTTAAAAGGTTACTGAAAAACTGAACCAATATTTTGGGGGCTTTGTCTTCATTTAGGAAAAAATCTTTTAACATTTCAAACAGGCAGATTACTCTTTCAACTGCCGGAAACAGTGATAACCAGCGAGTTTTCGAGTGACACATTACATTCATATATTCGGTTTCCACATAATCACAGAACTCCTTAAGCCTCTCTGTTCTAACAGTATATATGTAAAAGTGTGAGTATACCTTCATGGCGATAGTTTCAACATCATAGCTTAAACTGTCAGCAGATGTCTGCACGCTATTGTGTAAAACATGTGCAGGGCACCCTATGCCATCAATGTTTTCATGCAATGTTGCCTTTAATTTGGTAAATACGTTGCATTTGCCTTGTCTTTTAAAACCACCAAAGTTTATGTTGTTGTTGTTTCCACAAAATGCCACACATTTATTTTTCTCAAGATCAAACATTTCGATAGTATTCATACAAAATCTTGAAATTTCGTCAGATGTTTCATTAGGTAGGGAACTCACCTTCAAAAGTTTGGTCTGAATTCCCTGATTAATATCGAAAAACTTGACAACAAACAGAAATATTTTAGTGCCTTATGATTGCTGGCATCAGTGGATATCCCGTAGAAAGAATATTTTTTGATGTATTCAAGGCTTTCCTTTACACTCTGGGGAGCAATAGCTCCTTTCACTAAGGCTGACACTTGAGTTCTTGCTGAACTAAACTTTTTTGCAATGGAAGAATCATCAAACACAATGCTGTTAAGCTTATTAGTACAGTCACTAGATCTATAAGTTTGGTGGTGTTTTACCGTGTGGTAGGCTAGTGATAGCTCGGCTGCTCGAACTTTCGTCTCTTTACGTGACTGATGTTTCACAAAATAATTTTGTATAGTTTTACTGCAGCTCGGTGCACTGTATCTGTTAATGTGTTTCTTTGATCTGATGTGATCAACTATGTCGGAACGTCCACCATGACTTATACTAATAAAACAGTTACATACGGAACACTCTGCTTCCTAATCAAAACGACCTTCCTTAATGAAATTCCATTCCTTGGAATAACAGTCACTGAACTTGCAGGCACGTTTCGGCATTGCGTTTCACAGTACTGCAGCAATAATACCACTAATATGAGAAAAAACTATTGCAGTTTGTCTGATAAAACGTCATCTACTACACTGTTCTGACAATGAGTGTGTAAGTGGCGCGACAATCGGACGGTTTCATAGCTCTGTTACAATAATACAACTTACTACTTGTTGGCCAAAGTACCGCTCAAAGTAAATTATTGCCTGTGTGTATCAATACTGATACTGTGATTACTAGTATGGGACAATGGAGGTTTTAGACAAATAAGCTAAAATATATTAATTTCTTGTGTTGTGTGTTGTTGTGGTCTTCAGTCCTGAGACTGGTTTGATGCAGTTCTCCATGCTACTCTATCCTGTGCAAGCTTCTTCATCTCCCAGTACCTACTACAACCTACATCCTTCTGAATCTGCTTAGTGTATTCATCTCTTGGTCTCCCCCTATGATTTTTACCCTCCACGCTGCCCTCCAATACTAAATTGGTGATACCTCGATGCCTCAGAACGTGTCCTACCAACCGATCCCTTCTTCTGGTCAAGTTGTGCCACAAACTTCTCTTCTCCCCAATCCTATTCAATACTTCCTCATTAGTTATGTGATCTACCCATCTAATCTTCAGCATTCTTCTGTAGCACCCCATTTCAAAAGCTTCTATTCTCTTCTTGTCCAAACTATTTACCGTCCATGTTTCACTTCCATACATGGCTACACTCCATACAAATACTTTCAGAAATAACTTCCTGACACTTAAATCTATACTCGATGTTAACAAATTTCTCTTCTTCAGAAACGCTTTCCTTGCCATTGCCAGTCTACATTTTATATCCTCTCTACTTCGTCCATCATCAGTTATTTTGCTCCCCAAATAGCAAAACTCCTTTACTACTTTAAGTGTCTCATTTCCTAATCTAATACCCTCAGCATCACCCGACTTAACTCGACTACATTCCATCATCCTCGTTTTGCTTTTGTTGATGTTCATCTTATATCCTCCCTTCAAGACACCATCCATTCCGTTCAACTGCTCTTCCAAGTCCTTTGCTGTCTCTGCCAGAATTACAATGTCATCGGCGAACCTCAAAGTTTTTATTTCTTCTCCATGAATTTTAATACCTACTCCAAATTTATCTTTTGTTTCCTTTACTGCTTGCTCAATATAGAGATTGAATAACATCGGGGAGAGGCTACAACCCTGTCTTACTCCCTTCCCAACCACTGCTTCCCTTTCATGTCCCTCAACTCTTATAACTGCCATCTGGTTTCTGTACAAGTTGTAAATAGCCTTTCGCTCCCTGTATTTTACCCCTGCCACCTTTAGAATTTGAAAAAGAGTATTCCAGTCAACATTGTCAAAAGCTTTCTCTAAGTCTACAAATGCTAGAAACGTAGGTTTGCCTTTCCTTAATCTTTCTTCTAAGATAAGTCGTAAGGTCAGTATTGCCTCACGTGTTCCAGTATTTCTACGGAATCCAAACTGATCTTCCCCGAGGTCGGCATCTACTAGTTTTTCCATTCGTCTGTAAAGAATTCGTGTTAGTACTTTGCAGCTGTGGCTTATTAAACTGATTGTTCGGTAATTTTCACATCTGTCAACACCTGCTTTCTTTGGGATTGGAATTATTATATTCTTCTTGAAGTCTGAGGGTATTTCGCCTGTTTCATACGTCTTGCTCACCAGATGGTAGAATTTTGTCAGGACTGGCTCTCCCAAGGCTGTCAGTAGTTCCAATGGAATGTTGTCTACTCCGGGGGCCTTGTTTCGACTCACGTCCTTCAGTGCTCTGTCAAACTCTTCACGCAGTATCGTATCTCCCATTTCATCTTCATCTACATCCTCTTCCATTTCCATAATATTGTCCTCAAGTGCATCGCCCTTGTATAGACCCTCTATATACTCCTTCCACCTTTCTGCTTTCCCTTCTTTGCTTAGAACTGGGTTTCCATCTGCGTTCTTGATGTTCATACATGCGGTTCTCTTATCTCCAAAGGTCTCTTTAATTTTCCTGTAGGCAGTATCTATCTTACCCCTAGTGAGATAAGCCTCTACATCCTTACATTTGTCCTCTAGCCATCCCTGCTTAGCCATTTTGCACTTCCTGTCGATCTCATTTTTGAGACGTTTGTATTCCTTTTTGCCTGCTTCATTTACTGCATTTTTATATTTTCTCCTTTCATCAATTAAATTCAATATTTCTTCTGTTACCCAAGGATTTCTACTAACCCTCTTCTTTTTACCTACTTGATCGTCTGCTGCCTTCACTACTTCATCCCTCAGAGCTACCCATTCTTCTTCTACTGTATTTCTTTCCCCCATTCCTATCAATTGTTCCCTTATGCTCTCCCTGAAACTCTGTACAACCTCTGGTTCTTTCAGTTTATCCAGGTCCCATCTCCTTAAATTCCCACCTTTTTGCAGTTTCTTCAGTTTTAATCTACAGGTCATAACCAATAGATTGTGGTCAGAGTCCACATCTGCCCCTGGAAACGTCTTACAATTTAAAACCTGGTTCCTAAATCTCTGTCTTACCATTATATAATCTATCTGATACCTTTTAGTACCTCCAGGGTTCTTCCATGTATACAACCTTCTATCATGATTCTTAAACCAAGTGTTAGCTATGATTAAGTTGTGCTCTGTGCAAAATTCTATCTTGTGTTGTATTTCCTTTAATATAGCGAAATCCCAAAAATTTGAGAAACTTTCACGAAATGTATTTAAAAACTGAATTCCGGGACTTTTGAGCGTCCCGAAACAAATTTTCGGGACACCGGAACACAGGGATGAAAACCGGGACAATCCCGGTTTTCCGGGACGTTTGGTCACCCTACCCTACACACTTTCTTCCGACTGTATATTTGAAGTCCTTTTAAACTTTCTGTCAAGGCGGCAAGCAGTTCAAATGGTTCAAATGGCTCTGAGCACTATGGGACTCAACTCCTGAGGTCATTAGTCCCCTAGAACTTAGAACTAGTTAAACCTAACTAACCTAAGGGCATCACAAACATCCATGCCCGAGGCAGGATTCGAACCTGCGACCGTAGCGGTCTTGCGGTTCCAGACTGCAGCGCCTTTAACCGCACGGCCACTTCGGCCGGCTGGCAAGCAGTGGTTCTATCACTGTGGCAAAGATTACCATCGACATAGGGCACTGTTTTAATAGAATTGCAATGCCTCGCTGACCGCCCGCATCTCGTGGTCGTGCGGTAGCGTTCTCGCTTCCCACGCCCGGGTTCCCGGGTTCGATTCCCGGCGGGGTCAAGGATTTTCTCTGCTTCGTGATGGCTGGGTGTTGTGTGATGTCCTTAGGTTAGTTAGGTTTAAGTAGTTCTAAGTTCTAGGGGACTGATGACCATAGATGTTAAGTCCCATAGTGCTCAGAGCCATTTGAACCATTTTTGAACCTCGCTGACCGTTCACTATGACTCTGGTCGTGATATTTTGGAACAAATTCTGTACAATGCGCGATGAAATGCTGGGAAAACCAAATAATTGCATTATTTTGAAAAGTTAAAGAAGGTTACCCTGTCGAAAGCTTTTCCACAATACAAGATGACGATAGCACATTTTCTCTTGCGGGAGGCCCCGAAATATACTACCTCTCTGTACTCTGGTAGTGTTTAATGTATCTACCTTTTCCGACACTCGTCTGATATGATCCAGTGATGTTTGTGACGATTACGCTACAGACCGATATAGATTTTTTCCTTTTTTCTATGCTGTCTTTTACTTATTTACTGCTTTTTCTTCATCATACATTGAAAATGTTATTTCAGAATATACTTCGTAAATTTAATTCTTGGTACAACTACGTTTCTGTTTACGTAATGTAGTGGTCATGAATCTGACTGACATTTTCTATTTTGCGATGTTTTATGCTTTCTTATTTGTTAATATTTTATTTGAATTCATCTTCAGCGGAAAAAGTAAAGTGTAATTCTGGTTTTATACAAAACCGTAAATCGTTGTAATCAGAATCTTTGGAAGTGTTATGTGATGCGAGATGTATGTATGAGTGGTGTAGAACCATATCGATAGGTCAACAGAGGAAGCATCAACAAAGCGTCTGGAATGAGAAGAACAGAGTGGCGGTCATTGTCGTGCCGAAAGCGTATTGCTTCAGTTTGTGTTCGTGGCCGGTGAAAAATATCATCTTTTGTACTCTGACAATATTGTGAAAGGGATCGACAGCTACTCATCATATAACGGAGATACTGAGTTGCAGATACGCACAACAAAAAGACAACTAAGCATTCGGAGGAAGGCATGTGTTAGTTGGAGGCTGTGGTAAGTAGTTAGGTAAACAGTGTCGTCAACATATTGTAGGAGGTTGGTGAGTGGGAGGGGGGGGGGGGCAAATATTTGGAATGTCTGCACTGTAAAGAATGTAAATAATGGGGGACAGAACAGAGAGAGGTACTTCTTCAATCAGAATTAGACGATACACACACACACACACACACACACACGCACACACACACACACGCAAACGCAACTCACACGCATACGACCACAGTTTCTGGGCGCCAAGGCCAGAGTCTTTTGTTGTGCCTGGCTGCGACCTAATATCTCCGTTATATGGCGACTATAAACCTTTGCTTTTCGTAATATTGTTATTAGTCCATTCTGGATTTTCCGGTGATTGTGCAGTGCTACATTTATGATCTCGATGTGCACCCCGATTAAACAACTACTGAACTTACGCATCGCGTGGCTCATTTGTCAGAATTGCGTTGTGTCTCATTAAGCATAAAACATTGATGTGCAGACGGGTAAGGTGTGTGCATGCCCTAAAGGTACTGTTTTCGATTGTAGACAGCACTAACTGTTTAGTACGTACTACGGACTGAGGAATGAAAAAGCAAATATGATAATGCATTTTCATGTCGTGTACTGGCACAAAGAACTTTAACAGTGAATGTACGGTGTGCTGATCGTCGTGTGATTGAGGTGATTAAGTAGCAGTTGTGCACGGCATTTATTGTTCAGTTTAAGCCGCAGACTAATGATTTACAGTAAAACTGACTTGATTTGCTTTCGTAGTGCAGACTGATACACTGTGAAAAGTGCCAGCGCAACAGTCGTAAAGCATAAATCTGAAAACTGAGGTTAAATTGTGTAACAAAGATTATGGCGTCAGGTAACGTCACGAGTTAATGGAAAGAAGCATGTCTTACGTTCGTCGTTGCATGCAGATACGTAAACTGGAAATAATCCAGCAAACAAAGAGCGTTTCTGTTACTTTCGTAACGGGCACCCCTAATCACGGTCAGCAAGATGACACCATTTATTGGATTACGGACTAACGACGCGGACGTCGACGACTAAGTTGTTCTAATCAGTGATGTAAACTCCTTACATAGAAACAACAGTAACTTTCCTTGGTCATTCATTTTACGTAACTGTAAATTTTCATACTGTAACGCTAGTCAGCTTTGTTCTCAATAACATTCAGAACATTAGTTAAAACTTGGTTTCATTCGTTGAATTATTCCTTTTCACAACAATAACTTTACAAACCCATTAATTTCGGACACAGTCATTTTTGCAAACAATAGTTATCAGTACTAATGAGATAAAAATCAAACAATTGTGTTTGTTTTCATTTGCTTTTAATAGCCAATGTTTCTTCATTTTTGTTGTTTGTAAGTCTTTACGTGGATTTGCATGTTTTATTCTCCAGTATTTATTCTCGTACGAATTGCTGTTCTGTGGCAGTGAAGTTGGCTTGCTGTGCTTTATCCTCCGCAGAAGCACACTACGCCTGTTTGTTTAGGACAATATTTTATATGTGGTAATCTGTTTGATTTGGGCTAGTGGGACGTCATTCGTAATGTTACAGTTTTCGAGTAATTACTTGTATGTGTGTGTGAGTTTAATGTTCAGCCAAAGTGTGGAAAGTAGAATATTCCTAGTTTCCGCTATCTTAAAATTACCAGTCGCGATAAATTTAAGGGAACCGGATCGGGATATTGCCAGTCCGAATGGTGTAGACCAGGGCTTCCCACCGTGTGGTCCGCGGACCCCTTAGGGGTCTGCCGGCCCTTTCTAGAGGATGCGCGGCCACCCATCACCAAATCGTGTAAAATAATGAGTAAAATTATTGAATGAAAATGTGAAAATCAAATTCATCACTTTTTTTCGTGTGAAAAACATGTGTACTTTTACTTCAGGTCGTATTCCCAAGCAGCCTTTGCGGTTCCTAAGTGAGAACGCATACACGGTTTAGTGCCGGAGAATGCGGCTTCTCTGATCTACTGTTTCGCAACAATACGGGGGTCGTTTGTGCGCCGGCTCACGGCGCTAGAAGCGCTGAAACCTTTTACGCATGCGTGGAGCGAGCTTTGTCGACTATATCACAGCGCTCGCTGGCACATATGCGGCCCCAGGCATCATTAAATGTTAAACTTGGTCAGTGCACTACCTATTTCATAAGTCGATTTTTCAAAGACTATTGATACTTCGGGGAGGGGGGGGGGGGTCATTGGGAACATGGAACTTGCATTAAGAAGCTTTCAATTCCTATGGATTTCGCTCTGAAATTTAAAGTTACTGTGCCCTTAACTGACTAGCGGTCCGCCATGGATTTTCGACTGAAGAAAAGTGCCGCGCCACAATCGTAAAGCATAAATCTGAAAACTGAGGTTAAATTGTGTAACAAAGGTTGGGAAGCCCTGGTGCAGATGGTCGCTTCTCGTTCAGTCGATACACGAGGCGCTGTTTGGTTGAAGCAGCCACATCCGTTTTCCCCACACGGTATTCAGCACAGATTTCGTTATTGTTGGCAGAATAAGATTAAAAATTTTGTAGTCGCTATTGACAACGTTATTGCTTGTAAATTCGCAGTTTTAATGTTTCCTTAGACAGTACAAGCACTTCTTTGAATTCTTGGGGAATTTTTGTATCTGTCTTCATCAGTTCGTCGTATAACACCGTATACTTCGTCTTCATTTGTGATCAGAGGGCTTGATAAATTTCTGCAGTGATACCATCACTTTTTTTTCTTTTTTTTTTTTTTTTTTTTTTTTTTTTTTTGGCTATGAAACAAATCTTACAGGTCATCTTCTGCCAGTTGTGTAACCAGTTTCCCTGTATCCGCAATTTTAAATTTGTTCGTGAAGTTGGTCTGAAGTTCTTTAAATGCATTTTCGACTGTCATTTTGGTGGACATTAGTTCTATGCGATGATTTTGAATGGTATTTCTTATATTGTTTCGTTTTGTTAAAATTGTGTTGTCGCTGGATTTCCTCTTTTACGCCTTCGTATCAGATGACAGACGAATGTCTCTTCATCTTTAACCATATCTCGTATTCGAGCTCTTGTCTTGAAGCCTTCTATCTTTTCCATTTCAGAAATAAAAGTTTCACTTGTACTTATTAAATTGTAGCGTAGTTCTCAATCGTCGTAGCATCGGGTTTATTCAGTTCCCTAGGACGTCTAAAGTAAAATTTGGTGGTCTTCTTGAACCACAAATTTTTAATACGTAAATATTTCATCATAGATATTCGTATTTGGGTTTAGCACGTTGTAGCCACCATTTTAGTGCCGAATAATATGTACTAAACTTATCTTCACTTTCATTCCACGTCAGAGTGAACGTCTCTCTACATTAAGGATTTTCTTAGGAGGCGACACTTAAATTTCATTGTCCTTTATCTCAGATGTTCCCTGTTTTTTCAAATTTAATGTGTAGTTGTAAGCAGCGTGGTCTTAGAAGCGGGTTGAGAAGACCTCAGTCTCTAAAATCTGGTGTCTGAGATCTTCTGATACATATTCTGGACTAATTTAGCACCCCCAGTTTCGCTCTCTTGGACTGCGCGGCCTGGATTGATTTTTTTCTTGTTTCTTTGTTTTTCTTTATTTGAATTTTTATGTTGGTCACAAGTTGTAACACCTTCTAAACATTTCTCTTTAATTAAGGCCATTGAAGCATGGTTTTTTTGAATGGACTTGTCACCAAAAAGCGATCCAGCTTGTTACACTCCACGTTTTTTGTTAATGATGCCTTTTGTGTTCTTGAGGGGATATTTCCAAAGAAACTTTCATCCCCTAACACATATTTTCTTATATCTAACCGAGAACTAACATGCCAGTTTTCGTAGATTTAGCTTTGATACCTCTTTAATGTAACGAAATATTTTCTTAAAAATTTTCACCCCTATTTCGCCCTTTAGGGGTTGAATTTCGAAAAACAGCGGTTTTTAATTGTCCTGCGGCCAAAAACCACACAAAAAGCATCAATCAAAATCAAATTGGACTATTAATTTCCGTGTGACAGGCGCAAAACATGTTCAATATACAGTCCACCGTTTTCTGCAACAAGTTTAAATCGAGAAACAGCATGTTCCACAACTGATCGAAGTGTTTCCAGTGTCACGTTCCGAATCTGTTGAGTAATGCGTTCCTTCAATGCAAGTAAGTTTGCAATCGGAACACTTTCAGATAGCCCCACAGCCAGAAGTCACACAGTTAAGATCAGGTGATCGGGACGGCTAGCTGTAGGGAAATGGTGGCTGATAATTCTAGCATTTCCGAAATGGCGCTTCAGTAGCTGCTTAACTGGATTTGCGATTTGGGAGGTGCACCATCTTGCATGAAAATGATCCCATCCACACATCCACGCAGTTGGAGAGCTGGAATGACTTGTTTGCGCAGCGCTTACCAGTGACGGTACAGTCAACAGGACCGGAAGCGCCTGTCTCTGCGAAAATTATAGTCCTATGCTAAATGATGCCGTAAACCCGCACCACACAGGGACCTTTTCAGGATAAAGTGGTACTGGTTGATTTGTGTGTGGATTTTCTGTTGCCCACATTCTCCAATTCTGTGTATTGACATATGGTGTCAGTGGAAGTGGGCTTCGACTGTCCACAAAATCTTCCACGGTCAATCATTGTCCATTTCAACGTGTACAAGAAATTCTAAAGCTAAGACCACTCTTGCTGGGTGGTCAATAGGAAGCAACTCGTGCACATGGCTTATTTTGAATGGATAGCAAATGAGGATGTTTCATGGGATTTTACGCACCGTGCTCACGGGTATGTCCAATGTTCGGGCAATTCTCCATGCACTACACGTTTGCACACCACCACTCGTCTCCTCCTGCATTGCTGTGGCCACTGCTTCCACTGACGTCGAATCAATTCGTTTCCTCCCTCTACCAGGTTGCACACCAAATGAACCCGTCTTTTAGAATTACCGAATTATTTTCTCCAGATCCACGGCAGTCATCGGACCAACGACTATTTTGAAACCCTTCAGCGTCCGGAACTTCTGCACAGCGATGTGTGTACATTCAGCATTCTTGTCATACATCTTTACCAGCAGAGCGCGATCCTGCATTGAGATAGTCATGGCGAACATCGCAGACGGGAAAGGAAGAAAAGGCGTGCACCCGGCGTGTTTATACCAACTTCAGTTGGTCGTGCGCATGACAGGTGTTTTCATTTATGTATTCTGACACATACTGCACCAACTATTGATCAATTTTAAATTTTTTTTCTTCTGACATACGTTTTCCCCCTTGTCCGATAAAATTCTGTTGCAATTTGATGTCATTCTGACCAGTGGTGTTATTTCTAGAGCCGTTTGAAAGTTTAACTCTAACTATAGTCACCCTGTAAATAGAGATCTAATCTACTGGCAGTGTGTTTTGTGACGTGAGTAAAAACAGGCGTCACGCCAAACTTGAGCAACCATCTCTCTGTTAAAATTGAAGCCTTAACTGCTTAATTTAAAGATTAATTTATTAATTACACAATTAAAATATTGTGTTGCAAACAACATCCACTCTTCGTCTCCTGTTAGTTGTCCCTAATGGTGCATATACATTTATTATTCTGGTGTTTATGAAAGTTGGAGCAATTCCCCTGTGATTCACTAATCGTTATAATAATTCCTTGTTTTGTTAGATTTCAGTTCGTAAACCAGAGCCACCTACCGGGTTTGCTATCACTTTATAGCCAGGCAAATAATTTAAATTCATTTCTGCTACCTTTTGACGCAGAGGGACACCAGTCTCAGTGCTGTATAGTAGGTCTTGGATTCTGTTTAGTCTGAGGGACCTGTGGTTCTTACTTATTTTTAATGTAGCAGTTTTATTTGTTTTTCAGTTCACTCATCTGTGGGTATGCTGTAGTGGAGATTCTCTTCACCGTGGCCCTAAAACAGCAAAGGAGGGGGCATGTTACATTGTTGCAAAACCATCGTAAAATTTACTACTGCATGTTTTTAATTCAAAGGGAATCATAATTTATGGGTTATGCATTAGTTAAGTACCATTGTCAGGTCTCCAATGGTATGTTATATGCCAGATTAAGCACAAAATGTTCGGTTTTATACCTTACTACAACTGTAAAATTTACGAGTGCTTAGTAATCGAGTGTTAATGGAAGTAAGACTCCTCTTCTTTGTTCGCTACCTGTAAATCTATGATCGTGTCATCCTCTGCCGATGTTCAATTCCTGTAGAATGATGCCCATTGCTGCTGGAACCCCCTGAAATGGCCACATATCAGTATGCATATTTCCGCCTTCTACTTCCTCTCACAGTCATTTATGGTGAGGACCTTTGGAGTCGCCATGTGCCCTTGTTCCTGTTGCCGCTGTATTCGGAATCATCAGTATTGTTCATAGACATCCTTCCGGTAGCTTCTTGACTTTTCTTGCGTACCACTACTGCACCCTCCTTTGCCTGGTTTCGTTTACAATGGCTGTTTCTTTTTGTTTGGATGTATCTGGTGGCTTTGCATTTAGTTCTTTATTTATTTGGTTCGTCTTTTCCCGCGGTGAAGCTGCGATCTTCTCAACTCTCTGCCGAGACGATATTCGTTTCTTATTTTTCCTTCGATATTTAACAGAGTTTTTTTTTTTACTGTTGTCGGTATCCAAACTTTCATGATGGATTTATGATGACTTTCATTCTTGAATTATTTTCCCTTCTGTGTTCTCTCTGACGAGAGAAGTTAGTGCTATTGTCGTCTGAGGCTCTCCTGTTATTTTCAGTTCAGTTGATCGGTCGTCCGTCCTCTCAGGAATTTTCATAGGAGTCTCAGTTTGGTGCCGCCTGTTGTCTTCAGGACTACATCTAGAGAAGTTTCTCTGGTCGATTGTTCAGCCTGTTGATCACGTGCTGCAGATACATAAATAGCGGCCAAAACTGTCATCTCCAGAGGTTCCAATGTTTCTCCTGATGGCAGCTGTGCAACTCATCTCACTATGCACTCTGAACGAATTTGTCCCGTCGAATTGCAGATCGCGCGTGTCTCGATTGGCCAGCAAGACAGACCATCACTAGATCACGAACTGCGGACACTCAACCAGAAAACCACACCTACGCATGGGAGCTCGTTTTTGGATTGTGGCAAGCTTCCCATTTTGAAATACAACTTAAATGACCTCTAAGGTATACTGCGTACCGACTTTAGAGATACACCTTTTAACATCGACTATGCCTTACATGATCCAGACTTGCAATCTTAATCCAACGACGGTCATCGGCCGATTCCCGATTTCGCGAGCTCAACAAACGCTCCCAGAATTTGTTTTAGCATCGCTACCTTTCAACTGATCATGTCACATACAAGCAATTTGGTTAACGATATCATGTTGCATTAATAATCACTGGAAATTGCAGCTCCCTGCAAGGGCTTTGCAGGAGATTATTTTCGAAAGATGCTGGAGCAACCAGTCAACCTGAAAAATTACTCGCCGTTGAGCCAGCTTCTCAGATCCACTCCACAGGCCATTTAGGAGAATTAGGGCAAGACCGACCTATCTCCTTCAGGCTGGAGAAAATCCTTCCGACAGACAATGACTACAGTGTATACAGGGGCCATAGGTAGAGTACACAGCCAGGACATGTTTCAAGGGACCAAGGTTTGACTAGAAGAAGCAGGCATTAGTTATGCAGAAATGAAGCAGCATCCACAGCATCAATTACTGTGAACATATGCATCAAACTGTATTCGGACTGAAGACCAGAACAACGACATGTCTAACATCGTGTGACATACTGGCCGGCTCAGGTTGGTACAATATGTTATTACAATCCTATTATTTAGTTTTTGACAGCTAATGGACTGACCTGTTCCCACCGCAAATACCTAAATGGTAGTTGTACTGATATTGTTGGCTTTGATTTTAGAGTTGGTAGTCGTGGCGGACAGTCGAGCTAACCAAATGCTCTGATATCAACACCAAGAGTTGCGTAGAACTGATTGTTGTTTTGGATGTACTGCAATGCTTTTCAGAATTTCCAGATATTGTCTGTTTAATATTGTTGTTAAAATATCGTGCTTTCTTTTCTATTCGTTTCGCATCCTCTGTGAGTATAAACTTACATTAAGCAAATGTTTGTGGGTTGCTGAGATTCTAATGTTAATCTCTGCATGTTGCATACTGCTTAAGCATTGTTTGAATATATTACAGTGATTTTCATGGTTTCCTGGTAGTGTCTGTTTAATAGTTTATTAGAAATGTTCTTTTTAGTTTTCGTACATTTCATGCCTGCTGCTACCTAAAACTTACGTTCAGCGAATATCTGTATGGTGTTTACATTCTCGTGTTTTACGTCCATCTGCCTCCTAGAACTTAGCTAAGAGCTCATCTAAAGATAATTTTCCACTAATTCTTAGTTTATTACAGTTTAATTGTGTGTTTTATCGATTTTTAGTGTTTTCACAGATTTCTTGAAGCCTTCAGCTACCATTTCACTTTATTTCCTGTACGATTCTACAATTTCAGCCTCAGGCCATTTTTAAGTATCTAAAACGGAAGTATCATACATTGGCTACATTAGTGACACTTGCGATTTTGATGTAGGAACAAACCATATCTGTAGATATACTAGGCGCGTTATAACTTACTTTATGGATGATTTTTTAGTTGCAGATTATGTCATACACGTCGTTGCTCCTATGACATGTTATGCTCATAAAATAAAGCCGATGTGTTCACGCTATTTTAGGACCACGTTACTTTTGAGCAGTTATTGCAAATCTCTTATATATAACGTACTTAACACAAGGAAGTTAATAATTATTTTACAGAAATTTGCTACTTAACCAACTTATGCTTTTGTCCTCGGTTATATTTAAATATCGTTCATCAGTGGTGTAAATATGACTGTACCGTATGTAATTTCTTTGAAATAACTTGTAAATATTTGTTCTGTTATTGTAGGAGCGCGTCATTTCTGAATAATTGGTACAAAGATCTTATGTATCACGTCCATCACAGTACTCTAACGAAACAGTACTGAGAACTACGTGAGTCGAATAAAAACTGCTTTATGGTTGTGTGATGTTTAGCATTACAGTCATATTTATTAATGGGTGTAGCGATAATTTTACATTCTATTCTTCTGTAATGCTTCGCCGCAGAAAAGATAGAAAGTTGTCCAGGAATTTCCCAATTCGCAGGTCTTTTTTGCTCATTTAAAACTCTGCCTGACTGATATTTTAGACGGATGTAAATTTCAATTTCTTCCATTACACCCATGATTTTTTTCCTTTCTGTAACATATGTAATATTTGAAGTGATCCATCTATATTAGGTATTTCGTCGTTGATGTCTTTTAAGTGTGCAGCAAATGTGGATGGGTTACTATCGCTTATTGTCGCGTGTTCTCTAACTCGTGTACTAACTTTCCTTCCTGTTTGTCCAATATAAAATTTGGGCATTCCTCACAGCTAATTTTGTAAATTCGTGATTGCGAAAACGGTTCTGATGTACGCGGTGTGTGTCTCAACAATATCTGTAGATTGTTACTGGTTCTGTAACTGGTGTCTGAATTTGTATCCTTGATACATCTACTTTATTTTTCTGTGGTTCGTTTTTGTTTCTAGTTGAAGTTGTTTCACCTATGGGACTGGCATGTGTTTGATTGGTTTTCTTCTTGAATAGCGTGTCTATTATCTCTTTAGGGTAACCGCTGGTTTCAGCTACATTTCAGAGAAGATCTAGTTCTTTCTCAATATTTTCATTTTCCAGTGGTAACTTGTTTAGTCTAAGTAACATAGAATGAAAATATGCGAGCTTGTGTGATCTCGGTGACATGACTGGTTGTGGATAACTATGTCTGTTTTCGTTGGTTTACGAAAAATATCGAATACGTGTTCAGATTTTTCGTTTGAAACTTTTAAATTCAGAAAGTTTATGCTCTTATTTTTTTCTCTTTCCATAGTGAAATTAATTTTGGATGCAAACTGTAGAATTGTGAATGCACGACGTTGCACTCATCTGTTGTGCCATCGAATAGAATTAAGGTGTCATCGACATATGTACAGTAATAAACGGTTTTTTTGGCTGTATGAGTGAAAATGTTGAAAACTTTTTCTTCTAAACGAAAATATCAGCTAATGTACCAGCTAGACATGAACCCATTGCTACCCCATTTGTTTTTTTTTTTTTTTTTTTGGAGATAAATTTTGTTCTGAAATTTTTAGTTTACTGTAAAAGTTGCCCCACGTGTGACGCATGTGGATCTTTGCGTAGGTTAGTTAGTACGGAAGAAACAAATTAGGACAGTGACTTGGTGTTTCGTTGCGCTGACAGTAGCGGAGAAGCAAGTGAGATATCAGATGAGGCTCTGCCATTGAGTTGTAGATGTAATCGAGACAAGAGAATCGTGGAAAAGCAATGAAAGATTTGTGACCTTCAGGCAGAATTAAAAATGATTTGTTTTGAATGATATAGGCCAAAGGGTGAAAGAGAAAATAGGAGATGGAAAAAGGTGACAAGTAATAAGCAAAAGGAGTGCACTTCAGAATTCACATTTAAAATTCCACTTAGTAATCTGTAATAGGAGAAGAGCCTCAAACAGTTTTTGGGCAAACTAGTAGTGCAGTTGACTCTTAGGAACAACTTTAGGGCTGGGTTCGTAGCAAAGTCAAGTAGAAAGAAAGGAGTCCTGCTGCTAAGTAGCAGTCATGGGAAGTGTGCAGGCCGAGTGCTATAGGAAAAACTAAGTGTAGAATACCAGGTCACAAGTATCGTGAAACCTTGTGCCAAGATTGGCCAGGTGACAGTGAAAATAAAGGGTTTGTGCAACGATATTGATGAAGATGATCAGGGACTTATAGTAGGAAAACTGCCTGGCTATCATCTTAGAGTATTTTATTAACCATGCCTTAGAGAACATAGGTGCATCAGCAGAACACATTCGTTGGGGTTTTGTTGATGCTTTACAACGCCATGATCAGCCGTGGGCTAACACAGCTGTCAGCTTCGTAAACAAAGATCAGAGTGGATTTCTTTTCACTGAAACAAAGTCCCACATTTGTGCTGTATCTGTTCCTGCAAGTGGGAGATGGGGATACACAAATCATGGTCTATGCCCAGACAGGAGGGCGAAGGACAGATTAGCTGCGCATTTTGGAGTAAGTGTAAGGCGGCCACACGCACACAGGACAAAATCCCTGTGATTACTGGAGTTAGAGAAACACATTTTTTAGGTTAGAGTCAGGTTATAGGCAGACAGTCTTGAAAGAAATAAGAACAGAAAAGGACCATAATGCATGTTATAGTTTCCAGAAAAGTAAAATTAATTGTTTCGCTAGGAGGCTGAAGAACAAGATAGATGAGCTTTTTATACGGTTAGATGTGAAAAATTCCAAAGTGACAGATCTTCTGTGCCTTTCTGAACAGCATGTAACCACAGAGATGGAGATGTTACATGTCACAGATTAAAGACCAGCATCATTTTCGTGTAGAGTGAAAATGGAAAAATGATTGCAATGTATGTAAAAACTGGACAAAAAGTCAAAAACAAATAACTTTTATGCAGATCATAACTCATAAGCATGTTCTTGTGCATTGTTAATGCAGAATACTTCTCTTGTAATTGTAACAATCTACAGATCTCCCTCTAGGAGACTTTCAGCTATTTTTGATAAATGTAGATGCATTAATAAGCTACATGTCATATCAGAAAAAACAGTTAATAGTTTGTGGAGATTTTGATGAAGGTTACTTAAGAGATACGAACAGAAAAACGGAACTGGAATCATATTTGGGTGTTTCAATCTAAGTTCAACAGTTATTTCCCAACTCGTGTGCAACAAGGTACTAGGACCCTGAGTCACAAAATTTTTGTAGACAATGTTCAGGCTGAAACAATTAATGTATACCAAATTGTTAATAGAGTATCTAATCATGCTGCACAATCAATGGAAATAAACAATAGTACCTCGCAGCCTAGAGACAGGTTCATACTAGAGAGTAAGGTTTATTAATGAAAGCAAGATGCATTGTTTTCAAAGTGAGTTAAAAAGTATGGTATTGCACAAGGTATTATAAAAAGAGATTTTAAAATCAAACTCAAGTTACGCCATTGTAAATACGTGTCAATATTTGAAATGCCGTGCTGCAACTATTTTCTGGTCGTGGCAATGACAGTAGGAGTTAAAATCCTGACGTGACAGTCAGCTACCGAAAACGGCAAAATTGAGATTGATAGGAGAAGAAAAAGCTTTTGTGAGATGTACGGAATGTTTAAAAAAAGGCGCAGATGTTTGAGGATTTCAAGCAGGCCCTTCAACAACGCTATAAAAAGCAGAATAGCGCAAGATTTCTTCTCAAGCAGTTAAATGGAGTCGTGAAGAAACTGGCTAGTTTACAGAAATTAGTGAGGGATCAAAATAGTTGAAGAGAAATTTAGAGGGCCTTGATATTGCAATTATTATTACTATTATTTATTATTTCGAGACACAAGGGATAAATTGCCGTAGCAAGGTTACATTGGTGTTCTCAGTCGCACCCCCTTCTGGAACATACATTATTTTACCCTCGCCTACTTCCGTATTTTTCTTTCCTTTCTCAGCACTTCGTATATTTAGCACAAAAACGGCTTACAATACCAATTGACTTCTGTTTAATTGTTGAAACAATAAATTAAGACACTAATAATAATTAGTGTGTACCCTTCAAGCACATAAGAATTAACTTTTTTAAAAAGTTATCGTAATTTTATATCATTCAGAGGTGAGGAAAGTTAAAAGCTACAATAGTTCATAATGAACCATGGCTGTGTGTGCGTTATTAGAACTGAGTAAATATATATCTTTCTCTACATATGTTTTTATAATTTAGTTACTTAGTTAAAATTTAACTCTTTTCTTTTACATTTCTTCTAATTCATTTGGAGAGTTTTAATGTTATTTTGAAAGATCGCAAAGTATAAATCGTGATATAAATTTCAATTTACAAACTGTTATGTCCAAACTGGCCATCTAAAAGTGAAATAAACAAGAGTAAGAATGTAAAATGTTAAAAATTTGGAAATTTTCTGTCATTTGCACGTTTAATATGATGTGTGCGTGAATTTGTGAAGAAAGCAGACCCAGTCTTGCTTGAATTTTCGAAACGTCAAATCGAAGATCTCCTTCCAGCTACTGCGGAGATCGATTTTTCGTCTTGATTAATGGCACTGCGAAAAATGTTCACACATACAAATAAGTTGGAGCGAAGGGTAATAACGCGTCCACTGGCATTCTTGCTGTAAATCGGAATATTCATTCAGAGTATACACTCAAAAATTTTTAAGAAACTTCGTTTGAAATTCATTTGGTAGTGTTCTGTAAGTTGAGAATTCTATTACTTCCTGCTATTCTACTGAGTAGTTCGTTACAATCGTATCGATCGGATTGAAGATCCAGTCATACTCAGAAAGTTCTGGATATTTATCCTCGAACTGCTGAAGATGGTTTTCTAGATGCACTAGGGCAGTTCTACTAATTTTGCCTACATCCATCTCATCACAAAATTATTCAGACCTCACAGTTATCCTTCTCAAACTTGGTTTCCCAGAGTTACGTTTACTCGTAAACGCAAGTACTTTCTCGTTTAGAAAGATGATACTACTATTTCGGCGATGAAGTGAACCGTTAAGGTCATTCACTTTCTCAGAAACGCCAACCATGTAGCACGATATTAGAAGCCATTTTCCATCCAGAAGCAGAGGCGCAACTGCAGGACTGCTGTTGAACAGGAAAAGATGAACATTTTCTTTCAGCTCTACAGTGCAGGGAAGAATTTTAGCACGACACAACTATAAGCACTTTCACGTGCTATAGAAGTGAATCATAAGTAGAGCCCATCTTCACGCAGAGAATGGAAAATGGCCTGCTGTTTGAAGCTCATGTCGTCGCAAAATTTACAACGTACCTGCATTGTTCAGCAATTTACTGACTTCCGATTGTACCACTTCAGAAGCCAATATTCCCTGTATACCATGTATTAATTCTACAGAGAACGCACAGTACACTCTTGCCATGTACCCAAATGCCGACGCCCCGTCTGTACATATACCAACACAATTTGCTCCTGACACACTGTTGTCCAGAAAAAATGAATTCAGAAGAAAGAAAATATCTCGGCCTGTAATCTTCCCGTCAAGAGCTTTACAAAACAATCGTCATGCATTTCATTTTCATAACAGCAACATAAAAAACAAGGGGCTATGAAAGATTTCTGGGATCTGCGTTGTCATCAAGTCTCAGGGCGAATTTGGGCTATCACCAAGACGTGGTTGCATTTGACTTTTCATGTCAGTGGCTATTGCATCAATACGACATGCCACGGTATCATATGAGAGCCGTATCGACTTCAGACTCTCACCAAATCTTCGCCATTCATGACATGGCACATTTTGACGACTGCGGGAAGAATTAATTTCTTACAACTAATATGTGGTGACTCGGATTCTGCTATTAAGTAGAATTACTCTAGGGACTCCTTTAAAGCTTTGTTAGGAACTGATACCTGGACTTTGAGGAAACTAACATTTCCTTTTAGTTGTTGCACATGAGGCTTAGAAAACTCGATGAGTTTACTTACATGGTCTGGATATCTTGTCTGCAGCTGTCTCTTTAGTTTTACAGGCTCCAGGCTATCGCATGCTAAAATCTCCGGACGAAGAACATATTGTGGTCGCTCCTCATTATTCAGATGAATGGCGGTAAAGTCTAAAGTCAGATAATAAACTTGATATTTAAGCACTTTGGTTCTGCATTTAGAACTAACGTTGCTGATAGAAACAGAGAAAGATGAGAAAGAAGAATGTACTTTGATTAAGTTTGAACTGAATACTGCATACTTTCGAATGAAAACAGATACTTGTTGGATTAGCCGGCCCTGTTGGCCGAGCGGTTCTAGGCGCTTCAGTCCGGAACCGCGCGACTGCTACGGTCACAGGTTCGAATCCTGCCTCGGGCATGGATGTATGTGATGTCCTTAGGTTAGTTAGGTTTAAGTAGTTCTAAGTTCCAGGGGACTGATGACCTCAGATGTTAAGTCCCGTAGTGCTCAGAGCCATTTGAACTTGGTGCATTACTTCCACAGGATCTCTTATTAGCACTGTGAATCAGCCACTTAACCATGGAATGGCGGCACTTGCAGCATATTACACTAACCGAGAAGGAGTTGTGTGACATCAACGAAAGTTGGTAGACATTTTTCCACATCTGAAAGGTGATGTCTGTTCAAATTTCGTGCCAGTCGCATAACGGTGGTGCTAGTAGTGCCACTATAAGGATGCAAATCAGGTTTGCTATAAATACACGCTGTGACTGTCGTAAGCATTATTTACCCTTAAAACTGGTCGTGGTGTGTTGAGGTTAGTCAAGATTGCCTACAAGGCGACAAAGACGCCATTATCAACGCCTCACTGAGTTTGAATTTGAACGAAGTCGAGTAATAGAGCTACGAAAGCTGGTGTTCCTTCTGCGATACTGCAGAGAACTGTCAGGAATGTAGTCATTGTACATGACTGCTGGCAGCAGTTCTCTCTACGATGTACGGTCGCAAGAAGACCGGGATCAAATGGCTCTGAGCACTATGGGACTCAACTTCTGAGGTCATTAGTCCCCTAGAACTCAGAACTAGTTAAACCTAACTAACCTAAGGACATCACAAACATCCATGCCCGAGGCAGGATTCGAACCTGCGACCGTAGCGGTCTTGTGGTTCCAGACTGCAGCGCCTTTAACCGCATGGCCACTACGGCCGGCTAGACTGGGTTCCGGACGGTCATGTGGCACCGCAGAGATGGAATACCATCGTGTTCGGCGTCTGGCTCCGACTCATCGTTCAGCACCTGCAGCAGCAATTTGAGCAGCAGTTGGCACTACAATGACATAGCGCACTGTTACAAATTGGTTACTACAAGGACAGCTTCGAGTCACAGTCCATTTTCTTTATTTATTTACCCGTCAAGTTCCGTGGGACAAAATTGAGGAGCAGATCTCCAAGGTCATGGAACGAGTCACTATACGAAATTAGAACATAAAACTAACAACAGATAAAAACAAGATATTTATGAGCCTGAAAAAAGTCAATCCATAAGTTTAAGTAAACGCAATCAACAATACACCAAGTATCAGCTTAATTTTTCAAGGAACTCATCGACAGAATAGATGGAGTGACCCATGAAGATACTCTTCAGTTTATATTTGAAAGCGCGTGGATTACTGCTAAGATTTTTGAATGTGAGTGGTGGCTTATTGCAAATGGATGAAGTAGTATACTGCACACCTTTCTGCACCAGAGTTAAGGAAGTCCGATCCAAATGCAGGGTTGATTTCCGACGAGTATTAACTGAGTGAAAGTTGCTTATTCATGGGAATAAGCTAATATTATTAATAAGAAATAAGGGATATATATATACTGAGATGCCAATGTCAAAATTCCCAGACTCACGAACAGGGGTCGACAAGAGGTTCGTAAACTTACAGCACTTATTGCCCGAACTGCCCGTTTCTGAGCCGAAAACATCCTTTTAGAATAGGAAGAGCTACCCCAAAATAAAATGCCATACGACATAAGCGAATGAGAATAAACAAAGTAGACTAATCTTCGTGTCGAACGATCACTGAATTCAGACAACGTTCGAATAGTGAAAAATGGCAGTATTGAGTCTTTTAAAAAGATCCTGAACCTGGGATTTCCACGACAGTTTACAATCTATCGGAACGCCTAGAAATTTGAACTGTTCAATTTCACTAAACATATGCGCATTCCGAGAAATCAAAATATCAGGCTTTGTTGAATTGTGTCTTAGAAAATATAAAAACTGAGTCTTACTGTGATTTAGCGTCAGTTTATTTTCAACAAGCCATGAACTTCGGTCATGAACTGCACTATTTGAACCGAGCCAGTATTGCACACAACATCCTTTACTACCAAGCTAGTGTCATCAGCAAACAGAAATATTTTAGAGTTACCCATAACACTAGAGGGCATATCACTTATATAGGTAAGGAACACGAGTGGACAGAACGTTGATCCCTGCCCCCCCCTCCCCCCACACCATTCGACTCTACCCCACTCAGACCCCACATCACAGCCATTCTCAACACTGTGAATAATGACCTTTTGCTGTCTGTTGCTGAAGTATGTGGTGAACCAATTGTGAACTCCCCATATTCCGTAATGGTCCAACTTCTGGAGCAATATTTTGTGATCAGCACAATCAAACGCTTCAGTTAAATCGAAAGATACGCCTAGTGTTCGAAACCTCTTGTTTAAACCATACAGTACCTCACAGAAAAAGAGAGAATATAACATTTTCAGTTGTTAAACGACTTCTAAGGCCGAACTGCACATTTGATAGCAAACTGTGTGATATAAAATTATCAATTATCCTTATATACACAGCCTTTTCAATAACTTTTGCAAACACTAATGGCATAGAAGTAGGTCTAAAATTATCTACATTATGCATTTCCCCCTTTTTATAGAGCTGCTTTTTCAGAGTACTTTGTGACCTGAGTGGTGGCAAGTGGGAGCTCATTGGAGGGCAGGACGGAGATCTGTCGTGTTGAAAGCTGATTCTGCCTCTGTGACAGTGACGGCCGTGTGCTGGTTAGAAGTAGACCAGTTGAGGGCCTGGAACCAACCTGTCTGCGTGCTAGATACACTGGACCTAAACCTGGACTTATGGTGTGGGGTGCGATTTGGTATGACAACAGGAGCTTTCGTCTGGTAATCTCTTGCACGCCGTCTGCAAAATTGTACGTCAGTGTGATAATTCGACCTGGTGTGCAGCGATACATGAAGAGCATTCCAGGAGTTGTTTTCCAACAGGATACCGCTCGCCCATATGCCGCTGTCGTAACCCGACATGCTCTACACAGTGTCGGCATGTTGCCTTGGCCTGCTCGGTTACCAGATCTGCTGTGTCGGCTACTGTGAGGGTCAGCACCAACGCAAACAAGGGAGGAGAGAAGTTCCGACTGCCGGTAACAGGAATCAAAAACCATCTGTACAGGTCATTCGAAGATTAATTGAACTCTTTATTTCTGAAAAGAAAATAATGTTACCTTCTCTTGATTCCTGGGCTTTCTTTGCTTCTACGTTCACATATTTTAGCTGCAATTGTTATTCGCAGAACGCAGGCTAAGTAACTTCTTCCTATTAGTCAGTAGCCGGCCGGTGTGGCCGAGCGGTTCTAGACGCTACAATCTGGAACCGCGTGATCGCTACGGTCGCAGGTTCGAATCCTGGCTCGGGCATGGATGTGTGTGGTGTCCTTAGGTTAGTTAGGTTTAAGTAGTTCTAATTTCTAGGGGACTGATGACCACAGCAGTTAAGTCCCATAGTGCTCAGAACCATTTGAACAATTTTTGATTTCCAGCATCTGTACAACACAGTGCAAGCACGTTCACCTGCTTGCATTCAACATTCTGGCAGTTACAACGGTTATTAATGTATCAGTATGTCACATTTGCAATGTGAATTTACATTAACCTGCGATCCTTCAATGTTAATCACTTATATGTGTTACCTAGACAGATGTATTCCTGATTGTCCACATGTCAGTGCTGACCCTGGCTGAACACGCAATTTTCCTGACTGTTGCAGTAATATTCAGAAGAACGGTCGGTCATAATTGCAATTTCCGCTGTGTTGGAAAGTGCTCAGTAGCTGTCCTAGGGTAAGGTTTACCATTGCGACAGCTGCTTCCACTGTGAGAGCCTCTTGGGTGAGTTTAATGAAGCCTCACTCCACGACAGCTTGGAATGAATGCACGTCTAATGCTGAATGTTGTACACTGGCTTTCTTGAAACGATCGCGCGCACCCAGTGGCACAGACACAAAACTGCGAAAAGAGTGAAGGATTGAGAATTATTGCAATTAATATACCTAGACAGATGTGCGTCTGTAATGATATGTAACAAAATGAAGGGGAAAGAAAAAAATTCAGATGAGATGCAAGACAGCATTTCTAGATATCATTCACGTCTGTTGTACCTGTCTTAACGTGCCCGTCTTCTGTTTCTACACAAATATCTCCGCAGAATTTCGGGTCAACGTGCCTAATCAAGTTCCTATAGCCTAATGATTACTTGTATGCTAATACGTGCTTGCATTCCATGCATTGAAACAAAATCCAGGAATAATAGCGCTGTCTCTATCTACCAGTACATATAATTTCTCCCAAACTTCCCTTTTTTGCTCCCGAATTCGTGTTATTGAAAGGTATTCACTCAGGCTGCTTAATCTGCTTCATTATATCCTCTACCTGCAGACTGGATACCTCATCCCTTACTTCTTGACAGTATACAAAGATAAAAAAAAACCATCTTGTGGCAAATAATCGTGGAAATTCTGCGAGTGCTAGCAAAAAGGACTGCTGATAATTTTAAAAATGTCGGCAATCAGATATATCGATATTAAGAAATATCATTATCGGCCATCGATATAACGGATAAAGTTATCGATGTATAGCCAGGAAAAATATCGACTTAGCGTCTAAAAATGATATCGGCTGAACGTTGTTAATGTGTTGCCAATTTTAGAGCTGTATGTTTTAGTATTCATTTATTATTAGATATTCTGTACATCAATAAGGTAGCAGCCTGCTTATCCCCCTTTGAGCAAGAAGTGAAAGGAAAACGATGCATATTTACGAACGGCGATAACCACTTTGCCAACAACAGTAACTGCATGGAAGTGGTGCAATGAAAGGTGTCCGATGGGTCCGTCCTTCGATTTCCTTACAGTTCGGATTTGTCCGGAACACTTCATTTCGACTTCCCTGTTTTTTCGTTTCTACAAACGCTGGCGAATTAGCAGTCGTAGTGTCAAAATTGCGTGGTGAAGTTAAACGTTGCAGTTTCTGTTGGTAGCGTCGAGCGCCTATTGCGTCAGCGTTTCCATCACATGTCTGCGCCCACCGTGAAGACCAATCTTCTCATGTAGCTTTTTGTCCATCACTTTCAGAAACTGTTTTTGAAGAATGCTGATGTGAAGAAATAGCTCACTAGTGGCGTTAAAAACTGTTTTTAACGTAACTGGTACGCTATTTCTGCACATCAGGTATCTTGCTATTCGATTCACACCACCACCCCCAAGTGCAGTCGGACTTCTTGTTTGTGTCGTCTGTAGTTGCTTGACAAAGTCGAAGACTGGACGTGATGGAAGCTCTCAAAGTAGTAAGGCTCCGTCACACAGTGAAAGTAATATTATATTCTACTACAATTTCAAAAGAACAATTTCAAATATTTACCGAAAATATCGAAAGAAATATAAATTAAACATATCAGCTTTCGATATTGCCATTTCGATATCGATATAGCGAAATATTTGTGGAAGGAGTTTCGCCGATATGTATAGATATGTCTCGGAAAGAATATCGATATATCGGTATTTTATCTACTGTGCTAGAGTCAAACGACGTAAGAACTGTCAGTTGATAAATCCCTCCCCTAACGCGTCATAAAAACACTCTTGCCGTTAGTGGGCAGGAGCCTTCGACCGTTACAGAGTCGCTCAGATCCGCAAATACCCAAGATGTTCCTACGGCCGGGCAGCAAGCACACTTCTTCTTCAACATACGGCCGACGTAAAAGTTGCCATTTCGACGGCCACGCGCAGCCGATTGTATTCCCCTTAGACCCACGAATACCCGAGAGCTCCTCTTAGACTGCATAAACGACCGCAAGCTGGGCGCACTACTGTGTCACAGCATAAAGCCGGACGTGGCGGGCTGCATAACTAGTGGCGTACTCGACCGTACCCGCCTTAAGCCCATTTTGCGCGACGAACGACATTGTTCCAGAAAGATTATAGTCTACTGAAGCGCTCCAAGCGTATTAGGCTCGAACTATAAACTAGTCGAGATCTTGTCACAGCGTGTTTAAAATATAAACGTAAACGCAGCGTACCGCTAATAGCAAATTTGGCGCGAGTCTTGCTTGTTGTTGTTCTGTAGGAATGTATAGTAGCAGTACATTTACTGGATTCGAACACTGTCCAGGAAAATTTAACTGATGGCTGCATTTGCTTTGGCATGCGTCGCTAGGAGGAGAACACAATGTCGAAGAAAAAGTGCGTGCTGGATGCGACCGTGGGTTCAAAGAGGAGAAGAAGAAAATCGCGATGCTTGCAATAAGATAATGAAAGAATTACTGCCGGAGGATCCAAGTGAATTGCGGAACTATTTGTGGATGAATGCTCAATGCTTTAACCAATTACTAGCACACGTGTAATGACCACTTTGTTGGATTTCGTGTCAACAACACTGGCGAAATCCTGATTTCATATTAGCGTATCATTAATTATTTATGAAATTTACTACGGTTTAAAAACCTATATGAAAATATTTACGAAAAATGCACTTATAATCACTTGCTCTGAAAGTTGCTTGCGCTAACAAAGCGACCATAAACAGAAACAAAACTCAACATACGGTACGTCCCTAGAATTATAACGCGGCCCCATTAACGCGATCATAATAGTGAACCCGTTTACACGATAGACGGTTACCATTCACGCAGCTGGTCATCAGTCGATTACAAGTTCGTTCATCGTATAAAACGGGCATTATGCAGACCCCTGGCGGAGAGGTCGAGAATTGACTGCCTATCCTGCAGTGGCGTTTTCGAGAAAACCAGCTCTGGAATGCGCCGGCGTGGTGGCGGCCGGGAATTGTTCCCGATGGACTGACGGCACTGTAACTTTTATGTTTTCTACTGGGCGTAACTTTTCCGCTTTATAAAATCACTAGTGTAACTTTTCAAAAGAGAGTTTTTACTTTTGCTTCTCAGAGAAACTTTTAAACTAAACTGACTGAGTATGCGACGTGACTTCAGGCTACATAGCGGCTGTATATAACCATTACTGAGTACTACATAGTGAAGCTTCTGTGTTTAAACTACCTATATGCGTATATATATATACAGCAAAAAAATTCTTCAAATGGCTCTGAGCACTATGCGACTTAACTTCTGAGGTCATCAGTCACCTATAACTTAGAACTACTTAAACCTAACTAACCTAAGGACATCACAGACATCCGTGCCCGAGGCAGGATTCGAAGCTGCGACCGTAGCGGTCGCTCGGTTCCAGACTGTAGCGCCTAGAACCGCACGGCCACTCCGGCCGGCTATATACAGCACATGCAATCCTTATGAACAATACAATATGATCTGCC
This sequence comes from Schistocerca serialis cubense, assembly GCF_023864345.2. Lineage (NCBI taxonomy): Eukaryota > Metazoa > Arthropoda > Insecta > Orthoptera > Acrididae > Schistocerca > Schistocerca serialis. The sequence continues at coordinate 147,151,126 of NC_064641.1, read as the reverse complement.
ACATGTGAATATTGTCTTGGTGTAAAAACGTCATACGTTATCTCAGTATTTAGATTTTCAGTGCAGAACACTCACAAAGCCACTGAACAAAATATCAGAATGTATGTCAAATCAGTTATTGTTTCAATGAATGTAATCATAATAGAAAGTCACTGTTTTCGAAGTACACAAAACAGGGTTTAATTCTGGCCCTAACTATCACTTGGCTCGCTTGTGCGACAGGGATGAACAGGCTTTTGTTAAGCAATTGCATTCCTCTGAAATACGCACAAATAAATCACGCTGCTTTTGCCATTATTGAATTTCAACTTCCGGAGCGCAATACGAGTAATAATGGAATCCAGTGAGCTGCAATGCCAGTTCGAATCGCCAAGCTCTGAAAGCTATAAATTGCCAGTGGCATGTCAGTGCTCAATGTAGAATAATGTGAAAACTAATTGAACTTCAATTTTGTATTCATTAGCAGAAATTAAAATATATGACATATCTAGATCGTTGGACATTGTTACTAGCAAATTGTTATCATTTGCGAATAAGCAGAAAGTTTACAAACTTAGTTGTTTAGAGACAACTTCACCGAGTGAGGTGGCGCAGTTGTCTGCACACTGGACGCGCATTCGGGAGGACCACGGTTCGATACCGCGTCCAACCACTCTGATTAGGTTTTTCGTGATTTCCCTAAATCGCTTCAGGCAAATGCTGGGATGGTTCCTTTGAAAGGACACAACCGACTTCCTTTCTCATCCTTCCCTAATCCGATGGGACAGATGACCTCGCTGTTTGGTCCGCTCCCCTAAATCAACCACCCATCCAACCGCAGACATAAATTCCAAGAAAGTAGTTCTTTAAACAAAATGTACATACAGTATTTAAAAATGAAAAGGGGTAATGTGTGGTATTGTTCAAAGATCGCGATGTCACATCGAAGTCGACAACGTGAATCATAACCACAGACATTAGCGAGGGCCCGCTGCGATCCACAATGACGCATGGGAGGAGCTCCTAAAGACCACGCCTCTCCCACAATACTGCAGCACCCTCACACTGAGGTCAGTACAGTGTTTGGCATGCAAGAACTCGCTCCAGTTCGTGACCTCATGTGAAAGAGTGAACATAGCAGTATAGGACCAACGGGATATTGAAATTCCTGGTAGATTTGTTAACTTAAATGTTGAACATTGTTCCGCAAGAGATCATTTTGTTAATATGTGCATTAAATGATGCTGTAATAGTCAATAACAATCGTAACTTATCAAGTGACCCTGAGGTATAGATCTGTGCCAAATTTAAGTAAATCTTTTATTCGTTCATGTAATAAAGTGAACCAATGTTTCATGTATTCTAATTCATTGTGCCACGCAATGAGAAATCAAAAAACCCAAACTTCTGGCTGAACGATTGTAGTTTCGTCTAGTCACAACTCTAAGAGTGATGTGATTCTTTCCTGAGTATATGCATTTACGAGGTGCTGAATCAATAGAACGATAATAGTAAAAAAAATCGAACTTACGAAATTTTGTAACCCAAAACTGAAACTCTTCTCTAAACACGGCATCCCACTTTCTTCAGTGCTAGGGCACGCATCAAATTACAGGGTGACAATTATTGAACTATACGAAATAAAATCGTCATAACTACTGAGCGGGTCGCTTTAGAACGTTCAAACTGCACGGTAAGCCTCTGGGCACGCTGGGAATTTGAACGCCCATTCGCACGCGCCTTGTTGTTGTCGCCCATTTGCACGTGAAAATGTCACAGTACAGCGTGCCTGAGTATATAGCGCTTGTGAAGGCCTACTATGCGAACAACAACAGCCCAACTGCGCCTCAAAGGAAGTTTGCGACCGAATTCAAGCTAAAGACAACCGGTCTAAGTGTGCTAACAATCAAGAATGTGATTCCTGAGAAAACGTGTAGTGTTCGTGATGTCAGTGTTGGCAATGTCGGTCGTCCAAAAAGGTGAAAACTCCTGAAAACATCGAGAAGACAAGCGCTGTGTTCAAACCAGTCCCAGGAAATCGATCAGATGAGCTGCACAACAGGTGGGAATCAACCGGGAGACACAACAACAAATTGTTGTCGAAGACGTGCATCTCTTCCCATACAAAATTTAAACACATCAGCCATTAAGCCCCAGGGCCATGGAACAGCGATTGTGTTTCGTCAACACTACTCTTCACAGAATTCCCGAACAGGATTTTCATGTGAATATGCTTTGGTTTAACGACGAAGTCCACTTTCATTTGGATGGGTTCGTCAATAAGCAAAACTGCAGCATTTGGGGGACTGAGATCCGCAATTCGCGATCAAGAACTCTCTTCACCCACAGCGGTTGGCTGTGTGGTGTGCAGTGTCCAGTCACGCAATAATCGGGGCGATATTCCTTGATGGCGCGGTGACTACCGAACGGTACGTGTAGGTTTTGGAAGATAATTTCATCCCCGTTATTCAAAGTGATCCTGATTTCTACAAGATGTGGTTCATGCAAGACCGGCCGTGCGGTTAAAGGCGCTGCAGTCTGGAACCGCAAGACCTCTACGGTCGCAGGTTCGAATCCTGCCTCGGGCATGGATGTTTGTGATGTCCTTAGGTTAGTTAGGTTTAACTAGTTCTAAGTTCTAGGGGACTAATGACCTCAGCAGTTGAGTCCCATACTGCTCAGAGCCATTTGAACCATTTTTTTTCATGCAAGACCGAGCTCGACCCAATCGAAGCAGGAGAGTGTTTGATGTCCTGGAGGAGCACTTCTGGCTCTGGAGTACCCAGAGGCCACTGGCATGGGCCTCGATTGGCAGTATTCTCCGTATCTGAACACATGTGACTCTTTTTTATGGGCCAACATTGAAGACAAGGTGTACAGCAATAACCCCAAAACCATTTCTGAGCTGAAAACAGCCATTCGGAAGGTCATCGACAGCATCGGTGTTCCAACACTTCTGAGGGTCATGCAGAATTTCGCTATTCGTCTGCACCACATCATCGCCCATGATGGCAGGCATATCGAACATGTCATAACCTAAATCCGAATATCTTCAGTGACGTTTAGATGTTGAATGAAGCATGTGCATGCCGTAGTTTGTAACCAATTTAAGGTTTTTTTCATACAGTTCAATAATTGTCACCCTGTACTTTCTTTAATACACACCAAGCTGCAGGAACAGCTTTCCGAAATGAGGCCTCCAGGCCAGTACACACTTCTATTTCAGACAACTCTTGACACTGGCTACTTGACAACAATATAGACTTTGGAATCCCCAGAGTCTCCTTTATGCAGGTACTCAGAAAAATTGTTTACCGTAGGGAATATCACAAACAAAGCAACCTTTCAGCGTAGCTCGTCATGCGTGCCTCAAGCACACACCTTGATGTCGTTACTTCACAATGACCACCCCAACTTCGGTCTCCGGGTGGTTATTCCCACTCGGTCTCAGATTCTGTAGCCTAGGATCCACTCCAGTTACTCAATTCCACAGCTGCTGTTACTTACCCAATACAGTGATTAATAATGCAAAGGACGAAAGATTCCAATAAACGTGGTTCGGCCCTCATACTGTAGGCAGGGTGTTCCCTCCAAACTGAACTTTACAGTGGACGCTGCACCACTGGCGCGAACTGTCGTCCAGGAGGGGCCCAGTAAATCCCGTGGCGCAGGGGCAGATAGGCGTCAGGTAGCGGCGCCGACATGCGCACCGCCTGCCCGCATAAATCCCGACGCGGGCAAAAAGTGCGCCCGGCCCGTACCGGTAGCCATTAAGGGCGTAAATCCCGGACCGTTTGGCGCGCCTACACTTTGCGCAAATGGTACTCGCCGGCCAGAAAGCGCTGGCCTCGCCGTCCGGGCCGACATAAATAAAGATAACATCTGGCTGCGCCGCGCCGCTCCGCGCTGGGCTGCGAGGTGTCGGCGCGGACGCCTCCCGTTCCCCCACGCAACCACCCGCATCCCCGCCGCTGCTCCTAATCTTTACATATATCACCCGCGAGTCAATTAAGTCGCAGATGGCACGGAAATGGGACTCGCCGGACAAACTCGGATACCTTCAACACTCTCGCGCTCGCTCGCACACACACACACACACACACACACACACATACACACACACACACACACGTACAGACATACAGACGACAAAGCACACAGTATGAATACGAAATCGCCCCCGCACGTGGTCGCAGCTACTCGGTGCGCCTCTCTCTCCTCCCGGGACGGCGGCTGAAAAGCTACCGTTGTTCTTCGCACTGGCCTTATCGGGGCGCTCCCTATAACTAAAGCGGTGGCGACAACGCGGCAGCCAGCCTGCTCGTGCTTCACTGTCCGGCGCTTCGCTCCATCCTCGCTTTACTACTAAGCGCCACGCCCACCTGCGTGCGAGCGCAGTGAACGCCAGTCCAGTCCCACCTACGCGCTACTGTGCCTCATTCTCAGTTCGATTTCGTAGACTCTTACGAACACTCACAGCTCACATATCATTGTACAGGACCTATCTGTGAAGAGCCAATGGCCTCGTCGCGGTGGTAACACCGGTTCCCGTTAGATCACCGAAATTAAGCGCTGTCGGGCTTGGTTAGTTCTTGGATGGGTGACCGTACAGGTCTGCTGAGGGTTCACTCAGCCCTTGTGATGACAATGGAGGAGCTACCTGATTGAGAAGTATTAGCTTCAGTCACGAAAAGTGAAAAGGCCGGGAGAGAAGTGTGCTGACCACATGTCCCTCCATATCCGTATCCAATGACACCTCTCGGTTAAGGATGACACGACGGTCGGTCGGTACCGTTCGGGCTTCTGAAGCCCGTTCGGATGGAGTGACTGTGAAGGCGTTCGTTAGTGTGATAGCCTTGTCGGACGCGGTACTCACCTCTGTGTTGGTGTATTAACGTAGACTCTTCAACGTGTCTACAAGGAATAATGTAACACTCGCAACTATGCATCGTGGGTAAGGACAGAGACAGTGGCCTCAGAAATAATCTGACCGACGGGGAATGGAGGCGAATGCCACATCTTCTCAAAGACAGACTACACTCTAGGACAAAACAAAGATGCACCGCGAAGGAATTATCCGAATGGGACACAAAACATTAGATGTACATCTATAGACAAACAACTGATTACAATTTTCAGAAAAGTTGGATGGTTTATTCAAGACAAAGAGCTTCACAAACTGTGCAAGTCAACTGAAAGTAGGGCCACCTCTGGCCCTCATCAAACAGTTGTTCGGCTTGTTATTGATTCTTAGAGTCATTAGATGTCCTCTTGACGGATATCGTGCCAAATTCTGACCAGCTGATGCATTAGATCGTCAAAATCCCGAGCTGCTTGGAAGGACTCTGCTCATAATGCTACAAACGTTTTCAAGCAGGGAGAGATCCGGCGACCTTGTTGGGTTTATATTTCTGCAAGACAACGCCCGTCCGACAACGGCGAGAGTTTCTAGTGCCTGTCTTGGTGCTTACCGAAGCCCAACTTGGGGCGTAAGGCTGCCGGACCTATCCCCAGTTGACAACACTTGGAGCATTGCGGGCAGACCCCTCCAATCATCTTGACATTTTGAAGAACCAAAGCGCCAGTTGGACAGAATATGGCATCCTATCGATGTCAACTAGTTTCAAGCTGAATAAACTGCTTGCAAAAGGGCCAGAGGTGGACTAACGCGTTAACTTGTTCAGTTTCTGAAGCACTTTCTCTTGAATAAATCATACGATTTTTGTAAAATTGTAACCATTTGTTTGTTTGTACATGTACATCACATCTACTGATTTCCGCCCCCCAAGCATATTTTCTTCGTGAAGTGTCGTCTTCTCTGTTTGTGATTGAGTGTATTTCAAAAGCGACAAGAATTAGCGAGCTCAATGAATGCAGGCCTGTCTCCATTAGATTCCGAGTAAACATTATGGGGTGAACTGTATGTAAAACGGTGTAATGTATTGCCTGTACGGTTTAATATCAATCGTAGTATGCCTAACTACCAGTGTAAATAACATAGTAACTGGTACTGCTTTCAACGATTGAATACCTCCGAAGTATCATCGGAATAGGTTTGAGTGACAGCTCTTTGTCAATGTCAACGACAATCACTCGAAATACCAGTTCTCCTCCTGCTACTGTTCCTCCCGAAACAATTCAATAATAGACTAATGCTTCTGTTGAACCTAAACGTGTATAGTATCACACTTGCTTTTGCCTATGACAGGTAACAACTACCTTTATATAACTATTAGATAGACAATTTGTTTCTCTGGTTCGACTTAATTGCCGCCCAATGTGGTACAGTGGTCAGCACACTGGATTCGTATTCGAGAGGACGACAGTTCAAATCCATACCAGCTATCTAGATTCAGATTTTCCCTAATTTCTGTAACTTGCTCCAGTAAAAGATACTGGGGTGGTTGCTATGAAAACACACACCTGATTTCCTTCCCCATCCTTACAACATTCTGGTCTAGTACTCCAGCTCTAATAACCCCGTTGTCAGCGAGACGCTAAACTCAAATAACGGTCTTATTTTTTACTGAATTGCTTTGTGTCAATACAGTCAGCGCGTCTCTATTTTATAGAGCCAAGGATGTATAAACTAATGTCAGTTGTTAACAGTTATTAAGCACTCTGTACGTAATACGTTAACTGGAAAATGGTTTCCTGCATGAACTATCTATCGACCGAATGGCTGTGCATAAAAGAGCATGGATTTTCTTACGTTAAGTTACTGATGTACGAATTGTTACGAATTGCTGAGCAGTTTTTGTGTAACATTAAAGATTGGCAACTTAAAGTTTCTATCATAAGATTTCTCTTGTGCTGTATGGAATATCTATAAAGTTCTGATTTAGTTAATACAAGTAGACATGAACTGGCATAAATTCATCTCTTTTACAAAACTGTTTTGAATTACAACGTTATTACCTACAAGTGAGCCACAAACTAAAACTTCATTTGACACTGTGTTACCTAGTAAGAACGCTTTCACAGTCATACTTAAACAGTGGGGTAATACAATGGCTGCAGGAGAATTCCGCACCTACACGTGAAGTTTAATATTTTTGGATTTATCACGATCATTATTCTGGATAACATTCTATCTTTAATATCTTTTACGTTTGTCTACCTGTATTTAATGTGCATATATTAAGTCTGTTTCAAGTAAAAACTTACTAATACGTCAAACGAAATGTTTAACACTAGAGATGTATCACAATGATCTCCGTTTGGCTCACCTGATATACTGCGGCTGTAGAACTTGACAGACGTTGGAGCTGTAGAATACAAGATGTACGGCTACCCAAGAGAGAATGACAATATGTCTGGAAGCTGTCACATAAATGAATGAACTAATTTAGAAAATGCGCGTTATTCCCGTCCACGCTCTGATGTGCCGTCTTGACATTAAGCTCTCATTGTTAGGCCTTTTAGGTTTATTTTACAAAAGTTATGGAACCGGGATGTGCTGGAATAGTATACAAGTACAGTTTTGGTTTTGTGTTCAACAATGAACACTCCATGTAATGATGTATTTTATTGGCATGGCATCTATTTTATTAATATTTCACTGTTCTGTATGGCTTGGTTGCTACGCTAAATAAATTAACGATAGTTAATTTGGTTCACGGTCGACTACTCAAATAGTAAAGAAATGAAGTCACTTTCTACAGCACAGTCTGTATTATGACTGTAGTTCACAGTCTCACTAAATCTCTTATGATAATGCCTTTATCCATCTGGTGCACAGTCTCGGTTGGTGCCGCATATATTTACATTCAGCGATGATGGCTTGTTGATTTCCTGATTCTTCTGTGCTTCTGTGCACGTATTCTACTGAATTTTACCATATTGACTCTTGTTTCTTGCAATCTTCTTTCTTGCAGTCTCCCCCTCTTGTGTCTTCTCTTCTTTCCTGAAAGCAAGAAAATCTTGTGTCGCCTCAAAATTTAGTATTTTACTGCAAAAATACTGCTACAATAATTTTCTGGGAATTTCTGTATTCCGTTCGACTCCTTATGCTCAGGCCACTTCCACCATCTCACTGCTACACTTCTCCATATTAGGCGTTCTGACTGTTTCCACGTAAGTCAGCTGTGTCCTTTGTGGAAAACTATGACTTCTTTCCACTAATTAAAACGACATGTCTGTCAGTCCTCGTTACAGATCAACGTCCCAGCAGCCACTGCTTCACTTTTATTTGTTGGTTCCTTCTTCACAAAATTCTACACAGATTAAATTTTTACTACTGAACCAGAGCGTTTCCTCTTATATGTAAACTACGTTCACAGTTACATAGAACATGACAACATTTTTGCATAACGCAGTGAATTCATTTACACTAAAAGAAAAATAAAAAGTTAATGACGTAGAAATCGTACACTGTTATCATTGACATAATCATGTTTTGTTAATAGCGGAAAAAATCTCGATTATAGATGGAGTGTACATTTGGAGTTGAGAACCTAACGGAAGGCTATTGCCAAGATGCACCGATATAACACAGAAGCTGACTGTATAAATGCAGTGTGAACCAACGAATATAAATTTTGTGTATGTGCAGTGCGATCCAACAAGTCTACCTTCTGTCCCGTTTCAAACGAAACAAGACACAGTACGCCGACGGTGCGATGACGTTTTTAGCTCGTAATGTGTAGAGGGTGCTGTTAAGACCAGAGGTGGTTCTGCCATGTACTGGGCGCATTTTTTGTGCTGTAGTGCATTGGGGGTGCAACGGCCACAACAAGGGTTGTTTTGAATGGGTTGGCAAGGTCTACAGGAAGCCGGTGTAAAGATAAGGCGACTGCAGGACGACAGGTGTGCATGTAAACTCTTTATTACCACAACAAGCTACAGCTGTCACAAATGCACTCTCTCGTCCACTGGTACGGCCGGCCTGGTGCCGTCCCATACTCCCCAGTTCCGAAGCGTGGTCAGGTGCCGATCTCGCCACCTATGGTATTGGCAAGCGGTCTATGAGGACAACATTACCTGTGGCTACAGAAGTGAGCGAGCCTTGCATGGTCAGCATACCTTGGCAGTTATTACGCTGCTGGCTGGGTGGATACGTCCTGCCCAGCTGAGTGTCCGGCGCTGGCAGTCGCTGAGCGCTCTGGTTTCGCGGAGAATGCTGGTTCGTTCCTTGGTCCACACAGTGGCTGCAGGATCCCCAGCAGGCAGCCTCACAGGGTGGCGAAGGAACGTCGGTGATCTCGCAGAAGGTTCCAACATACAGCGGAAGCTGATTCGAAGACCAGCTGTCAAAACATATCCAGTCTGGCGGGACGGCCATCTTTCATACACGTCAAGGCTGGTCTTTTGGCGGATGAGATTGCATATGTGGCTTGCCAAGCGGCACCAAAAGTTTTCCAAAAGAGCGTGTGGTGCAAGTGCCTGACTCAATGTCACTCAGATTCTCCACCACAAGCAATGCCCACTGATTCAGGTCGCTGTAAATATGAACCAGGATGTTAATTTAAACATCTCAGTGACCAAGTGTTGCTCTTTCTTTTCGATCGCTATGATGAGTATATTGCGCACACTCCCATCTTCCGACATGATAACAGACATGATCATAGCGCATCATGAACACTATCTGATCGAAAGTTACTGGACATGCCTATGTAATGCGGAACTGATCACAAGATGTGGACACATGTTGGAGGATCAGGGCTAACAAATTTTTTTAACTGGTTAATCACCTAAAACCCGAGTAAAGGAGAGAGAGACCAACGTCTTGAAAGACAACATATTGCTGGTTAGCAATCACAAGAATTACTATGCAGCCAATTATTCAGCCAATCAAAATTACACGATGCCAAGAAACACAGAGCACAAAGTTTTCCTTGTCGGGAGCACTCTGCAATTCGTTACTTCTGAGACAGGTTTCTTGATGGGCAGACTCAGGCTTCGCCACAGGCAGACTTCACATCTAGACTTCTCCACATCCAAGCTCGTCTGGGATGAGAAGCTCACATCTGAATCGAATTTAGACACAGAAAGAGAGAGGCTGTGGGTACCGAGCCAATGACTGATTTCGCATCTACTTCAGCCGCCGTTTGCAGATTATAAGTATGGTGACATGTAGCCACAACAGTGAAGCGAAATGCAGGGAAAGTTGAATCATTTTTAATGACCTGTGGGAATTTCAATCTTCATTCTGAAGGCCTGTTTGGAGTTGGAGGTACAATACGCTTAACAGTAGGTCCAGACGCACGCCCTTGTGTAACGTTTACTATCTCTATCCTCTAAACTTTGGCAGTCTTGCTATGACTGCTACGAATGTAAATGTTTTGTCCACATTCAAGTGCACTTCACTCACATTTAATGCCCTCTTGCAACACCAATATCGATTGTAAGTAGTTTATACGGTGAAATTACCTGTATGTGACTATGAAGTAGTTGTTCTTTACTAGTTAAAATCTTTGAATTGTCAGAGGGAAGTTGAAGTTCGTAATGTACTTACTGTAAAAAAACTTAATAATGTTTAAAAGTAATGAAAATTTATAAAAATGAATGTTAAGAAAGAGAAATGTGTATGTAAAAACCTGGTTCATGCTTAGGGATCTTGTATTGTATAGCAAAAAAGGTGTAGGGAACCCCCTCCGCTACAGAAGTGGCGTGGCGCGCGCTAAAATGTGGATTTGGCGGTCGATCTGGGTGGCTACTGGGGGAGCACGTTACGCAGACAGTGGCTAGCCTTTGTACGGTTAACATCGAGGGTGCCAAGTGAAGCATTTGAAAGGCAATTTACCGGGTGACCAAAAAGTCAGTATAAATTTGAAAATTTAATAAACCACGGAATAATGTAGATAGAGAGGTAACAATTAACACACATGCTTGGAATGACATGGGGTTTTATTAGAACCACCCCATATTGCTAGACACGTGAAAGATCTCTTGCGCGCGTCTTTTGGTGATGATCGTGTGCTCAGCCTCGTCATGCTTGGCCTCCCAGATCCCCAGACCTCAGTCCGTGCGATTATTGGCTTTGGGGTTACCTGAAGTCGCAAGTGTATCGTGATCGACCGACATCTCTAGGGATGCTGAAAGACAACATCCGACGCAAATGCCTCACCATAACTCCGGACATGCTTTACAGTGCTGTTCACAACATTATTCCTCGACTACAGCTATTGTTGAAGAATGATGGTGGACATATTGAGCATTTCCTGTAAAGAACATCATATTTGCTTTGTCTTACTTTGTTATGCTAATTATTGCTATTCTGATCAGATGATGCGCCATCTGTCGGACATTTTTTGAACTTTTGTATTTTTTTCTGTTCTAATAAAACCCTATGTCATTCCAAGCATGTGTGTCAATTTGTACCTCTCTATCTACATTATTGCGTGAGTTATTCAGTTTTCAAATTTATTCTGACTTTTTGATCACCCGGTATATTGAAATTGCCTCGGATGTGGTTTCGGCTGTCATATGGTGCTCTTGTTATTATGGAATGGGTCTAAAACGAGGATAATACGTCTCCAAGAAGAGTCTATAAAGAGCATTAAACAGCAAGAGTGTGTGGCCAGAGAGCCGCCATGTGCTTGCCACCACTACTGCGCCACTGTTCCGCATGCTTCAGGAACCCAGATATGTATCATAGTATGGACCAGCATGTTTGTGTGAGTGGTTTTCAGTGATAATTCCAGTGATATAAACATATGTGTGGACCTTATAATTGTCCTGATCATGAAACCAATGTAGGGTCCCACCCTACCCGTGCAGAAGACCAAGTATCCTATTTCTGAATAACGATTGATTTGTGTCTGCATTAAATGTGCCAAAGGTCAATGACAAAGTGTATAGATGTTGCTAGTTAAATTACCTGCTTCACAGGTAGTGGGAAAGGCACACAAATTGAACTTATACAAAAGTAATTTTGATTTGATTATTACTATGAACTATTTTCTGACGTTAATCGATCTTAATATTTGAATTACTTGCCTTAAAGTATGAACATATAAATCGTTTCAAGTGGGGTTAGAAATCAATATTGGCAAATTGCGGTTTGTTTCTGAAATAGTCACGTAATTTGCCTATAAAGACAGTTTCATTTTATGGGTCCCCACTATATTCTTTTCTATTATAAGAAAGATAAACGGAATATTGCACTTGCTAAAGAAATCTGACACCTTTCCGTAATAGTGAGAGTATAAAAAGTGTTTAAGTAGTATTATTTAACTTCATTTGTGGTGTTTGTGTGTTACTTAAACAAGGGCTCTTGTCACGCCCAATTTTAGTCTCGTGATGTCTTGAGTAACATCTTAGCGCTGAAATGGTTCAAAATATGGTTCAGATGGCTCTGAGAACTATGCGACTTAACTTATCAGGTCATCAGTCGCCTAGAACTTAGAACTAATTAAACCTAACTACTCTAAGGACATCACACACATCCATGCCCGAGGCAGGATTCGAACCTGCGACCGTAGCGGTCGCTCGGTTCCAGACTGTAGTGCTGAAATGGTTAATGACTGAAATAGTAATTATTATTGCTATGTGTGAAATATCATTTAACTTCCTGTGATTACTGAATTGTGTTAATGGTAACTACTGCTACCGACTACTCAGTTCGTCCGGTAGTCGTGTGTATTCATTGCACTATTTAAAAGGAGTGTTAACGAAAGTCACTTTAGCAAATCAGTTTCATTTTTCTTTAAAGTTAATATTTCAAATTATTATGCCTAATTAGGCTGGCGACCATTTGTTTCATTCACGTGATCTTCACTACTTTTATTACTTCCAAAATAAAGCATTTCAGTTTTCTATTAATTGCCATACATATGAAATTACTGTTCGATGCCCTCTACCCATTAGGTAAATACACGGTCAAAACATTTCTAAATTCCTCCCAGAGGGTAACGCTAGCTTGCAGGCGAATGTCATACTTGACACTAACTTGCAGCCCGAGTGTTATACCCTATTCAAGTTTGCGAAAGCATTAATTTACTCATTTCAATGACTGCTCAATCTGGAGCCGAGCGACCGCTACGGTCGCAGGTTCGAATCCTGAATCGGGCATGGATGTGTGTGATGTACTTAGGTTAGTTAGGTTTAATTAGTTCTAAGTTCTAGGCGACTGATGACCTCAGAAGTTAAGTCGCATAGTGCTCAGAGCCATTTGAACCATTTGATTGCTCAATTTCTTTATTGTTGAAGTTTCGAGAACATACCTTCACCGAGGAGTCAAGCAATATATTGCTCTCTTCTATGTATATCTCGCGAAGAGAACATGAGGATAAAATCAGAGAGATTAGAGCCCACACAGAGGCATACCGACAATCTTTCTTTCCACGAACAATACGAGACTGGAATAGAAGGGAGAACCGATAGAGGTACTCAAGGTACCCTCCGCCACACGCCGTCAGGTGGCTTGCGGAGTATGGATTTAGATGTAGATGAATTTGGTTATGTACATGTAGCAACCTGACTTTTTTGAGATCATTGTTTAATATCGTAGTCAGAAGAATTCCTTTATCATTTATTTGAGGGGTGATGATTTAATCGTTTCACTTATTACAGGGCCAAATTATTATATTCAATTAAAGATTCCAATTAAAGAACTCCACCTACACAACTGGCAACTGCTAAAAATACCATAAACGTATCATAAACGTATAATAACTGCCCAGTGTGTGATCAACTATTCCACTAAACTTCAGCTATACTTGCTCTGCGTGGCCCCGTCCAGAGCTAAATGGCTGAAGTTTCTGGTTGATATGTGACACTCGTGCCTCATTACCTAATTTGTTGGAAATATAAATCCTTCTACTTGTTTTAGTTGCCCTTTGTACTTTGAATCATTGTTGTTACGTCTGCGTCATTATCAGTGATAACAATTTTTTTGTGGGCATTCTCAAAAAGATCAGGTAAGTTTGTTGCCATTACATTCAATCTATTCCCACCATGAGTGGTTTCCGTTCTAGGTATCTTTCAGAAAAAACATTTAGTAATGTTCTGTAAGATGTCTTATCATGCTACCACTAACAAAACTGAACTTATCCCATTTGAATGTTGGAAGACGGAAGTCTCCTCCAATGACAACGGTATCACTAGCGAACTGAGGATTTCTCTAAAGCTTTCACTTATATAACGGGGTGAGTCTGGTCGTCGATAGAAGGATCCAGTTATAGGTTTATGCCCACTCATTACATAGAATCTTCCCCAAACAATTGCACATGCAGCTTCAAGTTTTACATCTGCTGATCTGAGTTTCTTGTCTGTCACGGTGAACATAGTAACTCCGTTTTTAGTTAGCCTATACTTCTGATATATGCTTAAAATTTCCTCAAAAATCTTACTGCTTTCAATTTCGGGTTTTAAACAACTTTCTGTACCTTTTATTATGTGAGCTTCTCTTCGCTTAGGAGTGCTTCAAACTGACACTTTGTTGTAAATACTTCAACAATTAACCACTAGGATTTCAATATCAGCTCTTGGCGATTTTCATATACGACGTCTTTCATTAGCTTTGTTCTTGCCATAGTCTTGTCTGAAGACTGGTTTGAGGCAGCACTGCACATTATTGTATGCTATACAAGCCTCTTTTTCCCCAATAATTGTTGCTACCTATGTCTATTTAAATCTGCTTACTGTAGTCGTCTCTTGGTATTCTCTGCAATTTTTACCCCCCACACTTCCGTCAAATAACAAACGGATTAGTGACTGCTGTCTGAGAATGTGTCTTACCAATCGACTCCTTCATTTAGTGAAGTTATACCACAATTTTTTTCTCCCCAATTCTAATCAATACCTACTCATTAGTTACGTGATCTACACATCTGATCATCACCATTCTTCTATAGCATTGCATTTCAAAAGCTTCTATTCTCTTCTTGTCTAAACTGCTTATTGTCCACGTTTCACTTACGTACACGGCTACACTCCAGTCAAATGTCTTCAGAAAAGACTTCCTATGACTTACGTTTATATTTGATGTTAACAAATTTTGCTTCTACAGGAACTCCTTTTTGCCATTGCCAGTCTACGTTATATATCCTCTCTGCTTCGGCCATCATCAGTTACTTTAGTGCCCAAATAGTATAACTCATCAACTACTTTTAGTGTATCATTTCTTAAACTACCTCTCTGAGCATCGCATTATTTAATTCGATTACATTCAGTTATTCTTGTTTTGCTTTTATTTATGTTCATCTTATATCCTACGTTCACGACACCGACAATTTCGCTCAACTGCCCCTCCAACTCCTTTGCTGTGTGTGACATAGTACAATATCTTCGGCAAACCTCGAAGTTTTTCTTTGCTCTCGCTGAACTTAAATTTTTTTGTCCATATTTATCTTTAACTTCCTTTTCTACTTCCTCAATGTACAGAGTGAACAACATCAGAGGCAAGGTACAAACCTGTCTCCCTCCAGTTTCAACTACTGCTTCCTTTTCATGCCATTCAACTCTTATACTGCTCTCTGGTTCCTGTACAACTTGCAAGTATTCTTTCGCTCCCTGTAATTTACCCTGTTGTCGTCAGAATTTCAAAGAGTGTATTTCAGTCATCATCGTCATAAGCATTATCTAAGTCTACAAAAGGAATAGACGTAGGTTTGCATTTCTTTAACCTATCTTCTAAGATAAATCGTAGAGTCAGTATTGCCTTGAGTGTTCCAACATTTCTCCAGAACCGAAACCGATCTTCTCATAGTTCGAGAGGACAGCAGTTATAGTCTTTCGCACCCATTTTGGAAACGAAGTGCTCCAACATCAAAGACGATTGCGTATCGTTTTTCTAAGGTAGCGCCATCAGCATCCATGTTTGTAATGAAACATCAGCTTTCACAAGCTTTCACTGCCTCGTAACGCTTAAATATTCTGTTACCGTCATTGTATATCTTTATCTGGAAATTCTTCGTAACGGTGTGTAGGTCATTATGAAAGTTTATGAGAAATCACCAGTTTATGGCAGTGATTTGAACTTACTTCCAGGTGGAACACACATTTCCTGTCAGATATGAAATTTTACAATGGCATATAACAAAATTTACCTCTTTCTTTCCATATCTGCCCTTCACTACGCTCATCACAGTTCCTAAACTCTGGTTAGTAATCCGAGCTCAAACTATCCTTTTCAGTGTCACACATATACCTTCACATGGAACCTCTGATGGCACACCAATTACCAATTATTTAACTTCGCCTTCTCTTCTTCCAAGCTCGCGAAGCTGACTGCAAAATCAGAATTCTTGTGGATACAGGATGCAAGGATTTCGAAGGTTCTCTCTAATTTTGTGAGCTTACAGAAACAGGTATTTTTGATAAACGATACGAGTGACCCGGCAGTATGGCGAAAGTGGTCTGCGGGGCTGACAGTTATTCAAAAGAATCGAATGACATGGACATAGTAAAAGCTCCTTCTATGGAGATTGTGAGTGTATTTTTATTGTCTGGTGCTGCAAGAGTTGCAATGGAAGAGCGGTTTGGTCACTGCTGTGGTGACATGGCTGCAGTGATTCACTTCCGATTATAAAATACCAAAGAAGTGGAAGGACTCAGCTCACTGAAGGGACTTCAGCTCACTTGTAAAAATATAGTTTCAATTGAAAATTTACGTAAGTGGGTTTCCGTATGATGTCAATATAGCATTTTTTCCGTCGTTCGCGCTACAGTACTTTAAAGTGTAGCCGTCAAGATGTGGAGATCATTAAGTATGGCGTGCACTGTTATTCAGTAGGAAGGTCTATATCCAACTGACTGATTGTTGTTGTTGTGGTCTTCAGTCCTGAGACTGGTTTGATGCAGCTCTCCATGCTACTCTATCCTGTGCAAGCTTTTTCATCTCCCAGTACCTACTGCAACCTACATCCTTCTGAATCTGGTTAGTGTATTCATCTCTTGGTCTCCCTCTACGATTTTTACCCTCCACGCTGACCTCCAATACTAAATTGGTGATCCCTTGATGCCTCAGAACATGTCCTACCAACCGATCCCTTCTTCTGGTCAAGTTGTGCCACAAACTTCTCTTCTCCCCCAATCCTATTCAATACTTCCTCATTAGTTACGTGATCTACCCATCTAATCTTCAGCATTCTTCTGTAGCACCACATTTAAAAAGCTTCTATTCTCTTCTTATCCAAACTATTTATCGTCCATGTTTCACTTCCATACATGGCTTTCAGAAATGACTTCCTGACACTTAAATCAATACTGGATGTTAACAAATTTCTCTTCTTCAGAAACGCTTTCCTCGCCATTGCCAGCCTACATTTTATATCCTCTCTACTTCGACCATCATCAGTTATTTTGCTCCCCAAATAGCAAAACTCCTTTACTACTTTAGGTGCCTCATTTCCTAATCTAATTCCCTCAGCATCACCCGACTTAATTAGACTATGGTACACTTTGTGAATAAAAGTATCCGTACACCCCCAAAAACATACGTTTATCATATTAGGTGCATTGTCCTGCCACCTACTGCCAGGTACTCTACGTAAGCGATCTCTTTAGTCATTAGACATTATGAGAGAGCAGAATGGGGCGCTCTGCAGAACTTACGGACTTCGAACATGGTCAAGTGATTGGGTGTCACTTGTGTCATAAGTCTGTACGCGAGATTTCCACACTCCTAAACAGCCCTAGGGCCACTGTTTCCGATGTGATAGTGAAGTGGAAACGTGAAGGAACACGTACAGCACATAAACGTACAGGCCGACATCGTCTGTTGACTGACATTGAACGCCGACAGTTGAAGAGGGTCGTAATGTGTAACAGGCGACATCTACCAGACCATGACACAGGAATTCCAAAACTGCATCTTGTTCCACTGCAACTTAGGCGGGAGGTTAGAAAACTTGGATTTCATGGTCGAGCGGCTGCTCGTAAGCCACACATTACTCCGGTAAATGCCCAACGACGCCTCGCTTGATGTAAGGAGCGTAAACAATGGAAGATTTAACAGTGGCAAAACGTTGCGTGCAGTGACGAATCACGATACACAACGTGGCGATCCGATGGCAGGGTGTGGGTATGGCGAATGCCCAGTGAACGTCATCTGTAGCATGTGTAGTGCCAACAGCAAAATTCGGAGGTGGTGGTATTATGGTGTGGTCGTGTTTTTCATGAAGGGGGCTTGCACTCGTAGTTGTTTTGCGCGGCACTATTACAGCACAGGCCTACACTGATGTTTTAAGCACCTTCTTGCTTCCCACTGATGAAGAGCAACTCGGGCATGGTGATTATAACTTTCAACACAATCGAGCACCTGTTCATAATGCACGGCCTGTGGCGGAGTGGTTACACGACAATAACATCCATGTAATGGACTGACCTCCACAGATCCCAGACCTAAATCCTATAGAACACCTTTGGAATGTTTTGGAACGCCGACTTAGTGCCAGGCCTCATCTATTGACAACGATCCTCTCCTCAGTGCAGCACTCCGTGAAGAATGAGCTGCCATTCCCCAAGAAACCTTCCAGCACCTAGAATGAGATTTTCACTCTGCACGAAACTTCTTGGCAGATTAAAACTGTGTGCCGGGCCGAGACTTGAACGCGGGACCTTTACCTTTCACGGGCAAGTGCTCTACCATCTCCGCAATATTCTTTCTTGCAGGAGTGCTAGTTCTGCAAGGTTCGCAGGAGAGCTTCTGTGAAGTTTGGAAGGTAGGAGACGAGGTACTGGCAGAAGTGAAGCTGTGAGGACCGACCGTGAGTCGTGCTTGGGTAGCCCAGATGGACGGCAGTATCCACGGAATGCCGACGTCCAATACTTAGTTCTTATTGCTGGCACGGTAGCTCAGCGTGTTCGGTCAGGGGGTTAGCTACCCTCTGTAATAAAAAAAAACTGAGTGAATGGATCAACGAAGAACCTCAACTGGCGTAATCGGACGTCCGCCCCGAACAAATTCAACGAACAATATAGAACAAAATGATATCAACTAAAAAAAAAAAAAAATGGTAGAGCGCTTGGCCGCGAATGGCAAAGGTCCCGGGTTCGAGTCTCGGTCCGGCACACAGTTTTAATCTGCCAGGAAACTTCCAGCAACTGAATGAACGTATGCCCGAGAGAGTGGAAGCTATCATCAAGGCTAAGGCTGGCCCAACACCATATGTAATTCCAGCATTACCGATGGAGGGGGCGACGAACTTGTAAGTCGTTTTCTGCCAGGTGTCCGTATACTTTTGATCACATAGTGGATTGGATTGGATTGTTTGGGGGAGGAGACCAAACAGCGAGGTCATCGGTCTCATCGGGTTAGGGAAGGACGGGGAAGGAACTCGGCCGTGCCCTTTCAAAGGAACCAACCCGGCATTTCCCTGGAGCGATATAGGGAAATCACGGAAAACCTAAATTAGGATGGTCGGACGCGGGATTGAACCGTCGTCCTCCCGAATGCGAGTCCAGTGTGCTAGCCACTGCGCCACCTCGCTCGGTATCACATAGTGTATCAATAGTCTGTCGCCTTATTACCTGCTATATTCTTTTCTTTAATTGTTTTTCGGAATGAGCACATAGAGCCCGCTAAACACTGGAAATGTTATACTACAGTTTGTTTTGACAGTTAAGCCTATAGGTTACTTTAAATCGAAGTCATATAGGCTTAACAAGGGACAGATTTCGACATAATACCAATGTGACATGTGACATCCTCCACATTCTCCACCTCTCCCCCCCCCCCCCCCCCCCCATATTACTAGTTACAGCGCGGCCATTATGGTAGGTTATTAACTTAAATTGTGATTGGTGTTAAACAGCTGCAAAAATTAGTACATACTTAGTTACGTTTGTGGTCAAAACGCTCAAAATGTGATGATTTAGTGGCTGGTGGAACGGAATTACGTAAATTTTATGGATTGGCGTCCAGAAAGAATTGTGGTTATTATAAGTTTCAATGAGTACCGTGAAGTATTCTTTCAGTTATAAAATTGTGGAAACATCTTTTGTGGCTCTATAATGACGACCTGAAGAAACTCTATCACTTGCAAACGGCTTCGGAAACTCGCGTGTCCCTCACCTACCGTTACAATCCTACTGCGGATAAAAAGAAGACCTACACATTACCTCCAAGAGAACTATCTATTGACGCACGGTCAACACGGATTTAGAAAAGACCGTGCTTGTGAAACACAGCTGTTTCTTTGATTACACGAACTCTTGAGTGTTATTCGCAAGGGAATTCAAAGTGATTCCGTATTTCTAGATTTCCAGAAGGATTTCGACACTATACCTCACAAACGGTTACACGATAAATCATTCAAATCTAAAGGCCGTAAATTCAACTAAATAGGTAGGAAATATAATTACAAACAACTTAAATTCGAAAGAACACATATGAAATGTCGTGGGGAAAACGATCCAAAGACTGCGTTTTATTGAAAAAATACTTAGAAGATACAACGGATCTACTTAAGAGAATGCCTACGCTGCGCTTGTTCGTCCTATTTTGGAGTACTGCAGCTGAGTTTCCTCTTCTGATGCTAGTCAATTGTCAGGATCAGCATTTCTGCAAAGGGCATTTGATTCTAAGGCACTATGACAGGGTGAAAAACACTAAATAAATTACTTTTTCTCTCTTAACAACATGTGGGCAGGGTGGGTTCTTTCTTGGCTCGGGTATGAGGTAGAATGAAACAGCATTTTTACATAACTTTTACTGAAAGTTTTGTACAACGGTTTACTTACTGGATTGTTCTGGCTGGGAGAGCGGCAGCTGTGTCGTCTGCGAAGCCTCTGCTGCGTGAGCGGCGGCGTCTGATTACGCCTGGCGGTGTGTATCTCGTGTCGCCGTTTCGCCCAGTTGACGGAGACGCGCTTCGTGTGGTGGGCCGTTTGATTATTGAGAACAAAGTCGTGCATCGGATAGTGATACCTTGGATGTGGCGTCCCAGTGTTTCTCTTCTCTAAGCGGCCGCGTGTGTTGTGCGTCAGCCAGCGGGAAGGCCAGTGTCCCGGACTCGAACAACGGACTCCAGTTTGCCAGTCTTCGGCTGTCAGATCTTCATCCCAGCTCACGAGTCACCCGGGTACGTAAAAATCAGTCTTCGAATACCTTTTAACTTCTGTCTTCTGGCGGCGAGGCTGCTGCTTGCTATTCCATTACAGCGGCGGTCTTGGTGCTTCTGTGTACGACGCAGTCTCATCCTGCATGACGGTCTTTCAGCACCGAAACCGAACTGAAAACTACTGTTCTCGGGCCCACTGCATCTCGTTTATTTATTCACTTCAGATCACTGGAGGTGAACGACTTGACGGTCATTGCCTCTTCTGTCACGTTGAAAAGCTTCTTGAAGAATCTTCTATCAGACAAATTGTATGATTGGATTGAAGAGTTCCTAGATAACAGAACGCAGCATGTCATTCTCAATGGAGAGAAGTCTTCCGAAGTAAGAGTGAATTCAGGTGTGCCGCAGGGGTCATAGGACCGTTGCTATTCACAATATACATAAATGACCTTGTGGATGACATCGGAAGTTCACTGAGGCTTTATGCAGATGGTGCTGTGGTGTATCGAGAGCTTGTAACAATGGAAAACTGTACTGAAATGCAGGAGGATCTGCAGCGAATTGACGCATGGTGCAGGGAATGGCAATTGAATCTCAATGTAGACAAGTGTAATGTGCTGCGAATACATAGAAAGATAGATCCCTTATCATTTAGCTACAAAATAGCAGGTCAGCAACTGGAAGCAGTTAATTCCATAAATTATCTGGGAGTACGCATTAGGAGTGATTTACAATGGAATGATCATATAAAGTTGATCGTCGGTAAAGCAGATGCCAGACTGAGATTCATTGGAAAAATTCTAAGGAAATGCAATCCGAAAACAAAGGAAGTAGGTTATACTACTCTTGTCCGCCCACTGCTTGAATACTGCTCAGCAGTGTGGGATCCGTACCAGATAGGGTTGATAGAAGAGAGAGAGAAGATCCAACGGAGAGCAGCGCGCTTCACTACAAGATCATTTAGTAATCGCGAAAGCGTTACGGAGATGATAGATAAACTCCAGTGGAAGACTCTGCAGGAGAGACGCTCAGTAACTCGGTACGGGCTTTTGTTAAAGTTTCGAGAACATACCTTCACCGAGGAGTCATGCAGTATATTGCACCCTCCAACGTATATCTCGCGAAGAGACCATGAGGATAAAATCAGAGAGATTAGAGCCCACACAGAAGCATACCGACAATCCTTCTTTCCACGAACAATACGAGACTGGAATAGAAGGGAGAACCGATAGAGGTACTCAGGGTACCCTCCGCCACACACCGTCAGGTAGCTTGCGGAGTATGGATGTAGATGTAGATGAAAGTCGGTCATTGGCTCTTGGAATATAGGCGAGGGCCTTTAATCACATGTGACAATTGAGAAACACGTGAGCCGGTGGGGCGATGCCCTGACTGCTGAATCGACAGCTTCCGCTTATGTGGGGAGGGCGATGGCTTCTCCTGACGTGCTGACTTCATGGTCATTGGCTCTTCTGTCACTGCTGCTCTGCCCACTGTTTGCCAGTGTGTAATTCTTCTAAAATAAACTAAGTTTTTCATGTATTTTCTAATTTATTTACCTATCTTAAGTACCACTCAACAGTACTGCTTCGCGGTATGGGATCCTTACCAACTATGTTTGACGGACTACATCGAGAAAGTTCGAAGAAGGGCAATACGCTTTGTATTATCGAGAAATAGGGGAGAGAGTGTCACGGACATGATACAGGATCTCATGTGAACATCGTTAAAACAAAGGCGTTTCTCTCTCTTCTCACGAAATTTCAATCACCAACTTTCTCCTCTGAATGCGAAAATATTTTATTAACAGCGACATACATAGAGAGAAACGATATCACAGTAAAATAAGGGAAATCAGAGCTCGCACGGAAAGATATAAGTGTTCGTTTTTCTCGTGCGCATTTCGAGAGTGGAATAATACAGAATTATTGTGAAGGTGATTCTATGAGCCCTGTGCCAGGCAGGCACTCAAGTGCGATTTGCAAAGCATCCGTGTAGACAGTGGAATGCGATTCACGTGACGCTCGTTTAGAATTCCCGCACCACTGAGAAGTGAAGGCCGGATTAAATGCAGAATCGTATGTTCTACGAACTTTCCGTTTTCAGGCACTTTACCACTTGACCACCTGACACGATTCTGTGGTACCATGAAACTGTGACTGTTCCTTACAATAGCCACAGTTAGTAACTCATTATAGTATTGCATATCACAGGCAGGTCATTATTAATAATTATGCGATATGCTGAATCTGGGGATGGTTAATGTAAAGAAATGAAAATGGTGAACGTTCCCATGAGGAAAGGAAAATACGGATGTGATAAACAGACTGCTCATGATCCTCGTATATCGAACACCGCTGGCAACCCATCGGAAAGAAATGAGCGTTTGTTAACCGCCTTGATTTTATTGTAGTACTTAGAAGGAAGGAAGATGGCGTGATTCTATAGCTACCTGGAGAACACTAAGATTTCGTAAACGGATCAAGATATCTGGACAATGATTTGCACAATTGTTAGGACGCATATAAGCAACTATTTTGGAGTGTGGAAGCTGCTATGAAGTAAACTGGGTTAGAGTTTCAGATTGTAGCTTTACCGCCTTCCGTTAACAGATAACCTTCGAGATTCCTTGTTTTTATTAACAGATTCCTTTTTTTATTTCACAGGGTGTCTTGGTAAATATTTCATGCACCTTAAGATAGGCAACCCTACTTTCATCGTTCATACTGGGGCCGTTGAAGTAAGCGGGCTGGTCTACTTTGAAGTACATGAAATATTTACGGGATCAGCTATATTTTGCCAACACCCCTCTTGTACATGTAAATTACTCCGTAGCTATTAATGTAACAACAATTGTACAATAGATTACTTTATATATAAAGTTGCTGTAATATTTATGAGGGACAGACAGGTGTTAAAATGGCCATAGTGAACAGGTAAGAGCGCTCGCTCAGAGCCGAGTAACATCTGTGAAGAAAGGTTTTCTGTCAGTATTCAAACGAATGAATCTACTGATCTGCGTTAATCAATTTTCTAGATCTATGAATAGTTGAATTACTTTCCTTTTAACTTTCTTAATGGAACGTTGAAGAGAAAATCATAACGTACTGCAGTAACCTTAAGAAAGGATGTTGATTACCGTTCCAAATGAAAGAACAATATGTATTTTTACTGTATTGCATGGTGATTTGTTCTTATTTTTGTTTGAATAGTAATGAAATTTTTATTGGTGACGCTGTGTCAATGATACCCGTGATTTAGTATTCCACGCATCAAAATTATACTTAAACGTTGTTCTTAATTTATAGCTTTATGTTTCTTTTCTTTTTGGATGAGTCTTTACCTTCTTATTCAGGCAGAGGGTGCAGGTGCATAGGCGTTGTTACGACGGAGTTAGACTTTCGCAGTGTACGATTGTAATATTGATTTGAATAAATTCATGGGGCTATTTGTAGTTATGGATTCAGCAGTTGCTTTTGATCTGTCACATAAGTTTCTTAATAGAGTATACAGAGGTCAGATCATCCTGGGAACAGTCGTTAGTCAGTGTCGAAGATATTCGTCGCCATACCTTTTCTTCTACGTGTGCTAGCACAGCTAGAAACGACTGACATTTTGAGCCATGCCTGGATATCTTCTTCGCTAACTTCATGGGAAATTACAACTTCTCTCAGTTTACAAACTTCTGTTGTTCACGCCTCCCAAGAAAGAAACTTAGCTCAGTGAATGTATCGAATGTCGTATGTTCACGGCAATAGGTCAAAGATCACCCTATAGTCATTGCACGAATACCATGTTATCGCGGAATTTTACTTCACCCACTCCAACAGTCCTTGCGGTTGGAACTCCTCACTCACGCCAGCGTACGAGACTGTCTGGAGCAGTAACGGCCGCAACAGGACTGTCCCGTCGGAAGGCGATGACACGCTGCTGCAACCGATGTGACGTCGCTCATGACCTCGTCATCGACGACATCTCTTAAACACTTCCCTGGGGATTTTAAAATACACCTAGTGGGTTACCTGTGGCAATGTGAAGATAGTTTTCCTCCGAATTTGACTGATTCTGCGAAAATTACACTAGCCAAACGTTTCCTTGACGGTGAAGTGCTGCCATGAGCTAATCAATGAATTCGAACAGATGTTTTTGAATGAACTGTGATCCGTAAGTAAACGGGTGCACATCAAATAAGCATTTTTGAACGGTAATAGGTGGAGACCAGGTAATTTCTCGAAGTGAGAAATTTTTGAGAAACTGTTTCATTAGAGAATTTTTTAAACATGTTGATAAACTTGACAAAGCTTTTGAGGAAGAAAACAGGGTTAATAACTCACATAACAACAGAAACAACAATTATAATAGGGGTCATAATGACAACAGACAGAACCATAATAATTATAATAGCAGAAACAACAATAATAGGAATGGTAATGATAATAGTCAGAACGGAAACCATAGTACTCAGAACCACAAAATCTGTTAATACCGCTACTTGGTATCTGTCAGGTGGAGAAATTAAATAGTTTTCATGACCATGCAATAACAAATTCAGATCAAGAGGAGTGGGATGATGAGAGTGTCTGTGACTATCCTGTTTGGTATGTTATAATTAAACAGATGTATAGTGGCAAGAAAGGCACTTTAACTCCTTATGAACTTGAAAAGGTGGTTTTAGTAAAACTAACTCTGAATGTTCTGTGGACGATGTAGATGTTGACAGTGATTACTCTGGTATTGATAATTTAACATACCCTGAGCAGGAGACTTTAGTAGATAACTGTGATGAGGAGAGGGAAGCTTATCCTGAGTAAATAGTGGTGGAAGTGAATGACACCCAGATGATTGGTGTCAGAACTAATGATTTAGTGTTTGAAGGTGAAGCTCAGACACTTAATTTAGAAGAGCTGGGTGGTATAGTTTATGTTGAAATAACTGATCATGACTGGGTCAGTTGTGAGTCTTAGGAGGGTCAACTTGTTCCAGATGACACTATTGATATTTTGTGTGAACACCAGGACATTAGAACACAGCATTGTGAGGTAAATAAGAGGATTATTGAAGATTTCAGAGATGTTGGTAAGGATGAGTCAGACTTCAGTTCAGACAGTGAGTTTATTGAAAATTCTGAACCAGATTTTACTTGCAACACTAATGAGCACATCTATTCAAATGTTTAGAAAAACTAATATTAACAAACAGCAGGATTTATGTGGTAGTCCATACATCAAAATCACAGTTGACGATTGACATGGTTATTGTGTGATTCACACAGGTAGCGCAATTCCTATTATTTCTGAAAAGTTCTCGGATAGAGTTAAGCAGAGATCTGAGTACATCAGATTTCCTATAATGGGAGTAAGGATTAATGGTGCTACAGATAAGTTTAGTAAAGTTGTACACAGTCAAGCGTTAATCACATTTTATGTTGACAATGCAGTTTTTGAGCAATGATGCTTGGTGGTCAGTGATCTGAATGAGGAGATATTGCTAGGCTTGGGCTGGATATTGAGAAACAATGTAACATTTGACTGGGTGAAGTTCAGAGTAAATTTTTCTAACGCCAAAAGAAAGTTTTCTGGTTATACTATGTTACACTTAAGAGCTAGTGACACATCTGCTAATAAAATATATGGTTTTGACATTGAGGTAGAAAAAGGCTAAGCTGATGATGATGATTCGTGTACTTATGGTACAACTGATACGGATTTTGATCATCTTGTTACTGACAAGGTAACAGAAGCAGACTACTTTACTGGAGATGAGAAGTCAGAACTGGAAGAAGAGTTGAGATCCTATAAAGATATGTTTAGTGGGAAACCAGGTAGAGTTAAGAAGTATACATTCAATTTAAGGCTTAAAGAGCACCAGCCTTTCATTATAAACAGTATTCAGTTACTATTTGTAAAAGACTGGTTGTGGAAAAAGAGTTGCAGAACGTGCAGAAGTGGAGGATTATTGAAAGTACTAGCTAATACAACAACTGTTTGGTTGTTGTAACCAAAAAGGGTGGTGGGGACAGGCTCATGCTTGATTGTCATCGTCTAAATAAATTTGTGGGAAGAGGAACTGATCACCCTGAGTCAATAGCAGAATTACTTATTAAATATTCTGGTGTCAAGTATTTTTCATAGATAGATTTGACCTCAGGTTTCCACCAGATAACAGTAGAATCCCAATCTAGGGAATATACTGCTTTCTTAATCTCTGATAAAAGCTATCAATATTGTGTAGTACCTGTCTGAATGTATCTGTAGTAGAGTTTATTAGAGCCTTAGATCTTGTGTTGGGTAGTGAAATGTGTTCTGCACTGGTAATTTAAGTTGATGACATACTTGTAACAAGCATCACCTAGGAGCATGTCAGCACAATCAAAGAGATGGCTAGTAAGTTCAGGCCAGGAGATATGACACTTAAGTTAGCTAAATGTAAGTCTGGTGTAAGAACATTGAGCTTTTTAGGACACACTATTTGTGAAGAAGAAATATTACCTGATCCAGACAAAATTAAAACTATGATAAATTTTGTAAACCTATAAATAAGGATTAAGGTCTTTTTTGGTCTGTGCAATTTCTGTCACAAATACATTAGGATTCAATCTTTAAGTGCACCTAGTTTACACTATCTTTTAAAGAAAAACACAATATGGGAATGGTCAACTGATTGCCAGTTAGCTTCTGATCAGATTAAGAAACAACTTTCTAACAGCCAAATTCTACATATACCTGATCTTACTTTACCATTTTGCCTAATGACTGACGTTAGTGACTATGGTTTAGGTGCTTATTTATTCCAGCAAAAAGAGATAGATGGACCGGTGGAGCAGTGTGCTATCAACTTTCCAAGCTGCAGTTTGTTAAAACGTGAGAGAAGATACACTGCAAAAGAAAAAGGACTACTTGACATTGTGTGGGGATTCAAAAATTTTAGAAATTACTTAACAGGTCACAAGGTCATTGTTTTTACTGATCATATAGCTTTATGCTATATGCAGGAAAGTAAACTTTATTGCAACAGGATAACACGTTGGGGCTTATTCTTGCAATAGTTTGATTATACTTTTTACATATTAAGGGTAAGCAGAACTGTGTCGCAGACAATCTATCTAGACTGCCAATGGGGAATGAGAAAGAAAATGTTGGCTTGCAGGCTGATAAGAACTTCAAAATCATGTTTATCAGTGGTGCAAAAGGTGAAAAAGTTATAGTTAAGATATGTTAGCGGTTGAGGAGACATCAAAATCAGAACGAAGACCTTAAGTTAGTAAAGAGCTAACTTGGAAAAAAGAGGTATAAGAAAGTTGCACAATACTACCAGGTACGCATAGGAATTCTGTTTAAAAGACACAGACCTGATTCTGATCAGTGTAAATTATGCTGACCTAAACAACACACTCGTTTGCTTATTAAGTTTATACATGAATGTTTTGGATATTGCGGCTGTATCAAGTGCACCCAAATATTGCAGAAGAATGTTTATTTTAGTAATATCTCTAGAAGAGTGAAGACTTATGTTGCATCTTGTGACGGACGTCAGAGGATAAAAGTGATAAATCAAAGTCATAAAAGATTCCTACATAGCATTATTCCTAAAGGTAAGCTCATTGGAGTCGAATCCTACAGTCAACTTCCCCATTCAAGAAGACAGGTACTCTTATGTGAGACCTGAGTTTCTCCTGACGTATACAACTTTCAAATAACTTCCAGGAATTCAGACAGGTAACACTTTCAGCGACCGCCGATATTTCGGCGGGAGAACACCCCGCCATTTTCAAGGCAAACTGCAACGGACAGGCGGCGTTCATGCAAATTTAATACCTCAGTTCACCGACAGAAGCAAGAAAGATAACACACACACACACACTGAACACTAGTACCACCAAAGATGACCAAAGTCAGAGCTATCGATAGAGAGACTATGAATTCGCAGGTGAGGCAGCATTGACTCTGTTCCTCTGTTTTTTGACAAGGGAGAGAGCCGGATTCCAAACGGAGTTTAAACAGAAACCTCCATCCCTGTTAACGAGGTTGCTCGCTAATTTAATCTCAACTGCCTCCCTAATGACACTGTCCCAATAGCTGGACGTGCATGCCAATATCTCGGTGTTATTATACAACATGGGGTGACCAGTATCCAAGCAATGTTCGGCAATAGCAGATCTACTGCTGTAATCGTGTGTGCCGTTTATGCTCAGTACATCTGTCCTCCACGGTCCTGATAGTTTGCCCAATATATGCCATGCCGCAGCTACAAGGAATACGATATACACCCGCCTTACGCAGTCCAAGATCATCCTTAACGGAACTCAAAAGTGCTCTAATTTTAGATGGAGGTCGGAAAACACATTTCACATCGTATTTCCGTAAAATACGACCGATGTGGTCTCTCTCTTCACTCGTGTTCCTCTGTCTGATTCGTTGCAGTTAATTGAAGCCAGGTTTGGTGCTGATTTAACTAATCTCTTTAGGCATGTGTTGACATCCACTTACTTTTTATTTAATGACCAGTATTACGAGCAGACAGATGGAGTTGCGATGGGTAGTCCGTTGTCTCCTGTGATCGCAAATTTATTTATGGAAGACTTCGAGGAACGTGCATTGGAGTCGGCGCCTTTGAAACCCGCCTGTTTCTTTAGATACGTTGACGATACCTTCGTTGTTTGGCCTCGCGGTAGGGAGAATTTGAATGTCTTTCTAGAACATCTGAACTCGATCCACCCGAACATTCGTTTTACGATGGAGGTGGAAGAGGATGGTTGCCTTCCCTTTCTCGACGTGTTGGTTAGGAGGAAGGATGATGGATCATTGGGACATGCAGTCTACAGGAAACGTACTCACACCGACTTGTACTTACAAGCTAATAGTTGTCACCATTCGGCTCAGCGTGAAGGGGTACTTC
The DNA here is from genome assembly GCF_023864345.2 of Schistocerca serialis cubense. Taxonomy (NCBI): domain Eukaryota; kingdom Metazoa; phylum Arthropoda; class Insecta; order Orthoptera; family Acrididae; genus Schistocerca; species Schistocerca serialis. The sequence goes on along the minus strand of NC_064641.1, from coordinate 147,121,304 downwards.
GTACCTTGGTACACAGGGCACATGTCGTTTCTGACGCTGAGACTTTGCCAGCTGAGCTGTCCCATCTTGAAGTTACATTCCGTCAAAATGGTTATAGTGGTACACAGATTGAACGTGCGTTGCGCTATCGACCAACTGTACATCGGGTGATTGATGATAATTCTGAGTCAACACCTAAGTCTACTGCCTTTTTGCCTTACGTAGGGAACACGTCCAATAAGATCGGTCGTATTTTACGGAAATACGATGTGAAATGTGTTTTCCGACCTCCATCTAAAATTAGAGCACTTTTGAGTTCCGTTAAGGATGATCTTGGACTGCGTAAGGCGGGTGTATATCGTATTCCTTGTAGCTGCGGCATGGCATATATTGGGCAAACTATCAGGACCGTGGAGGACAGATGTACTGAGCATAAACGGCACACACGATTACAGCAGACAAGTAGATCTGCTATTGCCGAACATTGCTTGGATACTGGTCACCCCATGTTGTATAATAACACCGAAATATTGGCATGCACGTCCAGCTATTGGGACAGTGTCATTAGGGAGGCAGTTGAGATTAAATTAGCGAGCAACCTCGTTAACAGGGATGGAGGTTTCTGTTCAAACTCTGTTTGGAATCCGGCTCTCTCCCTTGTCAAAAAACAGAGGAACAGAGTCAATGCTGCCTCACCTGCGAATTCAGTCTCACTATCGATAGCTCTGACTTTGGTCATCTTTGGTGGTACTAGTGGTCAGTGTGTGTGTGTGTGTGTTATCTTTCCTGCTTCTGTCGGAGAACTGAGGTACTCTTATGTCTTTGTAGTTGTTGATTTGTTCAAAAAAGTAGCTAAGCAGTATCAATTGTAGAAAGCCACTAGCCACAAGATAATTCAATATTTTGTCACTGATTACTTCACCAATGTGGGTAAACCAAAAGCAGTCGTATCTGGCAATGGCAATCAAGTTACAGCTGAAGTTTGGGAGCAGTTTGTTAGAGATAAGAACATCAAAGATACATGCATTTCAGACTATTCACCTTCTTGCATTCCACCAGAGAGATATATGAGAAAGATTGGACGGCTTAGTTGGGTTTATTGTGGTAAGGTCCACACTAACTGATATTCTTGCAGAAAACAGTTTGAGGATATCCCCAACCGTTTACAAGACAGCACTACTGGGTTTTCTCTATATGAAATTCGGTACAGTAAGAAGCCAGCAACCCTTTTGTTTGAATTGGTTAAATCCTCTGTATGCTCTGAACTTTCACCTTATGAGCGAGAGGATATTACGAGAGATAATATGGACGCCTATTATAATAAGAAAAAGTTGAGGCATGATACAGGTTTGAAAGTAACACAGTGCAATGTTGGTGACCCTGTATTAACCAAAAGCTACGAAAAGTCTAAAGCAATAAACAAAGAGATTAAGAAATTTTTTGACATATGCATTGGACCTTTTGAAATTTCTGAGATACCACATCCTAATGCTTATCAACTAATTTACCCAAAATCAAGAAATGTACGAGGGTTGGAACTTAAATAGTGGCAGCTATTTATTCACAACCGATACTAAAGAGTTACATGTTTGCATCTGTTACCGTCCTTCAAAGTAGTCAACTGCGTTGTGCATAACCCGTTGCCAGCGCCATGTAAGGCGTAGTATACCGTTAGCAGAGCTTGTTCTGTTGATGGTGCGAATGGGGAAGTCTACTGGCTGTCGAATCTTTGAAATAGTTCTGAAGAGAATGCCACGAAATGGTTCCTTCATCTTCGGAATCATACGAAAGTCACAAGGACTTAAGTCCGGGGAGTATGATGGATGGTGCAGTACTTCCCAGTCCCGTCGACCGAACAGAGCAGCCACAGCTTGGGCTGTATGCGCCCGCGCATTGTCGTTCAAAATGATGGGTGGATTGTGCCAGTGTCGCCGCTTCTTTCCCAAAACTGTTCGCTCCAAAAACGAACAGTAACACTGTGCATTGATAGTCTTCCGTGGAGGAACGTAATGCGTTAGCATAACACCATCACAGTCGTACACGAGAATTACCATAACTTTAGATCGCTCCATTCGCACCATCAACAGAACAGGCTCTGCTAACGGTATACTAAGCCTTCCACATCGCTGGCAACGGATTCTTCACAACGCTGGTGACTACTTTGAAGGACAGTAACACGTGCAAACACGTAACTCTTTTGTTTTGGTTGTGAATAAATAGTTGCCACTATTGAAGTTCCAACCCTCGTATACGGTTTGAGAAATATTGTTCAGTTGAAACATGACATTCATCATTAACTCGCAATGTATTGCGAATACATAGAAAGAAGGATCCTTTATTGTATGATTATATGATAGCAGAACAAACACTGGTAGCAGTTACTTCTGTAAAATATCTGGGAGTATGCGTACGAAACGATTTGAAGTAGAATTATCATATCAAATTAATTGTTGGTAAGGGGGGTGCCAGGTTGAGATTCATTGGGAGAGTTCTTAGAAAATGTAGTCCATCAACAAAGGAGGTGGCTTACAAAACACTCGTTCGACCTATACTTGAGTATTGCTCATCAGTGTGGGATCCGTACCAGGTGGGATGACGGAGGAGATGGAGAAGATCCAAAGAAGAGCGGCGCGTTTCGTCACAGGGTTATTTGGTAAGCGTGATAGCGTTACGGAGATGTTTAGCGGGCTCAAGTGGCAGACTCTGCAAGAGAGGCGCTCTGTATCGCGGTGTAGCTTGCTGTCCAGGTTTCGAGAGGGTGCGTTTCTGGAAGAGATATCGAATATATTGCTTCCCTCTACTTATGCCTCCCGAGGAGATCACGAAAATAAAATTAGAGATTCGAGTGTGCACGGAGGCTTTCCGGCAGTCGTTCTTCCCGCGAACCATACGAGACTGGAACAGGAAAGGGAGGTAATGACAGTGGCATGTAAAGTGCCCTCTGCCACACATCGTTGGGTGGCTTGCGGAGTATAAACGTAGATATAGATGTATATGTAGAATCTAACGGGGGTGTACACTCTTTGTACATAATGTGTGTGGCAAACGCAAGGTCCCTGACTAACGTGGTATTTGTTTCTACTGTTTTACACATCATTTGTTACACAAATCTACACATTTACCTTACAATTCTCAGTGATATATACACTGGAAGATTGAAATATTTTAATTTAAGAGCAGTGAAGTGATATTTCAGTTGATTGCTTATTTATTTATACAGTGACTGTGAGATTTAATCATTAACTTGCATCCTCAGAGGGATGCACACTCTTTGTACGTGATGTGTGTGAAATATGCTTGGTCCCCCAGGTAAAGTGGATTTTGCTTCTACATTTTTATACATCAATCCACATTTCTTTTATACGAGATCACACAAATCTGTCCGTATGATGGTTGATACTATGGAGTGTCAGTAGAACTGTGGAGGATTGGATAACTGCACTTACTTTTTACATGTTGCACAATCGTTGGGAATATATTCACATACATGAATATAATGTTCCTGAGGGATAATTATGATACTTATGCTCTGATAATGCTCCTGATTGGCACATGCTTATTATGCATTTTCCCTAGTATGGCTTTATGCTTTTCACATACATGAATTTGAAGCTTCTGAATGACTATTGTGATGCTTATATTGACAGTCATTACACACCTGATACACTTTCATAAAGAATGTCTTATACCTTACATTTATTGGATGAAGCTTTGAGAAGGAGATAATGCACCATATTTATTATTCTGTAGTTTTTGATGCAATTGTGCTTTGTGGTCTGACTCTATAGAGTATTTAATGGGATTCTGTCATTCTATTGACGTCTTATGATGAAGATATGGAGTTATTGGTTTTGTTTCTATGATTGACTACATCATTCTGCTGAGTGTTAGGGAGTGTGTTCTCTGATTTGGCCTTTATGCTTTGCATCTCTCTGTTTTTCCCTAGTGTGACATGAGATGATTTACCTGTATTGCATCCTTCTGCATTGTCCTAGCGTGACAGAAGAAAAAATTGTTTAATTGGCTTCTTCATTGTCCTAGCGTCACAACAGAAAAATTTACTTAATTGCCTTCTGCATTTTCCTAATGTGACAACAGAAAATTTATCTAACTATTTTCTGACTTCATCTTTAAGCTTCACAGCTTTCTGTCTTGATCTAGTGTGACAACAGATAATAAACTTAATTGTCTTCCATTTTGCCCTAGAGTGACAACAGATAATACACCTAACTGCATTACATTTTGTTCTTTGCTGAGATTCTTTGTTAATATTTACCCATGAGCCTATGAACTTGCTCTATTATACATGTTTAACTCTATTGGACTGTATACTTATACATATTTGGCTCTTTCTTGTTTTCTTGTATTTGATGGTACTCTTGTCTTGCTTGAAATTCTTCTTGCTTCTGGTGTGGAAAGCTCTTGAAATTTCGAACGTGATGGGTGTGGTTGATGAACCTTGGATGTTTGTTCACCAGTCCTGTTCTGTATAACAGATATATGGTTTATTGTATCCTAGTGTTTTGTCCTAGTGTGACAACAGATAATTTACCTAAGCTGCATCTGGATTTTGAATTGATGTTTGATGTGAACTAATAATGATATCTAGAACTCATAGTTCCATATTTTTATGTACATGCTTTTGTCCAACTTGACTCCTGGTATCTTTTTTTGTAATTTGACTTTCATGTATGTATCCTATGTAGTTTATTATGATTATGATACTGGTCTGGAACTGGATGTTCCACCTTGCTATTTTCATGTCTAGAATTTTGGTTTTCTTCTTGTGTAACCACAAAGGCTATTTAAATTTCTTTTCAACTTCAGCAGCATGTTAGCGTTAGGATGATTAATATTCATATTGTATTACCTTAGGTGTTTTATTTTATACAACCTGTTATGCTAGTTTGTTTCCATTCCATTGTTTGTTGCTGTATGAAACACCTATAACCGGGGTATCACCTTCATTGATGTGAAGGGTGCTATTCAGGGAAATACATAGGGAATTTTTCTTCTGTTTTTCCTCGTGCCAAACATCCTGTAAGCTTTCTTTTATCTTTTATACTATGACATCTATGTGCTGATAACCCAATCTTCTCCATCTGTGTCATATGTTTACTTCAACTTGATATTTCAGGAATGATCTGGGAAGCATATTTTCAACTCAATTCCCTTTGAATTGTATATACTTCCGGATTTTTCATGACCCATTTATGTTAAGTGCAAGTACTTCAAGTTTTATTTTTCTGTGAATACACAATGTGATGATTTCTTCTTATTTAACTAAGTAACTGATTAATTACATACTGATTGAATGACTCACTTGGCCAAAATTAGGTCAAGTTACTCACACCTTTTACATCCTAATGTATATGAACTTACTGAACTCTAAGTATTATACAGAAAATTTGGAATTAAAAGTTGAGTTTACTGCTATGACATACAGCTTTTCTTCTAATATATATATATATATATAAGAACTTCAAGATGACACTGTGATATGTGTATCCTGTGATGCAGATTAAAGGTGATCATACATATGTTGAGACTGTACTCATATAAGACAAAGATGACAATTTTGATCCAAATACTTTATACACATCATTACATATGATTTTTGATCTTACAATACGCATATTGTTGGCTTAGAATCACACTTGAGATGTTACATAGGTTTCAGGCTGCACAAGCATTTTGTCTCATGGGAATTTCCGGTTTGGACCAATGTGAGGTCGATGCTGGCCTACTTGTTTGTTATCATAATATACATGTCTGTTGCCCTTTAAGTTCTGTGTAGACAGGTGGAGGAAAACTATCCAGTGTTGGGATAGTAATGTGATGTATAATACGATGATTATGCTTATCTAAATCAATATCTTGATACTATTAATTATGTATTATTTCTACTATATGTTTTGTCTAGTTTTGTGGTGAAATGACCAATTTAAAGAACTATATTCTGAAGGGAAAATGAATTAAATAGAAAATCGTTATCATGAATTTACATAAATGACTTAAACTTTTATTTATTCTGTGTGATGTCATCCATTAGGATGGATACATATAGAGTGTGTGGTTTCAGGTATTGAAAAGACAGTGCTACCCAAAATGACATGTTGGACTGTAGAGGTTGGAGATCCCACCAGAAGAAATAACTCGTATAGGAAAATGACATTTCAAAACGATTGTAAAAATGTATCGTGTATTACTTAGATAGGAATCACAAATTACTTGATTCTGAACTTTGTTTTGATTCACACCTTGGGAGTATCTCATATATGTTTTTAGGGTGTTTTTTTGCAATTGATGCTTTATCTCATATAAAGTTTTAGGACTTTTGTTGTAATTGAACTTCATATCACTGTAAGTTTATATATTTGGAATGGTTTGTTTCTAAAGTGTCACACAACATTAATGCTACACATTTATAATGTCATATGTTTTGGGCGTTCCACTTATTAACAGTGATTCAATGTTTTTGATGTTTCAGACCGCCTGTATCTCACTATTTTTTGTATTAACACCTATATTTGACAGTAGCTCTCTGGGTACTGGATTGTAATTCTGTTCCAAACTGTTTGCATTTCACCTTCACAGATGTAGAAGAGCATTTCACTAACCTTTGGTTAGTAAATCTCTTGGGGGGGGGGGGGGGGTACTGAAATAGGGCTACTTCCCAACACCTATCTCAAATTACTTCCGCATGCCAACATTCTCTGAAGAAGTCATTTTGGCTTGAATTTTTATCTTTCTGGACTTCATACTGGTATATGAGTTTATTATCTCAGATTAAATTTCACATTAATAAACTACCCTATTTTTTAGCAACTAAGGGGAGTAAAGAGTATCGTCTTTTGACAGCTATTTTGTGTGAGAGCCTTTCGGAGGCTGTCAGACGACTAATGTATATTCCACCTATGTCCTTCATAATCAGCCACAATGATGATGCGGTCCATACTCCAAGGAGCGTAGGGAACGATGCGGGAGACCAGCACCGCCGACTAGGCAAGGTCCTAGCGGAGGTGGTTTGCCATTGCCTTCCTCCGACCGTAATGACGATGATGATGAAGATGACACAGCAACACCCAATCATCTCGAGGCAGGGAGTCAGTCACAATATATGACGAAAAAAGATTTA